>NC_133859.1:18269701-18894701 GCF_047830755.1 Zonotrichia albicollis | reverse complement strand
CATTACTGAGCTTAGCATGCGTTTAATTCCATCTGCCTTGATATCTGGAAGAATTATAGGGAGACCAGTTGGGGGTCCAACAATCTAAACCCAAAGATAAAGTCTAGTCACAAATGCTTTTTCTGATGTATATGTTTCCTGTTCTATTTAGACAATAAATGCCTCCTCTTTCAGAAGAATGAATCTGCCATGAACTTCCTTCTTCATCCCAAAATCCTGTTCCATTATGGACCTCACTCAGGGTGCTAACCCAGCTTCAGGAGGTGTTTCTTTATTTCTCCATTCATCCTTTCAGCCCGGCTCAAACTGGGGGTGCCAGGGGGTATGGAGGTTCCATTCTATCCCCAAAGCAGTCATAACTCCTTGAAGAATTTTTCCTGTAAAATGAGTTTCCCTATCTGAGTCTATTGCTTCCACAATCCCATATCCTGGAATTATTTGTTCCAAATATAATAACTGATCCTGTAGTTGCTGAAATGGCTGAAAATGTTTCTGGCCACCCTGTTAACTGACATACTGTGAAAAATGCGTATTATAAGATTGTCTCTTTGCAAATATTAAAATGAAACTATATGTGTTATGGTGGAAAGTTATGCTGTAATAATCTCTTTTAGGTAGTGTGGTAAATATAACTTTTAGACTATAGGATAATATTAAAATAGAAACTATGTGATGTAAAATACTTTTTGTAACTAGCTCAAGGAATGGATAAGATAATCAAGAAATTCTTTGCATAGAGATAACAGCAACAAGGCACCAAAATCCCAAGAGTGGAATTATTGCCTCCTTATCGCGAAAAACCAGACTTCGTGGGGATCAAGACAATTGATTTACAAGATGAGGGGGTGAAGTTGACAATAAACAGAAAAATCCCTAGTTTGAAAGGAATGTTTCCATAATGTATGAGATGTATGAATATGCAACAGGCTATTGCTTTTAAGGGTTAATCCTTTGTTAGAAAAACGTGCTTTTGTGGCAAAGTGAAAAACACACCCGGATGTCCCTAAATCTTTGCTTTTTATTGTCCTTTATTGTCCTAACTTTGATTGTCCAAATTCTTATTTCTCTATTTTTTATTACTATTTTTATAACTATTTTATTACTATTAAACATAAAATTTTAACTCAAGCGATTGGCGTTTTTCACACATACTATTACCAGAAGATATTTAAATCTTGCCACTCAGGGCATTTCAGTAAAATCCACCTGGCATCTCTGGAAGGGATGTACAGCCCAAGGCCTCCCTCCCCTGGCAAGTTTCTTTGTTATTGGTTTTAGCACAAATCAAACAACCCTCAATAGCTCGCTTTGCCAGAATTAAAAAACCCACTGTCGCAGACATCTTTAGTGAAAAATCCTTTCATTAGGATTTTTCCTGCTGAAGCTGAGAAGTTTCAGCAACAAGATGTAAACAGTGGTTATCTGCTGCTGTGGAATGATACGGGTCCACCTGTGATTGGCCCATCTTGGATGTTTATAATTAATGGCCAATCAAGGACTGAGCTATCTCGGACAGAGTCCGAGATAACTGCTTTTGTTATCATTCTTTTCTATTCTATTCTTAGCTAGCCTTCTGAGAACTTTTCCTTCTATTTCTTTTTAGTATAGTTATAATGTAATATACATATATCATAAAATAATAAATCAAGCCTTCTGATCATGGAATAAACATTCGTCTCTTGCTTCACCTGCAAACCCCTGTGACCACGGTCACAACCCACAGCAGCATATGTTTTGAGGAAGGCTTCTGCCCGTCCTTGGGAGCCCCAATGACTCCCTTCATGAAGTTGTTTTAACAATTGTAAGGCCAGAGCTTTTGGTATCCACTGCTTACCATCCCTTGTAAACCAATTATCCCCTCTTTCCTCTGCCCCACTCTTTTTAATTATTTCAACTCCCTCTGGTGGAAAAGACAGTTTCTCTGGCAGTGGTGCAGTTACTGGGAGCAAAGGGGAGATCTTAGAGATTTCTGGCAGCAATGCAGCTTTCTGAGGTTCTTCATCAGCCATTCAGTTTCCTATTACCTCCTCCGAGCACCCTGCCTGGTGCCCCTTGATGTGTATTATTGCTAACTTTTTTGGTAAGCTCACCACCTCCAATGTTATGAACAAAAATTCTGCCAAATTTTTCTGTGAGAAAAAGGTTACCTCTGTTGCTGCTGGGGTGCTGCTTGTGTTATGGTAATTACGGGTCGTTGTCATTAATAGTTGTTTTTGTATCAGTAAAAGCCCTAGCTGGGGCCAAGTTAATGACCTTTCTCTGAGACAGTGAAGGGTGGGGACCTCCTAAACAGTGAGGAGAAGAGAATTGGGGGGGGGAGATATGCAAAATAACTCCAAGGACCAGCATGCCATGAGAAGCTACTGCTTCTAGCTTGCTAAAAAAGACCCCAAAACAACTAGCCAACTAAGAGTTGAGAGATTGGAGTGATGTCCAGACGTCAGGAACGGAGTGCTGAGACTGCAGAGATGCGGAACACCTTCGTAGTCCCTTTCACCCTGAGCACGGGAGTCATCCCGACGACCCGGAGCGGGCCAAGAGAGGCAGCAGGAGTAACATGGGAAGGGGTCACCACGCCCTAAAGGCTCCCACGAAGACCAGACCCCCAGCTCTGCCCCTAGTGGACAAAGCTGCGCATATCCTCCTCCTCCTTGTTGCCCTGGGAGACACGACAGGAGACTGCAGACCCATCCGAACTGCGCAATCCTGAGCTGATCACTTTTAATAAAGGCATTAAAAGGAGAAAAAGTCTCCTGCCCTGTTTATTTCATCCAACAGGTGAGATATTAAGTTCTCATGAGCTAATGTCTTTCCAATGCAGGTTAATAAACCTCTTTCTTCCCATAATTTCCCAAATGCATGTATCATCCCATATGCATATTCAGAATCAGTAAAAGCATTCACTGTCTTGTCCTGGTATACTTCACAGGCTCTCACAAGCGCATACAGCTCCACTGTCTGTGCTGACCAGGGGGGTGGCAACCTCCCTCCTTCCTTTAATTGCTTTCCATTCACGATAGAGTATCCTGTAAATCGTTTCACTTCTACCACCCTTGAAGATCTATCAATAAACACATTTTCTCCCTCAGGCCAGGGAGTATCTCATAAATCTTCCCTAGCCGGGGTCTGTTGATCTATCACTTGAATGCAGTCATGGATATCTTTCTGCCCCTCCCCTCCTTCAGGGCCATTCAAACAGGAGGCTGGGTTGAACCCTTCCCTACTTTTAAATTCTAAATCCTCCTATTCCATTAAACAAGATTTTTGGCCGCATTTCTCTGCACAGATAAAAGCAAGGCACAACTTCCCAAGGATATTTCCAGGAAATCACAGAGGAACCTCAGAGAAAGAAAAACCAATTTTTATCTGAAATAAACAAGGCAGGAGACTTCTTCTCCTTTTTAATGCCTTTATTATAAGTGATCAGCTCAGGATTGGGCAGCTCGACATGGCTGCAGTCTCCCGTCATCTCTCCCAGGGCGACTCAGAGGAGGAGGATAAGCGCAGCTTTGTCCACTAGGGGCAAAGCTGGGGATCAGGTCCTCGTGGGAGCCTTTAGGGCGTGGTGATCCCATCCGATGTTGAATTGGTCTCAGTCTCGCTTCCTCCAAGACCTGGCCCGGGGGCTCTCGAAGACAGGGTGAGGAACAACGAAGGTTTTCAGCATCTCTGCAGGCCCAGCACTCCGCTCCTTTCATCCAGACATCACTCCAATCTCTCAACTCTTAGGTGGCTCGTTGTTTTTGGGGTTTTCTCAGTACATTCGGAGCAGGGGTCCCACACAGCATGCTAGTCCTTGGAGTATTTTGCATATCCCTCCCCTCCAAAGTCTCTTCTCCTCACTGTTCGGGAGGTACCCCACCCTTCACTGTCTCAAAGAAGGGCCATTAACTCGCCCCAGCCAGGGCTTTTACTGATACAAAAACAACTATTAACAACAACGACCCGTAATTACCATAACACAAGCAGCAGCCCAGCAGCAACAGTGGTAACCTTTTTCTCACAGAAAAAATCAACAGAATTTTTGTTCATAACTGTGGTGGTTTGACCAGGAAGGAGTGGGAATTCTGGGATGCTGTGGTCAAACCAATGGATGTTCTGAATTTCATACTGACACCTGGTGTAGCCAGTGGGGTTTGGACACACCTCCGAGAATACACAGGGGTTAAAAGCATGGCTTTGGCCCTGGGAGGCTCTCTTGGGACGTCGCGGCGAAGAGGTCAGATCACCCTCCCCTGTCCAGTCACTGCAGCTGGGCGGGGGAGGGGCAGCCACGTGGTAGGCCCTGGGCCTGGACAGAGATGGGAGGTGAGGAGGCCTTCAAGGATGGAAGGGTGGAGGAGCCCCAAGAGACATCGGGCAGCCATTCCCCCCCTCAGGAGGGAGAGAGAGGGAGAGTCGGCGAGACGGAATGTGATAGCAGCCGGCCCAGGAGGAGAAAGGGGGGAGAAGGGTGCAGCCCGGCCGGCCGCAGCAGCAGCACGTGTGGGAGTATCATCGTTCTGAGACAGACAGAGACTGAAAGTTTTAACCCCTTTCTTTCATGATTGGGGCCTTGCAAAAATGCTAATCCTCCTCGAAGCTGAATAAGAAGGGAGATAAGAGATGAGATGAGACAAGGACCTGGCCCGAAGAACGTGGAGATGATTGGATGGGGAGAGATGATTTGGAGTGGCCTTTTGGCTGGACTTTTCTTGTGGCCATGGACTCAGTTTGTTCCTGTGACACAGAGACTGCATTTAGGGGGAGGCAGTGCCTCAGAATCAGGAGGGTTCATTCGTGAGGACCCCCCGGCCCCAGGGGGTTGGAAAAATATGGGGGGGACAGATGTCCCAAAGCAGAGACTGTGCCTTTTTGGAGTGAGACAAGGCATCCTTGAAAGACAACCCTAAAAGCAGCTCTGGTCCATGCGTCAGTGGTGAGAGCACTGGGCATGGAAGGAAGATGTCACAAGCGGCAAAAGGACTTTTTCCAGGCGGTGCCGAAGTGACAGGGAAGCACACGAGGTTTCAGTGTGTTTCCAGGGGAAGCCTATGGAACAAGAAGGACTCCTTTCCTCTTCATGAACTGCAGTTTGAGTATACTAAAGTGTGGTGCCAGGCTGGGCAGTTGGGTGTTTTGGGAGAATGTATCGGATTGGGAAAGTCAGGTAGTGGGAGGAGGAAAGTGGTTTTTGTAAGGTTTTCAATTTTTTCTTTTCCTCATGGTCTTTCCCTATTTCCCTGTAGTTTAGGTAATAAAGTGTTCTTTATGTTTAAGCTAAAGCCTGTTTTGCTTATTCCTGGTCACATCTCACAGCAGACACCAGGGTGAGGGCATTTTCATGGGGGCACTGGCTCTGTGCCAGGCTCAAACCATGACAATAACATTATCTCATTTGATGCTACTCTTGTTGTGCTCATGTGGAATGTGTTCTGGAGATTGTTTATCCAAGGTGATCACTTGATTGGATTCTGGTGATGGTGTTTTGATTCATTGACCAGTTGGATCCACGAGTGTGTGTCGGGACTGTTGGCTGACAGTCACGAGTTTTTCATTAGTGAGTTAGAAGTATGATATAGTGTAGTATAGTATAATGTATTATAATATAGTTTTATTAAAGCGAGTGTTCAGCATTCCAAAGCCATAGAGTCAGATGCCAATCATTTCCTTCTTCGGGGGTCGCCTGATTTTAGAATAAATATTTATACTCTAATAACTGAGCGCTGGTCATTCACTTAGAGGCTCTCTCAGTTAACAAAGCGTTAATCTGATGTGAAAGTTTAACAATCAGATACCCTCCCCTTGTCAGCTTTGGGGCTTCAGCCACCAGCAGAGCTGTGGCTGCACAGTTCTGCAGACAATGGGGCCAGCCTCCAGCCACTGGGTCCCACATACCCGATAAGCAACAGGGCGCCATGTTCCCCCATTCTCCTGCACCAAAACTCCTCCAGCAAGACCCTGCCCAACATCCACACACAGTTCAAATTCCTCCTCTGAGTCCGGACGAGCCAAGACTGAGGCACCAACTAACCCATCTTCGAATTCTTTAAAGCCTCGCTCCCCCTCCAGTGTCCACACCACGACATTAGGACCCATTTGGGCAAAAAAGTCATACAAAGGTCTGGCCATGTGAAAAATGCATATTATATGATTGGCTCTTTGCAAATATTAAAATGAATACTATATGTGTTATGGTGGAAAGTTATGCTGTATTAATCTCTTTTAAGTAGTGTGGTAAATATAGTTTTTAGGATATAGCATAATATTAAAATAGAAACTATGTGATGTAAGATACTTTTTGTAACTAGCTCAAGGAATGGATAAGATAATCAAGAAATTCTTCTCATTATCCTATCTGGATAGACATAACAGCAACAGACACCAAGATCCCAAGAAAGGACTTATTGGCTCCTTATCGGGAAAGCTCCGACTTTGAGGAACCAAGAAGATTGATTTACAAGATGAGGGGAGGAAGCTAAAATTAAGCAGAAACACCCTAGTGTGAAAGGAATGTTTGAATAATGTATGAGATATATGAATATGCAATAGGCTATTGCTTTTAAGGGGTAATCCTTTGTTAGCAAGGTGTGCTTTGTGGCACAGTGCAAGGCACCCCGGACGTCTGTAATTATTTGCTTTTTATTGTCTCTTATTGTTCTAATTTTTATTACTATTTTCATTACTTTTAAACTTCTAAAATTTTAACACAAGTGAATGGTGTTTTTCACAAGTCACAAAAGGAAAATCTTCAATGGATACTATGCAGTACCCCACCAACCCTAAAAACTGTCGTAACTTCTTTTTTCTGTCTGGGGTAATGGTACTTGTAAAATCCCTTGTATTCATTCTGGATCAATACACCTAAACCCTCCAGTCAGAATGTGTTCGAAATGGGACCACACTCCCGGTGCTAAAAGTGATTTCAGCATTTATTATAATAAAAAGGCCTAAAGCATGGGGACATGCGGGCCAAGCAGGAGCATTCCCATAAAGGATGCTGCAGGGCCGGCACTTGGTCTTCTTGAGCAGCAATGTCCCTGATGTTCCAGGTGGAATGGCACAGATTCAGTGGGTCAGATGCCCCTTTTTATCCTGTTTTTTGTCTCTTTGGAGTGGTTTCTTTTTGGATCCTTCATTTGCATGAAGGTTTAAGGCGCTTAATTGGCCCATTACAGTTCTGTCCAGGCTGGCTCATTTTGCTTGGGGGGTGGTGCACTTTACTAAGGTGTAATATGCTATGTTGAGTACCATATTTCTTATAACTACCCTTTTAACCCCTTTTACCATAACCAAACTAACAGTACATGCTTAACAACTATCAACTATTTTACAACAGTTTCCAACCTATTTTTAACAGAATGTGTCCCATATATTTTACCTTTTTTTATTTCTATCAACTGTGCCTTTTAAGTCCTTGTTTAGCAAGAAAATTAAGCAGCTTTACAGTAGCCTCTTCAAGTACCTTTTCCTGTTCCCCTCATAAAAGCAAATCATCCTCATACTGCAACAACCTAACTCCTGAGGATGGAGTAAACTCTCAGTATTTTCTGCAAAGCTTGCCCAAAGAAAATCCCCAAAAGAAAATCCCAATCCTTCCATGTATAATCTGCATTTCCCAAATATTCCTCAATCTTTCCCCCCACCCCTATGGGATCATCCAAATATGGGGGTGTCCTAGGTTACAATATAAAGACATATTCTATTCCCATTCTCAAGCACTGCTGAAACCAGGAGGGGCATTGTTTTTTCCTTATCTCCTGTTAATGGGCCCATCAATGCCTTGCCCCATGACTCAGAGATAACTCCCTCCGGGAGCCATTTCTGTTTAATGGGTAATCAAGGACCCACCACATGACTCAGAATGATATCAGCCCATTGTGAGATGCTCCGCCCAGAGGGGAAGAGCTAAGCATCCCCACCTGGATATAATCTGGGTTTTGGGACAGAACAGGCAGCCCTTACCCACAGCTTTCCAGACGACAAGAGCTACCAGATCTTTTCTATGAGATCACAATTTTAACAAGACCATTTAATCTGGACTGCTACCACCACCCTAACTAGCAGGGTGTCAGGTTGTATTCTGACTGTCAGTGGTTTTTCTTTTGTATTATTGCATGTATTTTGGTTTTTTCCCTTTTCCTAATAAATGGTATTTCTGACTTGGAGTGTCTCACTGGTTTTGCTTTCAAACCAGAACAGAGGGTAATTCTTTTTTTTTCAACCCTCTTATATCCTGGGTAGTAAGTGGTACAATCACAAATCCAAACCCTCCCCCTTGACTCCCCAAAGGAACTTGGCGGAGTGTCATCTGGTGTACCCCTGTCTCTTGGGTCCGGGAAGCTTCTGATGTCCTAAATTGAGGTCCTCTTCTAGTGCTAGGGGGAGATACGATATGCTGCTCCTCTTCCCCTTCTTCTCCCTTTTTTTTTTCTTAACACATAGAATTCTCCTGTTCCTTGTCTAATCCATATCAATCCAAATTCCCTTTCAATACATCCTTTCCTATTCTCCTCTAAATACCTACACAAAATTCGACACAAACGTGTTCTATCTGTTCCATGAGGTAGCCATATAAGCCCCTTTGGCAACTCATACTCTGGCCACACAAAATAACAATATTTTACCATGATCTCCGTAGTTACCTCTGAGTGAATGTATAATCTGTTCCAAGACCTCAGCATTCTCCCCAAGAATCTCTCCAACTTTTTTGTGAAAGTTGTAAAGCCGGTATGTTTATTACAGCGCTGGACACATGTGGAGATTGTTCCCCTTAAAATGACATGCATACTTCTGGGAACTCCAGATTTCTTTTTATCTTCTTTACTAATCCATATGCATGGAATTTCACAACAGGTTCATAAATATTCATTTTACTGATTTTGCTTTACACTTGCAGCTAGTTTTTTTATCAGAAAGTACAGAAAGAACTCCTGGGTCATCCTGTCCTGTCTCCTGCAGCCTCTCCATCTGTTTCAGAGTTCAAGGGGCCCTTCCTTATCTCTGTCCTTCGGCCAAAGCAGTTTCTTCAAGCATAGGGGTTTTTTTGCGAGAACAGGCAGTCAGACCAAACACCTGTTTGCAAGCCACAGACTTAATTCAAACATGTACATTTCACCTAAATTAAAATGTATTTCTACTCTGGAAACTTTCCACTGTGTCTCATTCACCCCTTTCTTTAAAAAAATAAATACATTCTTTTACTTAATGCAAATGTCTACGACAATAAGTGTGCCTTAATGCTTTACCTTGTACATTTGATAAGAATGTTTCTTAAGCATACACAACCTCTACCAGTATATATAAGCACAGTTTTCTGATTAGTGCCTGGATGAATCACCAAGTGGCAAATACTTTGTTCAGTGTCAAGACACACATCTTGAGCATTAATAGGATTGCTTCTTAGTTGTTCTCTAATAACACAAGATTCTAAGTTTAGTGTTTGCTACTTTTCATTCGCCTTTTGTGCCTACACCCTATGTTCTGAAAGGTAGAGCATCGTTTTTTTGTGATTTAATCCTAGTGCAATGATGGGATGGATAACGTAAACAGTGGCATTACATACAGCAAGCACAAAGGCAGTGGCCACATTAGAAGCAGGATCATAGGTGAAATTTACTATAGTCAATCAGGATTGAAACTTCTTTTCAAAATCACTTGCATTATCCCAGACAATCTTCTGAATTTCAGCTGGAAAATCACTTTCACCCCCTTCCTGTATGATTAAAGCTGCTGTTGCCTGCATCTATAACTGTGCTTGTATACAACTGAAAGCTAAAGACACATTAACTTGAACTGTACTAAGTGCTTCTACTATTAACTTGTGGTCTTGGTCCCTAGCCTTTTCCACTTTGGCAGTACTTTTGAAATCTGCCACTGGCTAGTTCTTAATGCCAATAGAGATGACTGTAAAGGCTGTTTCAATTTTGCTAGGCTACTTGCTGCAGTGGCCAACTGTCTCATAGATCTAGTATACTGATTAAAACCTGGGACCAAGGCCATTCAGCATTGTTTTGGATCGAGGTACTCCAGGACTTTAATTGCAATTACACATAAAGCAATTCTATAAATAAAATTACAAACTACCCCCTGCCCCGCAATATGCTTATTTTGCCCGAATAAGTTTCAGTTTCAATTTATTGTCTCTTGGTGTCAATTTCCAAAGGGCTTCTGGGGCTTACTTCATTCAAGTGTGGTGGATCTGGGTATTTTGCTTCTTAATCTTTGTTGTGGTGAAGTTGGTGAGAAGCACCTGGAATGGTCCTTCCCACTGTGGTTCTAAAGTCTTTTCTGTAAGAGACTTAACGTGTATGTAATTATTAGGCTGTATGTTATGTACTGGTTCACTTAGCTCCCTGCTCTGAGTTCCAGCCACATGTTTTTCATTTTCTCTGAGCTGTCTACTTTAAGTAACCATATAGTCATTGTCGCTGGAATTCCGAAAGTGATATTGTTTACTCTGGTCACTTTTCAAGCCTTGACAGTTCTAGTGGGGAACACTTCTGGCCACCTTGAAAACATATTTGTCAATATTCATAAATACTGACACCCTCCTTTCCATGGGACTTCTGAAAAGCCAATTTACCACTGCTGTCCGGGTTCATGATTTTTTCTAATTTGACCTAGTTTTGGTCTGGGGGTATTCTTGGGGTTAGTCTGGAGGCAAAGATCTCACTGTTGGTTCACTTGAGTAATAGCGGCATAAAAATTCCTGGCAACGATTCTTTCAATCAGATATGTGTTCTAGAAATCCTGTGGAAACTACTACTTAAAAGTCAATACTTCATTTCGATGCACACTGTAACACTGGCAGCCTTGGTCATTCTGGGAAGAGCCACACTTTATAAAAGCTTTTAAGTAGTTAGGCCCAAGTGTGTTTTCTGGTACTCCTCCCTTATTAGCGGCAACACAAATGGGAAGGGATTACTAGCTCTTTTTCCATGGTAGCTCACTCCTCTTGGTTGTATGTCCCTTTTTGCTTAGGATTATTATTATATTCTGGCTTACCTTCAAGGGAAATCTGTCCATAATTATCTCACCTTTTGCTGCTTTCTTTGCCTCTCCATACGCCAGCTCATTTCCTTCTTTCAGTTCTGAGCTCACTTTCTGGTGTGCCTTAATATGCATAATTTCTACTTTTCCAGGCAGCTGAACTGCTTCCAGCAGCTGGATTATTTCTTGTGCATGTTTAATGTTCTTTCCTTGTGAGGTTTGCAGTCTCCTCTCTCTCCAGATGGCTCCATGTGCGTGCACAACTCTGAATGAATACTTTGAGTCTGTATAGATGTTTATTTTCTTTCCTTTTGCCATTTCAAAGGCATGGGTCAGTGCAATTATCTCAGCCTTCTGCGCAGAGGTGCCTGTAGGTAAGTGTCTGGATTTTATTACCTCTTTTCATATAGTCACTGTGTATCCAGCATGTCACTTTTTACTGGCAATGAAGCTACTCTTGTCAGTGAACTAGGTCTCTGCATCGTCCAAAGGAGGGTCTTTTAATTCTGGGTGGCTAGACTAAGTATCTTCAATGGTCTCCAGGCAATTGTGGTGTACTGCTTTTTCTTGATTTCCACTGAGAAAGGAAGCTGTGTGGACAATATTAGTTACCACTACCTCTACATCATCTTGTTCTATTATGATGGCCTGGTATTTCAGGAACATCTGTGGTGAAAGCCAGTGGCCGCTCTTTACTTCCAGTATTGAGGACATTGTGTGGGACACTAGCATAGTCATTTTCTGTTCTAGGGTAAACTTGCGTGCTTCTTGTATATTCAGCATGACTGCTGCTACAGCTCTGAGGCAGCCTGGCCATCTTTTGGCCATTGCATCTAGTTGCTTGGAAAAGCAAGCAACTGCCCTCCAACATGGACACAAGTCCTGAGCCAATATTCCCAGGGAAATTCCTTGTTTTTCATGGGAAAATAGAAAGAATGGTTTACTTACATCTGGAAGTCCCAAAGCTGGAGCTGACATGAGGGCACTCTCTAGCTGGTGAAAGGCCCATGTGGCTTCTTTTGTCTATTGGAGATCTCTATTTGAGAACAGTATGTAATTATAAACCCACAACCGGCACCACCCTGCCATGCCTAAGAAGGTTTGGAGTTCCTTTATATTGTTTCCTTGCGAGCCTGCCCTAGAGTCTGTTGCCCAGGAGTAACCTTGTACCCCAGGTAGATTACCTTCTGTTTCACTACTTGTGCTTTTTTCTTTAATACTCTGTATCTTTGGAGTCCTAGGAAATTTGGAAGGCTTTTTTTTTTCTTCCTGTGGAGTTTTTCAGGACTCTGGATCTTTGCAAGTTGTTCTCCAAACAGAGTGAGGGATTTTTTGAAGCCTTGAGGCACATGGACCATGTGAGCTGGGTTTTGCGCCTGCTTTTAGGGCTTTCCCATTCGAATGCAAAAATTTTCTGGCTGACTCCGTGCATAGGGAGGCAAAAGAAAGCATCTTTCAGGTCTAAAACAGTAAACCAGGTGTAGAAAGCAAAGGGACACGACCCATCCTTTGATCAGCATCGAACTCCAATTTATTGATCCAACATGCACATTTTATAACCGTGTTAATTAAGTTCATACATATTGCAAAACCCGAGCTCATAATTGGTTACAGATTAAACATTAATCCCTCCTTTTGTTTTCAGTACCTGTGGTTTGTTATTGAAACCAAGATTTGTTTTCTCACCCTGATATAAATGGTTCTCAAGGCCTTCATGTTAGTCACTTTTGCTTTCCCAAAACTTATCCAAGGACAAGATATTTACCTGTTATGAAAAAAAAGCCTGAGAACTCTGCTGTTTATAGAAATGTGCCTGACAACCTTGTTATTTACAGAAACAGGCTTGAGAATTAGCTGCTTACAGCTGCCTTTTACTTTTCCATCAGCTGTATATTTTCATGGACTTTTTTCCTTCAAGCCATGTCTGAGCAAAATTCTCCAACAACCAGGTCAGTTCATGTGTTAAACAAGTTAGTAAAGTATATGGATTTGCTACCACAGGATATAAATTCTTTGTTATTTTATTGACAGCCCTCGATCCCGTACTATCAATTTTTGGGCTGATTCCTTCCTTATCTTTTTTTTTTCAGGGGGTACCGCCTAATTTTCACTGATTGTGTCCCTTCTGAAATAAACAGGGCCAGGAGACTTCTTCTCCTTTTTAATGCCTTTATTAAAAGTGATCAGCTCAGGATTGGGCGGCTCGGCAGGGCTGCAGTCCCCGTCGCGTCTCCCAGGGCGACTCAGAGGAGGAGGACATGCGCAGCTCTGTCCACTAGGGGCAGAGCCGGGGGATCCAGTCCTCGTGGGAGCCTTTAGGGCGTGATGTCGCCGTCAGATCTTGGTCCTCTCAGCCTCGGCAGCCACCTGGTCCCGGCGTTGGGACGACTCTCTGCTCAGGGCAAGAGGGACTCCGCATCTCCGCAGGCTCAGCACTTGGCTCCTCATGTCCAGATATCACTTTAGTCTCTCAATTCTCATTTGGCTCGTTGTTTTTAGGGTTTTCTCGTTGCATTTTGGAGTCGAGGTCTCAAAGCATGCTGGTCTTGGAGTCACTTTGCATAACCCCCCCCACCCTCTCAGGTGTCTTCCCTATGTTGGAAGAGCACACTGCCTCGGGGAAGGGCCATCCACCCCACCCAGCCAGACCTTTTACTAATACAAAAGCGGAGATAAGCTACAACGACCCGGTATTAAAATAACAAAGCACTAAGAACCCTGGCAGAGACAGATCTGGCTGCGTCCCTGTAACTCCCTCTCACAAAAAAAATATTAGCCGAATTTTTGTTCATAACAGTCCCCCCTCTTTTTCTTTGATCGAGCTTAAATTCTTAAGCTCGCATCAACTCACATTTTTTTGTTTTGAATCTACTATAAATCTCTTGTGCACTTTGGTAATCATGGTTACTTAACCTTGTTACTTTTCTTGGTTTCTTCAGGTTGGTTTGTACAGCCAATACTGTTTTACTAAAACAGATAAATAAGCATAGTAAAAAGAGCAATCCTCCAAGTCTCCACACAGTGAGAAAAACCACCTTTTCCCATACATATTTTCTGAAAATCTCTAAGTTCTCCCACCCACTGGGATCAAGTGTAGGAGTTTGATCTTGATTATTTACACATGCCAATTTTTTATTTCATTTGAAATGTCCCTAATAATTGAATTCTTTATTTTTTAATACTGCCTGGAGCCGGATGACTTTGTTCAACACAGATTTTGGGATCCGAACTTGGCTTTTACAGATTCGGATTTTCCCAATTTCTATTTCACTTTCCCGGTTTTGTTTAATTTCTCCCAAATCATTATATATAGGAACTCCCAAACTTGATCCAGTTTCTTTGGGTAATAAGAAAATTGGTTTTATCACCCTTGCAATGCAGTTGCCAGATGAGATCAAACTTAGGGGTTTAGAGCTCCCCTGAAATGTGTTCCAAAAGGGGTTTATCTCTTTTCCAGTACACTCATATAAATACTTGTAACAAACAATTTTTCTTACCATTTTCACCATTTCTTTGCTTTTTACTAGATCTGCTGAGCTTGTTTCAGCAGCATCACATTCAAAGCACAACCAGGTTTCTCCTATAGGGCACTCTCCTAGGAGTGACTGCCTAAAAGTGGCAGTATTCTGGGCTATCCAATACACTCTCTTATTTTTCTGATAAAGGACCAAGTGGGAGAGGTTAACACAATAAGGGTTAGAACTGATGTGGACTCTCGACAAGGAGCTCACTTCCTCCTCATAGCGGGGTTGGTAGCATTCATTGCACAGCTCAGCTGGGCTTCCTAGAGCAACACAAGCAGTTAGAGCTATCAGTACTACCCTTCCCAAGAGTCCGGTATGGGTCATCTTGCACAGCCTGCCCACCCGGCCTTGCCTCTTGGGGAATTTTTTTTACGGAGGAGAAGCTTCCAAGCTCTTTAGAGTCCCTTCTACCCGCTTCTCTGGTTAAGCCTCTCTTGGTCTGTTCCCTACAAATTTTAGTTTCCCCCAGGGGAGTGTTCTGCAAAGGATTAACCTGGAGTCTTTAGAAATATATTGGGGAACTTAAACCAGAATTCTTATTTACAGTCTTAAAGTTTTTACCAACATAGTTTACACAGAACAATTTTGAAACATTTTAAGCAATATTAGAACTCTGATACCAATTTTTCCTATACAGTTCAGTCTTTTTGACTCTTCCTCCTGAGAGTCAACTTTAAATCCCAGTATACTCAGATGAATTACCTTGTGATGTGGATGAATCCTTATCCAGTGCCCGGAGGTGAGTGGTGTGGACTCTGGCCCAATGCCAGAAGGAGTCAGGGGTGGAGTCCGGTCCAATGCCAGAATGCCAGAGGGAAAAAACCTGGTGTTGAATCCTGGTCCAATGCCAGGGGCAGAATGGGGTGCAGTCTAGTCCAATGCCAGAACGCCAGAGGGAAAAAACCTGGTGTTGAATCCTGGTCCAATGCCAGGGGCAGAATGGGGTGCAGTCTAGTCCAATGCCAGAATGCCAGGCGGAAAAAACTGGTGTTGAATCCTGGTCCAATGCCAGGGGGTGAGAGTGATGTGAGTCCAACCGTCTTAGTAATGAAAAATACCTGAAACGGGCTTTCAAACACAGGTATTAATGGTCTGCTATTTAATGATTTTATCAAGACTCAGCTTCTCTGTTTAATGTTATCAGTAATTTCTCTTTTTCCATAGCTTGTATGTTTCTCTCATCAACTTCTACATACTCTGTATTTTGCAAGGAGTTGTATTTCTCAGCTAACTTAACTCTCAAAGTACTTTTATTCTCCTATTTTTCTGTGTATTTAATTCACTGGTTTTCTGATCTATTTTTCAAGATCTTATTTATTTATCTCTTGGTTCTGTTTCTTACTTTCACTTACAGCTTAAATACTTCTTTCAACTCTTTACACTTTATCTCTTTTTTTTTTCTTTTTTTTTTCCTTACACCATTCTTCTACACAATACACTTCCCTCTAAGGAAATGTGGTAAAACTTGTACCTCTATTCTAATTTGTCTATATTCACTCTCTCATTTCTCATTCACTTTCACACATTCCTCTACACCTTTAAGACACAAACTGATTGCTAGAAAATCATGGGTCCCTGTAGCCCCCCCTTCACCATGGGGGTTGGCCCACAGGTGTCTGGGCCTCTTGGAAGGGCCCTGACTCTGGTTGCCTCTGGTGCACATTCACCTGTGAGGCTGCCTGCGTGTCACTCACGCTCTTACAGCTACGGCTCCCTCACACATCTGGGGAGCACTAGTCTGGTTTTCAGGTCACACACACACACACTTTGGTCACAGCCCCCACCCTCCCGGGGGACACAAGCTTGGTTTGCAGGTCACACACACACTTCCACTGCCCCCTTCCCACCTGCCCGGGAAGTTGAGGCTGACTTTGTGACTCACTCTCACACACACAACAAGACAGCAATAAGGTACCTTTTACTTTCACACCACTTATTACAAGTTTAGTATTACTGGCCAGTTTTGGTGCTATTGGATATCCTTTCTGCCTAGCTGTTTTTGTCTAACTTCAGATGTTACTTTGTTGAGACAGGACTTATCTGCTCCTGTATCAACCAAAAATTCTAATTCTTCATTTAGGGGTCCCACCTCAAAGTTTACCAAGGGCTCGTCTAGATGTTGCATCAGGTCCCCTATAGTGTAAAGCCCCTGACCCTCTACTCATCACCTCTAAGGATCTTCCCTAAATTATCTTGTTCCCTGGCTATTGCCGCATCGAGACTGAGCTTTCTACAGAACCTCCTGGTGTGTCCTGGCTCTCCACAGTAATAACAATATCGTTCTCTCAAAGGGACTTGAGGTGTCTCTATCCCTCTTGCACCTGACAGTACAAGAGGCCTATCCTTGCCTCCTCCTGGTGGTGGGCCTGCCCACCCTGCACTTTCTCTAGCTACAGCGACCATGATCTTAGCCTTGGCCTTTGCTTTTTCTTCCTCCCTCCTTAAATACACCTTCAATGCCTCTCTTAATAACTCATTTATGTCCTTCTCTTGCCACTCTTCCATCTTTTCCAGTTTCCTCCTTATATCAGGCCAAGATTTGGTAACAAATTGGACTTTTAGTAGCATTTGACCTTCTGGGGTGTTCGGGACAATTCTAGAGTACAACTGGAAGTTCCGCTTTAGGCGGTTAAGCCAGGCAGCAGGAGCTTCCTCTTTCTCCTGCGTACCCTCAAATGCCAATTGGGTGTTAGTTCCTTTGGGAACTGACTCTTTGATCCCCCGTATTATCAAAGACCTATATTCCATCATGGCCTTCCTCCCCTCCTCCTGGTTAGGGCTCCAGCTGGGATCCGTTAGCGGCAATTTCTGTTCGCCTGATGGCACCTGGGGGCCTGGACGGTTATCTTTCTCCCATATTCTTATGCCAGCCACCCTAATTATCTGGACCTCTTCTGGAGAAAATAATATACTCAGGATGGAATTCATCTCCCCCCAAGTGTAGATATTTGGACCTAGACATTGATCTACTTGGTTAGCTATGCCCACTGGGTCCTCAACTAAATGCCCCAACTCTTTCTTGAATCCTCTCACCTCAGAAGCAGTTAGGGGAGCATTCACAAAGCCAACACCTCCCGCTATTCCTCCCATAGGAACCTCTCTGAGGGGAAAGAGTCTCTCTGCCTTGGAGGTCTTGGATCTGGTGCTACAGTACGGCCCATCTTCAGATGCCAAACTACTTTGAGGGATATCTGGGTTACCCTGAACTTTCTGCCCATCAGCAGGTGTATTTGCTGATAGCTGTTTATCGGGTGAGGAGACATTCGTGCCCCAACTAGGAGGAGGTAAAGGGACAGCAATAGGAGGGGGAGAAGAGCCTGAGTGGATATTAAGTGCAGCTGGAGAAGGGGTGGAGGATGCAGCAGGTGGAGTAGGCGCTTGTGGTGGTGCAGACGGAACTGGAGGGGATACTGGGTTTATCATAGCGGAAGCTGAAGAGGTAGAAGGAGGAGTTTGAACAGGTGGTAGTGAGATGGCAGCCAGGGGAAGAACCGGACCTGCCATTTGAGGTGCTTGAAGAAGAGGATTATAAGGTGGAGGGGCAGAAGGAGGCAAATAATCCAGGGGATCCCATCTTTTACTAGTCCTATCATCCCCTCCTTCATTCCCCTCTTTCTTCCTCTGTACCTTACAAATTCGCACCCCTTCATCCCCAACAGCGCTCTTTAACCAGCAAGCTACATACAATAATTGCTCATGATCAGTGTCTCCTCGAGCTGTCAGATAATTATTTAATTGTTGGCACATCCACTTATCCTTTGTCCCACACCGAGGCCATCCTCCTTGTAACTCTAATTCTGGCCACAATTCCATACATTAATGGATCATTTTCACTTTATCTAATCCCTCCGTGGCCTCTATAGAATCCCATTTTACTAACAGTTCTCCTAAGGGACTATTGGGAGGTATGTCACTCAGCCTCTTGCCGGTCTTTTTACTATTACACCCTCCCATTTTACAGGTTTTAACAGTAAAAAATCCCAAAGGTGCCTTTACTGACCGGTAATTTCAAAAAGAACATTCTTTGAGGAGCTTCAGCCTCCTCCACTGAAACTTCAAATTTCTGCCTGATGCTCAGGACTTTATACTGAAACAACTGCCCGATCTCTTAATTGCCCAACTTTCCCCACGTCAGGTCTTACATCTATCGGGACTTGAACACACGAAGCCTCGGCCTAAGAATCCGGGTCGTGCCTGACTCCCTCAGTCAGGAAAAACAACTGCCTGATTTTTAGTTTGCCTAACTCGCCAATTTTTAGGCTTCACCGTATCAGGACTTAAAAGCAAACCACAGCCTCCTTCGCTGGGGTTTGTGCCTGGCTCCTGTGTCAGGACTTCCTTTTGCCTGCAGGGCTTGTGAGCTACCCGAATCCTTCTCGGGACTGACAAAATCTTACGCGAATCCTTCTCGAGACTTACAAATGCTACCCGAATCCTTCTCGGGACTGACAAATCTGCCTGACTCCCCTCTGTCAGGGCTTATTTTGGGTGTGTGCCACTCATACAAATATTCCCTCCACACGCCCGGAGGGGGGGGCCCTTTATTCCCCCTTGAGAGACGGCTCACTCACGCTAATTCCAAGCACCGCCCCCTGTTCCTGGCCGGCCCCTTCGCACGAGTCCGGAACCGCGGTACTGAGAAGTCCGCTCTCACTTCAAAGGTCTGGCTGCTGGCCTGCGTCTCATTCACACACACATGCGCACATCTCCCACCCCCGCCACCGTCTTTCTCACCAATCCTGGGCTCCGGTGCTCCTCTGTGTCGCTGGTCCTGAGCCGATCCCTCTGGTCCTGATAGCCAGCTGTCCTGGAGGTCCAAGATGGCCAGTCTTGAATCTTCTTGCGGCGTGGCTATTCCGGACGAGCGCCCCCAGCTGAAATAAACAGGGCCAGGATACTTCTTGTCCTTTATAATGCCTTTATTAAAAGTGATCAGCTCAGGATTGGGCGGCTCGGCAGGGCTGCAGTCCCCGTCGCGTCACCCAGGGCGACTCAGAGGAGGAGGATATGCGCAGCTCTGCCCACTAGGGGCAGAGCCAGGGGATCCAGTCCTCGTGGGAGCCTTTAGGGCGTGATGTCCCCGTCAGATCTTGGTCCTTTCAGCTTCTCAGCTACCTGGTCCCGGCGTTGGGACGACTCTCTGCTCAGGGCGAGAGGGACTCCGCATCTCTGCAGGCTCAGCAATCGGCTCCTCATGTCCAGACACCACTTTAGTCTCTCAATTCTTATTTGGCTCATTGTTTTTGGGGTTTTCTCTGTGCATTTTGGAGTCGAGGTCCCAAAGCCTGCTGGTCTTTGGAGTCACTTTGCATAACCCCTCCCTCTAGGTCTCTTCTCCTCACTGTTTGGGGAGGTCCCCACCCATTACTGTCTCGGAGAAGGGCCATCCACCCTACCCAGCCAGGCCTTTTTCTAATACAAAAGAGGAGATAAGCTACAATGACCCGGTATTACAATAACAAAGCACTAAGAACTCTGGCAGAGACAGATCTGGCTGCGTCCCTGTAACTCCCTCTCACAAAAAAAATATTAGCCGAATTTTTGTTCATAACATTTGCCACTCTTTAAAGGCTTCTGGCTGCAGTTATGCTGCTTTTCAACAATAAAATCTATTTTCAGAAGTTTTAGCACTAAAGCAGCACCGTTTCACACAGTAGGAACATTTAACATAATTCCAGTGGTGAGAATATAAGGATGGCTTTTTTACACAGATAATTTCAGTGTCTTAGTTAGAAATATTATTAAGACAAAATTTGGAAAGCGGTCCATTTTTGAACTGTTGTCACTACTTCAAGCTGACTACAACACCAGAATGTGTATTTCATGTGACCTTTATCTATATTTGAGAATCTGTAGAAAAAATTATCATTTAATTTTCAATATTTTATGCACATCTGTACCAGCGTGGCCTGGCTAGCTCAGTCATTAGAGCATGAGACTCTTAATCTCAGGGTCGTGGGTTCGAGCCTCACATTGGGCACCATTGGTAGCAGCATAGCAGGATGGTAGAAATGCTGCAAACTTCTTTGAACCATCTCCTTCAGAAGCTGCTCCTAGTAAGGGTGCAAAAGCAGCCATTTCAAGTCCATGCACACAGTCGATGCACACACACACGCCACAGATAGCTCAGCCGAGGAAAGACAGGAAGGATCTTTGTATGATGTATTCCAGCAAAGGTTTATTGCATCCACCACACCAAAGGAAAACCAGGGACAAAAGACAGAACATGTGCTCTGCACAAGGCTTAAGTAGGCAAAGATACAGGGGCGGTACAAAGGGAAGAAGGGGCCTGCCACCAGGAGTACCACAACCAATGAGGAAACAGGGAAAGGAGAAAACAGGGGAAGTTGGGACATATGGGGAAAGGAACTGGGATGGATCAGTGTTGTGCAAGACTCCATGGGGAAGTCTTTTCCGTTTGCCCAGGTGGGGAAACTCTATGGTAAGTCTCTCCAGGGGAGGGCTCAGGGGAATTCCCTGAGGGGGAAAGATCAAGAGGATTACACAATTCCCCTGCTTTTTCTTACTAAGAAGACTTCCCCAATGGACTTCTGCAGATGCTTAACTAAACAGGGAAACATGAGTAAAACAATAAAAACAATGATTACAATCCAACAAATTTCTTTAACAAAAGATGGAACCCATTCTGTCAACCCCCGTTGTCTGAAAAGTTCATTGATCAACAGAGAGTCTTATAATCTTTTGGAGCAGTGGACAGTCATCTTCTTCTGTGGCGAACATCTGCGTCTACAGTATTTTTCCTTCTTCTGCTCCACACCACCTGAGCATGACCTCTTTCCTCTCTCTGGGGTTCTGGGGAAGTGTCTCTGGGTGTTGTATTTGACGACTTGATGAACGGCTTGATATTCTTGCTGGGAATCCACCTGGGGCCAGATTTTGTGGACACGCAAGCATAGCCTCTGCCCCAAGTTACTAATGGAAATGAACCCATTATTTGTTTGGATTCAGGGTCTTTGATCAGCACAAGGGGTTTCTCTGTGAGTTGAGCTCTGCTAGTGCCGGAGAAGTGCCTGACAATGGGAGGGTTTGGCTTCATAAATGAATTATTAAGAAAATTGATGACATAAAGAGTCTTACATAATCTTTCCACATTTTGTAGTGTTTCAACACTCCCACGCTGCTGATCAAGGATTCTCTTGAGTGTATGATGAGCTCTCTCTACAATGGATTGCCCTGTTGGTGAGTGGAGTAGGACAGTAGTGTGTTTCACCTCCTACTGATCGAGGAACAGTTTGAAATTTTTGGAGGTATTGCTAGTAAAAGATTTTAAAATCATAGAAATTTAGGGGAATTAGAAAGAAAGTTAGGCTTAGTAGGCCCTGGGAAAATGTTAAAGGTAGGCCCTGGGAAATGTTAGACCTTGTATTTGCTAGATCATGTGAAACTGTATTGGAATACTTACCAATATAGCCGGACAGGATGTGCCTGAGCTTGTCTGGCCCTTGGTGCTGAACCAAATATTGGCAACTGTGGTGTTTTCACCCCAGACACACTTTTGGCTAGCTGTGTGCTGCAGCTGAGCACATGGAGGCAAGTCCAGGCATGCAGGAGCTCTGGTGGTGGCGGGATGGAGCCTCCTCCCTTAAGAGGGTCCGCTCCTCAGGTTTTCCTCTGGCAGAGATGCTTTAAGGCAATGGTGAAGGAAAGGAGTCAGTTCTGATGGAGGGTTTTGATCCAGAGCTTTATTCTGGCCCACAGGCCTCTGAATTCAGCAAAAGCTCCAACAGAACTCTCCAAACTGAGTGGTTGCTGGCTCTTTTGATGCTAGGGAGAGGGGGAGGGGTAGGAAGCCCACCAACCAGGTACATAGGAGGAGGTCTTAAGGGACAAAGGACACGTGGATGGCCCAATGTCCCCCCAGGGGTAGAGAGCATCCTTTGAATCTGCCAATCACTCGATGCTCTTCTGGAATTCCAGGATTGACAGACAGTACTTGGCAGGGGTCAGGGAGGGGAAAGGAGAAGTGACTGTCATACCTGGGAGGGAATCTTCAGGGGAGGGACTGGGTTTCTTCAGTAAATCCTGAAATCACAACGCAACAAAACTGCACCTGTGTAGTCAGTATATGATGAATGATATAATTGTTAGATGTGATTAGATATAATTATTGTTTAAAGAATCACAAGAAACTATGTTAAGGGTTTGAGGGGGATCTTGAGAAATCCATGCTTGGATGAAATCAATTTATACAATGAAACAATGTAAGTTTAATAATTAATATGTAAATTATATAACAATAGAATATAAAACATATTCAACTCAAAACCATGTCGGGTCAGATTTAGGTCTGTGTACCCCTGTCACCCAGAGCTCTTCAATAAAAGCACCTGCATATAATAATTCCATGATTATGTGTTTCTGAACGCTAACATTTTTGGCGACCCAGATGGGACCCTATGAGTGCTGCTGAGCGAATTCGCAACCCGATCACGCTCCAGCCAGCACCGAGGAATTCTCGGGGAGCCCATTGGCCGCGACCATCTCTGCCGCTCACAATGTCCCCGGGAGAGAGGTAAGGTGCTTTTACTCTGGTTTGGTTGCCTGCCAATAAGACGCAGTGAAAGCTACGCTTGGTTGGGCTAAGGAATTCCTGGTATTGCCTAGGCACCGTCCGTTAGACAATCGCGAAAACATTGTGGGCTCAGCATTTGTGGTGTATTGTAGTTGTAATATATTGAAGCTTAAAGGGATTTTAGGTGGCAATGCCCCCAATACTGCGAAGTTCTCCTTTGGGATGTGTTGGGGAAGATGAAACAGGAAAGACTTATAAATATGATTGCCTGGCAAAAGGTTTTGAGAATATGGAAACTATAAGCGAGATTGAAATGCAAGCAAGCTTTGAGATCCCTTAGTTACTGAACAACGGGAAATCAACGGTGTGGCCGGCTGAAGGTAATCCCCTTTTGATGAAACAAGACCCTCTGCTTGCTGGCAGGTCCAAGGGTCCGAGGAGACCCTGCCAGCTTGGCAGAAGGGGTCCAAAGAGTAATTTTTAGGTTTTAAAATGTAGCACAGTATGGTAATGTAATGATTCTTATAGGCTATATGGAAATGCTATGGGATTTGTATATTGTACTAGATTAGTTAGTAAGAATCAGAATATTCAACACACGAGATGATTTATTGTATTGTAACGGGAACTTCGCTCTCTTAGCTCTTGCCTTTTACTCTCTTACCCCTTTTACTCTCGTAGGCTTTTGCGCTCTTACCCTCTCATCCTCTCTACCCCTCTGTTCTCTCGGGCCTGCTCTGAGCTGCAGCTGGCAGGTCCCAGCAGGGCCCTGCACCCACACCCTCTGCAATAAACCGCAAGTTCCACGACCTGGCTTCAGAGATCTCTCATCTCCGTTCGTCTCGACCGTGCTAACCCCCGACGCTCTGACAGGGGTGCTTATTAGCACATTGGAAACAGGGTAATTTTGGGGAAGAGTTACGTAAGGCTAAGTTGATTGATTATTGTAATACATGGTGGCCAGAATATGTCTTGGATTGCGAAAAGCGGCCAAAGAATGGGTATTTGCAATATAACACCATTTTGCAGTTGATGTCGTTTTGTAAGAAAGAAGGAAAATGGGACGAGGTTTTGTATGTTGATTTGTTTCTCTATTTGCAAGGTAAGCCAGAATGGCAGGTTGAATGTGGATTAATGGTGGTTAGAGCATCTGCAAGTGATAAGTGTGGGGTTTGTGTAAAAGAGAAACATTGTCTAGAACACTTGGTGTTGAAAGAAAGTCTGAGTAGGAAAACCAATACAGATGTTGATTTCATCGTAGCTCCAACAAGACCAAGAGAACCTAACCCTATTCTGCCTGATTCACCTGCCCCTATTTCACCATCTGCTCCTACTTCACCTAATTCTATCTTGCCTTGTACTTCTTCACCCTTCTCTCTTTATCCTCCTCTCCCATCATCACCTGATCTCTCTTCCTCGGGAGATGATCAAAATCTAACTGTGATACAAAGAAGGAAGGGGGGGGGGGAAATTGTAAGTTAAGGAGATAGTGATAGTGGAGGTGAATCAGTGACATTGGTATCTCACAGGACTCGAAGTCAGTCAAAGATTGCCCCTGTCTTGGCTAGAAAAGACCTGGGCAGACAAAAGCAGACTGTGATTAATCCCTTGAGACAAGGAGTAAGAGTGGAGGGGCCTGACCACTCGGCTGTTCGTCTCTGTACGATCATGCATGGGATGGCCTTGGGACAGCCCGCGCTTCAAAGGACAAGTCTGGACTCTTCAGATTTTCAGTCTTCTAATTGTTTATTATTTCTTTTCTACAAAATTTTCTTTCAGCCCGACAGAGGTCTGACCAGCAAGGCAGCCAAGGGCACTCTGACCTCCTACTGGACGGTCATCTATTTTTATACTAAAAACTACATACATCATATTTACCTTTATTTCCCAATACCTTTCACCCATATTAGCAAGTGCACCTTCACCAAGGACCAATCCCAAAGTGCCAACATCACCACAGAAAATGGATGACAAGAAGAAGAAAGAAGGACAAGACACGCCCTGATCCCTCCATCTTGTCTCCATAACCCCCCTGTACCAAAATCCCAAAATCTATATTTCACACTGCAAATACTTCATTCTTACACCATTCATTCCCAAGTGACTCTCTTGTCCTCAAACAGGTGGCACATCCCTTGAAGGGTCAAAGTCCAACCACCAGGCGCTTCTGGCAACATTCCAGGATTTCCGAGCCCCCCAAGGGTTTTCTCGGTAACTCTGGACATCTGGAGTGATGTGCTGAGTTCCCACAGGGGCCAGTGTTTGTACAAGTGCCTTTTTCTCCTGTGGATTTAGTCATTTGGAAACAATCGGCTGGGACTTATAGGGAAAATCTCAATAGAGTGGCATGGGTGGTAAAATGGTTATGAAAACTCATAAGACAGATTGAGATGATATACAAGTAATATTAGATAGTTTAATAGATTCTACTGAGAAAGAGATGGTACTTAAGGCAGCCAAGGAGAGGGCAAGGGAGGATATCAGAAATGGACTCGTAACAGGAGCTCTAGATGATAATTTTCCAACTGAGGATCCAGGGTGGGATCCTAATGCACCTGGGCATATGCGGAGGCTGAAGAAATATCAGGAGTGGGTCCAGATGGGAGTTCAGAATGCTGTGCCTAAGACTATGAATTGGTCTAAACTGTATGAGGTCCCACAGGAAAAGAAAAAATCCCCTACTGCATTTTTGGAAAGGCTTAAGGAGGCAGCGAGAAAATATACAGATCTCCAAATAGACACAGAACAAGCAAAGGTTCAACCCGCTCTCATATTCCTGGGGCAGTCACAGGATGATATCAGAAGGAAATTGCAAAAATTAGAAGGGGAGGAATTAAGGAATCTGGATAAACTACTTGAGGTAGCCAGGAAAGTATACAATAATAGAGAAAAGGAGGCTGGTAAAAGGCAGCAGCAAAATCTTTTGGCAGTAATACAAGGAAAGGGGAATCCAGATTTCAGGACACGTGGCAGAGGTGGTTGTGGACTGGGTAGAGGTGGGTTTGGCAGGGGTCACGGAAGCCAGTCATGCAAGGGTTAAGCTTAAATCAATGTGTGTATTGCAAGCAGGAGGGGCATTGGAAGAAAGAATGCCCGAGCAACCCAAACTACTGATTTAACCAGGGCAATCAGTTCCAGCAGGAAGACATTGCCAAGGCTATGGTACTAGGAGAATATCACAGCTGACTAGGACCGAAAACAATCCACACAGAAACCTTTAGTGACTTTATTATTAGGTGATAGAGAGGTGGAATTCCTGGTGGATACAGGGGCCACGTATTCTGTACTAAATTATTTGCAAGTGCAATTTGGGGACAAGCAAACAACAATAGTTGGGGCCACAGGGAAGGAGGAAAATCAGCCATTCTTGCAACCCTTAGATTTGTGTTCTGGGAACAAGGTTTTAATGCATGAATTCTTATATGTACCTGAGTGTCCAATTCTGCATTTAGGGAGGGATTTGCTGGAGAAACTTGATGCAGTAATAACCTTTGAGGACAGGGAACTTCTAATAAAAATACCTGAATCAAAGATGGGACAAATTTTAATGATCAAAGAAAAACCGGTCCCCTCTGTCCCTAGGGAAGTAGAAGATGCAGTGATCCCCTCTGTATAGGAAACAGATATACCAGGAAAATCTAAATTGGTCCAGCCAGTGCATATAGAGTTAAAAGAAGGGGCGAGGGCTATACAGGTCAAACAGCATTCCATAAAACTAGAAGCACAGCAAGGAACAGCAAAGACTATTGATAAATTCTTGAAATACCAAATTCTAGAGGATTGTGAATCAAAATTTAATATGCCAGTATTTCTAGTGAAGAAACCAAATGGTGAGTATAAATTAGTGAAAGATTTGGGAGCAATAAATGAAATAACAAAGGACATTTATCCAGTGGTAGCAAATCCCTACATATTGCTGACATCCGTAAAAGAGATATATAAATAGTTTACCATAATTGACCTAAAAGATGCCTTTTTATGCAAACCTCTTGACAAAGAAAGTAGGAAACTGTTTGCCTTTGAGTGGGAAAATCCAGGGAACGGAAGAAAAACCCAGATTACATGGAAACAACTTCCATGAGGATACAAGAACTTGACGACCCTATTTGGAAACTAACTGGTGAAGGAGCTGGAGATTTAGACTGAGAATGGGCAAATACTGAGAAATCAATACCTGTTGTTGGAGTATGTTGATGATATACTGATTGCTACAGAAGAAAAAGCAACCTGCATAAAGGTAACAATTGACATTTTAAATTCACAGGGAATGGGAGGTTCTAAAGTATCCAGAAAAAAGGCACAAATTGCCTGACAGACTGTGATCTACCTGAGATGTGAAATTTCACAAGGGCAATGAAAACTAGGTACTAACCATATTCCAACTATTTGTGCTATTGCAGAGCCCCAGAATCTACACAAGCTGCGAGTCTTTCTCGGGATGGCAGGGTGGTGTCGCCTGTGGATCATGGACTATGGACTGATTGTGAAACCCCTGTACGAAGCCCAGAAGATGCAGCTATTCACCTGAGGCAAACCACAGAAAGAAGCCTTCCTAAAATTAAAAGAAGCACTGACAACCGCTCCAGCATTAGGGTTACCTGATCTGTTTAAAGATTTTTAGCTGTTTGTACATGAAAGGATGCGCCTAGCACTGAGAGTCCTGACCCAATGGCTGGAAGGCTGGAAAAAGCCAATAGGCTATTTTTCCAAACAACTTGACAACATAAGTGCTGGATGGCCTTCATGCCTGCGGGCAGTTGCAGCCACTGTGATGCTGATACAAGAAGCCAGGAAGCTCACTATGGGAAGGCACATAGATGTCTATGTACCACACATGGTAACCACTGTTTTAGAGCAGAAAGGGAGGCCATTGGCTATCTCCAAGTAGGATGATAAAATTCCAGGTAATCCTGACTGAGCAGGATGATGTCACATTAAAGACAACTAACCTTTTGAATCCAGCTTTGTTTCTAAGTACGACAACTGAAGAAGGCCCATTAGAACATGACTGTGTAGAAGTAATAGAGTACACCTATTCAGCAAGAGAAGACCTGAAAGACGTCCTGTCACTGACATATTTTCATAAAAATTCTTTCTTTAGGATTTTTCTCCCTTCTGAGAAGCTTTGGCCTCAGCAACAAAATGTAAACAATGGTTATCTGCTGCTGTGGAATGCAACAGATGGATCTGTGATTGGTCTTGGGTGGATGTTTGTATTTACTGACCACTCACGGCAGAGCTGGGTCTTGCTTTCTGCTGGGACACAGATCTTTGTTATTCATTCCTATTCTATTCTTAGCTTAGCTAGCCTTCTGAGAACTTTCCTTCTATTTCTTTTTAGTATAGTTATAATGTAATATATATCATAAAATAATAAATCAAGCCTTCTGAACATGAGGTCAACATTCTCGCCTCTCTCTCACCCTGCAACCCTTGTGACCGCTGTGACAACATCCCGCTAGAGTAGCCAGTGTAGGAGCTATTCACAGATGGAAGCAGCTTCGTAGAGAACGGAACCAGATACGCTGGATATGCAGTAACAACAGCCAGTACAGTAGTAGAGGCAAAAGCATTACCACCAAATACATCTTCCCAGAGGGCAGAACTTCTTGCCTTAACCAGAGCATGAGAATTAAGTGAAGGGAAAAAGGTAAACATATGGACTGACTCAAAGTATGCTTTTAGAGTGATGCATGTACACAGAGTGCTGTGGAAAGAAAGAGGACTACTGTCTTCTCAAGGTACGCACATTAAACATCAAGATGCAGTCCTGCAATTGATAAAAGCAGTACAAAAACCTGAACAAGTGGCAATTATACACTGTAAAGCACACCAATCAGGGAACTTCAAAATTTGTGAGGGAAATTGAAAGGCAGACAGGACAGCTCGACAGGTTGCTTGAGAAGTGCAAACAGCAATGGCATTGATACCCTTAAAAATTATTATATCTCAATTCAATTTGCCTCCAAAACCAAAATATTCAGTAGAAGATGAGAGATTGGGATGTTTGCTAAATGCACAAAAGAACTCAGAAGTGTGGTATGTGAGTGCACAAGGACAGATAATGGTACCCCCCTTGATAATGAGAGAAGTTCTACAAACTAAACATAAATATCATTGGGGTGCAGAGGCATTGATAAAATTGCTAAAGCGAAGTTTAATCTCAGTTTGGATGTTAAAAATGGCAAAATCAGTAATGTCAAAATGTGAAATCTGCTTAAAAAACAACCCAGTGGCTAGATGGCAAGCACAGCTAGGAAAGATTTGGATAGGAATAAAACCAAGAGACTATCGGCAGGTGGATTTTGTAGAATTGTCAAGAACTCGAGGACACAAATAACTGTTAGTGGGGGTTGACACGTTTTCTGGATAGCCAGAAGCCCTTCCCGGTTGCACAAACCAAGCAAAGGAAACAGTTAAGTGGTTACTACAGGAGATCATTCCCAGGTTTGGAGTACCCCCGGGTATATTATCAGACAGGGGGCCATTTTATAGCCACAGTAGTAAGAGAAGTAAGTAGATTGCTGGGAATAACTTGGGACCTCCACACACCATGGAGACCCCAGTCAAGTGGACAGGTAGAGAGGATGAATCAGACACTAAAGAGACAAATCAGTAAAATATGCCAAGAAGCCAAGCTGCAGTGGCCCCAGGCTTCGCCAATAGCACTGCTGAGGATTCGGATAAAGCCTAGGAGTGGGATGTCAGTCAGTCCTTATGAGATATTGTATGGGAAACCATATGAATCTCCTGAGCCTAACCCAAATGTATATGTCATGGGAAAGCAGGAAGTATATAATTATGTTCTGTCTCTCAGGAAAACTTTAGCTCGGCTTCGGAATGCCCTCATGTGGAATCGGCCGCTGACTCTCGAGAATCCAGTTCATGACATACATCCAGGAGATGAAGTGTACATTAAAAATTGGAACAAAGAACTGCTGAAAGAAAAGTAGACTGGACCCCATCAGGTACTGTTGACCACCTTTACAGCAGTCAAAAGTAGCCGGTGTAGACCCCTGGATTCACTAATACCCAAGTGAAAAAAATCCATCCCGGATCACATACTGTGTAAACTGTGGAACCAACAAGGCTACAGATAAGATGTGTTTAATTGTTTCAAGAATGTTACCAGTAATTGTGACAATGCTCATTTTATGGTTATTAATGTCTTTGGGATGTGGAATGCAAAAAAGATCAACAAACCACTCTTCATTCTAAAATGAAGAGAGGGGTACAAGCAGAAACACAGGTGATAAAAATTTCTAATGCAATTTGGGCTGAAAATGCAACTATTAGATTAGTCGAAGACTTTGCCAAAATGCAAAATACCAGCAAAATAACTGCCTGTCTGCCAATACCAAAGGCAGCGGGAGACCCAAGAAGTTGGGGAATCATAACGTCAAAACTACCTGAAGTACAAAAGAACAAAGCAATTGTATGTAAACAGGTCCCGGAGTCGAAGCAAATAGTCAGAGAAACCTGGAAAGTAACAGGAGAGTGGATGAGGCCTCTGAAAAAACAGGATTGTATTTTAAGTAATGGCAGAGTAGGACAAATCATAGAGTGGTGGGTTAAAGATCAAGACATCGCAAATTGGGAATTCTTTCTGCCAAACTATAAAAAGATTACAGAGAATATTACAGAAACCACTCTGGTATGAAAGTGTGAGGCCAAAGATCAGAAAGGTCAGATAGAGCCTTGGGACAGTGCGTGGTCCATGAGTATACTTCAAAAATTCCAATAAATGGCAAACACTCCTTGGTGTATTAAATGGGAAGGTCCCGAGAATGAGACAGATCCAGCAGTAGTGAACACTGCCACTAGTAGTAGAATGAAGGCAGACAAAGTAAGTTGGTGGGCATGTAATACAACTTATGACTGCACTTCTGATGATATAGAGATAAAACAAATGCCACCCCTGGTAGTAGCCCTACAAATTGGTTGTGCCTGCAGAGGGATCAAGCATAAACAAGGTAAAGTGAATTACAAAATACTCGTAGGATGTACCAAGAGTACAATCTGAAGTCCAGGACAATTTGTATGGGCAACAAGCGATGGTACCTGGACAACACATCTGCCTATAGACGGGAAAGTAAAAGAAATTACTTTGGGCCTCCCTACTTTATGTCCAATTTGGAAAAAGGCCCCCATTTAATGGAAAACATGGACAACTGCAGATAAGAGCAAGACGAGAAGTTCTAGACAATGAAAATCAGGATGACACTTGGCAAGAACCCTCTAGTGGAGTGAAATTTGAATGGGCCCTAGAGCCTTTGCTCAGTCCTATTGCAAACTACCAGAATAGAGAAATGTTATACAAACTTACAGGTTAGGTAGATAGACTAGCAAGAGTCACCCAGGAAGGATTTAAAGAACTAAACATACAATTATAAGCCACCACAAAAATGACATTACAAAATCGATTTGCCTTAGATTTGTTACTCCTGAAAGAGCATGGAGTGTGTGGATTTTTAAAGGGACAGATTGATCATTGCTGCGTCCACATCCCAAATGTAACTGCAGATGTAGAATATGACATCAATCAGTTGAAACAAATAGAGCATGAGGCACAAGAAGAGCAAAAGGATTTGACTATGAGTTGGTTAGGCAAATTCTTAAAAAGGTTAGGATGGAATGTGGGTTCATGGACTAAATCTATCATTGAGAGTGTGATAATCTTACTAATGGTATTCTTAGCAATTTGGTTAGTTTACAGCATCTTAAAGGGAGAAATACAGAAGAAAGCATCCTGAAACCAAAAAATAATAAAGGCACTGACACAAGACCCACACCCACCATCTGCTGGTTCTCCAGTTTGGGACAGCATCCATGACAATGTTTACATCAACCATGGATTCAAAGAACATCAAGTATAAACTCAGAAACAAAGGATGTATCAAGTGAAAACATTTGCACTTATAGTGAAGTGAAAATGCTTTCAAAAGGAGGAAATGATAGTAAAATATTTTAAGATCATAGAAAATTCGGGGAGCTAGAAAGAAAGTTAGGCTTAGTAGGCCCTGGGAAATGTTAGACCTTGTATTTGCTAGGTCATGTGAAACTGCACCTGTGTAGTCAGTATAAGATAAATTATATAATTGTTAGATGTGATTAGATATAATTATTGTTTAAAGAATAATGAGAAACTATGTTAAAGGTTTGAGAGGGATCATGAGAAATCCATGCTTGGATGAAATCAATGGAACAATGTAAGTTTAATATTTAATATGTAAGTTATATAATGATAGAATATAAAACATGTTCAGCTCAAAACCATGTTGGATCAGATTTAGGTCTGTGTACCCCTGTCACCCAGAGCTCTTCAATAAAAGCACCTGCATATAATCATTCCGTGATTATGTGTTTCTGAACGCTAACACTATAAGCAGGATCATTATCTGTTTTGATGGCTTGGGGGATGCCTAGGGTGGAAAATGTTAGAAGAAAAGGTTTGATAACATCTTTGGCCTTTTCTCCTGAGTGGGCTGCCACGAATAAAGCCCCAGAAAACGTATCTATGGACACACGGATATATTTCTGTCTCCCAAAGGGTGTGTAATGTGTGACAGCTGTTTGCCACAACTGTAAACTTTTGAGGCCTTGGGGGTTAACCCCGGCCCCCGTGGAGGGCAAAGCAAACTCCTGGCAATTCAGGCAGGAGCCTACAATTGCTCTCGCCTGTTCCCTTGTGATTTTAAACATATGGACATGGGCTGGCACATTTTGGTGGAAAAACTGATGGCTCAATTTAGCCTGATTAAAAATGTCTGGTAGGGTGGTCTGCACTGCCATGGCTAAAATATCTGTTCTCCAGTTGCCTTCTGTAATCGGTCTTGGGAGGTCAGTGTGTGACCTCACATGCATAATGTGATATAGTTGCTCTCGGTGGGAGAGGAGGTACGTTAACTTCGAAAGCAAGCTGTATAAATTGGGTATTGGCATATCCTTTAACAAGGAATGTTCTGCTCTTTCAGCTATTCCAGCAACATAGGCCGAATCAGTAACCAGATTCAAAGGTTGTTTGAATTTCTCAAAGGTTCTGACAACGGCTGCCAATTCTGTGATTTGTGGGGATTCCTGAACAATTTGAACATCAGATTCCCACTCCTGAGTGTCAGGATTTTTCCAAGTCATAACTGACGTGGGATTTTCCAGAGCCATCAGTAAAAACAGTCAGTGTCTTTAAAGGAGTTCTACTTTTAAATGGTTTTGAGGCCAAATTAAAACACTCATTAAATAGTTTATGCTTTTGTAGGTGGATAGAGATTTGACCTGGGTAGCTGTCAAGAGCAAACTGGAGGTGCTCATTAGACTGGAGCAAAGCTTCCAGATCACCTGATGCCAATGAAAGGTAAATGCATGTGAACTCACACCCTGCTAGTGTTTTGAGGCATGATCTGGCTTTTATAATGAGCTGAGCAGTCAGCTCTTGGGGTGTAGTGATAGTCTTATGTGGTTGGTGCAATCAGAACACCCACTCTATGATTAAAAGCTGGTCCCTCAGAGTGAGGTCCAACTGGAAAATGAGCCCATGGAACTTGGGTGACTTACCCAAGATGACAAATTGGAGAGGCAGGGTAGGATCAGCGCAGCTGGCTTTTCTTGTGGACAGTGCCTCTGATACCTTTTGGATCACTACCTGGGGCTTCTGGTGTGATAGTTCATGGGGAGTTGAGGTCATCAGAGCCTCGCAGGAGGTTGAAAAGGGATGCAGTCACTGGTTGTGGCTCCCAGCAGTGAACAAACCCAGTTTATGCTCCCACATAGCTGATGTAGGTCCCTCAGAGTTCTCGGGTTGTCCTTGATGGTGAGCTGTTGGAGTATGATGGTCCTTTCACCAATTCGGAGTCCCAGGTAGGCCCACAGGCAGGTGCGCTGAATCTTCTCTGTAGCAATTTCAAATCCTGCTCCTTCAATGGCTTGAATAGTCTTTTTGAGAACAATCTCTAAATAATAGTCAGTCTCAATGCATATTAAAATATTATCCATATAGTGAAGAATTATGGCATCTGGGAATTTTTCTCAAATGGGCAAGAGAATGCGAGCAACAAACATTTGGCAGATAGCTGGCAAATTTTTCATCCCTTGAGGAAGAAATTGCCATTGATACCTTTTTAGAGGGGCTTGTCTATAAATTGATGGTACAGAAAATGCAAATCTTAGGGCATCTCTGGGATGGAGAGGGATACTAAAAAAGAAATCTCTGACATCAACTACTGCCAGTTTCCCATCTCTGGGTATTAGCGTTCAGGAACACACAATCACAGAATGATTAAATGCAGGTGCTTTTATTAAGAGCTCTGGGTGTCAGGAGTACACAGACCCAAATCTGACTCTGACAGTTTTGGGCTGAACATGTTTTGTTGGGGAGGATGAAACAAGAAAGCTTTTTAAATATGACTGCTTGGCAAAAGATTTTGAGAATATAGAAACTATAAGTGAGATTGAAATGAAAGCGACCTTTGAGATACCTTAGTTGTGACTAGTTGAATGCAATCTCTCCTAGAAGAAACAATTCCTTTTGCAAGCAGGCAGGCCTAAGAGTCAGTGTAAGCTTTGCAACTTGGCAGATGGGGCCCAAAGAATAAGATTTAAAGTTTAACACATAAACATAGTATAGTAATGTAGTGATTCTTATATGTTGTGTAAAAATGTTATAAGATATACATGCTGTAGTAGATTGGTTAATGAGAATCTAAATATTCAACACTGAAGATAATTTATTGTATTGTAACAAGAACTTCGCTCTCTTTTCGCCCTCTCTTATCTCTCTTCTCCCTTATCTCTCTGCTTGCTCTCACGCTCTTCTTCGCGCCCTTTTCTTTCTTTGTCTCTTTGTCTTCCCTCTACACTTCTTCACCCCCTCCTTTCTACATGCTCTCCGCTCTTAAACCTTTGCCATTAATTCTCTTACACTTTAGGCCTCTCTTCTCTCGGGCCTGCTCCGAGCTGTGGCTGGCAACTCCCAGCAAGGCCCTGCACCCACGCCCTTTGTAATAAACTACAAGTTATACGATGTAGCTTCAAAGAAATCTCATCTCCGTCCGTCCCTACCATGGGACCCCCGTCACTCCTATATGTTTTATATTCTATTGTTATATAACTTAAGGTCCTGGGTTGACTATGTGATGCTTTTATCCCAAATCGTCTCATTCTGTTTATGTTGAATAATAAGTTTTGCACCTTTAGGAGTGTTCCAGAGAGTGAAGGGGGGGAGAGAAGAAGCACGCAGTTTGTTTTCAGACACTGTACTCCACTCCTCCACATTCCTGTTCCAGACTGTGTTGTCTGGGGACAGACAGCAGGACAGAGTTCTTCTTTTGGCTTTTTAGTTAGTGTTACCTAGCTGAGGCAAAGAAGTTCCCTGGACTGTGTTTTTTTTCTTTTTCTTTGGACCTCTTGAAACCTGCTCTGGACTGAACACCCAGGAGAGCACTGTCAGCTCACATCTCTGGCCCACCAAGCCGGGCCTGGCCTGCGACAATTCCAGCACCGGAGGGACTGATCAGAGACTGAGTGAGCTGCAACCCGGGGATGGGGTTTTCTGTTTGTCATCTCTTTTAGAGTGGCAAGGGGTCTCATTGTTTGATATTGTTTTGGTTTTATTGTTTAATAAACAGGTTTTTTCCACCTTTCTCCAAGGAAGCATTTTTTCCTCCCGGACCAGTTGGGGGGAGGGGCCGATTGGATCTGCTTTTCCCACCGGAGCTCCCGTGGGGGATTCTTCCCCAAATTTGCTCTAAACCTGGACACTTACATATTAAATATTAAACTTACATTGTTCCATTGTATACACTGATTTCATCCAAGCATGGATTTCTCGTGATCCCCCTCAAACCCTTAACATAGTTTCTCATTATTCTTTAAACAATAATTATATCTAATCACATCTAACAATTACATCATTTATCATATACTGACTACACAGGTGCAGTTTCACATGATCTAGCAAATACAAGGTCTAACATTTCCCAGGGACAAGTGTGCGGAAGAATCTTGGGCTGTACGGTTAGATAGGACACCCCCCACCCTGCAGTCAGACCCTTGCTCCGTGCCCAGCCGCACCCAGCCGGACGTGAGCAGAAGGAAATAACGCTGACTGCCCAAGCCATTATAAACCCCTGAGACCCCCCCAATAAACGCCATTTGCTGTCCACCACGTTGGTGTCAGGAGCATATGGACCAAGTGACCCTGGGCTTTGGGCCACCGTGCTGGACTTAGAACCAGGTCGCCACACCTTGAAGGCAACATCTGGTGCCAAAACCTGGGAGCCGATCAGCGCCCGGGGTTCGGGGATCGCCTGGACAGAGGACCGGTGGCTGCACAGCTTGCCTAGTGCAGCGGGGGGTACGCCCCTGGACCAGCGTGGACCATGGACCATGGAAGCCATAGAGAAGGTCGTAAGTCAGATGCATGTGCAATGGGGTATTGAGTGTTAGCTTAAAGATCTATGTCTTGCATTACCGAGACTGATTAAGCTTGGGGCTATAGAAAGCCCAATAGACATCCTCCATCCGGAGGCTTGGGATAATTGTACAAAGGCTCTGGCCAAGGAAACCATGTCCTCAGGCTCAGGGAAAGCCCTAAAATCGTGGGGCAGAGTTATCCAGGCTCTGCAAAAAGCTCGGCAAGAGCAAGAAACCTGGAAAGCCATGCGAACTTGTTTATTAGCCACGCCGCAGCTGGGGGTGGGCACAGCAACGCAGACCACGGGGGATTTTGATCAGATCGGCGGCGCGACACCGCGAACGCCGGATTCCCCCGAGCAGACCGACTTACCATCGGGGGGGGGGGGGGAACACGCACGGGCATTTTGGCAGGAGCTCACGGAGGAGGCGCGAGAAGCGGCCGGATTGTCGGACGCCATAGGGATCGATAAAAACGCCCCCCCAACCTATGCGTTTGAAAATGGCACCGAACCGTGTGTTCAGGGCGGAAAGGAAGACGTGGGGGGGCGGAAATGCCAACGGCTTGCTTAAAAACGCATGCGCGGGTGAGCTTGGAGAAGGGGGGGCCCCCGTGGAGGAGCGTAAGACCAATCAGAGCGCTCAGTTCACATTAGGTCCTTATAGGGCAAGGACCTCCTCCAGCAGGAGGCAGGGGGAGCCCAGGGGGAGGGAACGGCCCGACCCCCACAAGAAGGGGCGGGGTCGGAGCCCGAGAAAACAGCAGAGCAGCCCGGAAATGTCCGACCAGTCGACTTCCGGCTCCGACTCAGACTCAAGCTCCGAGCTCGAGAGGGGATTGGGGGGTTCCGACTCGGATTCTAGTTTTAACAGAAGGAGAGCAGCGGCATATAAGGTCACTAGCCACAGTGCTCCTGCGTGGGTGAAGGGGTTATCAGAGAAAGACCGAACCCCGCTTACAGACTGGCGGAAAATAAAAATAGCATGTGCAGAATGGGCTCCGTCAGCGACACTGGTGTTTCCGGTCCGGGTGGGGGGAGCAGGCAGAAACCAAAGGACCTATTCCCCGGTAAACCCGAAAGACGTACAGGCAATTATTAAAGCGATCGCAGACAGGGGAATTAATTCTGCCATGGTTTCCACACTCATTAGCAGCGTTTTTGGAGGGGATGACATGCTACCTTTTGATATTAAGCAGACTTGCAGGATGATTTTCAATGGGGCAGGGACGATCGTTTTTAAACAGGAATGGGAGCAGAAAACCCTGACACCGGAAGCGATAAGCTCGCTCAACTTCATCGAACGTCAGATGTCAGAGAGCGTGCTCACCAGATGGGATTCAAGTGCTCCAGTCAATCTGTATGTCCACTTTACAAAAAAGGGGGGAGTGGGAGCCTTAGCCCAAGGACCCCCCGACAAAGCCCAACTGATACTATGGGTGGTCTTGGGGAAACCGTCGTGTGCCTTTTCACCAGGAGTCGAGTGCCTTAGCAGCCTCATCATGAAAGGCAGGAAACTCGCCCTAAGACATCTGGGCATCGAGCCTTCCAAGATATACTTGCCTTTCTGCAAACAGCTCTCTGCGCAGTCAACAACATCTGAATATCTAGCCATGGCCCTTTCAGGCTTTGGAGGAGAGATTCGCTACGCAGAAAAACCCCCTTGGACTCGGCTGCTCACGGTCATCGATATCGACCTCCCACCAAAAGTAATCGACCGACCGCGGGCGGGACCAACCATCTTCACGGACGCATCATCGCAGACCTCCACCGCAGCGGCAGTATGGCTGTCAGGAGAACAGTGGCAATGTGTCAAGGCAACCGACCCCACGCTTTCAGTCCAACAGCTTGAAGCAGCAGCCGTAGTGCTAGCGTGCGGACTGTTCCCAGAAGAACACCTTAACATTGTGACTGACTCCATATTTGTGGCCAAGCTCTGCCTAGCCATGTCCGGAACAGGTGTGTCAGTGTCTGCAGTAGCAACGATGCTGGAGGAAGCACTCTATTCACGGAAAGGCACCATATCAGTCATCCACGTCAACAGCCATGACCCGATCAAAGGATTCTACCAAATTGGCGACGACAAGGCTGACGCCGCCGCAAAGGGCGTATGGACACTGAAAGAAGCTGGTCAGTTGCACGAATCCCTTCACATTGGAGCTAAAACGCTTGCGAAAAGGTGCAGGATTTCTACCGTGGACGCAAAGCACGTCGTCGCCACGTGCCCGCACTGCCAGAAGTCGCCACTGTGGTCGAGGGGCGTCAACTCCAGAGGCCTCAGAGCCTCAGAAATATGGCAGACAGACTTTACACAATGCCAGCTGTTGAGACCCCGAGCGTGGCTCGCAGTTACCCTAGATACATACAGTGGCATGATTGTGGCCACACAGCATCTCAAGACCGATTCCAAAGTGACCATCCAACATTGGCTAACAGCCATGGCATGGCTTGGAGTGCCAAAACAAATCAAAACAAACAACGGCTCAAACTTCATTTCAAAGGTGGTCCAAGCATTCGTCTCGAAATGGAACATCACCTTGGTGCATGGCATCCCATACAACAGCACCGGACAAGCCATCATCGAAAGAGCAAACCAGACTCTGAAAACTAAGCTGGAAGTACTAGCTACTAGCAAAGACAGAAGGCTTCACCAATGCCATTCCCCCGGGTGACCAGGCGCGCATACTGGCGACTGCGCTGCTAGCGTTAAATCAATTCCCTAGGAGGGATGAAACAAACAGTCCAGCCCAGAGACACTGGGCCACTCAAGAACTAGAGGAAGGCCCACGGGTTGTAATCAAAAACGAACTAGGGGAGTGGGAACAGGGTTGGAGACTAGTGCTCACAGGGCGGGGGTATGCGGCCGTTAAAAAAGACAGGGACATTAAATGGTGTCCACTCAAATCTATTAAACCAGACCTTCAAAGAGAAATTCATGAGAATTGTGAGACTTTGTTTGCAGGACTGGATCTTTGGACGCCCCCGCAACCCATATGTCCCACTACCGGGAAAGAGAGAGAGGCCATCGAGCGACCAGACATCCCCTGAGAAGCTCGCACCATCAAAATCAAAGCAGTAACGGTATCTCTGTGTGATCTTGTTTCTAGGGTTAGTAGGCGGAGGACAGGCAGACACAAAATATTACCCTCACCAGCCATTCAGGTGGGTTCTACGCCATCTCTCAGGTGAGGGGGCCGTCAAAGAAATGGTTACAGCCGACACCCCATCTTTCGAGTTCAGGTTGAAAGACATTTTTCCCATGCATACAGGGCACCCCAGATTTCAGGAGCATGCTGGTTATGCTATGATGCACAACCCCCTTTTTACGAAGGTGTTGCCTTCGATCTCCCATTCATCTTCTCAAAGTCAGACAATCCACACCAATGCAGCAATGCAGATGCCCCCCCCCCCGGAGAGGCATTACCCTAAGTCAGGTTGCGGGCCAGGGCAAATGCTTTGGCAATGCAACCTTGGCACAGCAGATGGGCCACGTCTGCTGGGAATTCGTCAGACTTAAGGGAGGGAAGTTCCAGTGGGTGATCCCAGCTGCATCGGGAATGTGGGTCTGTCAACGATCCAGGGTAAGCCCATGTGTGCTCCTTGACAAATTCGATCATTCTACTGACTTTTGTGTCCAAGTTCTAATTGTCCCCAGAGTCCTGTATCGCCAGGAAGAAGAGGTGTACCGCTTGTTCGAGGAACCCAATCGGCTCTACAAATGAGAAGTGATAACAGGCATCACCATCGCAACGCTCCTCGGTTTAGGAGCTACCGGTGCTGCCACAGGCATCTCGGCCCTTGCAACACAACACCAGGGACTGGCACAACTGCAGATGACAGTCGACGAGGACTTGCAAAGGATCGAGAAATCCATCTCTTCCCTAGAAAAATCCCTTTCCTCACTCTCAGAGGTTGTCCTCCAAAACAGGAGAGGACTGGACCTCTTGTACATGCAGCAAAGGGGCCTGTGTGCTGCCTTGAAAGAGGAATGCTGCTTTTATGCAGACCACACCGGAGTCGTGAGAGACTCCATGGCCAAACTGAGAAATTGGCTAAACCTGAGAAAAATGGATAGAGAAGCTCAACAGGGCTGGTTCGAGTCGTGGTTCAACCGGTCCCCATGGCTCACCACCCTGATTTCTACCCTAATAGGCCCAGTCACTATAATCTTACTAACCCTAAACTTCGGGCCTTGCATATTAAACAAACTGATGCTATTCGTTAAAAGGCGTTTAGAAACGGCTAACATTTTGTTTCTCGAGCGCCGACAATTACTTTAAGGCGTGCCAGTTACTAACACACTTGCAATTTTACACTAATTCTACTAACCCAAGAAATTTTTGTAACCTCTACATTTTATAGCTTTGTAAGACTTTTACTAATCATGGGGGGGGGGGGAAATGTGGAGAGTCAGGGACAAGCGTGCGGAAGAATCTCGGGCTGTACGGTTAGATAGGACATCCCCCACCCTGCAGTCAGACCCTTGCTCCGTGCCTGGCCGCACCCAGCCGGACGTGAGCAGAAGGAAATGACGCTGACTGCCCAAGCCATTATAAACCCCTGAGACCCCCTCCAATAAACGCCATTTGCTGTCCACCACGTTGGTGTCAGGAGCATATGGACCGAGTGACCCTGGGCTTTGGGCCACCGTGCCGGACTTAGAACCAGGTCGCCACGCCTTGAAGACAACACCAGGGCCTACCTTTAACATTTTCCCAGGGCCTACCAAGCCTAACTTTCTTTCTAGCTCCCCAAATTTTCTGTGATTTTAAAATCTTTTACTATCATGGGGAGCGTTGAGGGTGAGGGTAGGCCAGGATGCAGAGGGCCTATGTCTTCAATGACCTCATTAACCTTCCGGAGGTCTTGCAGGAGCCTCCACTTGTCTTTGGTTTGCGAATGACAAGGACGGGGGTGTTCCAAGGGCTAGTGGATGGTACTATGTGGCCCTTGGACAACTGCTCCTGTACCAGGGATTTGAGTGCCTTTAACTTTACTTCTGAAAGGGGTCACTGATCAACCCACACTGGTTCATCTGATTTCCAGTGAGTGGTGTGGTAGGATGCTCCACAGTGGCCCCAGCAAGAAATCCTGCAGTGGTGAGTGGATTTCTAGCCTTGTTCCCCATTGAGACAATAGGTCCTTGCCCCATAAGTCAATAGGGTCCATTGGCTGGCACCAGTTCCCAGCCTTCTGACCACTTGAAGCAGGCAATGATGGTCACATCTGCTCTGGTATCTGCTACACCTGGAAGATAGACTTTGTCTCCTTTGTTAAACAAGCCACTCTCTATAGGAGGTCTGTCTTGGCCCACAATCTCTGCCCAAAAAACCACAGGGTTTTCTGGCAAAATGTCAGTCCAGGTGGGCATGAGGAAAGCTTGGGCGATGGGTCTGCCCTTAGACAAAAACCAAGGTGGGTCTATACATGCAACAGTCACAGTAATTTCATCCTTTGGTCCCACAGTTTGGACTTCTGGAAGTACTTGCAAACTCTACGGTCCATTAACAGGGTCCCCTATGATTAAAATGTCCCTTGGTTTGTCAGAAGATACAAATTTACCAGTTGGAATTTGATAGATATCCTTGTCATCAAGCTGGATGGAAAGGGCGCTTATCAGCATGCGTCGGGTCCTTGCCTGAATGTATTGGTAGATCTCAGAGAGTCAGGGCTCCTTCTCATTGCCGCAGACGGTCTCTCAGTACCTTGACTTTCTGGGATGGTAAGGAAAGAGGGATGGAATGGCTTAGCATTTGGTGTCATTGCTCAGGGCCACCCTGCGCTCCGCTGGAAGTTTCCCTGGAGCTGCTGTTGAGACAGATGATGCTGGATCTGCTGGTGATATTGAAACTGGGGACAGTGTTTAAAATGTTCTTTACAGTCTAAGCATGCAGCGGAGGGACAGCCAGTGGAGGGGTGTCTCTGTAAAAAGTCTTTATTGTAGGCTTGTGATGGGTGCCTTACCCCAGGTGAGAGTGAAAAGGAACAGACTGCTGCTGTGCTTCACGAAAGTCTTTATTCTCTATTCTTCTAAGATCTTCTGAAGGTGAGAGTTCCAAGGGGATACATTGTTATCTCCAGCATGGCAGCAGCAGCAAAACAGCAACAACCAAGCGGGATATTGAGCAGGCAAGCAGGCAGCAAGCAAGTAAAAAGGGAGCGAGGCAAGGGAAGGGTAGGGAAGCAAAGGGAAGGGTCCCTGGCATACAGAAGTATAGGTTAAATATTATTAAAAGCTAATGAGTTTAATACATGGTTCCAGTTTTTCTTTTCTATCCAATCATGGCCTAATTCTAGTGGTCATAAGATTTTACACATCACCAGAGAATTACTCAGAACTACATATGTATTTCTATCAGTTCTTCTTGTTTATGGGAACACTATATCTAAAAAATGTGAACAACAGACTAAGTTTACCTTTTGTTTGGGGCAGGGTAACCTTATGGAAATACCACTACTATGGTAGAATTGTGCCTAAGAGCAAAAAGGCCTCTGCTGTCTGCTGCAGCTTGTTAGATACTCAGGGCACTTAGTATAAGTTTCTACTAAAAGCTAAAATCTATATTCTAAATCTATATTTCTATTTCACTTTGTGACTTCATATATCTCAGTTTCTCCAGGGGTTTCAGTTCAATCCCTGTGCCTGGATTTCCCTCTGGGCCTGTGCCCTGAGGGGCTTGCATTCCAACACTTTATCACATTCCACCTTGAGGTGGCCTAGTTCATGACACTTATAGCATCTGATATTTTGTTTATTTTGGGCCACAAAGGCTTCAGCTACTCCTTTGCTGACTGCCAGGGCTACTTTGTGTTCTGTAGTTGTGAGATGGGCACAGGCCTCCACCATTTGGTGGATGGTGGGTTCAGGGTCTGGAGGGAGTGCTCTTTTAATTTTCTTGCATTGCTCATTTGTGTTGGACACTGCTAGTTTACAGTTTACTGAGAAGCTCTTCTCTAGCCCTTGGGCAATCGACCTGCTTATCAATAGTGTCCTTTAGTCAATTAATTTAATAAATGTCTCATCAATACTCTGACGAATGTCAGTGAAACTTTGTTGTTGGGTGGTACCATCAGGTGTTTGGAATAAGGCATTCTGGGCAGCATTTTTAAGGTCCTCTAAAACAGCTGGGTGTAGGATTTATGGCTTGCTGCTGTGGATTTTCAAATTGTCCTTCCCCGCTCCAGGTGCTCTACTGTAAAATAAGCTTGCTCATCCTCAGATTTGTAATTTTTTACTAATGCTTTTAGTTGTTTATTCCAAATTGATTCCCACAGAAGAAGCTCTGTAGGTGAAAGGAGGAGAGACATGACATGCCGGAGATCATGGGGGACAAGCACATGAGCTGAGAAAGTTAATTGTAGTAGATTTTTTAAATATGGAGATTTTCATCCATAGTCTTTAGATGCCTTGCATAATTCTTTGACTTCATAAGGAATAGATTCCCACTTGGGGGCTCTCCCTCTTCTCTAAATAACTGAGGCTGTGAGGACTTGTAATTTTTGAGCGAAATTCCAATTAGAATCCAAAACTGCTTCCCTTTGAACTTTTTCCCAGTGATCCTGAAATTCACTATCTGAATCTGAGGAGTCACTGTCTCTGGAGAGGAGGCAGATGTGCCAGCACGAGAGCCAGAGCTCCGGCTGGGGAACACTTGGTGCTTGGAGCCTTTTGTGTTTAAACTGGGGTGCTTCTGATTAGCTTCCCTCCCGGTGAAGGGTGGGGGTGTAGGATGTGGGGTGGGACCCAGGGGAGCAGCAGCAGGACCCGGCGGGGGGGGCGGGGGCGAAACCCGGTGGCGGGGGAAAAAGAGCAGGCGGAGGCAGGGGGGTACCCGGCGGGGGCGGGGGGAGACCTTGCAGGGTATCTATGCGGGGCATGGGGGACAAAGCTCCTGGAAGGGGAATCCACGCGACCGGAGTGGCTGGTGCGGGAGCGGCAGCTGTAAGGAAACGCAGTGCCGCGGGGGGAAGACCCGGTGCCACCACAGCTGCACGGAAAACCGCTGCTGTTGGCAAAAGCAGAGGAGCTGCGGAGTAGCCCAGGGCTGTGGAAAGGAGGGGTGCAGCGACGACAGGGGTAGGTGGGAGTTGCGGGGGGAAGGGACTGATCGCCAGTGAGGAGAAGGGGGAGGGTGTGGCTGAGGGGAAGGGGGGTGGCACGGGCACGGCCGCTGTAACCGCGGCTGACAGGGGGGAGAACGGGAGAGGGCTGACCGCGGGGACAGCGGCAGGCATGACAGGGACGCCCAGCATGGGGGCTGAGTGGGGGCGGGCAGAGCAGGGTGAAGCGTAGGGGTAGGGAGACCTAACACAGGGGCGGGGACGGGAGGAGGGGCAGCCGCAGGAGGAGGGGCAGCCGCAGGAGGAGGGGCAACCATGGGAACGGGGAAACCCGACACTGGAGCGGGTAACTCTAGTGCAGGGGCGGCAACAGGAGGAGGGGCCCATTGCAGGGGTGGGGAAGGTCAGCGTGGGGGCAGCACCTGAGACTGTCCGAAGTTTTCTCTCATCTGCCTCACGATCGTCATTGGGGACCACTGAAGAAAAGACCTTCGTCTGAAATTTATGGCCTTGTTGGAGAAAGTCCCTTGCCGAGAACTCTGTGACCTGAGCATAGCTCCTGACATTGCTAAGTTATTGTTCACAGGTGTGTTTGCTGTATGCTACACTGAACCCAATGAAAGAAGAAGGGGGCACCTTGCCTTTTCTGCAACAATAGCCTTGAAAGTTGTCCCACCTCTCGGCCTGGCTGGACTTCTCCTGAGTTTTGGGTGGTCCCCCACAGAAGACCCCTCACTCGTTTGCAAGCACCGTGACAGACAGACTGAGATGTAAGAAGCCTCTCCATCAAAGACCAAGACATGAAATCCCTATGTGAAAAGCCCTCCCCCCCCCTCCCACTCTTTCCAAGGACTGGGACTGAAACCCCTAACCCGGGGGAGGTGTGTGGGGGAGGCAAGCTAACCAAAGCAAGATGGATGTTGCAGGTGCGAGCAGGTGGACCAAGAAGACAATGATTCTCACCCACTGCTGAGAACATGGACTGTGTGTACCCTTTTCTAATACCATTCTTTCCCCCAAAGATACAATAGACTACCTTTGATTTGGTTTCAAGAGTTACTCCTTCCTCCATCAAAAAAGAGTATAATAGGAGTTCGGATGAACTGCAACCCTGAGATCTCCCCAGACGTGACCTGGTGAACTCCATCGGCTGGACATCAAAGGACTTTGTGTCTGTATTTGGTAGCTATATACCTTTCTTTCTCTTCCTCCCTCTTTTCCTTATTTTTCCCCTTTTTCCCCAATTCCTCCCCAACACATTTTGCTGTGGTTATTCAATAAAGGTGCATTTGTTTTGATTATCATTGCAACCCCCTGTGCCGTGTCGGTTTTTTGCACCCTGAGATCAAATCCATGAACCATCACGAAACCTGTTTGTAAGGACAAATCATGACAACCTGCCTTGGGGGGAATGCCCAATGCGGAGGCGGCACCCACTGCAGGGGCAGGGCTCAGAGGTGGCAGAGGAGAAGGGAAGGCAGGAGGGAGATCCCAAACGCCATCTTGAGTGCCCAGGGCAGGAAAGTTTCACACCATAGCATTCAAAATGGAAGATCTGGCCATGTGACCGTCGCCATCTTGTCTCACAGAAGTTAATGGAAGTGTAGGGTAAAGAGGTGTAGGAAAAAGAGTTCGATTAGAGCCCAGGTTGTCATGGCCAGTACCAGCTTGAAAAGGGGATGGGAGAGATCTCAAGGTGGCAGGAGGCAGGTAGCACTCCTGAGCCTTTTCTAGGTGATTTCCATCTCCAAACCTGTCCCGAGGGGATGAGGGCACAGGGACAGGGGGGTAGGAACACAATAACTGTGGTACAGAACTTTTAGTTTTCTCAGAACCCTCTCCCAAATCCTGAATCACCTTACAGATTGAAGGAAAAAGTGGCTAGAACTTCCCAACATGAAAATCCCCTTCAGTTTGCAAATGATGCATCTTTTTCCCAACCTTATCCCAAAACTCAACAGACAAAACTAACTTACATGTAACACCTGGAAACAATTTGCAGATCCAAAGAAAAAGAACCTTTAAATCTCCCTTAGAGAACCTAACATTATTTTTAACAAGGGCATTAGAGACTTGGGAATAAATTTCTTTCTGGTTAGTGGTTAGTTTAGAACCCATGAGCCCTCTCCCTCCTACGAGACAAAAAGAGGAAAAAAACCCAAAAAGGTGATCTTCACCAGAGTTCACTTAGCATACCAGTGGGTCAAAAGAAAAATCTCGGAGGAGTCTCGCTGATTCAACCAGCCCACGAGGCTCTGAGGGTTATTGGTCGGCCCCTGAGAAATTCCCCAGAAAATTGGCGTTTTTTATCTCAGGGAACTGGAACACTTGACTGCAGCTTAAAATCCAGTGGCTGGCCAGTGGAGACACTTTCAAAGGGCTAACTCAAAGCCCTATGGTCAAGGCCCAATTGTTGCGCCAATTGTTGCAGCGTAGGGGTTTAGATGGTGGTTGCTGCTACCTATTTCCCAATAAGCATCTCCTGTGGAAAAGCCATTTGGGTAAGCATTCAGGCAAGGCAGTCAAGTCTACACACACCATACTCACCACGGCAAGCTCAGCGAAGAGGCAGAAAGGCCTTTTGTATGATCAGTTCCAGCAAAGGTTTATTGCATCCACCACACCAAAGGAAAACCAGGGACAAAAGACAGAACATGTGCTCTGCACAAGGCTTAAGTAGGCAAAGATACAGGGGCGGTACAAAGGGAAGAAGGGGCCTGCCACCAGGAGTACCACAACCAATGAGGAAACAGGGAAAGGAGAAAACAGGGGAAGTTGGGACATATGGGGAAAGGAACTGGGATGGATCAGTGTTGTGCAAGACTCCATGGGGAAGTCTTTTCCGTTTGCCCAGGTGGGGAAACTCTATGGTAAGTCTCTCCAGGGGAGGGTTCAGGGGAATTCCCTGAGGGGGAAAGATCCAGAAGATTCCACACACATCTAAAAAGAGAAATTTGAACCGTCACAGTAGGCATTTAAACTTTTTTTCTTGTTTACTTATAAAAGGATGTATGTGTAAGTCTAGGTGTACAGAGCTAAGTAGGAAGGATTAGACTCATTGTCTGGGTTTCAAGACAAATTTCAGGAGAAAACACCCTGGAATGAGTGTTTCCTCTTAGGAGAAAAGACTTCAATAACTCCCTTTTCTTCTGCCAATGAGAGAAATGGATACCAGGGGGTGAGAGTGAAAAAAACCCCAAAAAACAAAAAAAAATGTTTATTAACAAAAAGAAATTGAATAAATGCTAGATTTTGAAATTGTGGAACTTTATCTCCTGCAGAAACCCAGTAACAACAGTCTTCTCTTGTCTGCAGGTACTTTTCCCTTTGGTGTAGATACAGTTGCAGCTGGCAGGGGTGCTGGTAGCTCCCCAGCTGGGCAGGACAGGTGCTATGATTCTCCCACAGCTGCAGGGGGTGCTGTGGTGCGAGTCTGGCCATCTTTCTCCACATGGACAATGGTGGATGCAGCTGGCTGAGAGGGATGGAGAAGGGGCTTCCCTTTACAACCTCACGGGGGCAGCCAAATCTGGTGCCTCCTCTGTACAGCTAAAGGGGCTGTAGCAGGGAACCTTGGAAGCAGCAAGCCAGAACAGCAGGGCAGGGTCCCCCAGGACAGCAAGCAAGAGGCAACAGAAACTCTGCAGCTGTAGCAGGGCCATGTTGTGATGCCCTAAGTTTTAGCTTTTATATTTTTCAGATTCTGTACTGCTTTAATGTGTAGTTCTGAGCTTCATATTAAGGGATGGTAAGCTCTCTTCACAGAGTAGGTAGACAAAACAATTCATTTTCTAGCTTGGGACCAAGGACAACCAATCCAAATTTCAGGCCCAAGAGCATAAACAACAGTGGACTGAAGAGAGAAAACAAGAAGGATGGGACTTCATAATCTGAAGCTGTAATTGGCCAATTAACCCCAGTATGCAAATGGGCCAAAACTTATAAAAGTGTGAGACCCCATGACCGGTCGTCCATTTTGTGACCATTTTGTGTTCATCTTGGGTGTAGCCCTGGCTGGGCTCTTGTACTGCCCAAGGTGTATCCATTGAGGCCTTTTAATAAATACCTACTTTATTCTTTAGCTCTGTCTAGACTCTGTTTTAGGTCAGCCTTCCCAAGGCATGAGTTTGACCTCCCAGCAGGCAGGGGCAAAATAGCCAGTGTAGCAAAAAAACCCAGAGCAGCAGTAGAGGCATGGCAGGGGCTGAGCAGCAGCAGGCTGGTTCCAAAACATGGCAGAGAGAGACTCCCAACTCCCCAGGATTTCTCACTGGTGCTGGCTGGTCCCTGGGTCCAGGCCATGTGTAGGAGGGGGCAGCCCCTCAGAGGGAATCGAGTGCAGTCTCGGGTCCTGGTGGAGCATGCACTGGCTCTGGGCTTCCTGACAGCAGAGCAGTAAAAGAAGCTATGCCAGCAAGCTCAGTCAGTGCTGAAGCAAAAAAACAAACAAAAAAAACCCAACAAAAAAACCCAAAACAAACATAAAAAACCCCAACAACAAAAAACAACCAAAAAAGAAGCAGGCAAAACCTACAGAAACACCAGGATGCCTGGTCAGAAATATCGGCCTCTTGTGTCCAGCCGAACAGCCTGCACCAGAAGAGGAAGGCCTGCCTTTTGCCCCGCCCCCAACTCCCTTCCTCTGGCCATTGTGAGTCAGTGAGGAGCAAGGGGTGGAGCTTTCTGTGTTGTTGCTGAGTGGCTGATTATAAGAAGTCTCTGGGGAGCGCGGCGACCCGGAGCGTGGCGAACAGGGGTGTGGTGAGTCTCTGGGGCGTATACAAGGCAGTTTGCGCAGCAGTTTGCGCCGGCAGGGCAAGCAGACAGGGTTGCCAGCTTTCTTGCTACTAAGGAGTCCTCTGTGTTGTTAAGGTCTTTCTGCTGCCTGGTTGTGTTTGAGGTGTCTGTTAGTAATGGTTTCCACACAGTCAAAAACTGTGGCTGGTATAAGTGTAAGTGACCAAGTCGAGCCCTCCAAAAAGGATGTGTCTCTACAGACCCATCCATGCCCAGAGTGTTTGAGCTTATCGGTGGCTTCAGGGAGTGTTGTGGAGGAGACCTGCCTGAGGTGTGAACAGGTGAATGACCTCCTTTCACTGGTAACTGAGCTTAGGGAGGAAGTTGAAAGGTTAAGGAGTATCAGGGAAAGTGAAAGGGAAATAGACTGGTGGAGTTCAGCCCTTCCATCTTTAATGGAGGCATCTGATCGAGAGACTGAGGACTTATATGCCTCCCACTCTCAGGCAATGGCGCATGGTAGATGAAGAGGAGTGGAAATGGGTCCCCATTCGGGGAGGTAATAACAAAAACTCCTCCCCATCCCCGTCATCCAGCCAGGTACCACTTCAAAATAGGTATGAGGTCCTGGATCTAGAGACCCAACTAGATGATTTAGGAGAAAATTGTCTGCCCAGTGAACCCCCCAATTATGATGCATCTGTAAGATGGATCACTACCTCTAACATCAAGAAGAAAAGAAGGGTAATCGTAGTAGATGATTCCCTTCTGAAGGGAACTGAGGGCCCCATGTGTTGACCAGACCCATCCCACAGGGAAGTCTGTTGCCTCCCTGGGACCCGGGTACAAAATATCACTGAGAGACTTCCTGGGCTGATTCAGCCCTCTGATTACTACCCACTGCTGATACTCCAGGCTGGCAGTGATGAGATTGAAAAGAGGAGTGTCAAGGCAATTAGAAAGGACTACAGGGTACTGGGTCAGGTAGTTGATAGGGCAGGAGCACAGGTAGTGTTCTACTCAGTCCCTTTGGTGGCAGAGGAAAATGATGAAAGAAACAGGAGAATCCGCATCATCAACAAGTGGCTTAAGGGTTGATGTCATCGGCAAAATTTTGGATTCTTTGATCATGGGGAAACTTTTACAGCATTTGTTCTGCTAGAACCAGATGGGCTCCATCTCTCTGTTAAGGGCAAAAGGTTTTTATCTCATCAACTGGCAGACCTCATTGAGAGGGCTTTAAACTAGGTTTGAAGGGGGAAGGGGATGCAGATGAGCTATCTGGAAGCAGGCTCAAGGGTTGCAAGGCTAAGTTAGGGGTGAAGTCAGTAGCCCAGCTGAGATGCATGTATACCAATGCACACAGCTTGGGCAACAAACAAGAAGAGCTGGAGGACTGTCAGGGTCCGTCCTAGTGGACAGATGACCTGATGGTTCGTAGGAATGATCTCAGAGTGCAAAAACCAACACGGTACAAGGGGGTTTGCAGTGATAATCAAATCAAATGCAGTTTTATTGAAATAACCACAGCAAAAATGCGATAGAGGGATTAAGGGAGAGAAAAAGATAAAGAGAGAGAGAGAAAGAGAGAGGATATAGCTACCAACGCAGAGACGAAGTCCTTTGGTTCAGTCCAGTTGAGGTTCCGCCTGCTACACTGGGGAGATCTCAAAGGCTCTAGCTAACTCAGAGGTTTTTATTACTGAAAATTGTGAGGGGGGGGGAAACAGATACAATAGGGAATAGATGTAACAGGTGGTCTATGTTCTCAGCAGTAAATGAGAGCCATTGTTTTCTTGGTCCAGTGGTCGCAATCTGCAGGCAAACATCTCGCTTCGGTCAGCTTGCCTCCCCACACACCTCCCCTGGGCTGGGGGTTTCAGTCCCAGTCCTTGGAAGGAGCAGAGGGGCCTTTTAGGAGTTTCATGTCTTAGTCCTTGATGGAGAAGCTTCTTAAATCTCAGTCTGTCTGTCACGGTGGTTGTAAAACAGGTGAGGGTCTTCTGTGGGAGACCACCTGAAACTCAGGAGAAGTCCAGCCGGGCTGAGAGATGGGACAGCTTCCAAAGCTGCTATTGTTGCAAACGGGGCACGGTGCCCCCTTCTTAGCATACAGCAAACAAACCTGTGAAAACAATAGCTTAACACTGAGCTTTCAGGTCTCAGGGCCTTTGGCATGTGACTTTTCTCCTTCAGAGCCAGAGATTCTAGACAGGGGGGTCTTCTCTTCAGTGGTCTCCCAAGGACGATCGTGAGGCAGATGAGGGAAAATTCTGACAGACTCTCACAAGGCCACGGTGCAATTGCAGAGTTATGATGTAGTTGCCATCACAGAAACATAGTGGGATGACTCACATAGCTGGAGTACTGCACTGGATGACTACAAGCTCTTCAGAAGAGACAGGAAAGGAAGAAGAGGTGTAGGGGTGGCTCTTTATATTAAGCAGACTTTCTATGCCGTAAAAATTGAAACTAAGGAAGATGGAGTTGAATGCCTATGGGTAAGAATTAAGGGGAAGGCCAACAAGGCTGACACCCTACTGGGAGTCTGTTATCATCTGCCCAACCAGGAAGAAGAGGTAGATGACTTATTCTATAAGCAGCTAGGTAATGTTTCAAGATCATCAGCCCTTGTTCTTGTGGGTGACTTCAACCTACCAGACATCTGCTGGGAACTTAATACAGCAGTAAAGAGGCAGTCCAGGAAATTCTTAGAATGTATGGAGGACAGCTTTTTGTTGCAGCTGGTGGGCAAACCCACCAGGGGAGGGACTCTATTAGATCTGCTGTTTGCAAATAGAGATGGACTGGTGGGAGATGTGGTGGTTGGAGGTCACTTGGGGCAGAGTGATCATGAAATAATAGAGTTCTCAATATTTGGTGAAGTCAGGAGGAGCACCAGTAAGACTCTTGCATTGGACTTCCAGAAGGCAGACTTTGGCCTGTTTAGGAAACTTATTCAGAGCATCCCTTGGGAAACAGTCCTTAAAAACAAAGGAGTTTAGGAAAGGTGGGCATGTGCAGCGAGGTGTGGCCTTAAAGTCAGGTGTCCGGCTGGCAGAAGGGCGGCCAACACCCAACTGCAAATGTGTGAGCACCCCTCGGCGTCAGAAGGCTTTGGGCTGTGCTCACAGCGGACGGAATCGCTGCTGGCCGAAAAGAGTAAAGAGTCCGGACACTCACTGGGGACTTGTCAGATTTATTGTAGAACCCAACGTGTCAACCAGGGAGTGACAGACACCCAGATGTTGAACCTAACGTGTCTGCCAGTGAGTGACATCAAACAAAGGGTGCAACAGGGTTATAAAGGGGGGAGGAATTCATGGGAGGGGTTTACAAGGAACCAATAGGGGAAGGCAAGGGAGTGGACTTAGGATAACGGGCACGAGAGAAAACCCAATAGAAACAACGTAAAGGAGGGGCCCCGGAACCACAGCCAATCAAGTCTTCCTAAGCACAGAAGATTCTGGCAAACTAGGAGGAGTGGGGAGTGATTGACTGGGCCCAGGGAGGAGAACAAATTCACATATAAGGAAACCCAGGGGAGGGGAAATTATATAACAGAGAGGATTGACATAAACTGAGGCGGGAGTAACCAAGGTAACCAAATGACAGAAAATACCACGGCAGGAAGAACTGGTGAGGGCAGAACCATTACAGAAAATGGAGGAGTGATACAGAAAATAGGGGAGTAATTAAATAAACTAACAGAACACACTACAACAGGCATGCCTCAAAACAGAGATCTTAAGGGTACAGGAACAGACTGTCCCTGTGTGCTGAAAGATCAGTCAACTGGGTAAATGTCCAGCCTTGCTGGGCAGGGAGGTTTTGGAGGAACTTAGGAATAAAAAGAGGATGTATCATCATTGGAAGGAGGGTCAGGTCTCTAAGGAAGTATTCAAGAAGGCTGCTGGAGCATGCAGAAAAAAAATCAGGGAGGCCAAAGCTCATTTTGAACTCAGAATGGCGACTTCTGTAAAGGATAATAAAAAATGTTTTTACAAATACATTTATGCTAGAAGGAAGGATAAGACCAGCCTTTGTTCTTTATTGGACAAGGGAGGGAACTTAGTACCTACAGATGAGGAGAAGGCAGAAGTGCTTAATGTCTACTTTGCTTCAGTTTTTAGTGGGAAGATGACTTGCCCTCAAGACACCTGCATGCCTGGACTGGTTGGTGGTGTCAGGGAGCAGAATAGTCCCCCCATTATCCAAGAGGAGGCAGTCAAAGAACTACTGAAATGTTTGGATGTTCATAAATCTATGGGACCAGATGGGATCCGTCCCAGGGTAATGAGAGCTGGCAAATGAGCTTGCAAAGCCACTCTCCATCGTTTACCAACAGTCCTGGGTCACTGGTGAGGTTCCAGATGACTGGAAGCTGGCCAGTGTGATACCCATTCACAAAAAGGGTGCAAAGGAGGATCCTGGTAATTATAGACCAGTTAGCCTGACCTCAGTACCTGGCAAAATAATGGAACAGTTTATATTAAATGCCATCACACAGAATTTACAGGATGGCCAGGGTATCAGACCCAGTCAGCATGGGTTTAGGAGGGGTAGGTCATGTTTAACCAACCTGGTCACCTTTTATGACCAGGTAACCTGCCTAGTGGATGCAGGGAAGGCTGTAGATGTTATTTATTTGGATTTCAGCAAGGCCTTTGATACTGTTTCCCACAGCATACTCCTAGACAAGCTGGCAGCCTGTGGCTTGGACAGGAGCACTCTTTGCTGGGTTAGGAACTGGCTGCATGGCCAGAGAGTGATGGTGAATGGTGCTGCATACAGCTGGTGGCCAGTCACCAGTGGTGTCCCTCAGGGGTCTGTGCTGGGGCCAGTTCTGTTTAATATTTTTATTGATGACATGGACGAGGGTTTAGAGTCTTTCATTAGCAAATTTGCAGACGACACTAAGCTGGGAGCGTGTGTTGATCTGTTAGAGGGACAGAGGGCTTTGCAGAGGGACTTGGAACGGTTGGATGGATTGGCAGAATTTAATGGGATGAGGTTCAATAAGTCCAAGTGCCGAGTCCTGTACTTTGGCCACAATAACCCCCTGCAACGTTATAGGCTTGGGATGGTGTGGCTGGGCAGTGCTCAGGTGGAAAGGGACCTGGGGGTGCTGGTTGATAGTTGGCTGAATATGAGCCAGCAGTGTGCCCTGGTGGCCAGGAAGGCCAATGGCATCCTGGCTAGTATCAGGAATAGTGTGGCCAGTAGGAGTAGGGAGGTCATTCTTCCCCTGTACTCAGCACTGGTGAGGCCCCACCTCGAGTATTGTGTCCAGTTCTGGGCCCCTCAGTTTAGGAGGGACGTTGAGATGCTTGAGCGTGTCCAAAGGAGAGCAACAAGGCTGGTGAGGGGCTTGGAACACAAGCCATATGAAGAACGACTGAGGGAGCTGGGGTTGTTCAGCCTGGAGAAAAGGAGACTCAGAGGTGATCTTATCACTCTCTACAACTTCCTGAAGGGTGGCTGTGGTGAGCTGGGGGTCAGTCTCTTTCTCCGGGCAACAACAGACAGAACAAGAGGATACAGTCTCAAGCTGCACCAAGGGAGATACAGGCTAGAATTAAGGAGGAAGTTTTTCACAGAAAGAGTGGTCAAATACTGGAATCATCTACCCAGGGAGGTGGTGGAGTCACCATCCCTCGATGTGTTTAAGGGAAGACTGGATGTGGCACTTGGTGCCATGGTCTAGTTGAAGTGTCAGAACATGGGTTGGACTCGATGATCTTAAAGGTCTCTTCCAACCTAAAAAATCTGTGATTCTGTGATTCCCTCCAGAAACCCCAACTTAGCTCCTATTCATCCCAATAGCCCCAGAGCCAAGGAGGATGGGAGGTGGGGTGGAGACAGCAGACACTCCAGGCACAAACAAAACAAAACAGATCAAAACCCCCAAAAATTGTATGGGATAATAAACCGTCCCCAAGACACTCCTACATGTAATCCTGATACAAGACTTTATATGAGGTTCTAGTGATTCCTGGATCCTACCTTGGATGTGCTGTCTTTTGTACTACTTTCGAGTTAACAGATATTTTTGTAAATGTGAAGGTTAATTTCTACCTGACAGAGGCAGAAAGAACAGTTCTATTACTTTCTTTGCTGATTGCAATGAAGAAAGGAAGTATGCTTTTTTCCTTATTACCAAGCCACTTGCATCTATTAATAGGTTTCTCAAGCAGCAAGAGTGATAAATAATCTGAGTTCTCAGCCCCTTTTTTTCATGAATGTGGGTTGCTGGACCTTCTCTGCTGTATTTTAAATTAAGTGCTTTATTTATGGTTCACTTATGGAAGCTATAGGATTCAACCAAATAAATCTCTAGGTGCATTCTGCAGAAATCACTGGTTTCAGTATTCTGTACTTTTCAGGGGATGCTCTCAATTGTTCAATTTAAGATTGGTAATACATTGTGGTGGGATTTTTAATGTAAAATGTATGAGAATTTTTTGGCAACATTTATGTGTCCTACTGTACCAGTGGAAAGTATTTTTGCACCTTACTGATTCAAGTGTGATAATAGAATTTTAACAGCAATCATAGAAGATGTCTATCTGACATAGCATTCAACATGTTTCTCAACATAATAGTAACTGCATAAACTTGGTATTACAAAGAAACAATTATTTTTTATGTTTTTACCTTATAAATTAAGATACATCTTCAGTCTAAACATATTGCCTTGGTTTAAGACAATTTAAGGAGGTGGACACTAAAATGAGTTACCTCTCCTTATAGTTTTAAACAATCCCTTTCCACCAATAAGGAGAAACTAATTCAAGTAGATATAAGTGAAAAAAAAGAACAGTTTACTAAAAAAAAAAAAAATAGCAACAGGCAAAAAAGTGTTATAGATACTGTGGAAAATGCCAATCACTTGTTTTTAAAATTTTAAAAGTTTAATAGTAATAAAATGGTTATAAAAATAGTAATAAAATCAGAGTAATACAACTTTGGACAATTAGGGTTAGGAAAATATGAGACAATAAAAACAAAGAGTTGCGGACAGTCTGGGTACCTTTTTCTGGGCAAAATAAGCCTGAAAAAGGACACACGTTAACAGAGGATTAACCCTTAAAAGCAATAGCCTGTTGCATATTCATACATCTCATACATGATGCATAAATTCCATTCAAACAAAGGAGTCTGTCTGGTCAGTGTCAACTTCTTCCTCTTAATCCTGACTGCATCTTCAGGGCTGAGCGAGGCAGGAAGAAGTTTGTTTCTTCTGATAAGGGAGCAATAAATTCTTTTTCTCTGAAAGATTTAGGTGTCCTGTGGCTGCTATCTTGGTGCGAGTACCTCATTCCTCTCTTTAAAAAAAGTATCTTACATAGCATAGTTTCATAACCTAAAACTATATTTAACACACTACTTAAGAAAATTAATACAACATAACTTTCTAACACAACACATATAATATTAATTTTAATATTTGTGAAAAGCCAATAATAAAATATCCATTTTTCACAGATACATATTATAATATTGACATTTCGTAAATATTAAAATGGATTTTATATGTGCAGTGTTAAAGTAACTTTGTTATAAAGATATAGTTTTTGTTTCTGTTGTTATTTAAACTTAGTGAAATAGCTAAGTATGCTTGTGTTAAAATATCTGCTTGGATGGGATAACAGCCAATGAACATATAAAGAGGACACCTGCTACAGATATGCCAACTATCAGCACTCACTGTCTGAAGACAGTGTGGACCAAGGCCCAAAAACTGGAGATGATAATGAACTAAAAAACACAATCACGGAATATGCATGCTCTAAAAAGGTGGAACTGGGAAGGAGTCATGCTAAACCATTCTTGGAATATGTAAACTAGTTTGGGGGAAAAGTTTACTATGCATAAGGGTCTATGAATATGCAACAGGCTGATGTAATGGAAAAGGTATTTAAAGGGTATCCCCAAAGATAACAGTGTGGTCTTGGCTGAGTGCCAAGATGCACCCGGCTGTAATAACCTTTGCTCTATGGTCCTTGTCTCCTATTGTCCTTTATTAAACTTTTTAAATTTTCACAGGAGAGTGAACGTGTTTTTCACAAAAGTAACAGTAATAGTTGTTAAAAATAGGTTGGAAACTGTTGCAAAATAGTTGATAGATTGTTATGCATGTACTGTTAGTTTGGTTATGGTAAAAGGGGTTAAAAGGGTAGTTATAAGAAATATGGTACTCCATGTACCATATTGCACCTAAGTAAAGTGCACCATCCCCCAAGCAAAATGAGCCAGCCTGGATAGAACTCTAATGGGCCAATTAAGCACCTTAAACCTTCATGCAAATGAAGGATCCAAAAAGAAACCAATCCAAAGGGACAAAAAACAGGATAGAAAGGGGCATCTGACCCAGGGAAGCTGTGCTGCTCCACCTGGAACATCGGGGCCATTGCTGCTGAAGAAGACCCAGTGCCAGCACTGCAGCATCTTCGACAGGAACACTCCTGCTCAGCCCGCGGGCCCCCATACTTTAGGTCTTTCTTTTTCTTATAATAAATGCTGAAATCACTTTAGTACCCGGACTCTGGTCCTGTTTTTAACAATAGTCACTAGTTACAAAGTTGCTGAAATTTCACGGACTCCCTAGAACCAATGAGAAACTCAAAAAAAGGGAGAGTAATCCCTACCCCCCCCCTCCGATGGCAGACTCTGCAGCCGACCACATATAGGGAAACAAAGGGGAAAATGGTGCCAGCCTTCCCCCCCATCGTCCTTATCTCTCTGATGGTGGCAGCTCAGTTGGCAAAGACTAGCACACTGGTTGCTGATATGTCATCAAGGGCTAGAACTTGTGGAAGGACCTTGCCTTCCTCTCAGCAGAAGATGGCAAGGCAAAGTAGCTGGGCTGGGATGACTTGGACCATGCATTCTTGCTTTGGCCAGGCAATGCTGTCTGGCCTCCTCCTTCTGCCACCTGCTGAACTGCGCTGGTGTTGGTGCTGCTGTTTCTGAGCTATTGGGCGGGGGGGGGGGAGGGGTAATGGTCTCCCCAAGCACTGAGAACCACACCCCCTGGCTCTGACAGGCTCTGGCTCTCTGCTGACAACAGGTATTGCAAAATTCACTCTGAAACAGTTTTTGATTGTGAAATGTAACTTCTTGGGTTGCTACTGTTGCCAGTAGAGCCAAGAGGCAAGAAAGAGAGCTCTGCTTGGGTGATTCAACTTTTAAAAAGCCTGAGGCACCCCCCAGCTCCTGCCCTGCCATTCTATTTTCTGGCCACAGGGTATTAAAGAGACAGTAACAATTTTGGAATTATAGATATGGAATACAATAACATTTTGGGTTAGCCAGGACATCTATACTACTGTGTTCTTGAAAATTATAGGCTGAATATGAACTGCTCATGTGCTATTTTTTTTTTTTAATCTGGCAAAGTGGAGTTGATGTGTCAATGCAAATAATTCAGGAATGATCTATGTCATGCAGTTTACTTTTTTTTTTTGTAGCTTTCTTCTGTTGTTCTAAGAACCTGTTTTTCTTCTGTGCAATTTCTACATTTTGAAGTTGATCTAAGTTAAGAATACCTCATGTTATGAGGGAATGCATAACAGTCCTGTTTTTTTTTTCAACAGCAAGTTTATAATGGCAGGATATGCCTTCTCATTGGTATTTCATTTCATTATTTAAGGTATTGACAGAAAGTATTTTAGCAGACTGATTATCTGCCTTCTAGACTTATGTAGACACCTTTAAGTAACTATTAAGTAACTATTCCTAATATTTCATTGCTTTTAATAATTGATAACTCATTGCTAATTTCAGTGGAAATGGAGAACAGTGCACTGATCCTGGTTGGTGTGTATTTCACTAGTTTTTCCTTTGTTTTGGCAGCATGTGGTTTAGCAAGCCTCTAAGAGCAGCCTTGCAATGTACAGTCTCTTGTGGTTTCACTCCAGCTGGCAACTAAGCCCCACAGAGATGCTCACTCACTCCTTCACCTGGTGGGATGAAGGAGAGAATCAAAAGAGTTAAAAGTGAGAAAACTCATGGATTGAGATAAAGACAGTTTATTAGGGAAAGCAAAAGCCACCTGTGCAAGTAAAACAAAATGAGGTATTAGTTCGCTGCTTCCCATGGGCAGGCAGGTGTTTAGCCGCCTCCAGGAGAGCAAAGCCCCATCCCACATAATGGTTACCTGGGAAGACAAACACCATCACTCTGAATGTTCCCTCCTCTTCCTCCTTCTTTCCTCCACTTTATATACTGAACACGATGTCATATGATCTGGAATATCCCTTTGGTCGGTTGGGGTCACCTGTCCCAGCTGTGTCACCTCCCAGCTTCTTGTGCACCTTCAGCCTATTCACTGGTGGGGTGGGATGAGAAACAGAAAAGGTCTTGACACTATGTAATTGCTGCTCAGCTGTTATCGTGGGGTCGGGGGTCAGAGACACAACACCAGTTAGTTATCAGCAAACAGAAATGAGTTTAACATGGCTGCCCCTTTTATTGGGCTTTGGATTTCCTGGGCTCAGATAGCTGATTGGATGAGACCTCTCCACCCAGCTCTCTCAGGCCCGTGGTGTATCTACATCTCAGCTAGAACAGGGTTGACTGAGATGTTTGCTTGGGTTTGAATCCAACCTATCCTTGCCCACCCAGGCACTGCAATGCTACATCTCACCCTTTTGGTTAGAGTAAAAAATGCAAAGTGCTTTCCATTATTCTACCTGCAAGGGCTCCTTGCAGACAGGGTGATAGAAGACAGCATGGGTCCAATTTGAATGAGGTTTTTCCACCCAAAAAACAAACCCAGCTCCCCTCAGCTAGCGACGTGTCCCATGTACCACTGGAGTTGTAGCACTCACTTGCAGGAGCTGTTAGGAGAGATCACAATCCCTTAGGTTGACATGCTACAGATTAGCTACTGTAGAAAACCCCATAGGTTTAGGAAAAGCTCCTTGGAGAACTGAACAATAGGAATGCTGAGGCAGCAAAGAATATCCTGCCTCTCTGACCTCAGCCCCATAACCTATCTCTGTAACCCTATAAGGCAATGTTACCTTTACCCTTTCTATTGGTCAGTTATGGATAACACTATATCCTTACCATTGGTTAAGGTTGGATCCTATCCAAACCTATATAAAGGGCATACTGTACCCCCATTAGTTAGAAGAAGAAGAGCTGAGACCCTTCACGGACCATCCCAATAAACCATCTCTGTGGAACCAGCCAGCGTCTACTTCTTCTCTTCTCTCTCCATCTGCTGCAGCCTCAGCCCTGGGCACCACTTCCTAGCAAGCAAAGCTGAAATCCTAAGAGAGCTTACAATCACTATAAGAGCTGAATATCACCATGCTTGCTAGAGGATAGCTCTGCGGCTTTGGCCCAAGCTGAACTTCGGGCACCCGGTCCTCTAAGGGGACTGAGCTCCTGAACAGCCTTGCTCTGCATGATAATAAGGCCAAAATACGAGGCTTTATTATAAAATACTTATAGTTACAAGTTACAACTTAACTGTAAAAACAAGAAACCATTTCACCCTTAAACCATTTAACCCTTAGAACTGTTAGAAAAAAAACAACTACTCGAAAACAATCTGTAAAACAAAGTTACATCTTAACTCTAAGCTGAAATTGTAACTTTGAAACATTCAACTTTAGAACTATGGGAAAAAAACAACTTAACAGATAAAAAATTTGCAAACAAATAGTCCTTATATGAACTGTTGCTTCAAAAGTCCCAGATTTCCGTGAGGCAGATAATCAAGTTGTTTCACCACTGTTCCACACATGGCTCCATGACATCTGTTGATGGGCCATCAGGAGGATGCTGATTGTGGTCCTGAACAGGACATAGGATGGACCATATTAGGTCTTTGATTGCTTACGACTTGAGTCCAGTACATTTGGGGCTGTCCTTGAAATGTCCCTTGTGGTATTCCACAGCGATGTCTGCTGCCTCCCTGGGGCCCAGGTACAGGATATTGATGCTGAATTGATTTTTTGCCATTTTTCTTCTATATATATTCTCTATATTCTTTACACATATATTTGTATTGTATTTGAACTCAACACAACAGAGAAGAGGCAGTCTAGGCAGTTCTTGGAGTGCATGGAGGACAGCTTCTTGTTGCAGCTGGTGAGCGAGCCTATCAGGAGTGGGGATCTGCTACACCTGCTGTTTACAGAGAAGGACTAGTGGGAGATGTGGTGGTTGGACGCTGTCTGGGGTTCTCAGTATTTAGCTAAACAAGGAGCGGCATCAACAACACTTCCACTCTGGACTTCCAGAGGGAAGACTTGGGCCTGTTCAAGACACTGCTTTGGAGAGTACCTTGGGAAACAGCCCTTAAAAACAAGAGGTCCAGGAATGATGGACATACTTCAAGAAAGAAATCTTGAAGGCACAGGAGCAGACCATCCCTACGTGCCAAAGGATGAGCCAACAGGGAAGATGACCGGCCTGGCTGGGCAAGGAACTTCTGAAGGAACTAAGGGGAAAAAAGAGGGTGTTTCACCTTTGGAAAGAGGAGCAGGTAACTTGGGAAATGTTTAAGGATGTTGCTAGGTCATGTAGGAAGAAAATTAGAGAGATGAAAGCCCAATTAGAACTTAATCTGGCCACTTCTGTGAAGGATAATAAAAATGTTTTTATAAATACATTAATAGCAAGCGGAGGGGCAAGGACAACCTCCATTCTTTATTGGATGCAGGAGGAATATAGTAATGTGTCGAGCTTTTTTTCGGCCTTGGGTCTTCAAAGTGACACGAGCAGTTGTTAGTTGTTATAAAATTGTTTATTGCATGAATACATCAGTCTTGAAGGCAAAGAGTTCAAGGTATTAAAATCCATTCTAAAGTATTGAAGTCCGTGCTAAAAATCTTCTGGTAGAGTCCCAGGCAAAAGCTGCAGCTGCAGCAGCTGCTCTCTGGTATAGAGTCCAAGGTTCCATGAAGGAACAGTGGCAGCAGCAACAACAGTTGTTCCCTGGCATAGAGTCTGATGTTTTGAGCAGCAGCAGGAACCTCAGCCTTTTATTCTTCTTTCTTATTTTCTTCTTCTTCTTGTTCCTTCTAATACAGGGGGATTTTTATGCAAAAAACAACCAATCAGCTAAAAGCACAATTCTAAAATAGTCTTTCTAAACCAATCTAAGCTTGATTCTAATGTGTGAAAGTATTACAAAAGTAGTGTCAGTTCTTACCTAAAAACTATGTATATATTATCTATTTACACAAATATACTGTTTTCTTACTTAAAATTTACATGTATAAGTTTATCTATGTACCTGAATAGTTCTATCTGTTCTATAGACGTAAGCAAAGTTCTGTTATGTTTTTGTTATGTCTAGAACTAAGTTACTGAACTTTAAACTAGGCCTTAGGGCCTTTAGTAGCTAACACAGTTTCTTAAGGCACTTAAAATCTATTTCTACTTACTTAAAACTATAACTTACACCTCCACTTACTTAAAACTTAAGCCTACACTTCTACTTCATATCTACGTGGCTTAATATATCTTAATTTCTCTAAAGGCTTTAATTCAATCCCTGCATTCATCTCTCTCTCTGAGGAACTCAGAGAGGCTTGCATTCCAACAGTAACTAAAGATGAGGAAAAGGCTGAGGTGCTTAACACCTGCTTTGCCTCAATTTTCAACAGTAAGGCAGGTCATCCTCAGGACAACTGGCCTCCTGAGCTGGTAGATGGGGACGGAGAGCAGAATAGCCCCTGTGATAAACGAATTGACCAAATTTAAGAACCGTACAATTATCTTTATTATTATGCAAGCAAGAATAAGCAAGGTTCAGCTCTGGGCGGCCAGGAGTCCTCGCTCCTCTTAGGCGCGCGCCTTTCCCCCTTTAAAGTTCGCTTTTTATTGTCCTTTTTCTCCGGATTCCTGGATGACGTGGTCCATCTTCTGCGCTTGCTCCTCCGGTTGCTAGGGGGTCTTTTTCTGCCTTCTGGTGGTCGTGGGATGAAGGCCCCCAAGTCTTCCTCTTTGGCCACTTTCCTTATAAGGCATATCTATAAGTCTAAATTCTACAAGCTAAGCAATTCTTGCAAGGTTAATAATTGTTACCAGATGTGTCGGTATCTAGTTACAGAGGGTCTCCTATATCTATGGGGTGGAATTTGCAAACCAAGCAATTCTAGCGAAGTTAGTAATTGTTACCAGATGTAGCTGTACCTAGTTACAAGGGGGGGTTTGGAAACAAAGCAATTCCTACGAAGTTAAAGGTTTTACCATATGTGACTGCACATAGGTAATATTATATCCTGCTAAACAAGAGCTATTTAGCTACTGTTTTATAATTTAAATTATCTAGCTATTAATGAACAAACGTACTGTTACTTATTACAGCCCCCCTGTAATCCAGGAGGAAGCAGAGACCTGCTGAGCCACTTAGATGCTTAGAAGTCTATGGGACCAGATGGGATCCATCCTAGGGTAATCAGGGAGCTGGTGGAAGAGCTCACCAAGCTGCTCTCCATCATTTATCATCTGTCCTGACTCACTGGTGTGAAAAATGACCAGGTAATATTGGCTTTCACATTTATGTATTACCTTATGTTATAGATAGATAATGAGATGATTGGCTCTTGCAATTAAGAAATTAATATTGTGTGAATATTAAGAGAAGCTTTATTAATATATAGTTATGTTATTTTAGTTTAGATATTCTCTGTTCTCCCCATAGTTCCCTTTCCCCCCTTCTCTGTGTTGTTGCCATCAGACAGCCTGTATTATCTAGGACAAGTAGAAAGAAGGCGTGCACATGTGCCCCTTACATGGGGCAGTTGGGAAGGGAAAAGCTTGTTGCTTAGGGGAGCGTGGCATGACAACACCTGACCCTCCAATCAAGTTACAAGAAAGCAGTCTCCACCAATAAATGGCAAAGAAGGGTTAACTGACAGACTTTAAGAGGGGCCAAGGTTGGCTGATGCAACCCCCAGGAGTATAAAAGACTGAGCATCCATCTTGAAGACAAACTGGCCACGTGGGAGGCAGCCATGAGGGCAGTTCATAGTGCTGCAAATTTTCCTTATTTAGTCCTTTTGTTGTATTTTTGTTAAGGTTTAATAAACCTTTTGAATTTTTAAAAGTGAGTAATTGCCTCTTATGCATGTTGTTAGTGGTTATAAGTATTTAGAAATAGTATCAATTATAACTTTTAATCTGCTTAATAATATAATATACTCTATCAGCTTAAGTATGGCCTCTGTTGTTCATAAAAATAGTAGTGAAATTAATATAATATCTATGTACCACTTATGGAATTAATAGTGTGATTAATGTATTGTGATATAGACCTTAGCAAAACATAAGGAAAAAAAGGGCTTTTGTGTAACTAAAAATGGTGTAAGGCCATCCACTGACCAACCTGTCCAAGTGATAACTGTGACACAAACCAGAGCACCAGAGGACAATTAGAGAATACCATGTTAAATTTAAGGAGGACATAGTAAATCCTTATCATAGGATGTAAAACAGCAGGATGGAGGCACAAGAAGAAATAAAATATATTGACCTCACACAAACAAAGGAGTTCCCAAATGTCGCACATCCCAGCTAGATGGTGACAGTGGGGGGGCGACAGTCCCCCTCTTTCGGGGCTCCGCAGGATCCCAGCTACCAGTGAAGGCGCAACACAGAACAAAAAGGCCACAGCAGCAGCACGGGCCTGGGGTGGCACTGGGTTACTTTATTTGATGTTACACTCCCTGAGTCTCAGGGTCCCAGGCAATGAGCTGGGGGCAAACAACAGCTTATACAGGGGGGCAGGTCTCAAAGGAGGATACAATGTTCAGCTAATCAGGAGAACTGCGGGTGGAACACAAGGGCAAGGGATACAAGGGAGGAAAACTGCTTGGGACAGGAGGGGTTAACAACTGGATGTGGGAGGAAGAGGTTTTGAAACTTGGCAGAAAATAGCTAAGTAGCAAAGAGATAAACTGACACCTGGCTCAATTGAATAACAAAGACAAGTCTGTGTCGCTCCAAAAACAGGGGCAAAAGCCCAAATAACTACCAAACAACAAATCAAACAATAACCTGCAAAATAAAAACACACTGCAACACCCAAAACATCAGAAAGTTCACAAGAATGTTTGAATAATGCATAAAACACATGAATATGCATGTATCCCAGCAATGTAACAGTATAAAGATAACATTGTCTGAATACACCAGTGTGCTCTTTGGCTATTGGCCAGGAGCACCCCAGTGCTGGAAATATTGTCCTTTTCTTATCCTATTATTATTAAACTTTAAAAAATTCTAAGCAGTGAATTCTGTTTTGTACCCTGGGGGGATCCCAGATCACTGGAAGCTGGCCAATATGATGCCCATCCACAAGAAGTGCTGAAAGGAGGATCCGGAAAATTCCAGGCCTGTCGTCCTGACCTTAGTGCCCAGCAAGATTATGGAACAGATCATCTTGAGTGCAATCACACAGCACTTACAAGGCAGCCAAGGGATCAGACCCAGCCAGCATGGACTTAGGAGGGGCAGGTCGTGCCTGACCAACCTGATCTCCTTTTATGACCAGGTGACCTGCCTGGTGGGTGCGGAGAAGGCTGTGGATGTTGTCTACCTGGACTTCAACAAAGCCTTTGACAGCATCTCCCGCAGCATACTCCTGGAAAATCTGGCAGCCCACATCTTGGACAGGTGCACTCTTTGCTGGGTCAAGAACTGGTTGGACAGCCAGGCCCAGAGAGTGGTGGTGAATGGCACCGCATCCAGTTGGTGGCCATTCACTAGTGGTGTCCCCCAGGGATCAGTGTTGGGGCCAGTCCTGTTTAATATTGTGAGAAACTACCACCCACTTTTAAAAATTTTAAAATGTTTATTAAATCTTAACAAAAATTACAACAAAAGGACTAAATAAGGAAAAATTACAGTGCTGGGAGCACCCTCCCCCACATGGCTGGGTCATCCACAAAATGGCTGCTCCACCTTTTATACACTTGTTGTTGCAACAGGTAACGCTAGCCCCTCCCAAAGTCTGTCTGTTAACTCTTTGTCGCTGTCCATTGGTGTAGACTGCTTTCTTGTAACTTGATTGGAGGTCAAGTGCTGCCATGTCATGCCTCTTAAGTAACCAGCCTGCCCCTTCCCCCAAATGCCCAGACTACCAAGACCATCCCAGGATAACAATGGTGGGGGAACACTTTGCAGTAACATAACTATACATCTATAAAACTTCTTTTGACATAGATATAATGTTCACCCCTTAATTGTGAAAGCCAACCATCTCATTAGTCATCTATAACAATATATTTTATGATCTGGATGAGGGGATTGAGTCCATCAGCACATTTGCAGAATACATCAAGCTGGGTGCAAGTGTCAATCGGTTGGAGGGTAAGAGGGCTCTGCAGAGGGACCTGGAAAGGTTGGATAGCTGGACTGAATACAACAATATGAGGTTTAACAAGACCAAGTACCGGGTCCTACACTTTGGCCGTAACAACCCCCTGCAGCGCTACAGGCTGGGGACAGAGTGGCTGGACAGCAGCCAGGCAGAAAGGGACCTGGGTGTGCTGGTTGATGTCATAGTTGAGATGGAGACAATACAAAGCAACACACTCCATTTTCAGAAGGCTTCTAACTGTTTTTAATATAGCATGCATGCTTTTTATACATTCTTACAAAACTCATAAGTTTACACTTTACTCATTGGTCACAAGAGACAAACAAAGTGCTTTTTGGAATTGGCAGTTGCAGTTTTCTATTATTTATCCTTCTTTCTTTCTTGGTTACTATGTCAATGACCTTGGTGGGAAATTCTTTCAGGGGTAAACATGGATCCTCTTATCAAACTGCTCTCTGGCTCACAGAAGTCACTGTAAAACCTCTTCCACAATTCCCCTTTTTTTTGTATTTGAGCCACAAACACAACTGCTAAGGACTTTTGCAGGGCCCTTGCAGAAATCCAAGCACACAGGGGAGACACAAAACTATGATGACAACTGTGGATACGACAGTCTCGTCAGAAAGAGAGAAAGCTAGATAAGTTTTCCCATTAATCGGTCTAGGAAGCTTTAGGGAGTTGGAGAAATAAATGATAATCAAATATTAAACAATCTGCAGGTGGTGTTTTTTAACAAGTTGTTTTTCTCATAAAGTTGTTTACAGATGGGTGTCTTCTTAATTAGCCAATCATGTGAAATGTGTTGATTAAATGGCCAATCAGGTCCACCTGTAGCAAACCAAGAAATAAAAAGGAGAGGATTGAATAAATGGGTGGCTCTTAGCCCTTTGCCTTCTTATCTGACTCTATGTCATTTCTGACTCAATGGTGACAGACAACCACCAGCAAAATTAGCAACCCAACTTCAAACAATACCCCAAACTGTTCAACAACACCCCAACTTGCAAGGAAACCACTCAACCATTTCCATCGTTCATTCACCTGCAAATTACTAACTCCTTCCTTCAAATCCAAAACTCCCATGAACTGATCCACTGTGATCTAACAAGCCCATACAACACATACCCTCAAAATCCTGATGTTCATAACCATGCACCAACAGTAAAGATGTACCAACAAGGCACAGAAAATGAATTTTCAAATGCTATTACAGACCCTGCAGTCCCTTAATGACACATTTATGGCAGGATGGCACTTTCACTTTTAGTTGAATAGATTTTTCTCCACACAGAATTAGAGACCAAGTCATCTGCCTAGTCACCACTTAGAACTAAGTAGCACCCACTTAACTTTACAACTGGTTGCTGCTATTATAATGGGCAACTAGCCTAGTTGTTCAAAGTGTGGAACCTTAACTACTAATTCAATAGCCCTATGCAAAGGCAACACTTCTCCCCTAGGTACATTAAATTCCCCTATTTTGGGACCATCAGTGCCATGCAAAGGGAAATGGTACAAGACACATTACTCAGCACTACCAACCTCTCTGTAGAAAAATACAAAGAACTAAAGTAAAGGTAACATCCACCAATTTAAATTTGAGTTTCCAGCATGAGTCAATATCCCCATTTGCTCTGCCTTGAATTATCATCTTCACAGCATGTTCTTTGAGGGTCCATGCTTCAATCCACCTAATGGTCAATGTCACCCACTCATTCTACTTCAGCTGTGGAACCACCCATCCTGTTCCTTCCTATATACTCCAGATAACACCTAGCGCAATGAGCAAAAACCCAACGAGGGCCATTCTCTGTCAGAACACACATGTCCCTTCCTTCACATTAATAATTCCACTAAGCCAGTCCACCTTCCAGTAATCAAATCTTTAAACCCATACTGTGATGGTGTTCACAGGGGTCTTATGTTGAGGGAAGAGACGGAGATCTGACTCCATATTTCAGAAGGCTTGATTTTTTATTTAATGATATATATTACATTAAAACTATACGAAAAGAATAGAAGAAAAGGTTTCATCAGAAGGCTAGGCTAAGAATAGAAAAGAATGATAACAAAGGCAGCTCTCTAGGACTCTCTGTCCGAGCCAGCTGGGCTGTGATTGGCCATTAATTATAAATATCCAAGATGGGCCTATCAAAGATCCACCTGTTGCATTCCACAGCAGCAGATAACCATTGTTTACATTTTGTTCCTGAGGCCTCTCAGCTTCTCAGGAGGAAAAAATCCTAAGGAAAGGATTTTTTATAAAAGTTGTCTACAACACCATACTTTAATATTTTTACGAACATTCAACTATTTAGAATTCAAAGAAAAAAATGATAGAATATAGAAAACAATTGTAAGTCAAGTAAAGGATGCACAAAGTTTAGCACATAAACAGCTTTATCTAATCTCACTTAAGGTAACTCCCTATACATTCCCCCTTTTTATTTTTAAACCTGGCTCTTCAAAACACCATGAGCACGTTCAAAGATTATTTGACTGTTGGAACCCAGGGCACAGGGAATACTTCGCTGTCTGCTCTGAGGGGTCCTGACCCCCAGAGAAGCACTGCTTTTGACCTCCGCCCACAGAGAGGGTTTCCAAGACTTCGGGATAGACTAGAGTCTGCAAGTGTGTGATACACATAATAGAGAATAGTGTGGTTTGTCACGGGGTGAGAAATTTAGAGTTTTGGGATTTTAGTATGGAGATAGATGGGAGGCAAGATGGAGGATCTTGGGCATTGTCTCGAGCTTCTTCTTCATCTATTCCTTTTTCTGCAGTGTTGGTAGCACAGGGTGATTGGGTGAGGGAAGCCACAGTGCAAAGCTTACATGGACCGACAAAGAATTAGTTATTGGTAGAAAGGTAGAAATAAAGTATGTTTTAAGAGTTTATTGGATGAAAGAGCTTTAAAAGACCTAAAAACCGTACATTTTGTAGCCATTTATGCTGTGTTTACTTGCGTGCTAAGTCTGGTGCAGATGGCATGGCAAGTTTCTGATAAGATTAAACAGCAACCTGAAGACAAAAAAAGTCCCATGCGTCTCTCAGTCCTGGCACAGAACTGTTAAAGGAGGTTTTCCCCATCAGGGGAACCCCTGGGGCTCAACAAGAGGGGCAAAAACCCATACTTGGCCTACTGAAATATGGGGAAAGATCAACATCCCAGGGACAAAAAAATGCCTAATTTTTTTTTTTTTTTAACTTATGCCGGGCTGTTATCCGTTTTTACATACGATGAAACACCTAAAGTAGAAAAGGCATGGCCAAAATGACAAATAACATCCCAAGCTGCTTCACCTGCCAATGCTAATGCAACCACGGCATGAGAAAAGATGTCAGCTGTAGCATAAACAGACTTTAAATGGCCAAACTCAGTCATTTTTATAACATCTGTTCGCCATTCTTACAAAGGGAGTAAGTCTCTAGGATTGGTGTAGCAGGTAGGGCCAGGCGTTTGGAAGATCTCGTGATGTTACGGGAAGACAGGGCCCCTGTTCCCTTAGATAAGAAAATTAACATAGGAATGCAGCCCCCTAAACCAGATGCCAGTAATTTTCCTGGCAACCGCTTTGCTAGCACTGAATCAGTTCCCTAGGGGAGATGAAACAAACAGTCCCGTTCAAAAGCACTGGGCCACCCGAGCGCTAGAGGAGGGCCCACAGGTGGTAATTAGAAACGAGCTGGGCAAATGGGAACAGGGCTGGAGGCTGATGCTCACAGAGAGAGGGTACGCAGCTGTCAAAAAGGACGGCAAAGTCAGGTGGTGTCCACTTAAGTCAATTAAGCCTGACCTTCATAACAAGCAGGATGAGACTGACGAGAATTGCGAGTTTCTGTTTACAGGACATGCTCATAGGACGCCCTCGTGACGCGTACATGCCCATCCCAGAGGAAAGTGACAGACCACCAAGCCGCCAGGCAGCGCCCGAGAGACCCGCAAGGGTGAAACCCAAGCATCAACGGTGTTTCTGTGTGATTTTGCTGTTGGGGCGTGTCGTCAGAGGGCAAGCCAGCCCAGACCACTACCCCCACTGGCCTTTCAGGTGGGTCATACGTCACCTTAGTAGTGACAAGGTGCTCAGGGAAACCACCACACCAAACGCCCCATCCTTCGTTTTCTGCATTACCGACCTGTTCCCAGGACAACCAAAGGTAGACCCCAATTCCCCACATGCCACACACATGTACCTATCCTACTGGTGCCCAGCCTCAAACCCAGGAAAAAGCTACTGCAATCACCCAGGGTGGGGATATTGTGGGCACTGGGGCTGCGAAACCATTGTTACAGATGCCAGACCGACAGGGCCTGGGTGGGATCTACAAGAGCCCAACAAATTCTTACAGTTCGCCTGGGCACCCAGCGGCTGCAAAACACCCGTCTTCCTCCAGGGAAGCTTTTATCGCAATCACCATAAAATCCCAAAAATTCGGAAATGCACTAGCTATAACATGACAGTCTTGCAGCCACATCACCCCAGTTGGGCCATAGGCCGAACGTGGACAGTAGTCCTTCAAGGGTCAAAAGAAAGAGTAAATGTGCGAATTATCAGGCTCCAACCATCGGCGCCCCGAGCGGTTGGACCAAACAAAGTGATTAAAAGTGTGCCGAAAGAGAAAAACGCAACCTACCCTAAAACCCTACCCACTAGAGTCAGCAAAGTCCCAGCTGGCCATGCGGAAGTCTTTCAGACAGACCGCGCGGCCAGTTCGGACTCAGACCCAATCCTTCGTATGTTAGAAGCTACCTTTATATCCCTGAATGAATCCAACCCTAACCTAACCGAATCCTGCTGGCTTTGCTACGATGTCAAACCCCCCTTTTATGAAGGAATCGCTTTAAACACTCCCTTCAGTTACTCCACAGCCGATGCCCCTCACCAGTGCAGATGGGAAACCCCTCGAGAAAGGAATCACCCTGAGTCAAGTCACAGGCCAGGGCAGATGCTTTGGCAATGCAACCCTAGCTAGGCGGAGAGGCAACGTCTGCACCAAAGTTGTCAAGCCTAACAGGAAAAACAATAAGTGGGTAGTCCCATCCGCACCTGGGATGTGGGTTTGCCAGTGATCTGGAGTGAGCCCCTGTGTGTCCCTTGCCAAGTTTGATGACTCTAATGACTTTTGTGTCCAAGTTCTGATTGTTCCTAGGGTCCTGTACCACTCAGACAAAGAAGTGTACCACCTTTTTGAGGAACCCAGCCGGCTCCACAAAAGAGAAATAATAACAGGTGTAACTATCACGATGTTGCTCGGTTTAGGAGCAGCAGGAACGGCAACGGGTGTCTCAGCCCTAGCGACACAACACCAAGGACTGTCCCAGCTGCAAATGACCATCGATGAGGACCTGCAAAGGATCGAGAAATCCATTTCCTTCCTGGAGAAGTCAGTCTCCTCTCTCTCGGAAGTGGTCTTGCAGAACAGGCGAGGTCTGGACCTCCTGTTCATGCAGCAAGGAGGCCTGTGTGCCGCCTTGAGAGAGGAATGCTGCTTCTATGCAGACCACACAGGAGTCATAAGAGACTCCATGGCAGAACTCCGAAACAGACTGGCTCAGAGGCAGAAGGACAGAGAAGCCCAACAGGGCTGGTTTGAATCCTGGTTCAATCAATCACCATGGCTAACCACTCTGATTTCTACCCTAATAGGTCCGTTGGCATTGCTGCTTCTAGCGGTTACCTTCGGACCTTGCCTGCTGAACAAGCTGGTCTCATTCGTTCAGACCCGCCTGGAACGGGCCAACATCCTGTTCATCGGCCGGCGAATCCAACCAGGGAACACTGCCAGCCACAAGTCCTAAACTTGACTGGCGAAAACTTACTCAGGTTTACCAAACCCCCTTTTCCTTATCGAACTACAACCTTATACCTCATTTCAGTATATGACTACCTCATTCATTTGTGAAAAAGGGGAGGGAGATGTAGCAGGTAGGGCCAGGCGTTTGGAAGATCTCGTGATGTTACAGGAAGACAGGGCCCCTGTTCCCTTAGATAAGAAAATTAACATAGGAATGCAGCCCCCTAAACCAGATGCCAGTAATTTTCCATTTGCCCAGTAACTTTCCATCCCTTACTAACCATAGATGGTAAAGACAGACCCCCTTTTTGATGTAGAAGCCCCTTAGACTATAAAACCCCACGAGAAGAGAGAATAAAGGCCTTTGATCGTCCACCATGTTGGTGTTAGCGTGATTCTTAGGCCCGAGCGACCCTGGGGAAGGGAGTCACCGTGCTGTCTCTTGAAACCAGGCCGCCTGCCTTGTATCAGAAGGCAACAGATTGGTACCATAATATTATGAAATATGGGTCATATGCCAATCAGGACAAGAAGAAATAATTGATTTTGCTTCACTGTGTGGTAACTTAAACTAGTGCCATAGTGCCTAAGCACCTTGGTGAAAAAAATGATGAGATAACACATTAGGTACTGGTTTCACTGCCAAAGCAGTCACAAGGGAATCCACATAATCCAATTAAGGAGACCCTCGTTGAATCATAAATTTATATTCCCAATGATCATCCTTTTTTAAGGCTACAGCTGCTTTTCCAGTTTTCCTTGATCCACCTGTAAAGACTGTTGTACCTTCCACTGGAACAGGAGAACAAATTTGTTTCCCCTGAAAAGTAATATTCTTAGTCAAAGTCAAGATAGGATGAGAAGGTAAGTGATATGTTATCTGGCCTGTAAAATAAGATAAAGCAGATTGCAATTCATTATTATTTTGAAAACACCATTCAAAATACTATTGTTATACAGGTATCACAATAGTTGCAGGATCATGGCCTAAGATTTCATTACAATATCCACAGCCTTTGATAATGATATCTGCAAAAAGCTCATGAAGTCCTGAAGCTGTTTTTCAGGATCTGAAAGATAAATATATCCATTCCAAAATATACACTTTATCTTCCCAGTCATCATTCCATTGACACAATATTCCACATGGTATTTCTGTTCTTTCAAAATAAATAATTGCACATCAACAAAAATATTTATCCTGTTAACAAGTTTGCATGTCGAAGCTCTTCATTGCTTGTTTGTCTCACATCTTCTGTCTGCATTTTTCCTCTTTATTCTCTTCCTTCTACTATAGCTTACATTGATTGAACACTCACAATAATTGTGAAAAATGCATATTATATGATTGGCTTTTTGCAAATATTAAAATGAATGCTATATGTGTTGTGTTAGAAAGTTATGCCATATTAATCCTTTTTTCCTTTTCCTGCTGTACTAATCTTTTTAAGTAGTGTGATGAAAATAGTTTTAGGCTACAGAAACTATGCAAAGTAAGATACTTTTTCTAACTAGCTCAAGAAATTCTTCGCACAGGGATAACAGCAACGAGACACCAAGATCTCCCAAGAAAAGAATTATTATCTCCTTATCGGAAGAAACCAGACTTCAAAGGACCAAGACGAGTGATTTACAAGATGAAGGGGGAGAACTGACAAAAACCAGAAAACACCCTTTGTTTGAAAAGAATTTTTGAATAATGTATGAGATGTATGAATATGCAACAGGCTATTGCTTTTAAGAATTAATCCTTTGTTAGCGAGCCATGCTTTTTTGAGGAAAGCATCCGAACGTTCGTAAATTTTTGGGTTTTTATTGTCCTTGATTTTCCTCACTCTCATTGTCCAAATTCTTATTGCTTTAATCTGTATTATTATTTTTATAACCATTTTATTATTATTAAACTTTTACAATTTTAACATAAGTGATTGGCATTTTTCACAATTTTTGGTGCTGAAACCCAGGAATAACACCTTGCTGCTGGGGGCCCAGGGGATTCCGAGTGGGGAAGACACATCCTTCCCAGTTTGGCAGCCTCGCTCTGTTTCTTCTGGCGTGATGAGGCAGATGCAGGTTCAAATCACTGGACAAAAAGAGGCAATAAAACAAAGAAAAGGGAAAAAGGCTCCCTAAAACCACGGTATTTGGGCCCCTAAGACTAGTAGTGCGCACAAAGAACACAAAAAGGAAAAAAGGATTGATAAGTACTTTTGGGGGGGCAGGTATGGGGGGATGAATGTGTGTGTGGCTGAGAGGCGGGCTGGTTATCCCAGACCTGCTACGTGAGTGAGCAATCTCCCATGCTGCGGTTCTATCTTTTCACGAGAAGAACGGCCAGTAAAGAGACAAAGCGAGAGATAAAAGGAGTGAGAGAATCCCCCGGGGTAACTGGGACTGGGTCTCAGGGAGGGGTTGGACCCCTCAGAGGAAGGGAGCAGAGGAGTTTCCTATCCCAATCCACTAGGAAATAGGACAATTGGGAGGGGCCCCTAAAAATTCTGCTGAGTTGAGGGATGAGAATGCCCAAGAGCATCCAGGATTAAACCTGCTGGGTTGAGGAATTAATATGCCCAAGAGCATCCAGGGTTGAGCAAAATTCTGCTGGATTGAGCATATGCCCAAGAGCATCCGGAGTTGGACAAAACAGCTGGATTGAGGGATAAAAATGCCCAAGAGCATCTGGGATTGGACAACACAGCTGGATTGAGGGATATCCAAGAGTACTGGGGTTGGCCAGTAACATCTGAAATTGTAACAGGTGGTTTGAAAGTAAAAGGTACCGTATTGTTGTCTTGTTGTGTGTGAGAGTGATTCACACACAAAATCAGCCTCAACTTCCCGGGTGGGTGGGAAGGAGGGGCTGTGGAAAAAGGTGTGTGTGATCTGCAAACAGACCATTGTTTCCTGGGCGAGTGGGGGCTGTGGCAAAAGGTATAGGTGACTGGCAGACAAACCATTGTTCCCCCAGGCATGTGGAAGGGGCCGTGGCTAAAGAGTAAGTGACACGCAAATCAGCCTCACAGGTGAACTGGCACCAGAGGTGACCAGAGTCAGGGCCCTCCCCAGAGGCCCAGTGATACTGAAACCCGTAGGCCAACCCCAAGGCGAGGGGGAGCCACAGAGACCCGGGATTCTCTGGCAACCGGGATACACCTCGGGTCCTGAGGGTGTGAAAGAATGTGTGGAAGTGAATGAGAAATAAAAGTGAGTGAAAGTAGACGAATGAAAGTATATGTAATGTAGATTGTTTAATTTAAGCTTCACTATATCTCCTTGGAGGGAGGTGTATTGTAGTGAAAAGTAGCATGAGAAAAAGGGTTTTTTATTTTTGTGTGTGTAGTTGAAAGAAACTGGCATTTAGGTTGCTAGAGAAAGTGAAAAACAGAGGCAGAAGACAAATAGATAAGATCTTAAAAAATAGGAACGAAAACCAGTAAGGTGGACACAGGAAAGAAAAAAGGCAGTAAAAAATTACCAACAGAGATACTCCAAGATAGCCCTTTGGGAGTTATGTTAGCTAACAGAGATACAAATCCTTGTAAAAGGAGAAAATACAGGGTATGCAGTAGTTGATAAGAAAAACATGCAAACTATGGAAAAATGGAATTACCCCAGAAATAAAGAGAAATAATTTGGCAGATCAGGAAGCTAAAGATGCAGCAGAAAATGGGGCCGAAAGAGTTATGTTATTATTAAGTCCAAATGAGGAAAAATTGGAAATTCCAAAGTTTAGTGAAGCTGAGAAAAAATAATTAAGCAAGATAGGAGGAGAGCAAGATGAATCTGGGAAATGAAAACTTCCTGATGGAAGACAATTACTTAGTAAACCACTTACTACGAAAATATTAGAAGACATGCATCAGAAGACCCACTGAGGTACCCAGGCTTTGTGTGATCATTTCTTTAAGGAACTATGGGTATTGGGATTTTTACAATAGCAAAACAAGTCACTGAAAGATGTATAAATTGCCAAAAGATATATATATAAAAAAGGTGATGAGAAAACCAACATTATGAGGTTGTGAGTTAGCTCATCAACCATTTCAAAGTATCCAAGTGGAATTTTAGATTTGTCAGGCTCTGGGTTTACTTGTAAATTCAAAAGAACCGTTTAATCCAGAATAAAAAGAATATGCAGCATGCTGGGTGAGTGATCATAGGAGAATAAAATCTTTAAAATATCAAAAACCCCCGAGACAAAGCGATAAAAGAAAAAAGGGTGAAAGAAAAGGGCTGAGAAAAAGAGATTACCTCTGTTATGAACAAAAATTCGGTTAATATTTTTTTTGTGAGAAAGAGTTACAGGGACACAGCCAGATCCCTCTCTGCCAGGGTTCTTAGTGCTTTGTTATTGTAATACCGGGTCGTTTAGGCTTATATCCTCTTTTGTATTAGTAAAAGGTCTGGCTGGGTGGGGTGGATGGCCCTTCCCCTAGGTGGTGCTCTCTTACAGCATAGGGAAGCCACCTGAGAGGGTGGGGGGGGTTATGCAAAGTGACTCCAAAGTCCAGAATGCTTTGTGGGACCCCGACTCAAAATGCAACGAGAAAACCCCAAAAACAACGAGCCAAATAAGAATTGAGAGACTAAAGTGGTGTCTGGACAGGAGGAGCCAAGTGCTGAGTCTGCAGAGATGCGGAGTCCCTCTCGCCCTGACCATGGGAGTCCTCCCTGGTGGTGAGACTGGGCCACCGAACGCCGAGAAACTAACATCTGACGGGGACATCACGCCCTAAAGGCTCCCACGAGGACTGGATCCCCCTGCTCTGCCCCTAGTGGACAGAGCTGCGCATATCCTCCTCCTCTGAGTCGCCCTGGGAGACGCGACGGGGACTGCAGCCCTGCCGAACCACCCAATCATGAGCTAATCACTTTTAATAAAGGCATTAAAAAGGAGAAGAAGTCTCCTGGCCCTGTTTATTTCAACCTCTGAGACAGAGTGGAAATTTTCCAGAGTAGAAACCTCTTTGAATTAAGTCTCTAGCTTGCAAACATAGCTGTTTGGTCTGACTGCCTGTTCTCGCAAAAAACCTTTGCTCGAAGAAACTTCTTCAGCTGAAGGACAGAGATAAGGAAGGGCCCCTTGAACTTTGAAACAGACAGAGAGGCTGCGGGTGAAATAAACACGGGCAGTAAATTTTTCTCCTTTTTAATGCCTTTATTTTAAGTGATCAGCTCTGGGGGGAGAACCGACGGGTCCGCGCTCACGCTGCCGCTGCTCCCAGGAGTGACTTGGAAGAGGAGGAAGGATGCAGCTTTGTCCACTGGTCTGTGGGCAGAGCTGGGGATTCCATCCTCAAGAGAGCATGGGGAAAATCCCTTGTTTGCTTTTTCGGTTTGACTCCCAGGGTCCTGCCTCTAGCCGAGGTCCTTCCTTGGCTAGGGTGAGGGGCGAAAAAGGGTCTCAGCATCTGTGCAGGCTCTGGACTTTGTTCCTCATGTCCAGACATCACTTTGATCTCTTAATTCTGTGTTTGCTCATTGTTTTTGAGGTCTTTTGGTAAGTTTGGCAGGGTGGCTTTCCCGTGGCATGCTGGCTCTGAGGTCAATTGCATGTCTTCCTATGTCCCCTCCGATGTCCCCTCTGATGTCACCTCCTTTCAGTGTCCGAGAAGGATCATCCACTTGGCAGCAGGCAGGATAGTACTGACAAAAGGAGTAGTTTACAAAAACGACTGGTGATTACAGTAACAAACAGAACTCCACCCTGGCAGCAACTGGTCCAACCTGTTCACTCTGCAACCTTTTAAAAAAAAAAATTGGCAGCTTTTTCTACTTATAACAACAGGAGACAGGGCAGGGTGACCCAGGAGTTCTTTCTGTACTTTTTGATAAAACACTAGCTGCAAGGGTAACTAGCTGCAAGTGTAATGCAAACTTCGCAAAAATGAATATGTATGAACCTATTGTGAAATGCCATGCATATGGATTAGTAAGGGAGATAAAAAAGGATCTGGAGTTCCCAGAGGTATGCATGCCTTTTAAGGGGAGTGATCCCCACATGTGTCCAGCCTGTAATAAACATACCGGCTTTACATCATTTACAAAGTTGTGGAGTTTTTTCTTTCCGCAAATCACCTCCTCCATTCCTGCTTGTTCCCTCACCGTTCGTGTATGCACCACTCCCCCCCACCCCCCGTCCCTGGCTCTGCACTACTCGATCCACCCCCTGTGGCAGATCCGGCCCCGCCAGTGAGTTCGTCTGCCCTAGGTCCCAGCCGCGTGGCCCACGGCAGCTCCGCCAGCCATGCCTCATGTTCTGTGGTCACCGCACCGACTTCACTGAGGAGGGGTCCCGTCTGTCCCATCTGTCCCATCCCTGGCTGCCCTGCACGTACCAGCTGTGCTGGGCACCGCCGCTGCTGGTGGGGCCTCCTGCCGGCTTTGTCTCTGCTGGGAGCTGCCGGATCAGCCGCCATTAGCCCATGTGCGGGCTATCCATGCTCCAGTTCGATCTCCACCGGAAGATCCCACTCCGGCGGCTGCGGCAGTAGACCCCCCATACGCCTTGGAGGACCAAGCCTCTGTGCAGATCCCTCCCCTCAATCCCCCTCCTGCCCTGCGTTCTCATTCCCTTGGTAACCACAGGTCCGGCTGTTCAGGGAAACTCTCTAGAGGAAGCACCTTATCAAAACAACTAGGAGCTCAGTTAAAAGACAGCCCTCTCCTGATTCTTTCTCAAAACACAGGAGAAAGGCTATAGAAGATTAAAAAGACAAAGAGTTAGATGTAGGGATTGGTCTATTTCCGCTAAGAGAGGTTCCAATGGGAGGGGGTGCAAGGGGGTTTGTAAATGCCCCTTTGACTTCTTCTAAGGTCAGAAATTATTTTTAAAAATAAATCAAAGGGATTTTAGAAGATCCCATAGGCACAGCTGAACAATGAGACCAATTTTTAGGTCTGAACAATTGTACTTGGGAAGAGATGCAGACTATAATAAAAATATTTTTTTACAGGAAGAAAGGCAAATAATCCAAGCAGCTAGAATAAAAGTTTGGGAAAAAGAAAAACAACAGGGCCCTTCCAGGAGATGAGAAAATGCCAATAGCACTTCCAGAGTGGGGTCAAAATGATGAGGAGGGAAGGAAACACATGAATAATTATCATAATTTGATAATTAAGGGAATAAAAGAGGTGGCATTAGGAAGGCAAAATGCAAAAAAGGCTTTTAAGAGAGAAAGAAGAAACTCCAACTGAATAGTTAGACAGACTTAGGACATTATAAGAGAAATTGCACTAATCAGGTAAAAGATCTGAAAATCTTCAGAGAGATGGGCACAGAAGAGGAATGGAGAAGTCATAAGCTCTATATTTTAGGCAACAGATGCCATCAAGAGTCTGTGAGAACTTAAAAAGTAAGTCCCCAAAAAGAAAAATTAGAATTTGTGGTAGACAGAGGGGCAGAAAGAACCTGCCTCTTGAATATTCCAAAAGGTTATAGTGTAAGCAAAGACACTGTAAAAGTAACAGGAGCAAATGCAGAGAGTGTCACAGATCCTATCATTGAAGATGTAGTAATTAAGGAAGAAGCTAGAATTTGGATGGGGGATGTCTTATTGGTCCCTGGGGCAGGTAGCAGCTTACAGGTAAAACTAAGAATAGGAGTTATACCAGAAGAAGGGAAAATGACAACTAGAGTTTTAAAACTCGGCCAAGGAGATGAGGAACAATTAAAAAGGAAGTTGGGGCCAGGGAAGGAAATAGGGGATGATTAGATATTGACCCCATTGTTTTGCGGAGAAAGAGAAAAAGAACTCCACAATGTCACAGTGGTCACAAGGGTTGCGGGATGAAGAGAGAGGCGAGAATGTTGAATCCATGTTCAGAAGGCTTGATTTATTATTTTATGATATATATTACATTATGACTATATTAAAAAGAATAGAGAGAAAAGTTCTCAGAAGGCTAGCTAAGCTAAGAATAGAAAAGGAATGAATAACAAAGGAGCTCTCTGTCTCAGAGAGAGCTCGGTCCTTAATTAGCCATTAATTGTACACATCCAACATGGGCCAACCAAAGGTGCACCTGTTGTATTCCACAGCAGCAGATAACCATTGTTTACATTTTGTTCCTGAGGCCACCGCTTCTCAGAAGGGGGAAAAATCCTAAAGAAAGGATTTTTCACAAAAGATGTCTGTGACACCACAACTTTGTGAAAGTTGTAAAGCCGGTATGTTTATTACAGCACTGGACTCATGCGGAGACTGCTCTCCTTAAAAGGCATGCATACTTCTGGGAACTTCAGGTCCCTTTTTATCCCCCTCTCAAATACATATGCATACGGTTTCACAATAGGTTCATACATATTCATTTTTATAAATTTCGCTTGACATTTGCCGCTAGTTCTTTTTTATCAGAAAAAATTCCTAGGCCAAGCTGACCTGCTCCCACAGCAGTTTCTGTCTCTCTTTATCTCCCCCTGCCTCCCCTGTCTCCCCCCCCTTATCTCTGTCTTTCATTGACGCAGTTTTTCCTTTAGCCTCGGCCTTGCGGCCAGGCTACACAGGCTTAAAGATGCACCTTTCTCCTAAATCAAAATGGATTTCTACTCTGGGGGATTTTTACTCTGTCTCACCATAAAGGTCACAATTGAGAGAGAAGATTGTATCCTATGTCCTTAGAAGGACGGGTACACACAGGCAGTAAAATTTTTGTATGGAAAATTGACACAAGGAAGATGATGTTAAATTAGAAGAGTTGAAGTTAAAACTGAGCTCAGTACAAGCTTTAAGCTTACCTTTGTTAGGGAAAAAAACCGCAAAACAAACTTTTTCTTCTGCACATAAATGTGGAAAACGGGGTAGCTCATAGAGTTCTAATTCAGGAGTGGGGAGGAGTAAGGAGACCAGTAGCTTATTTATCAAAGATGTTGGACCCAGTGAGCCACAGCTGGCCAGTATGTATTCAAGCTATAACAGCTACTGCAATCTTAGTAGAAAAAAGCCATGAGCTTACTTTTAGAAGTAAACTAGTTGTGTGTACTCCTTGTGAGGTTCAAGGTGTATTGAATCAGAAAAAGGAAGGAGGGAGGGGTGGTTAGCAGACTTTGGGATGCTGGAATGTGTAGTGATGATGTCTTAGTGCTGGATGAGGACAAGAGTTTGAATGCAGTTTCTGCATGAAGGGCAGGGAAGTGTCTTAACACATGGTTGTTAGGAGGTTGTTCAATGCTGAACTGGGGTCTGGAAAAAGTTTAGCAGAACTGGCCCTCCTTGAAGGGAAAAGATGATATGTTGACTAACAAAATGGAATTTCAGGAGCACCTGGGGACGCCAGGTTAGGGGTTGTCAAGGTTGGGAGGTGTTTGACCGCTCCCGTACAAGCAGCGGGGTCTCAGGGGCTGCAGCAGGGGCCGATTCATGGAGGTGACCCGGCAGCAGTTCTGGGTGCAGATTGCACGAGTTTGCCACCCAGGAGCGGGCTGGCTCAGTGGTGGAACTGCTGGGGTGGCTCCCAGACTGTCGGGGTCCCAAGTCCAGGATGGCAGCTGCCCCCAGCGTCCCCATGCCCATGGCTGTCTGTGAGTTCTCCCCCCACACCCACTAGGGCAGGATCTGCCCTGACTGGGGCCCTGCAGTAAAGTGGCAGCAGTGGGGGAAGGGCAAGAAACAACATTGAAAGCAATGCTGTGAAAAAGAGGGAGATAGGGGCCAACACTGGAGATAAGACCAAGGCAGAGATAACTAGTCCTCCAAACCACACAAAGTTGCTTATTTTTTTAAAGCATGATTTTTTCTTTCTGTTTTTATTTTTGTTGTTGTTAAGAAGAGGAGGCTTTTGTTCTGAGGAATGGGTCTGTAAGGCTAAAACAGTTAAATGTTGCCCAAAAAGTAAAAAGCAATAGATGTGATTCATCTTGTGCTAAAATCTGCCTGGCTTTTCTTTTTTAACTCATTGTAGCTCACAGAAAGAAGAATTTGCCTTTGCAGCTATTTAGCACAGCTGACTACAAGAAGAAGAGGCGGCTGTGGAAAAAGCTTTTAGCTAAACCCAGAAAGTTTTTTAAAAAGCTAATTGTGGTGGCATTCGCAGGGGTCTTAGGATGAGGGAAGAGACGAGAATGTTGACTCCATGTTTCAGAAGGCTTGATTTATTATTTTATGATATATATTATATTAAAACTATACTAAAAGAGTAGAAGAAAGGATTTCATCAGAAGGCTAGCTAAGAATAGAAAAGGAATGATAACAAAAGCTCCTGACTCTCAGAGGGTCTGAGCCAGCTGGACTGTGATTGGCCATTAATTAGAAACAACCACATAAGACCAATCACAGATCCACCTGTTGCATTCCACAGCAGCAGATGATCATTGTTTACATTTTGTTCCTGAGGCGTCTCAGCTTCTCAGGAGAAAAAATCCTAAGGAAAGGATTTTTCATAAAACATGTCTGTGACAGTTAATGGTAAAAGTCAATGCAGTATTGTCTTTCTTTTATCATTGTGCTATTAAGAAGTCCTTTCCAGGTACTACTGGAGCAGCAATCCGAATGATGGAAAGAAGATGAATTCATACCAGCAAAATCACAGGACTTGTGAAGAAACTTGAGGAATGGACTATCGCATCTAAACTGGGTGATACCAAATTGACTTTCAAACAGGGATTTGGTGGTAATGGTTTAGGAAGACCCAAATGATCCAAGGAATGTAATAAAATCACACCTAATTGAGAAAAAAGGCAAAACTTACATCACTGGTTTCAAGTACTACCTGAATAAGCCCTGAGACGCCTCTGACATCTCCCTGGGGAAAAACTACTTCCACTTCAAACAGGAGGATCAGGACTGTTTTAGTCAAAGAGTTCTTTTATTCTGGCCTTAGCCAGTGACTTGTACAGGGAAAAGGGGCAATTACCATCAGTACCACACTGTATACTTTATTTAATTCATACCAATACTGGACACATTACCTCGGGTATAAGTAAATGTTTAAACTGTAGGAATAATTGGTATTGTAGTTCATAAAATCTATGCTCTCATTGCAAGAAGTGTTGAGTACTGAATTTATCCCCTATCCAGATAGAACTCCAAACAACTGAAATAATAACTTTGTTTTGTTGATGGAAATTATTAGTGCCTGTTGAATGCGAGATACCTGAGGAATGGTAGGAAACCACAGTTCAGGAGTGTCAAAAATTATTGACCTAGAAATTAGTAAAAAGGAAGTGACAAGGGAAAAAGAGGGCTAGCCTGGGTTGACCACTGTACTTGCCACTGAGAAGATCATATACACCTGCTATGGGTTGCAATCCCATAGGCAGAGAAGGTGGGGGTATAAGCCATACCAGACCTCTGTTATTCCTTTTTCTGTCACTCATTTGTCGTCTTTTTCCCTTCGGGATACAGGCAAGATCGTGTCACAAATGCTACCAAAAGCATTACATGGAAAGAAAGCAAAGTTCCTCTTTTATTACACACCCCCATGTCAACAGTCACTGTTATAATCCATCCAAACTAAGTACCTGCAGGCAAAACGGAGAAAATTATTGGATTGCAAGAAACTTAGGAAAAAGTGATAATAGGTTTGGAATTGAATGTCCAAAAGGAGAGAGATAGATTTGTTTTACATTTAATCTTAAGATACAGTTCAGGGTTCGGTAAAAAACCAACTAGTAAACAAAAAGGTAAAACCAGTACAGCAATCTAATTCTTTATTGACCCCAAATTATATGCTGAATAGTATTATAAGACTCCAAGCTGTTATAGAGATGATAAAAATTAAAGCTGCTCAGGCATTACAATTAATAGCAAGTCATCAAAGCCAAACAAAAACTGCAGTTTATCAGAATAGGTTGACTTTAGACTATTTATTGGCTAAAGAAGGGGGTGTTTGTGGAAAATTTAATATATTAAATTGTTGAAAATAGATGACAATAAGGATGTCATTCTGGAAAAAAAAAAAAAAAAGGCAAAAGATATCAGAAAAATAACCCAGGTACCAGTCCAAAATTGGAAAACAATGTTAAAAACTAGCTGGTGGGATAATGTGCTAAGGATAGGATAGTAGAAGAAATTAGGATTTTTTTCTTTTATGTGTTACAACTGTTGTGATATTTCTTCCTTGTTTTATTTGATTACCAGCATAGTCCAGAGAATGCAAGTGGACAAGAAATATTGCTCAAGCCAAATGATTTATAAAGAATAAGAGGGGGGACTGTGAAAAAACCGTCTCTTAGGCTCACAGAAGTTGCTGTAAAACCTCTTCCACAGGTTGACAGACAGCTGAACATGAGCCAGCAGTGTGCCCAGGTGGCCAAGAAGGCCAATGGCATCCTGGCCTGTATCATGAATAGTGTGGCCAGCAGGACTAGGGAAGTGATTCTTCCCCTCTACTAGGCACTGGTGAGGCCACATCTTGAGTACTGTGTCCAGTTCTGGGCCCCCCAATTTAGGAAGGCATTTGAGATGCTTGAACGCATGCAGAGAAGGGCAACAAGGCTGATGGAAGGGTCTAGAACACAAGCCCTACAAGGAGCGGCTGAGGGAGCTGGGATTGTTTAGCCTGGAGATGACGAGGCTCAGGGGAGACTTTATCACTGTCTACAACTACCTGAAAGGAAGTTGTAGCCAGGTGGGGGTCGGTCTCCTCTCCCAGGCAGCCAGCAACAGGACAAGAAGACACAGTCTTAAGCTGCACCAGGGGAAGTTTAGGCTGGACATTAGAAAAAAATTCTTCACTGAAAGAGTGATTGGGCATCAGAATGGGCTACCCAGGGAGGCAGTAGAATAACCATCCCTGGAGGTGTTTAAGATACACTAAAGTATGAAATAAACAAAGGCCAGGAGACTTCTCCTGTATAATGCCTTTATTAAAAGTGATCAGCTCAGGATTGGGTGGCTCGGCAGGGCTGCAGTCCCCGTTGCGTCTCCCAGGGCGACTCAGAGGAGGAGGATATGCGCAGCTCTGTCCACTAGGGGCAGAGCCAGGGGATCCGGTCCTCATGGGAGCCTTTAGGGCGTGGTGTCCCCCGTCAGATCTTGTCCTTGCCACCTGGTCCCGGCGTTGGGACGACTCTCTGCTCAGGAAGAGAGGAACTCCGCATCCCTGCAGGCTCAGCAATCGGCTCCTCATGTCCAGACACCACTTTAGTCTCTCAATTCTTATTTGGCTCGTTGTTTTTGGGGTTTTCTCTGTGGGTTTCGAGTTGTGGTCTCACAAAGCATTCTGGACTTTGGAGTCACTTTGCATAACCCCCCCCCACCACCCTTTCAGGTGTCTTCCCTATGTTGGAAGAGCACACTGCCTCGGGGAAGGGCCATCTACCCCACCCAGCCAGGCCTTTTACTAATACAAAAGAGGAGATAAGCCTCAACGACCCGGTATTACAATAACAAAGCACTAAGAACCCTGGCAGAGACAGATCTGGCTGTGTCCCTGTAACTCTTTCTCACAAAAAAAATATTAACCGAATTTTTGTTCATAACAGTCGCCCCTCTTTTTCTTTGATCGAGCTTAAATTCTTAAGCTCGCATCAACTCACATTTTTTTGTTTTGAATCTACTATAAATCTCTTGTGCACTTTGGTAATCATGCTTACTTGTTACTTTTCTTGGTTTTTTCAGGTTGGTTTGTACAGCCAATACTGTTTTACTAAAATAGATAAATAAGCATAGTAAAAAGAGCAATTCTCCAAGTCTACACACAGTGAGAAAAACCACCTTTTCCCATATATTTCTTCTGAAAATTTCCAAGTTCTCCCACCCACTGGGATCAAGTGTAGGAGTCTGATTTTAAACATTTGCACATGCTAATCTTTTTATTTCGTTTGAAATGTCCCTAAAAAATGAATTCTTTATTTTTAATACTGCCTGGAGCCGGATGACTTTGTTCAACACAGATATTGGGATCCGAACTTGGCTTTTACAATTTTGGATTTTCTCAATTTCTATTTCACTTTCCCGGTTTTGTTTAATTTCTCCCAAATCATTATATATAGGAACTCCCAAACTTGATCCAGTTTCTTTAGGTAATAAGAAAATTGGTGTTATCACCCTAGCAATGCAGTTGCCAGATGAAATCAAACTTAGGGGTTTAGAGCTCCCCTGAAATGCGTTCCAAAAGGGGTTTATCTCTTTTCCAGTACACACATATAAATACTTGTAACAAACAATTTTTCTTACCATTTTCACCATTTCTTTGCTTTTTACTAGATCTGCTGAGCTTGTTTCAGCAGCATCACATTCAAAGCACAACCAGGCTACCTCTATAAGGCACTCTCCTAGGAGTGGCTGTCTAAAAGTGGCAGTATTCTGGGTCATCCAATACACTCTCTTATTTTTCTGATAAAGGACCAATTGGGAGAGGTTAACACAATCAGGGTTAGAACTGATGTGGACTCTAGAAAAGGAGCTCACTTCCTCTTCATAGCGGGGTTGGTAGTATTCACTGCACGGCTCTCCTGGGCTCCCCAGGGCACCACCAGCAATCAGAGCCATCATTACTACCCTTCCCAAGAGTCCGGTATGGGTCATCTTGCACAGCCTGCCCACCCGGCCTTGCCTCTTGGGGAATTTTTTTTACGGAGGAGAAGCTTCCAAGCTCTTTAGAGTCCCTTCTACCTGCTTCTCTGGTTAAACCTCTCTTGGTCTGTTCCCTACAAATTTTAGTTTCCCCCCCAGGGGAGTGTTCTGTAGAGGATTAATCTGGAGTCTTTAGAAATATATTGGGGAACTTAAACTAGAATTACTTATTTACAGCCTTAAACTTTTTACCAACATAATTTACACAAAACAGTTTTGAAACCTTTTAAGCAATATTAGAACTCTGATACCAATTTTTTCTATACAGTTCAGTCCTTTTTGACTCTTCCTCCTGAGAGTCAACTTTAAATCCCAGTATACTCAGGTGAATTAACTTGTGATGTGGATGAATCCTTATCCAGTGCCCGGAGGTGAGTGGTGTGGACTCTGGCTCAATGCCAGAGGGAAAAACTGAGAGACTGGCCCAATGCCAGAAGGAGAAAGGGGTGGAGTCCAGTCCAATGCCAGAAGAAGAAACTGGGAGTCTGGCCCAATGCCAGAAGGAGACAGGGGTGGAGTCCGGTCAAATGCCAGAGAGAGAACGGGGTCCAGTCCAGTCCAATGCCAGAACGCCAGGCGGAAAATGGGGTGCAGTCCGGTCCAATGCGAAAGAGAGAGTGATGTGAGTCCAACCATCATAGTAATGAAGAATACCTGAAACGGGCTTTCAAACACAGGCATTAATGGTCTACTGTTAATGATTTTATCACAACTCAGCTTCTCTGTTTAATGTTATCAGTAATTTCTCTTTTTCCATAGCTTGTATGTTTCTTTCATCAACTTCTACATACTCTGTATTTTTGCAAGGAGTTGTATTTCTCAGCTAACTTAACTCTCAAAGTACTTTTATTCTCCTATTATTCTGTTGTGGTGGTTTGACCAAGAAGGAGTGGGAATTCTGGGAAGCTGTGGTCAAACTAATGAAGGTTTTGGGTTTGAGACTGGCACCCGGTGTAGCCAGTGGAGTTTGGACACACTTCTGAGAATACACAGGGGTTAAAAGCAGGGCACTGCTCTTGGCACAGTCTCTTAAGACGTCGCTGTGAAGAAATCAGATCTCTCCCCCGCCCAGCCTTGCTGCTGGGCGGGGGAGGGCCAGCCATGCGGTAGGCCCGGGGCCTGGACAGAGATGAGAAGTGAGGGGCCTTTAAGGATGGAAGAGTAGAAGAGCCCCAAGAGACATTGGGCAGCCATTCCCCCCCCCCCCCCCGGGAGGGAGAGAGAGGAGAGCCGGCGTCTGAATGTGATAGCAGCCGCCCGGGAGGAGAGGGGGGAGGGAAGGGCGCAGCCTGGCCGGTAGAGCAGCAGCACCTGTGGGAGTACCAGCATTCTACCAGCATTCTGAGATAAACAGAAACTGAAAACTTTTAACCCTTTCTTTCATGATTGGAGCCTTGCAAAAATGCTAATCCTCCTCGAAGCTGAATAAGAAAGGAGATAAGAGATGAGATAAGGACCTGGCCCGACGAATGTAGAGATGATTGGATGGGGAGAGATGATTTAGAGTGGCCTTTTGGCTAAACTTTTTCTTGTAGCCATAGACTCAGTTGTTCCTGTGACACAGACTACATTTAAGGGGAGGCAGTGCCTCAAAACCAGGAGGGTTCATTCGTGAGGACCCCCCGGCCCCAGGGGGTTAGAAAAATATGGGGGAGACAGATGTCCCAAAAGCAGAGACTGTGCCTTTTTAGAGTGAGACAAGGCATCCTTGAAAGACAACCCTAAAAGCAGCTCTGGCCATGTCTCAGTGGTGAGAGCACTGAGCATGGAAGGAACATGTCACAAGCAGCAAAGGACTTTTTTCCCGGGCGGTGCCGAAGTGACAAAGAAGCATCCGAAGTTTCAGTGTGTTTCCAAGAGAAGCCTATAGAACAAGAAAGACTCCTTTCCTCTTCATGAACTGCAGTTTGAGTATACTAAAGTGTCGTGCCGGGCTGAGCAGTTGGTGTTTTTTGAGAGAATGTATTGGATTGAGAAAGTCAGGGAGTGGGGAGGAAGAAAGTGGTTTTGTAAAGTTTTCAATTCTTTTCTTCTTTTTCCTTATAATCTTTCCCTATTTTCCTGTAGTTCAAGTAATAAAGTGTCCTTTATGTTTAAGTTAGAGCCTGTTTTGCTTATTCCTAGTCACATCTCACAGCAGACACCAGAGTGAAGCATTTTCATGGGAGGGCACTGGCTCTGTGCCAGGCTCAAACCATGACATTTTTGGTTCCCTGACCGGGAAATCGAATTACGGGAGAGTGATGAGATAAAGCTGTGAGATAAGACCAAGAAGAATAAGAAAAGCATGTACTAAGTTAAAGTAGATAGATAGTGAATCTAAGGTATTGTTGTGTAGAAGTGTTTTGTAATTCTGTTGATAATTTTAGAAAGTGTATTCTCGGAGGTGAAGGGTGGAATGTGGTGGTTTGACCAAGAAGGAGTGGGAATTCTGGGAAGCTGTGGTCAAACCAATGAAGGTTTTGGGTTTGAGACTGGCACCCGGTGTAGCCAGTGGAGTTTGGACACACCTCCGAGAATACACAGGGGTTAAAAGCAGGGCACTGCCCTTGGCACAGTCTCTTAAGACGTCGCTGTGAAGAAATCAGATCTCTCCCCCGCCCAGCCTTGCTGCTGGGCGGGGGAGGGCCAGCCATGCGGTAGGCCCGGGGCCTGGACAGAGATGAGAAGTGAGGGGCCTTCAAGGATGGAAGAGTAGAAGAGCCCCAAGAGACATTGGGCAGCCATTCCCCCCCCCCCCCCCCCCCCCCCCCGGGAGGGAGAGAGAGGAGAGCCGGCGTCTGAATGTGATAGCAGCCGCCCGGGAGGAGAGGGGGGAGGGAAGGGCGCAGCCTGGCCGGTAGAGCAGCAGCACCTGTGGGAGTACCAGCATTCTACCAGCATTCTGAGATAAACAGAAACTGAAAACTTTTAACCCTTTCTTTCATGATTAGAGCCTTGCAAAAATGCTAATCCTCCTCGAAGCTGAATAAGAAAGGAGATAAGAGATGAGATAAGGACCTGGCCCGACGAATGTAGAGATGATTGGATGAGGAGAGATGATTTAGAGTGGCCTTTTGGCTAAACTTTTTCTTGTAGCCATAGACTCAGTTGTTCCTGTGACACAGACTACATTTAAGGGGAGGCAGTGCCTCAAAACCAGGAGGGTTCATTCGTGAGGACCCCCCGGCCCCAGGGGGTTAGAAAAATATGGGGGAGACAGATGTCCCAAAAGCAGAGACTGTGCCTTTTTAGAGTGAGACAAGGCATCCTTGAAAGACAACCCTAAAAGCAGCTCTGGCCATGTCTCAGTGGTGAGAGCACTGAGCATGGAAAGAACATGTCACAAGCAGCAAAAGACTTTTTTCCCGGGCGGTGCCGAAGTGACAAAGAAGCATCCGAAGTTTCAGTGTGTTTCCAAGAGAAGCCTATAGAACAAGAAAGACTCCTTTCCTCTTCATGAACTGCAGTTTGAGTATACTAAAGTGTCGTGCCGAGCTGAGCAGTTAGTGTTTTTTGAGAGAATGTATTGGATTGAGAAAGTCAGGGAGTGGGGAGGAAGAAAGTGGTTTTGTAAAGTTTTCAATTCTTTTCTTCTTTTTCCTTATAATCTTTCCCTATTTTCCTGTAGTTCAAGTAATAAAGTGTCCTTTATGTTTAAGTTAGAGCCTGTTTTGCTTATTCCTAGTCACATCTCACAGCAGACACCAGAGTGAAGCATTTTCATGAGAGAGCACTAGCTCTGTGCCAAGCTCAAACCATGACATCTGTGTATTTAATTCACTGGTTTTCTGTTCTATTTTTCAAGATCTTATTTATCTCTTGCTTCTGTTTCTTGCTTTTACTTACAGCTTAAATACTTCTTTCAACCCCTTACACTTAATTTTTTTTTCTTATTTTCTTTAAACCATTCTTCTACACAATACACTTCCCTCTAAGAAGATGTGGTAAAGCTTGTAACTACATTACCTCTATTCTAATTTGTTTATATCACTCTCTCATTTCTCATTCACTTTCACACATTCCTCCACACCTTTAAGACACAAACTTATAACTAGAAAATCACGGGTCTCAATAGACCCCCTTCACCTTGGGGTTGGCCCGTAGGTCTCAGTATCTCTGGGCTTCTTGGAAGGGCCCTGACTCTGGTTGCTTCTGGTGCACATTCACCTGTGAGGCTGCCTGCGTGTCACTTACGCTCTTACAGCTACGGCCCCCTCACACATCTGGGCAGCACTATTCTGGTTTGCAGGTCCCACATACGCTTTGGTCGCAGCCCCCACCCGCCCGGGGGACATAAGCCTGGTTTGCAGGTCACACACACACTCCCAATGCCCCCTTCCCACCTGCCCGGGAAGTTGAGGCTGACTTTGCTTGTGACTCACGCTCACACACACACAACAAGACAACAATAAGGTATCTTTTACTTTCACACCACTTATTACAAGTTTAGTCTTACTGGCCAGTTTTGGTGCTATTCGATATCCTTTCTACCTAGCTGTTTTTGTCTAACTTCAGATGTTACTTTGTTGAGACAGGACTTATCTGCTCCTGTATCAACCAAAAATTCTAATTCTTCATTTAGGGGTCCCACCTAAAAGTTCACCAAGGGCTCTTCTAAATGTTGCATCGGGTCCCCTATAGTGTAAAGCCTCTGACCCTCTAATCGTCACCTTTAAGGATCTTCCCTAAATTCTCTTGTTCCCTGGCTGTTGCTGCATCGAGACTGAGCTTTCTACAAAACCTCCTGGTGTGTCCTGGCTCTCCACAGTAATAGCAATATCGTTCTCTCAAAGGGACTTGAGGTGTCTCTATCCCTTTTGCACCTGACAGTACAAGAGGCCTATCCTTGACTCCTCCTGGTGGTGGACCCACCCACCCTGCACTTTATCTGACTACAGCAACCATGATCTTAGCCTTGGCTTTTCCTTTTTCTTCCTCCCTCTTTAAATACACCTTCAATGCCTCTCTTAATAACTCATTTATGTCCTTCACTTGCCACTCTTCCATCTTTTCCAGTTTCCTCCTTATATCAGGCCAAGATTTGGTAACAAATTGGACTTTTAGTATCATTTGACCTTCTGGGGTGTCTGGGTCTATTCTAGAGTACAACTGGAAGTTCCGCTTTAGGCGGTTAAGCCAGGCAGCAGGAGCTTCATCTTTCTCCTGCGTACCCTCAAATGCCAATTGGGTGTTAGTTCCTTTGGGAACTGACTCTTTGATCCCCCGTATTATCAAAGACCTATATTCCATCATGGCCTTCCTCCCCTCCTCCTGGTTAGGGTTCCAGCTGGGATCCGTTAGTGGCAATTTCTGTTCGCCTGATGGCACCTGGGGTCCTGGACGGTTATCTTTCTCCCAAATTTTTATGCTAGCCTCCCTAATCATCTGAACCTCTTCTGGGGAAAATAATATACTCAGGATGGAATTCATCTCCCCCCAAGTGTAGATATTTGGACCTAGAAATTGATCCACTTGGTTGGCTATGGCCACTGGGTCTTCAACTAAATGCCCCAACTCTTTCTTGAATCCTCTCACCTCAGAAGCAGTTAGGGGAGCATTCACAAAGCCAACACCTCCTGCTACTCCTCCCATAGGAACCTCTCTGAGGGGAAAGAGTCTCTCTGCCTTGGAGGTCTTGGATCTGGTGCTACAGTACGGCCCATCTTCAGATGCCAAACTACCTTGAGGGATATCTGGCTTACCCTGAACTTTCTGCCCATCAGCAGGTGTATTTGCTGATGGCTGTTTATCGGGCGAGGAGGCATTTGTGTCCCAACTAGGAGGAGGTAAAGGGACAGCAATAGGAGGGGGAGAAGAGCCTGAGTGGATATTAAGTGCAGCTGGAGAAGGGGTGGAGAATGTAGCAGGTGGAGTAGGCGCTTGTGGTGGTGCAGAAGGAACTGGAGGGGATACTGGGTTTATCATAGCGAAAGCTGAAGAGGTATAAGGGGGAGTTTGAGCAGGTGGTAATGAGATGACAGCCGGGGGAAGAACCGGACCTGCCACTTGAGGGGTTTGAAGAAGAGGATTATAAGGTGGAGGGGCAGAAGGAGGCAGATAATCCAGGGGATCCCATCTTTTACTAGTCCTATCATCCCCTCCTTCATTCCCCTCTTTCTTCCTCTGTACCTTACAAATTCGCACCCCTTCATCCCCAACAGCCCTCTTTAACCAGCAGGCAACGTACAATAATTGCTCAGGATCAGTATCTCCTCGAGCTGTCAGATAGTTATTTAATTGTTGGCACATCCACTTATCCTTTGTCCCACACCGAGGCCATCCACCTTGTAACTCTAATTCTGGCCACACTTCCATAAAATAATGGATCATTTTCACTTTATCTAATCCCTCCGTGGCCTCTATAGAATCCCATTTTACTAACAGTTCTCCTAAGGGACTATTGGGCTGTATATACCTCAGTCTCTTACCGGTCTTTCTACTATTACACCCTCCAATTTTACAGGTCTTAACAGTAAAAAATCCCAAAGGTGCCTTTACTGGCGGGTAATTTTAAAAAGAACCTTCTTTGAGGAGCTTCAGCCTTCTCCACTGAACTTCAAAATTTCTGCCTGATGCTCAGGACTTTATACTGAAACAACTGCCCAATCTCTTGATTGCCTAACTTTCCCCACGTCAGGTCTTACATCTATCGGGACTTGAATACACGAAACCTCGGCCTAACAATCCGGGTCGTGCCTGACTCCCTCAGTCAGGAAAAGCAACTGCCTGATTTTTAGTTTGCCTAACCCGCCAATTTTTAGGCTTCACCGTATCGGGACTTAAAAGCAAACCACAGCCTCCTTCGCTGGGGTTTGTGCCTGACTCCTGTGCCAGGACTTCCTTTTGCCTGCAGGGCTTGTGAGCTACCCGAATCCTTCTCGGGACTGACAAAATCTTACGCAGATCCTTCTCGAGACTTACAAATGCTACCCGAATCCTTCTCGGGACTGACAAATCTGCCTGACTTCCCTCTGTCAGGGCCTATTTTGGGTGCGTGCCACTCATACAAATATTCCCTCCGCACGCCCGGGGGGGCCCTTTATTCCCCCTTGGGAGACGACTCACTCACGCTAATTCCATGCTCCGCCCCCTGTTTCCGGCTGGCTTTCTCGCCAAAGCACGGAACCGCGGTACTGAGGGGACCACTATCACTTCGAAGGTCCGGCTGCCGGCCGCCGTCTCATTCGCTCACGCATGCGCACGTCTCCTGCTCCCGCCACCGGCTTTCTCACCAATCCGGTGCTCCGGTGCTCCTCTGTGTCGCTGGTCCTGAGCCGATCCCTCTGGTCCTGATAGCCAGCTGTCCTGAAGTCCAAGATGGCCAGTCTTGAGTCTTCTTGCGGTGTGGCTATCCCGGACGAGCGCCCCCAGCTTAAATAAACAAGGGCCAGGAGACTTCTTCTCCTTTATAATGCCTTTATTAAAAGTGATCAGCTCAGGATTGGGTGGCTCGGCAGGGCTGCAGTCCCCGTCGCGTCTCCCAGGGCGACTCAGAGGAGGAGGATATGCGCAGCTCCGTCCACTAGGGGCAGAGCCGGGGGATCCGGTCCTCGTGGGAGCCTTTAGGGCGTGGTGTCCCCATCAGATCTTGTCCTCTCAGCCTTGGTGGCCACCTGGTCCCGGCGTTGGGACGACTCTCTGCTCAGGGCGAGAGGGACTCCGCATCCCTGCAGGCTCAGCAATCGGCTCTTCATGTCCAGACACCCCTTTAGTCTCTCAATTCTTATTTGGCTCGTTGTTTTTTGGGGTTTTCTCTGTGGGTTTCGAGTTGTGGTCTCACAAAGCATTCTGGTCTTGGAGTCACTTTGCATAACCCCCCCCACCCTCTCAGGTGTCTTCCCTATGTTGGAAGAGCGCACTGCCTCGGGGAAGGGCCATCTACCCCACCCAGCCAGGCCTTTTACTAATACATAAGAGGAGATAAGCCTTAACGACCTGGTATTACAATAACAAAGCACTAAGAACCCTGGCAGAGACAGATCTGGCTGCGTCCCTGTAACTCTTTCTCACAAAAAAAATATTAACCGAATTTTTTTTCATAACAAAGTATACACATGATTTGTGCACTGCTGTTTGCACGTGTGTTAAATTGCATACTCTCAGGTGTGAGTGGGTCAGTGAACAGCTCTGTGCTTGTGAGTATGCACAGGTTCCACATGTGTGAGCATAGATCTGAGACATACATATATTAATACATATAACACTGCACAAATTGGTGTGCTCAAACTCTATGTGCAAGTCTTGTGCTTGTAGGCATGTGTGCATCAGTAAAGACTGTACACAAGTGAATGTCTGTGTAACACGTGTGCTAGTGTAGCAAGTTGAGTGTACACAAGTATGTGCTGCTAGCAAGTACCGTAGTGCACAAGAACTCTGTGCAGGTGAGCAGGTATGTGTGTGTATGTGTACTAACTCTGCACATGTCCCTGTGTGCACACACAGGTTAGGCACACCCAGAAACATAGTTCTGGATACACAGCTGTGGTGGTTTGACCAGGAAGAAGTGGGAATTCTGGGAGGCTGTGGTCAAACCAATGGATGTTCGGAGTTTGATATTGGCACCTAGAGTGACCAGTGTGGTTTGGACACACCTCCGAGAATACACAGGGGTTATAAACCAGAGCTTCAGCCCTGAGAGGCCTCTTGGGACCTCAAGGTCAGATCTCCCTCCCCTGTCCAGCCGCTGCTGCTGGGCGGGGGAGGGGCTGCCATGCGGTTGGCCCTGGGCCTGGACAGAGATGGGGGGTGAGAAGGCCCTCAAGGATGGAAGGGTGGAGGAGCAGCCCCAAGAGACAGCCCTCGGGCAGTCATTCCCGCCCCCCCCCCAGGAGGGAGAGAGGAGAGCCGACGTCTGAATGTGATAGCAGCCGGTCCAGGAAGAGAAGGGGGGGGAGGGAAGAGTGCCGGCAGGCCGGAGCAGCAGCAGCGTGTGTGGGAGTGTCGGAGTGCTCCGGGACAGACAGAGACTGAAGTTTTAACCCCTTTCTTTCATGATTGGGGCCTTGCAAAATGCTAATCCTCCTCGAAGCTGAATAAGAAGGGAGATAGGAGATGAGATGAGACAAGGACCTGGCCCGAAGAATGTGGAGATGATTGAGTGGGGAGAGATGATTTGGAGTGGCCTTTTGGCTGGACTTTTCTTGTGGCCATGGACTCAGTTTGTTCCTGCGACACAGAGACTGCACTTGGGGGGGAAGCAGTGCCTCAGAACCAGGAGGGTTCATCGTGGGGACCCCTCGGCCCCAGGGGGTTGGAAAAATATGGGGGGAACAGATGTCCCAAAGCAGAGACTGTGCCTTTTTGGAGTGAGACAAGGCATCCTTAAAAGATAACCCTAAAAGCAGCTCTGGTCCATGCCCAGTGGTGAGAGCACTGAGCATGGAAGGAAGATGTCACAAGCGGCAAAAGGACTTTTCCGGGCAGTGCTGAGTGACATGGAAGCACACGAGGTTTCAGCGTGTTTCCAGATGAAGCCTATGGAACAAGAAAGACTCCTCTCCTCTTCATGGACTGAAGTCTGAGTATTCTAAAGGGTGGTGCCAGGCTGGGCAGTTGGTGATTTGGGAGAATGTATCGAATTGGGAAATTCTGGTGGTGGGGAGGAGGAAAGTGTTTTTTGTAAGGTTTTCAATTTTTTTTTTTCCTTTTCCTTATAGTTTTTCCTATTTTCCTGTAGTTTAGGTAATAAAGTGTTCTTTATGTTTAAACTGGAGCCTGTTTTGCTTATTCCTGGTCACATCTCACAGCAGACACCAGGGTGAGGGCATTTTCATGGGGGCACTGGCTCTGTGCCAGGCTCAAACCATGACAACAGCTCTGTGCATCTGACTGCTGTCCCACCTAGAAAAACAGACGTGTGTGTATACATATATGTGTATGCATGTCATTAGCTCTCTGTGTACACCCTGTTCTTGTAAGGAGAAGAATTTGCCTCTATGTATAAGTTTGCCAAAATTTTAAATCTCTATAAACAGGGGTATCTACAATCACTGCGGCCCACTGCTGTTCTAGCCCACATTCCCTGAAAACTACATCCATCAAAACAGGATGTTAGGCTAGGTGCTAAATCTCACTGTGATTGTAATACTTCATAGGCCATGCAGTTCCCTTGTGTCAAACATATAAGGCAGTACTATGTACTTTATCTTCAGTATAACCTCTCAGTGGAGTGGTCCCTTTCAGGTACTGATAACTACTGAATCGACTATAAGAACCGCAGAGCAAGAGTGGACTCACGTCAACAGAATTGGAAGCCCAGTAAAAGAACCCAAAGAGTAGACTGTAACATCCAGACCTGGTGAGAGGTAACCACAGAAGCTTGAAGATGTCCGAAAAGTAAAGTCGAGATTCCACCAGCCAGCTTAAAGAACTAATACTTTGAGTGGGGAGTTTGAACTGTACCGTTTATTAGTATAATTGTCCTATTTTAATAGATAAAGATAAGAAGCATCTGTTGAGGGGAGGTACACAGGGAACTGTAAGAGGTATTGGAAGTTTCCTTAAGAACCAACAAGTAAGGTAAAACAAGAAATAGAGGGCAAGACTGGGTTGACCCCTGTCTTCGCCACCAAGAAAATTATAGCCCTGCTGTGGGCAAGCAATCCTGTAGGCATGGTAAGGTGGGAACAAGAAAGCCATACCAGACCTCTATCATTCCTCAGTTGTCTCTTAATACAACAGAGACTAAAGAGCAAGACCAAGTTGGCCTCTGTACTTGCCACTAAGATACACTTGCGATGAGTAGCAACCCCATAAACACAGTAAATGAGAATAAAAAGCCATACCAGAGCTCTGTGACCCCATTTTGTCCATTCCAAATAAGATTTTTCCTGTTCTCACTGTCCTTGCCCACATCAACTGATGCTAGTGTCCTGGGTTGACTATATGATGCTTTTATCCTCAATTGTCTTGTTTTGTTTATGCTGAATAATAAGTTTTGTACCTTTAGAACTTGTTCCAGAGAGTGAAGGGGGGAGAGAAGAAGAGGAAGTTTTTTTCAGACACTGCTCTCACTCCTACACATTCCTCCTCCTGGACTGTGTGGTCTGCGGATGGACAGACAGCGGGACAGAGCTCTCTTTTGTTTTTAGTTAGTTTAGCTAGCTGAGGCAAAGAAATTCCCTGCACTGTGGTTTTTCCCCTTTTCTTTGGACCTCTTGAAACCTGCTCTGGACTGAACATCCAGGGGAGCACCAGCAGCTGCACCTGTGGCCCACCAGGCCAGGCCTGGCCTGCGACATTTCCAGCACCGGAGGGACTGATAAGAGACTGAGTGAGCTGAGCCACAACCCGGGGACGGGGTTTTCTCAGTTTGTCATCTCTTTTGGAGTGGCAAGGGGTTTTATTGTTTGACATTGTTTAGGTTTTATTGTTTAATAAACAGGTTTTTTCCACCTTTCTCCAAGGAGGTATTTTCTCCCAGACCGGTTGGGGGGAGGGGCCGATTGAATTTGCTTTCCTACCGGAGCCTCTTTGGGGATTCTCTCCCAAATTTGCTCTAAACCAGGACAGCTAGTAAAAATTATTTTTATTTCTTTTTTGAGAAGTAAGAGTAGATTATCAGAATCAAAAATAAGGGTTAATTGTTTGAACCAAATGACTTATAGAGAAGGAAAAGGAGAGTTTGTTATAGATGAGTAATGTAATAGTTGGCTCTCACAATTAAGAGACAGATATTATGTAGATGTATAGTAATGTTATTGTAATATGTCCCCCCAATAGACCTCTTTCCCCTCCCCCCTGTAATAGCCTTAGTAGTCAGGACATTTGGAGAAGGCCAGCTTATTACCAGGAGGCACGGCATAACAACACCTGATCTCCAGTCAAGATGTAAGAAAGTAATCACCGCCAATGGATGGCAGAGAAGGAGTGTTGTATTGCACTAGATAGTTATTTAGTTGGTTGCACTGGGTGTTGGGAAAAAAAAATGTTATTGGGTCACGTGGATGGTATATTCCCCCTCACGGGGTTTCTCCCTCACCCCCCTGGTCAAGTATCCCTGGTGGTTTGTCCCACGGGACTTCCCTCCCCTCGCCCCTCCCCAATGTCATCCCATTGGCCGCGGTCCTCTTTCCCCGCCCCCATCTCCTGGGGCATAAAACCCTACCACAGGTGAGGCTCGGCCTCTTTCCTGCTTGGGTGGTCTCCGTCTCTAGGTGTATCCTGACTCAAGCCAATAAACAGGATACTTGCTCTCACATGGGGAAGAGCGCTTCTTGTCTTTTATCTCATTCATGCAATTTTGTGTTGCCTTTAGGCTTCAGCAAGCCAGCTCTGGATTATATTAAGCCTAGAGACCTACAGAATATGGCAAAGGAGTTGACTGACAAAACTTTGGGAGGGGCTAAGTGTATAAAAGGCAGAACATCCATTTTGTAGATGAGCACACGGCTGATAGTCACAGAATCTCCCAGTGCTGAAATTTTTCCTTATTCAGTCCTTTGTTGTAATTTTTGTTAGGGTTTAATAAACCTTTGAAATTTGAAAAGTGACCAGTCATTTCTCACAGTGAGGTAGGGTGGTAATAAGGTCCCAGTTCAGTGGCTGCTCTCATGAGCAGAGGCTCACCCCACGGCAGAAGAAGCAGGACTGCGCTGGGCTATGGCACTGGCAGCAAATTCCTTCCCCCAAGCAGCAACTCGACCATTCTCCTCTGAAACTGAGAGAGTGAGCGACAACTATCAGCTGCCCCAGCCCCTTCTTTTACCGGCCCAAATCTCATGGTCTGCCCCTCTGAGAGCTATTTCAGATAAGTGCAGCCAGATGCCCTCCTCCCCTGAGCTTGGCTACTTTTTTGTCTCTCTTAATTACTCAGTTGTTATGGTTTCCTAGCAACTCATGGGACAAAATTCAGTAAGGAAAAAAATTCACAAAAGGAAAGATCCTAACCCCCAACAATACCTGTGAAAAATTCCCCTTGAATTCAGTGAAATACTCACTTCAGATGTCTTTGCATCTTCTCAGTGGGCAAAGGGTGGAGCCTCATGGAGTTGGGGTGTCCTGTCCCTCGGCTGTTTTAATGGCCTGGAAAGGCTCGGGATGGCCTTGGGGCAGCCCGCGCTCCAAAGGACGAAAGGAGTCTTCAGGTCTTTCGGTCTTCAGTGTTGTTTATTAATTCTTATCTACAATATTTTCTCTTGGCCCGACAGAGGTCCGCACAGCAAGCCAGCCATGAGCACACTGACTGCCCTCGGGGTGGTCACTTATCTTTATACCAAAAACTACGTATAAGATATTTACCTTTTCTCCCCAATACCTTTCACCCTTATTGACAAGTGCACATTCAGTAAGAACCAATCTCAAAGTGCCACCACCACCATCGAAGATGGATGACAAGAGGAAGAGGAAGAACAGGACATGCCCTAATTCCTCCATCTTGTCCCTTAAAAACCCCCCTGTACCGAAATTCCAAAACCTGTATTTCACACTACAGTTAATCCATCTCTTCACCATTTATCCCCGTGTGATCCTCCCGTCCTCATACAGCTGTTAGGTCCTGTGCAGGATCAAAGTCCAACCACCAAACACTTCTGGCAACGTTCCAGGACCTCCGAGCCCCCCAAGGGTGGTCTCGGTGACTCTGCACATCAGGAATGTTGTGCTGAGTTCCCACATTGGGGTATCAGCCCAGGATTTGTCATTTTTCAAGGATCCTCCAAGTACTGCAAATGTGAGAGTTCGCTGTCCCTGAGAGGCCCCAGCAGAGGAAGGTTGCTGGTGGAAGCTGCTGCAGCCCAGGAGAGTTCAAAGGGTCTCATTTTGGACCACTGTTTATAGGACCCCAAAAGATGGGCTTTAGTCATAACAATGTTTCATCCTGGCTGCACATTGGGTCAGAAAATTTCTTTGAAAGTGGGAGACTAGGAATGCTATGCTATTCAGGCAGAAAGAAAGTTTCCAAGGTTGTTCATAAAAAAAAAGCAGGAGCTTGTTAAGGCAGCCCCAGTTCCTGGGAGCAGTGTTCCTGATAAGCTCAAAAGGAGTTCAGCCCAAGGGCTATTTGTCAAGTGAGACAGAGTAAGGATCCATCCTGAATTAGGTGAAGTGTCTAACAACGGTGAAAAGTCTGTGAGGCCAAAGCTGAAGGAAAAACTCGCATGCCGAGACAGCAAGGAGACAGAGAAAGAAAAACAGAAAAGACCACGAGGTCAATTTGCCCCGACCTAGAAATTCCTTTGATAAAGAAGAACTGGTGCTAAATGTCATGCGGGATGAATATGTATGAACTTATTGTGAAACTGTATGCATATGCATTTGGAAGGGGGATAAAAGGAGGTCTGAAATTTTCAGGGGTACACATGCCTTTTGAGGAGAATTTTCTCTGTGTGCGTCCGGCGCCGTAAATAAACATACCGAGCTTTACAACTTTTATGAAGTTGTGAGGTTTCTTCTTTTCTCCGCAAAACATTATGGCGAGCCAGGCAGGAGGTCTCTGTCCCCGCAGGGGCAGGGGGGATAGACGGACCTCCAAGGCGCGCCCTAGGATTTTTTTTCCTGGTGGGGCTCCACTTGTCTCAACTTGCCACCTGCGAGGACAGACAACGACCTGCTGGCCTGCAGAGGAAGATATGGTATGTACTGAGGGGCCCCCGGGGGGGGGGGGGGAGGAAGGAGAGCAAGGGAGTAAACCACCCAGAGACATCTGGGTTCAGCTGATAGAGCAGCTGTATTAGAGATGGGGTTCATCGTTCTGATAGGGCAGACCGCTAGCGGCTCTGGGGGTGAGCCGGGTGAACCCGTGTATGTGTGTATTGGGGATTCGTAGTTCTGATAGAGCAGAACTGGTGAGCCCGTGTGTGTTTTGATTGTGTGTGTGTGAGATGTCCGGACACTGTGTTGCTGTATGGTTAATGTGTGTGGTCAGTGCACTGTGTTTGTGATCGTGCAAGTGATAAGTGTATAGTGCATAAAAATCTACAATGCCGTACAGTACTACCCGTGTTTGAAGCAGCCGAGTGAGGCCAGAGGCGCCGGCTGCAGCAGGCTGCGGGGGCAGGGAGAGAAGTGCCCCACGGAGAAGCGAGTGGAGGAATGTCAGTGATGGTATTTATCGTGTTTGAATGTAGTGATTTGTGTAGATTTGGTACATTTTAACCGTGAGTATGAGCTCAGAGAGTTCCTTTGCCTTGGATGTTTGGACTTGATCTCTAGACTGTGCGCTGTTATTTTGATTGTGTCCAGGAAAATTGATATGAGTCAATGCCGAATTATGGTATGCTGTGTTGTGTTGAGAAAAGTGAGCACTTTGAGAAATATGCCCTTTCCCAGTGATTTTGTGTGGTGATTTTCTTCCGCTGCATTGTGGTAATTTGATTCTCAGATTGTATAGTGGTGTTTGTGGAGATTATAAGATTTTGTTGCAACAAGAGTAGCATTTTACATAGGAGAACTATAGTACGGTGATTTATGCTTAACTATGATAAAGCGAGTTAAAGGAATTCCAAGAATTCTCCCCCTCACAGCAATTCAAGCCTTGGCTCTAGTGAATTTGAGATAAAGGGGTGGGGGGGGGGGGCGTGTGTCTGTCACTGCGGGCATATCAGAGTTTCGGCTGTGACTAGCACAGCCTTTTTGCAAAGCAGCAAAACAAGTGTAAGTAGACACAGTGCTTAATTAGATAGCTATTTTGTAAAACAAAGTTTATATAGAAGAGATGAATGAGATGAATTAGTTAATGAGACTTATGAGATTTATGAGACTTCAGTTGGTACTGCAGTAAGTCTTTACTGGAAACAATCTGCTGAAAGGATTTAAAGTTCTCTGTAACAAACAGAATAGCTTGCCTTTGTGAGCAATTTTGGGGAGCCTTTGGTACATCAAGAGGCTAGCAGGCTGTGTGAGGTGATAGTGGCTGTGCCCTGGGCACAGGGACAGCTCTGGCAGCCCCGTCTCCCCAGGGAACACGGGAATGGCCTGTGGGCAAGAGCTGGATGTGCAGGTATTATTGCAGTGCGGTGTTTATGAGAAACACTGGTATTGCTGTTTTACTGTTCTAATAGGAAGATAAAAGGGATAGAGTTTTTGTATGCTGAAATGTCTTTTGTTTTAAGAAATCACCCAGAATGACAAAGAGACTGTGAGATCAGACCGCCCTCTGGTCTTGGCCCTTGAAAAAGAAAACAAGGCAAAGAGAAAGCAAATCAAACATGTTGTTCAGCATGCAGCATAAGATAGCAACGTATGAAATCAGGCAAGGATTATCATGCTGAAATGCAAACCAATCACAGTTCGCAAAATGAGTACATATGATTTGCTAAAGGCTTCCTCCCAAGGTAAGGGAGGAGGGGTAAAGATGACCTCCCCAAAAGGGAAGAATTTTTGTCAGCACAAGGGTCATATATTCAGTTTTAAATAAAGCTTTAGTACCTGTGGTGAATGTTTATGTTGTAGTGTGGGGAATGAACAACTGGCCAGTCTGAGAAGGCATACTTTTGCAACCCTTTAAAGTAACATGTGTCCTATGTGCACCTAAAAGCTTTTGTACAATTCGATCAATCTGCTAAACATTCTCAAATGAGAAATGTTACTCTGGAGGCAAATGATATAAAGATGTTAGGCTTAATATTAACAGACACTGAAATTAAGAAAGACATTAGTAAAGAGATATTAGAATAAGTAAATAAGTGTTTTCAAGAGTATGAGCCTCTGCTGCACCAGAGAGAGTGAAAGATGCTCCCCCAGGGGATGCTCCCCCATCAAGCTTACTGAAAGAACACAAGCAGTGAGAACTGAGTAGTACCCTCAAAAGGAAGGTAAGGAAGGAATCAGTCCAATAACTGATAGTACTGGATTAAGGGCTGTCAATAAGATAACACAGAATTTATACCCTGTGGTAGCAAATCCATAGACCTTACTAACTTGTTTAACACCTGAGCTAACCTGGTTCACTGTTTTAGGCCTAAGAGATGCCTTGTTTTGCCTCCCTATCCACAAAGCCAGCCAGAACATTTTTGCATTCAAACACAAGCTCACATAGTCCATGTGCCTGAAGGCTTCAAAATTCCCCACTCCGATTGGAGAACAGCTTGCAAAGACCCAGAGTCCCAGGAAGCTCCACAAGAGGAAAGGAGACTGTTGCAGTACATGGACGATCTTCTAGTAGCCACTCGGACGAGGGAAGCGAGAGAAGCCTGGACGGTAAGCCTTTTGAATTTCCTAGGACTCCAAGGATGCAGAGTCTCAAAGAAAAAGGCACAGGTAGTGAAACAGAAGGTAATCTACCTGGGGTAAGAAGTGAGTGCTGAGCAGCTGATTTTAAGGCAGGGAAGCCCTATGCCAAACCCTGAACCCCAGACAACGAAAGAACTCCAAACCTTCTTAGGCATGGCAGTGTAGTGCCAGCTGTGTGTTTATAATTATGGACTGTTCGCCAGACCCCTCTATGCTCTTATTGCCAATGGGAACTGAGATCTCCAGTGGACAAAAGGAGCCACACAGGCCTTTCACCAGCTAGAGAGTCCCCCTCATGTCGGCTCCAGCTTTGAAACTTCCAGATGTAAGTAAAGCATTCTTTCTATTTTTCCACGCAAGGAATTGCCCTAAGAATATTGGCTCAAGACTTGGGTCCATACCGGAGGGCAGTTGCTTACTTCTCTAAGCAACTAGATGCAACAGCTGAAGGATGGCCAGGTTGCCTCAGAGCTGTAGCAGCAGTTGTGCTGAACATTCAAGAGGCACGCAAGTTTACCCTGGGACAAAAATGACTGTGCTAGTGTCCCACACAGTGTCTGCAGTACTGAAAGTAAAGGGTGGCCACTGGCTTTTCACCAGAGAGTTTTCTGAAATACCAAGCCATCATGGTAGAGCAAGATAATGTAGAGATAGTGGTGACTAATATTGTCAACCCAGCTTCTTTTCTCAGTGGAATCAAGGAGAAGCAGTACACCATGATTGCCTAGAGAGCATTGAAGCTACCTACTCTTTCTGCCCAGACTTAAAGGACGCTCCTCCGGATGATGCAGAGACCTGGTTCACTGACAAGAAAGCGACATTGCAAAGTTCACAGTGACTACCTGCAGAGAGGTAATAGAGTCTGGACCCTTACCAACAGGTACCTCAGCACAGGATACTGAGATAAATGCATGGACCCATGCCTTAGAAACAGCAAAAGGCATTCAGAGTTGTGCATGGAGCCATCTGGAAGGAGAGGGGACTGCTGACCTCACAGGGAAAGAAGAGACAATCCAGCTGCTGGAAGCAGTTCAGCTACCTGAAAAGGCATATTAAGGCACACCAGAGAGTGAGCTTAAAATTGGAGGAAATAAATGAGCTGGCGGATGGAGAGGCAAAGAAAGCAGCAAAGGGTGAGGTACAGATTATCCTCGAAGGTAAGCCAGAATACAATACTACTAATCAAAAGAGACGTACAACTGCAAGGGGTGGGCTACCATTGAAAGAGAGCTAGTAATCCTTTCCCATTTTCGTGGTTACTAGTGAAGGAAGGGCACTAGAAAACACACTAGGGCCTAACTACTTAAAGCCTTTTTTAGAGTGTGGCTCCTGTCTCGAAATGACCAAGGCTGCGAGTGATACAGAGTGCATTGAAATGAAGTGTTGACTTTGAAGTAGTAATTCCCACAGGCTTTCGAGAACACACATCTGACTGAAAGAATTAATGTATCGTCGTCAGGAATTTATATGCCACTATCACTCAGGTGAGCTGATAATGTGATCCTTGCCTCCAGACTATCCTCAAAATACCCCCCGGGCCAAAACTCGGTCAGACTGGGAGAGGCCATGGGCCTGGACAGCAGCGGCAAATCAACTTTTCAGAACTCCCAAGGAAAGGGGGGTATCAGTATTTACTGGTATTAATAGATACATTTTCAGGGTGGCCAGAAACATTCCCCACCAGAGCTGTCAAAGCTCCAGAGGTGACCACATCATTTTTACAAGAAATAATACCACGCTTCAGAGTTCCAGCCACAATACCCTCAGATAAAGAATCATATTCCATTTCCAGAGCAGTGCAACAGATCAGTAGCCACCTGGGCATAGATTAGGAACTTCACACCCCATACCGCCCCCAGTCAGGCGGCCAGGGGAGAGAATGAATCATTTGATTAAGCAGCAAATCATAAGACTGGGGCAAGAAGTTGATCTACCCTAGCCCAAGCTCTTCCACTAGCACTTTGCAAATTCAAACTAAACCTTTTGAGCTAAAAGAATGCTGAATCCTTTTGGAATGCCTTATAGAAGACCATATAGAATACAAGGGGAATGTCCAGAATGTCCACCTACATGGTGGCATTAAGCAAACAGCTCAGAGTAATTGAGAAACATGTGGCTGGAACTCGGAGCAGGGAGTTAGATAGCCTGGGGATGATGTATATGTTAAGTCTCTTACAGAGAAGACTTCAGAACCATAGTGGGAGAGACCACTGCAAGTACGTCTCACCACCTTCACTGCAATCAAAATCAAGGAGCAGAATGCCTGGATCCTTCACTCTCGGGTGAAGAAGGCCCAGAAGCCCCTTCAGGAGTGACACCAGGAGACAATGAACTGAGACTAAAACTTACTCGGGCAAAATGAGTATATTGCGGTCGGGAGTAGCTCATACTTTAGTGTACAGAATTGTTTTGTATGGAATTATAACTGAAGTTTTAGAACTAGAGAGTACCTCTACCCAAAGCAATGCTGAATGGCCTTGGTCCCTGGCATTTAATCAGTATACTGGATCCATGGGAAAACCTTCTGAGATAAAAGATTTAAACATATCTACTGTAGTAATCCACGAGAATCAGGTATGTGAGGAGCAAGAATAGCAAGAACAGGAACTGTGAACACTTCAAGTAATCTGAGGAGAAGAAATCAAAGTAAATGCTGGGTCATCAATAGGCTGGCTTATGAGAGACCAGATGTAATTAGTGTCTGAACCTCCCCTGGTGTATATGAACACCAGGAAGTCTGTGATAACCTAAGTGAATCAGACCGTTAGTGTAATTTCACCCTGATACAGCCTGTAGAAGTGACCTGCCTTTGAGCTCGAGTTACTATCAGACTTTCATTTGAATTCAAAGTGGACACTGCACTTTTTACCACAGCGGGGCCTTATACACCCCATACTAGTTCAGACTCTACCCAAACTCCAAACTTGAACCTAACGTAGTAAAGAATGTGACTGAACAACAGCTATTATTCAATCCAGAATGGTCTCTCAAACGTGTGGAGTTGATAATGCAAATTAACATCTCAAAAATCCAACCAGCCTGCTCCTCCTTCCTAAAAACTTCCTTTGAGGGCTGGAAACATGGTCACAAAAACAGGCATATCTCAGGAGCAGAATAAGAAAGGAAGGAGCCAGCTCTCCTGGTGCCTAAAACCAGGAACACCAAGAAATCAGTTTCCTTAGGTCATTTTCCATGCTGGTTGGCTGAACCCCCAGGCAATGGCTGGTAAAGGTGCTGAACTGCAGGTGGTAAAATAACCCAAGCAAGGAAGGTGATTTTCCTTATTTATAGCTATCCCTTTTCCTACTGAGATTTGGATCAGTGATTGTCCCAGTCTGAGGCGGTTGGATTCTGCTTAAAGAAGTACAGAGAGAGACCCTCTCAGAGCTCAGCAGCAGGCTGTAGGATTTTGAGCATCACTTTTGTGCTGAGTGTTTCAAGTAGCAGAAATCTGATCCCAGTTTCTTCTGATGCACTGCAATGAATTTAGGCTCTTCTCTCAAGATTTCCCCTCCATTATCTTCTGCCCTGAACACAGTCCACAGCTTGATCTTAGCTAGGGGCAAGGTGGGTGAGGTTTTGTAGACCAGGAGAGACATTCCTGCTTGCCACACATCTGAGAAATCAGGTGCTTTGGAGGGAGAGGGAGAGGTTAGATTCCCTGAGGTCTCTACATTTCAGACCAAACATCTGCCTCAAGTATGACCTAAACCTCTGTCAGATACACTTGTGAAGTGTGTCTGAATTTGCAGTATGAGCCCAGCACATCCCTCTGGCAGGGAGGGATGATCATGGACAGAAAGCAGTTCCTGTTCCCCATAACAAACATCTAACTGGCATATTAGGGACAAGATTAGGAGTTTTAAATGGAATTGATTCAGAAATACTGATGAATAAACTGGCTGCTGCAGCAGGTAGCCTAACAAAATTGAAGCAGCCTTTACAGTAATCTCTATTGGCATTAGGAACTAGCCAGTGACAGATTTCAAAAGTACTGCCAAAGTAAGGAAGTATGAAGAGGCCGGGGACCAAGACCAAAAATTGATAGTAGAAGCACTTAGTATAGTTCAAGATAATGTGTCTTTAGCTTTCAGTTGTATACAAGCACAGTTATGGATACAAGCAACAGCAGCTCTGATCATATAGGAAAGGGGTGAAGGTAATTTTCCAGCTGAAATTCGGAGAATTGTTTGGGATAATGCAATTGATTTTGAAAGGAAGTTTCAATCCTGGTGGACTATGGTGAATTTCACCTATGACCCTGCTTCTAATGTGGCCACTGCCCTTGTGCTTACCATACGTAATGCCACTGTTTATATTATCCATCCCATCATTGCCCTAAGATTAAACCATGAAGAAACAATACTCTGTCCTTCAGAACATCGAGTGTGGGCACGAAAAGATGAATGAAAAGTGGCAGACAGTAAACTTAGAATCCTGCATTACTAGAGAACAAATGGGATTCATTTGTGAAAGCAATACTGTTAATGCCCAAGATGTGTTTGGACACTGAACAGAGTATTTGCCACTTTGAAATTCATCCAGTCACTGACCAGAAAACTGTGCTCGTATGTACTGGAAAGGGGTGTATGCTTGAGAACTGCTTGTGCTGCTGTACAAATTGATAGCAATGATGTTATTCTGTCTAGTAGAAACCATTCTAATCTCTGTGTTTATAATTTTGTTAAGATTATTGGGTGTGATTTTTCGTATTTGGTACCAGTAACATCTCACCAGTTGATTACAGCCAATTACACAATGTATCACAGACTACTACCTACCCCTATTGGGGTGAACCTTACATTGGTAAAACAATTAATTAAGCACCAAGACCTATTAGAAGTCTTGAAAGAAATCCAAGAAAGTGGAAAGAAAACCTTAATTACTGTCCAACATGATACAAAGGAGATAACCAGAGTTCTACAAAGAATAAAATAAAATATGGATCATCACTGGTGAGATGTGATCTTTGGGTGGTCACCAACTGCAAATGGAATCTTTAATACCTTGTGCCACCCTATTCTAGTTTTACTAATATTAGTTGGGATAAAGCTTAGGATTATCTATTACATTGTTAATTTGGAACTGGAGAATACTACAACGAATGTCTGTACTAACCTCTATCAAACGTACATAGTGAAGCATTAAAAGACACTTATTGTCATGAAAGTTTTCATTAAGTAAAAGAATTTACTTATTTCCTAGGAAAGGGGGGAATGAGACAGAGTAGGGATCCATCCTGAATTAGGTGAAGTGTCTAACAACGGTGAAAAGTCTGTGAGGCCAAAGCTGAAGGAAAAACTCGCATGCCGAGACAGCAAGGAGACGGAGAAAGAAAAACAGAAAAGACCACGAGGTCAATTTGCCCCGACCTAGAAATTCCTTTGATAAAGAAGAACTGGTGCTAAATGTCATGCGGGATGAATATGTATGAACTTATTGTGAAACTGTATGCATATGCCTTTGGAAGGGGGATAAAAGGAGGTCTGAAATTTTCAGGGGTACGCATGTCTTTTGAGGAGAATTTTCTCTGTGTGTGTCCAGCGCCGTAAATAAACATACCGAGCTTTACAACTTTTATAAAGTTGTGAGGTTTCTTCTTTTCTCCGCAAAACACAAGGCCGAGGCCTAAGGAGCATTTCTCAGAGCATAGTGCGGCCTGAGAAAAGGGGGGAGGATGCACCACCACACTACCCCAGCCAAAGCCGGTACATATATAAATGTTAAAAATTATCATACAGAGGATCACAAGTGTGTTTTTTCTCCATCATCGTACAAGTATGCTGTACATGGGATTTACATGTTGTACAGGGATGCTGATGATCCTCCAGTGCTGAGAACTATGTTGATGAATTTTGTTTCCTAACATCTTTTGCTACTTAGAAAAGCCTTGTTTCTTAAGAGATGATGTCCAAGAGTACCAAAAAAAAAAAAAAAAAGCTTCTATAGGTATGTTGGCAATAAAGGAAAGAATAAGGAAAATATGGGTCTTCTCAGTAAGGATATGGGAGACTTGGTTACACAGGTCATGGAGAAGGCTGAGGTACTCAACTACTTTTTGCCTCAGTTTTCACCATCAAGTGCTCCAGCCAAGCTGCCCAAGTAGCAGAAGGTAAAGGCAAGGACTGGGAGAATGAAGAACCACCTGCTGTAGGGGATGACCATGTCTGAGAACATCTAAAGAAACTGAAGGTGCACAAGCCCATGGGACCCAATGAGATAGATCCACAGGTCCTGAGGTACTGGCAGAGGAAATGGCTAAGGCACTATCCATCATATTTGAGAAGTTGTGGCTGTCCAGTGAAGTTCCCACTGACTGGAAAAGGGGAAACATAACCCCTGTTCTTAAAAAGGGAAATAAAGAAGACCCAGAGAACTACAAGCTGGTCAGTTTCACCTCAGTGTTTAGCAAGATCATGAAGCAGATCCTCCTGGAAACTATGCTAAGGCACATGGAAAATAATGAGGTGATTGGTGAAAACAAACATGGCTTCACTAAAGGCAAATCATGCCTAAGAAATTTGTTGGCCTTCTACAATGGGATTACAGCAGTGGTGAATGAGGGAAGAGCAGCTGGCATCATCTATCTGGAATTGTGCAAACTATTGGACAATGTCACATGCAACATCCTTGTCTCTAAACTGGAGAAACATAAACTTGACAGGTGGACCACTTTTTGGATAAGGAATATGCTGGATTGTCACACTCAGAGAGTTGTGATCAATGGCTCAATGTCCCAAGTGGGGACCTGTAGGAACATCTGTAAGAGCGTCTGTCGGAGTGATGGGGGTCACGCACGGTCGGGACAGATGGAGACAAGAGATCTCTGCAGCCAAGTCATGGAACTATCGGTTTATTACAAAGGGCATGGGTGCAGGGCCCTGCTGGGAGCTGCCAGCCGCAGCTCGGAGCAGGCCCGAGAGAAGAGAGGCTTAAAGTGTAAGGGAGTTAAAAGACAAAGGTTTAAGAGCGAAGAGCATGTAGAAAGGAGGGGGTGAAGAAGTGCAGAGGTGAGGGCGAAAAGAGAAGAGGAAGAGGAAGAGCTAGGAAAAAGAGAAGTGGAAGAGAGAGGAAAGAGGGAGGAAAGAGAAGTGGAAGAGAGCGAAGTTCCCGTTACAATACAATAAATCATCTTGTGTGTTGAATATTCAGATTCTCTTCAACCAATCTACTACAGCGTGCATATCCTATAACATTTCCATACAACCTATAAGAATCACTACATTACCATACTGTGTTACATTTTAAACCCTAAATCTTACTCTTTGGGCCCTATCTGCCAAGCTGCAGGGTCTGCTCTGACCCTTGGACCTGCCTGCTTGCAGAGGGTATTGTTTCATCAAGAGGGGATTACCTTCAGCCAGCCACACCATTGTTTTCCAGTTGTTCAGTAACTAAGGGATCTCAAAACTTGCTTTCATTTCAATCTCGCTTATAGTTTCTATATTCTCAAAATCTTTTGCCAGGCAATCATATTTATAAGGCTTTCCTGTTCCATCCTCACCAACAGGGACCAGTGGTGAAGGGCATCCTCAGGGGTCAGTACTGAGACCGGCACTGTTTCTCTATGTGGTCAACAAAGATATTACTGGGATCAAGTGTACCCTCAACAAGTTTGCCAATGACACCAAGCTGTGTGGTGTGGTCAAGACAGTGGAGGGAAAGGAAGCCATCTTTTAGCATGTTGACCTTGGCTGGGTGCCAGGTGCCCATTCGGATGCTCTATCCCTCCCTTTCCCAACGGAGTAGGGGAGAGAATAACATCGAGAACAATCAGCAGGTGAGATAAGGCAGGTTTATTACAGTGAGAGGAAAGAAATAAGTGAGAGTTTGTGCATGCATAAAGCTAAAGGGAAAAAAAATCAATTTCTCCTTCCCGTCAGCAGTGATGTTTGGACACCTCCTGGGAAGCAGGGCTTCAGCACATGTAATGGTTCCTCCAGGAGGCAAACACAGACAAATCACGAATGCCCCCCCTTCCTCCTCTCTCCCTTAGCTTTTTATATCTGAGCTGATCTCATATGGTGTTGTGTGGTTTGACACTGGCCCAATGCCAGGCACTCACTAGAGTCGCTCACACATCCTCCTCTGCCACAGCTAGGCAGAGGAGGGAAAAGAAAAAATTTTAACAAAGGGTTCCTGGGTTGAGATAAGGACTGCGAGAAAACACTTTAAGGGAAAAACAGGCTCAACCTAAAGTTGCACAGTGAATTTATTAATAACAGAATCAGAGGAGGATAATGAGAAGTAAAATAAGCCCTTAAAACACATTTCCCCCCACCCCTCCCTCCTTTCCACTGACAGCTCACAGAGACAGGGCATGGGGGTTTTGATCAGTTCATCACCAAGATTTTTTTTGCTGCTCCAGGAGAGGAGTCCTTCCCCTGTGAGATCATGGCATCCCAACCACAGGAGACAGCTCTCCGTGAACTTCTCCAGCATGGGTCCACTCTCACGAGCAGCAGCCCTACTGCACCTGCTGCAACATGAGTCTCTCCCACAGGCACACAGTCCTCTCAAAACTGCATCAACGTGGGTCTCTCTTTCCATGGGGTGCAGTCCTCCAAGGACAGGCTGCTCCAGCCTGGAAGCAAGGGCCTTCTCTCTCCACCGGGTCTTCCACTGGATCACAGCCTCCTCCAGGCATCCACTCACTCCAGCATGGGCACCTCTCCCATGGGCTGTGGGTGGATCTCTGCATCCCCTGCGGATCGCAATGGGCTGCAGGGGGACAACCTGCTTCACCATGGTGTTCAGCACAGCCTGCAGAGGAACCTCAGTTCCAGAACCTGGAGCTCCTCCTCCCCCTCCTTCTCCTGATGCAAAGTGAAAATTTTCCAGGATAGAAATCCATTTTAATTTAGGTGAAATGTACATTTTTGAGTTGAGTCTGTGGTTAGAAATCGTAGTTATTTAGCCAAGCTGCAAGGCCTAAGCTCAGTGAAGTTACTTCAGCGAAGGACAGAGATAAAGGGGAGGAGACAGAAGATGATAGAGAGAGACAGGGATTGCTGTAAGGGCAAGTCAGCCTGACCTCGGAATTCTTTCTGATAAAAAGGAACTAGTGGTAAAAGTCACACGAAACCCATAAAAATGAATATGTATGAACCTACTGTGAAACTGTATGCATATGTATTTGAGAGGGGGATAAAAGGAGATCTGAAGTTCTCAGAGGTACGCATGCCTTTTGAGAAGACTTTTCTCCGCATGTGTCCGGCGCCGTAATAAAACATACCGCGCGTTACAACTTTTATAAAGTTGTGAGGTTTCTTCTTTTCTCCGCAAAACACTCCACTGAACTTGGTGTCATATTGAAAATCAAAGGCGTCTCCGACGAAGGGGAGAGAGAATGATGCATCTGACTCCATCATCATAAGGCTAATTAATTACTTTATTATACTATACTATGTACTTTGTATCTAAACTGAATCTGCCATGCACTCACTCTTGCTCACAACTGCACAGAACTGCACTCATCTCTGATTCTCTCGTGACTGTCCCATGACAGTCCGACACACACACACTTCTTGGCTCTGATAGGCCAAGAGAACAAAACATCCTCACTTTGGGTAAACAATCTCCATATTGCATCCTACTTTAGCACAACACAGGCACAGCAAGCGAGATAAGAATTGTGCTTTCCTTCTTCTCTGCTTGTCTCACAGCTTCTCTCTGTTCAGAGGGCATGTGAATACCACAGTGTCACCATGCTGTTTTCCCTCACATGTTCTTACTTCCTCCTCTTCTCTGACTGGAAGCAAAAACCTGTGACTTTGTATTGATTTTCTTCTTAAATATGTCATCACGAAGGCATTATCAACCTCTCTCATTGGCCCAGCTTTGACCTGCAGCTTGTCCATCTTCAGAGCCATCAAGAATTGGCTTTGCTGGACATGGTGGAAGCTTCCAGCAGCTCTTCACAGAAGCCATCTTTGTGGCTCCCCTGCTATCAAAAACCAGGCTATGCAAAACCAATACATATATCCTTTTGGGCTAATTTGGGTCAGCTGGTCTGGTTGTGTCCCCTCCCAGTATCGTGCCCGCTCCCATCCCTTTAATGGGGGAAAGAATGTCAGAGGGACAGCACTGCTCAGCAGTAGCCAAAACACTGGTCTGTTATCAACAGCCTTCCAGCTACTAATGCAAAGCACAGCACTGTGAGGGCTGTGAACTTAAACCTGACAGACCCAATACAATCTCAACCTGTTATTCCATACCATTTGCATCATACTTGGATCCCATAGAATCTATATATCTTCCAACTCTTCCATTTTATGTATTTCTCATCACTGGAATCCTTTCTTACCCACACACACAGCCTACATCCTTAAACCATCTCTATACCTAACATATATTTTTCATTAACTACTATTGCCTGTCTTTTCACATCCCTCCACGTCTCCATTCCAGCAGGATGAGGGGTCAGGACAGGAGAAGTAGTATACTTGATGGTTGGGCACTGACACCATCCCAGTTCATCATCACATTCTTCTTGCTCTTTGCAAAATTCCTTCTTTGCCAGTTCATGTCACTCCTGCTAGTTTACCTCCTGCAACATACAACTTACACCATAGATTATTCTTACCCCAAGGTTAAACTCCTCGAGGCACACACCGGGTGTCCCCCATCCTCCCACATTACTCACCAAGTACCCTCAGATCCTTGGGCAAAGACAGTCACACTAATGGGTTTGCCTTTTCCCATGGAGGAAGAAATCCACACTGACTTCCCCAGCCACTTCCCTATGTGTAATGCAGGGACCTTGTCTCCTTCCGGTGTCTAAGGGCTTAGTTTAGGTGGAACCAGGGTGGAGTGCAGATCCGCTAGTGTTGGCCAGCCAATTGGTTTCTGCTAAGTTTGCATCCCAGTGCTTCCATGTCCCATTACCTAATGCCCCTAACATAGTTTTCAGCAGCCCATTACATCTTTCAATCTTCCCAGAGGCCTGTGGATAATAGGGAATATGATATATTCACTTAATGCCAAATATGAGTCCCATTGTCTGACTCAATTCTATCTGGGGTTCCCTGTCACCACAAAATGTATCTTTCAAGACCTGAAATCATGTTCTGGGTTATGGATGGTTTACTGGGTACGTTTCCAGCCAGCCAGTTGTTGTGCCTACCATGGTGAGGATATCTCTTGCCTTGGCATGTTTGTGGCAATGGCCCATTGTAATCAATTTACCGGTCTTCACCATACTGGAAAGCCAGCCACTGCTCTCTATTCCAATGAGGCTTCACTTGTGTGGCTTGCTTGATGGCAGCACGTTTCGCACTGATGGATAACGTGTGATGGCCTCCATGGTCAGGTCCACCCCTCGATCATGAGCCCATCTGTATGTTGCATCCCTTCCTAGATGCCCTGATGTTTCATGGGCCCATCCGGCTATAAATGGCTCATCCTTTCTTTCCCAATCTAGGTCCACCTGAGCTATTTCAATTTTGGCAGCCTTATCTACCTGTTCATTGTTTTGATGTTCCTCAGTGGCACCACTTCTGAGCACATGCACATCTACACGTCGTACTTTCAGAGTCATGTTTTCTACCTGTGCAGCGATGTCTTGCCACAATGCAGCAGCCCAGATGGGTTTACCCCTGAGTTGCCAATTGCCTTTCTTCCACTGCTGCAGCCACCCCCACAGGGCATTAGCCACCATCCAGGACTTGGTATGAAGTATGGTCCACTTTTCTCACTCCACAGTCTCTAGGGCTAGTTGAATGGCTTTCAACTCTGCAAATAAGCTTGACTCGCCATCCCCTTCAGCAGCCTCAATGACTCATCGTGTGGGACCCCATACAGCAGCTTTCCACTGCTGATGGTTGTCGTAGCAGTGAGCCCCTGAATGGATAATAATTAGCATTGACTCCATGATTCCAGAAGGCTGATCATTCGCTTTATTATACTATATTATTAAGAAACTCATCGCCCTTACAGACAGTCCAATACAGACAGACCAGATTGGTCCTTGAATCCAAACACCATCACCAGTGGCCAATCAAGAAACCACCCTTTGGTAAACAAATCTTCGTAACACATTCCACATGTTCACAACAACAGGTGCAGCAAGTGAAGATAAGAATTGTTTCTCATTCTTTTCTCTGGTCTTCTCACAGCCTTCCCCAGGACAATGCCTGGGAAAGTTGTGCCTTGCTCGCTCTGACCAGAGAGCTGTGGCCACAGATGGTTTCCTATCACATGGCAGGATCCATCAGTAAATAAAGCATGACCTTTTGTTTTCTGGTAACTCGTTATATGGTGGTGCTTCCTGGGAACAAGTCACCTTCTCAGGCAGTGCTCAAAAATCTCAGGCTTCTGGCTGAGACAGAGTAGGGATCCATCCTGAATTAGGTGAAGTGTCTAACAACGGTGAAAAGTCTGTGAGGCCAAAGCTGAAGGAAAAACTCGCATGCCGAGACAGCAAGGAGACGGAGAAAGAAAAACAGAAAAGACCACGAGGTCAATTTGCCCCAACCTAGAAATTCCTTTGATAAAGAAGAACTGGTGCTAAGTGTCATGCAGGATGAATATGTATGAACTTATTGTGAAACTGTATGCATATGCATTTGGAAGGGGGATAAAAGGAGGTCTGAAATCTTCAGGGGTACGCATGCCTTTTGAGGAGAATTTTCTCTGTGTGTGTCCGGCGCCGTAAATAAACATACCGAGCTTTACAACTTTTATAAAGTTGTGAGGTTTCTTCTTTTCTCCGCAAAACACTGGCCAATCCAAAATCTCTTCTAGGATTCCTGGGAAATTGGATTTTCCCATTTGGGCTTGTTGTGTAATTAATGCTACCCACTTACTCAGTGTAGCGCTGATTGCATGATGTGTTGAAGGAATGTTTCCTTTGAACATATAGTGTAGGACGGGCAATTGTGGTGTCAAGAGGAGACACGCTTCTGTCCCAACAACTTATGAGGGGGCTTGAACCCCCCTTATAAGCTGCTAGTATCTCTTTTTCAGTTGGAGTATAGTGGGCTTCTGATCCTTGATGACTCCAGCTCTAAAACCCTAACGGTCAACCTTGGGTTTCTCCTGAGGTCCTTTGCCAGAGGCTCCAGGTTAGATCCTGCTCCCCAGCTGCAGTGTAGAGTATATTTTGCATAGCTGGTCCTGTTCAAACAAGCCCAAGAGCTACCGCATAAGCTATTTCCTGTTTGATCTGCTCAAAGGCCTGTTGCTCCTCAAGGCCCCACTCAAAGTGGTTCTTCTTCTGGGTCACTTGATAGAGGGGACTCACAAGCTGACTATAACCTGGAATGTGCATTCTCCAGAACCCCACAAGGCCCAGGAAAGCTTGTGTTTCTTTCTTATTAGCTGATGAAGTCATCGATGCAATTTTGTCAACCACCTCTGTAGGCACATGACAGTGTCCATCCTGCCATTTTATTCCCAAGAACTAGATCACCTGGGAAGGTCCCTGCTGACTCTTATCTTTTTTTTGCCAGGGTCAGGATTAAATGCACGAGACGGTATTTCTTGTTTGGACTTAGATGTTTATTAGTTCTTATCTATATTACAGTCTCACAAACCGCGAGTTCTACAGTACTTCATGCTAACAAACTAAAAAATGGAGCTGTATCACTCTCTCTACAAGACCTTTTAAGGATAAACTATCCAGTTAAGAAATGACACCTAAATTATTTTTACTTTTAACCCAATAACCAACCACCTGGGGCCCGCAATGTGGACTTTTTTATGCAATTGCACAATACCACCCAAACCCATGAAGAAAAAGGAGGACTAGCCTCAGCCCTAAAACCTCCATCTTGCTTTATACATATTACTATATTCTAAAACCTTAAACTGTAAGTTTTCTACCATGTGATATTACAGACTTCTATTCAAACTACAGACCCATAATCCCAGTTCTAACATTCAATTTTGGAAGCCTTCTCCATGGGCCTCAGGTCAAATGCAGTGTTCTCTTGGGGGTCAGTGCCTGTCAGCACAGAAAGTCTAAAATTCTCAGTAACCAAAATTCCAATAGGTCCCTTTACTTTACTTTTGTGATAGATGAGTAATGCAATGGTTGGCTCTCACAATTAAAAGGCAAATATCATGTATATATGTTAAAAGAAGTTTTATAGACTTATAGTTATGTTTTACCCCCCCCCCTTGTGTTGTTATCACGGGGTGACCTGGGTTTGGGACATTTGGGAGGGTCGGCTTGTTATTATGGCCACACCTGACCTCCAGTCAAGATTTAAGGAAGTAAACTCCACCACTGGACAGTGAAGAAGGAGCTGATGGACAGAACTTTGGGAGCTGCTAAAGGATTAAAAGGGGAAACCTCCATTGTGTGGATGAGCACATGGTGGGAAAAATCCTTTGCTCCTCGCACTGTAATATTTTCTCTATTCAGTCTTCTGTTGTATTTTTGATAAGATTTTAATAAACCTTTTAAATTTTGGAAGTATCATTTCTAACACTTTGTTTTATGGCAAGACCAGCTTTCAGAAGAATTTTGATTTTCTTTTCTTTCTCCAAATCTTCTTCTGCTGTATTGCCTCCCATAGTGATATCATCAATATATTGTAGGCATTCTGGATTTCCACCCTGTTCCAGTGCAGTCAGTCATCCTCAGAGGGACTGAGAAAAATATGTTAGTGATATCAGTTGTGACATACCATTTGGCTGCTTTTGACTCCAGCTCATATTGGAGTTCCAACATGTCTGGTACAGCAGAGCTTAGAGATGGCATGACTTTGTTCAGGCCCTAATAGTCTACTGTCAGCCTCCATTCCCCATTTGACTTCTGCACTGGCCATATGGGGCTGTTGAAGGGTGAGCAGGTTCTGCTGATTACTCCTTGGCTCTCCAGTCGGTGAATTAGTTCATGAATAGGAGTTACAGAGTCTCGATTGGTGCAATACTGCCGCTAGTGTACTGTCCTGGTAGCAATTGGTACTTGCTGGTCTTCCACTGGCAGAAACCTCACAATGAAGGGATCTTCTGAGAGGCCAGGCAGGGTGGATAACTGCTTGGTCTTCTTTGTATTTACTGTAGCTACACCAAAAGCCCATTGATACCCTTTTGGATCCTTGAAGTACCCTCTCCTGAGGTAATCGATGCCAAGGATACAAGGGGCCTCTGGGCCAGTCACAATGGGGTGCTTTCGCCATCTGTCCTCTGTTAAACTTACCCCAGTCTCTATTACAGACAACTCTTGGCATCCCATTGTCACTCCAGAGATCCAGATGGGTTCTGCGCTCCTGTGCTTTCATGGCATCAGTGTACACTGTGCACCGGTATCTACTAAAGCTTTATACTTCTGTGGATCTGATGTGCCAGGCCATGGAATCCACACAGTCCAGTATACCCAGTCATCCCTTTCCTCTTCCTGGCCAAAGGTAGGGACCCTCTATTCCTGTTCCTGGTCAGAGTATTCACTATCTGACCTTTGTGATGCCAGATCAGAAGTTCCCTCACCAGGGTTTTAGGAAATGGTTTAGTTCTTTTATATCTGGGAGATCGTCGATTGTCTTCTGCTCTCTCTGCGGCAACTACACTGACAGTCTTCTTGGGTGGCCCCTTCTTAAGAGGTCTCTTCTCTCTCAGTTCATGGATATGGGCTTCCAGATTAAAGGTGGGTTCACCATACCACTTCCTCATGTCCTCCCCCTGCTCATGCAGAAAGAACCAGAGTTGGTTACATGACCTACTCTTGAGGCTTCCTTTCCCTCTGACTGGGGTAGGAGAGGACTGATCTCTTGGGCTGCCCCTAAAGCTGGGGTGCTGGCTCACAGGGATGAGGAAGTACCCAGAGTTTCTTCTACATTTAGGGGCCATATGGATGCCATCTCTACAGTTGGTGTATCCATTTGCAGGTAATACAGTGCTACCAAACGGCTGGAATATGATGCAGGGGCACTTTGAACCACCTTCCTCCACATGGCTATTGAGCAACAGACCTCCTCTGGATCTTTAGAGGCACTGTCATTCTTTAGATCACTAAAGACAACTTCCAGCACTGCTAATTCTCTCAAGTACTGGATACCTTCATCTGCAGAGGTCCACTTCCATGGGGATTTCACAAGATCTTAAACGGATATCTTTCCCTCACACTTGAGAGAAGCCATTTCCAAAAGCTGCAAATTGCTCCTTCCTTTCCAATTCCTCTTTCAATTTTCTGATTTTTAGCAAGAGATCCCAGCTGTTTGGCTTCATGACCTTCTAACTGTTGACTGACAGCCCCATTATCCCAGCATGACAGCAGCCATGTAGAAATCCACCCAACCTGGCTGGTGGCTGTAATCTTTTCGCAAGTCTTGAAGTTCTGACCGAGTAACTTTGGTTTCCTCTTTGACTTGCCTGACTCCCTTTGATTTCTTTGTGGAAGGGCCTGCCTCTTGATCTAATCCCTCCTTTCCTACTATTGCTTCCTCTCCTTCTTCTTCCTCACTAATCAGTGGTATGGGCCTGCGACTTGCCTTGTCCATTTTTTTGTTTTCACTACTGGGGAAATTACTTTAGTTGCTGTGGTTTGAGTCCCTATCTCAGCCACAGTTGTGGTTTGTGTCCTTGCCTCAGCCATGGTGTCCTTAAACACAGTTTGGGTTCCTGCCTCAACTACAGTCCTCTGAGAGTATTGAACAGTGGCTCAGTAGGCCCAGGCCAGGCCCCAGTACAGTGCGAGAAGCTGCTTGCATTCATGGGGCTAAAAAAGATACCCTTCTATCAGTTTATGGGCCAGTTCGTTAGGGTTGCTTACCTCTTCAGGAGTAAAGTCCCAGGCAATGGGAGGTGATAACCATCGGCTAAACTCACGTTGCAGCAGTTTGCAGAGAACTGTTGCTCATGAGTTGGAACCATGTTGGAGAAGTTTGTGGAGAACTGTCTCCCATGGGAGGGACCCCATGGTGGAGCAGGGGAATAACTCCTTTCCCTGAGCAGTGGGAGAAACCGTGGGTGATCAACTGACCATAACCTCCATTCCTTGTCTCCTTGTGCTGCTGGGGTAGGTGGTAGAGCTGGGAAGGAGGGAGGGGTGGGGGTATTACATGGAGGGCCACATGTTCTGTGGGGTTGGTGGTCAGAGACGGGGTTGGTGGTCGGAGACAAGGACGACACACACTCTCAGATCCATGCGACAACAGAGAGCTTTATTCTTTGAACCCAGCTTTATATAGGGGGTTTGAAATGTCCCAGTCTAAAACACACATGGGTCTCATCTTAATACCTCTCAGTTCTCTGACCAGTGAAATGTCTGCAGCTTAGGATGGAACATGATTGGTTGAAGTTCCGGAATGTCCACTCAAAGGCCAGTTTATGGAACCGGGCTGGGTTTCTTATTTATAACTGAATTAATGCCCAATACAAGCTAGCATGTACTGTAACATCTTTCTTTATTAAAAATTGCAACTTTTTCTGTCACCTATCTGCAAGGGTCCTTTGCAAACAGGGTGACAGAAGACAGCATGGGTTTAATTTGCATGAGGCCATGTATCACTGGAGCTGCAGCATTCACTTCTAGGAGCTATTAGGCAAGATCACCATCCTTCAGGCTAACATGCCACCAGTTACCTACTTATAGTTACAAGTTACAACTTAACTCTGAAAACAAGAAACCATTCAACCCTTAGACCATTTAATCCTTATAGCTGTTAGAGAAAAACCCAATTACTAGAAAACAATCTCTAAACAGAAAAAAAACTAGATAAACAGGAAAAAATTATTTGTAAACAAATTAAGTGCTTATATGAACTGTCACTTCAGGAGTCCCAGATTTCCATGAGGTAGGTGAAAAATTGTTCTGGTTACTGCTCCATACACGGCTCTGTGATGTCTGTTGAGGGGTCATCAGTAGGATGCTGCCTGTGGTCCCGAGCAGGACGTAGTATAGACCAGATACATCTGGCAGGTATCCAACTGATGCCTTGTGAACGCTCACCTAGAACAGAGGCTAGATGGAGTTTAATGCGGCCTCCGTTGGGTTTCGGGGTATCCCCAGCGGGCTGCAATGGGGTCAGGATAGTGCAGTCCTGCTTGGCACAGCCTATCCAAGTTCCCAAGCAGCCCCCAGCTGCTGGCTTCCTTAGCAAGTTCAAGTGAGATCAGCTCTCAGTGATTATCAGCTCATTTGTGATTTCAGTTCTTTGCTTGCTAGGTGCCAGTAGGCAGATGCAGGGAGAGAGAGGAAAAGCACTGTGTGAGGTTCCACAGGAGTGTCTATTGAAGTCTTCTGCGAAGGTTCTCAGGGACAGCTCTTCTGCCGAGCTGGGCAAAAGTAGGAGTTTTTATAGCATACAGGAGTTTCAGAAATTGTCCAATAGCAGGCGCCAAAAGGAAAGTGACCTATAGTCTTACAGACAGATAAGCAAGGGTCTGAGCCAGAAAAAGGGGCTTCTAAGGTCCACTCATCATGACTCAGCATTTCCCATCTTAGGCTGCTGACTGCCATGGAGGCATTGCAGGACCTGGGCCTGCTACAACAGTTAAAGTAGGGATTTATTAAAAGGCCTCATTGGATACACCTTGGGCAGTACAAGAGCCCAGCCAGGGCTACACCCAAGATGAACCCAAACTGGTCACAAAAATGGATGACCAGTCATGAGGTCTCTCACTTTTATAACTTCTGGCCCGTTAGCATACTGGAGAAAATTGTCCAATTATAGCTTTAGGTTATGAAGTCCCATCCTTCTTGTTTTTCTCTCTTCTGTCCGTGTTGTTTATGCTCTTGGGCCTGAAATTTGGATCGGTTGTCCTTGGTCTCAAGCTAGGAAAGGAATTGTTTTGTCTACCTACTCTGTGAAGAGAGCTTACCATCCCTTAATATGAAGCTCAGAACTACACATTAAAGCAGTACAGAATCTGAAAAATATAAAAGCTAAAACCTAAGGCATCATTTTCTCCCTTAAGAGGCTCAACAAGTGCTTTACCTTGTTGAGTCTCTATTCTAAATATCTACTAATAATAGGTACTTAATAACAGATAAGTATCTAACAATAGTAAACAACTATCAATATAAACATCTAATAATAAACATCTAACAGTTAAATATCTAATAGTAAACAAATACCTAATACTAGATAAATATCTAATAACAGTAAATATCTGACAGTAAATATCTAATAATAGATAAATACCTAACAATATTAATAATAATAAACATAAACAGTAATAAACATCTGTCATGGTTTGACCAGGAAGGAGTGGGAATTCTGGGAAGCTGTGGTCAAACCAATGAAGGTTTTGGGTTTCATACTGACACCTGGTGTAGCCAGTGGGGTTTGGACACACCTCCGAGAATACACAGGGGTTAAAAGCAAGGCACTGCCCTGGCACTTCCTCTTTTGGACATCGTCGGGCGAAGAGGTCAGATCTCTTCCCCCGCCCGGCCCGCTGCTGCTGGGAGGGGGAGGGACCGCCATGCGGTAGGCCTGGGGCCTGGACAGAGGTGGGGGTTGAGGGGGCTTTCAAGGATGGAAGGGTGGCGGAGCCCCAAGAGACATCGAGATATCGGGCAGCCAGCCCCCCCCCCCCCCGGAGAGAGAGAGAGCCGGCGGCACCGAATGTGATGGCAGCCAGCCAGGAGGAGAAGGGGGGAGGGAGAGCGGCCGGCCGCAGCAGCAGCACGTGTGGGAGTATCATCTCGTCCCAGGACAGACAGAGACTGAAAACTTTTAACCCTTTCTTGCATGATTGGGGCCTTGCAGAAAATGCTAATCCTCCTCGAAGCTGAATAAGAAGGGAGATGAGAGATGAGATGAGATAAGGACTTTGGCCCGGAGATTGTGGAGATGATTGGATGGGGAGAGATGATTTGGAGTGGCCTTTTGGCTGGACTTTTTCTTGCAGCCATGGACTCAGTTGTTCCTGTGACACAGACTGCATTTAGGGGGAGGCAGTGCCTCAAAACCAGGAGGGTTCATTCGTGAGGACCCCCCGGCCCCAGGGGGTTGGAAAAATATGGGGGGGACAGTTGTCCCAAAAGCAGAGACTGTGCCTTTTTGGAGTGAGACAAGGCATCCTTGAAAGACCACCCTAAAAGCAGCTCTGGCCATGTCTCGGTGGTGAGAGCACTGGGCATGGAAGGAACATGTCACAAGCGGCAAAAGGACTTTTTTTTTCCCCCGGGCGGTGCCGAAGTGACAAGGAAGCATCCGAGGTTTCAGTGTGTTTCCAGAAGCCTATGGAACAAGAAGGACTCCTTTCCTCTTCATGAACTGCAGTTTGAGTATACTAAAGTGTCGTGCCGGGCTGGGCAGTTGGTGTTTTTGAGAGAATGTATTGGATTGGGAAAGTCGGGGAGTGGGGAGGAGGAAAAGTGGTTTTTTTGTAAGGTTTTCAATTTTCTTTCTTTTTCCTTATAGTCTTTCCCTATTTTTCCTGTAGTTTTGGGTAATAAAGTGTTCTTTGTGTTTAAGTTGGAGCCTGTTTTGCTTGTTCCTGGTCGCGTCTCGCAGCGGACACCAGGGTGAGGCATTTTCATGGGGGCACTGGCTCTGTGCCAGGCTCAAACCATGACAACATCTAACAACACCTATGCCTTGCACAGTGTGGAACCATGCAAAGAATAATGATTCTTGTGAACAGTTCTTCAGGCACAGAAGAGGAATCATTTAAAACATGTTTTCATCTGCATCAGTCTCTTTTTATAGACCTCCAGTACAGCTGGTACCGCATGAGGTAGTAACACTACAATGTATTGCCCAAGGGTGAGTTTTCAGGCCTCCTGGATAAAGATGACAGTGGCTGCCACAGTCTTCTGGCACCCTAACCAGCCGTGGGCAACATTGTCTAGCTGTTTAGAAAAGTACGCCACAGACCTCCATTGGTTCCCAAGGCACTGTGCTAGTACCCCCAAAGCCACATTCAGTCTCTCATGTGTGAAAAGTTCTAAAGGTTTAGTGAAGTCTGGCAGTCCCAGTGCTGGAGCTGATATTAGAGAGTGTTTCAGCTGTTTAAAAGCTCCTCTGGTGTTTTCAGTCCATATGATAATTCCTTTTTCAGCTGCTTTTAATGTTCCATATAGGGGTTTTACCAGCAGTCCATAATTTGCTATCCACAAACAACACCAACCTACCATCGCCAGGAAAGCTTGCATCTCTCTCACAGTATGGGGCTCTGGGAGTCGACAGATGACTTCTTTCCATTCTTTGCTGAGCTGTCAGTGTCCATGGAAGATCTCAAGCCTCAAGTAAACTAGCGCTTCTTTAGCAATCTGTGCTTTTCTCTAGAAACTCTGTACCCACTCAGTCCCAAGAGGTTTAATAGACTTACAGTGAGTCGTATACAGTCATCTCTGGTTCTGGCTGCAATCAGGATGTCATCCACATACTGAAGAATAACATCTTCTGGCTCCTGTCTTTTCCAGTCCTCTAATTCCTTTGCTCTCTGGTTTCCAAATATTGTAGGGCTGTTCTTGAAACCGTGGTTTAAAACTGTCCATGTAAGTTGACCTTTTCTCCCTGTCTCGGGATTTGCCCACCCAAAAGCAAAAAGCTCTTGGCTGTTTTTGTGCACAGGAATGCAGAAAAAGGCATCCTTCAGGTCTACAACAGTAAAGAATCCTAATTCATCCGTCAGTGTGGTCACAATAGTGTAGGGATTGGCTACTACGGGGTGTATATCCTCTGTAATTTTGTCATTTCCCTCAAATCTTGTACTAATCGATAACTCTTGCCATCTGCTTTTTTAACAGCTAAAATAAGGGTGTTGAATTTGGATTCACATTGCACTAATAAACCATGTTGTAGGAATTTTTCAATTATAGATACCAATCCCTTATGGTTCTCTAATTTCAAAGGGTATTGTTTTTGCCTTAACGGTGTAGTTCTCAGTTTGAGTGTAATACTCACTGGTTCTGCCAGCTTGGATCTTCCTGGGATATCACTGGCCCACACTGTTGGCTTTACTGCATTTTCAACTTCAGTGGGGATTTCACCATATTTTTCCTGTATAAAAAGTGCAGCAACTTGGACAAATTTAGATTCAGGAATTACAACTCGTACACTCTTCCTTTTTTAATTCAATTTCCACTTCTAATTTTTCTAGCAAATCCCTCCCCAGCAATGGTTTTGGGGAGTCAGGCATATAGAGGAATTGATGGGTTACCCAGTGCTTTACCAGTTTAAATTTTAAGGGTTGGAGGAAAGGCTATGTTTCACTTTCCCCGCTCACCCCAACAACATGTACAGTCTCGTGACTCAGTTTCCCTTCTAAGATATTTAACACAGAATATGCCACTCCAGTATCTACCAAAAACTCAATGTCATCTTTCCCCAGCTTAGCTATAACTGAAGGTTCCACTGGAGGCGTAACCATTGGTCCACATCACTTGGAACTTGAACCACTTGAAGTTTGTACTACTGGGAGTTGAGGAACTGAGGGTTTTTCTTTCAGCACTGGACAGTCGTTCTTCCAATGTCCCCACTTCTTGCAGTACGCACATTGGTCCTTCTCTATAGGGGAAGTTTTCTTGGATGACTTTTCCTGAGTAAACTTCTTACTAGGCTGGGATTTAACTCTTTCAGTTGGGGTCCTCTCTCAAAACACTTTCCAGGCAACCTCTAGCAATTTATCTGTCTTGAACTCCCTCTCTATTTTGCAACTTTCTTCTTCTATCATTTGAAGTCTGACCCATAAACAAAAGTACTAGATGTGCTTTACCATCACCTGATTCAGGATCTAAATCTGTATATTTGATGGCAGTTTCTCTTAGCCTGTTTAAAAAAATCATGGGATGATTCATCATAATTTTGCCTCCCTTGGCAAATCTTTGACCAATTTATAGCTTTAGAGACTCCATGTTTTAACCCATATACCACAAAGCTTTTATATCGCTTTAACCTCAATATCTGTTCTGGTATATTTGCATCCCAAGCTGGGTTTTCAATGGGAAATATCTCAGTGACAATGCCTTGAAGCAGCCCACTGGCTATGCTCCCTTCAACTGGTGTTGTGATGGCCTTATTGACCATTTGTCTCTCAATGGAGTCAAGTAATGTGTTTAACATAGAATTCAAATCAGCCCAGTCAGGATTTTGTGAGTTAATTGCTCTTTCTACCAATTATGCAACCTTATCTGAATTCTCTTTATACTTCCTCACAGTAGTTTTCCACTGCTCTAATAAATTAAGGAAAGATGGAACCTTTACATATAGCGGTCCCTGTTGCGGCGTGATGTCATGGCTTGCCTCAGTTATCCTGGTCCTTCCCCAGGTGTCAATCACCTCTCATTTCCCCCACTCTGACTCCTGATGAGCACTGTCTATCAACCCAGAAATTCCAGAGGAGCATCGAGTGATTGGGCAGATTCAAAAGATGCTCTCCATCCCTGGGGACCATTGGCCCATTCAGGTGTCCCTTTCACTTGAGACCTGCCCGCCCTATACCTGATTGGTGGTCCTTGGTTCCCCCCCCTCCCCCTCTCCCCCAGGTTAAAAGGTCAAGCACACCATGAGGGCGGGAGTTCTGTTGGAGCTGTTACTGCATTCAGAGGCCTGTGGGCCAGGAATAAAGCTCTGGATGGAAACCCTCCATCAGAACCGACTCCTTTTCCTTCACCTCGCCTTAAAGCTTCTCCACAAAGATAAACCTGAGCTCCTGCATGTCTGAACTTGCCTCCAAGCGTCCAGCTGAAGCATCTAGCTAGCCAAAGGTGTCTCTGAGGTGAAATCGCCTTTTGGTCAAGCAGCAAGGGCCAGAGAAGCCCAGGCACGTCCCGTTCCTGCTATAATGATAGTATTCCAATGTACTGGTCCCACAACATGTGGCTGCTTCCACCCTGCAGCCCCGAGAAGACACTCCAGAGCTACCGGAGTCTCAGAACACCACGGAAAGACTTTAAGGCAACTTAGCATCCACTCGCACAGCATTGATGGCATAGCTCTCCAGCAGAGACTTCGGAACTTGTCCCACAGAAGCCTCTGGGACGTTTTGCTCCTCTGGAAAGTGAAATAAACAGGGCCAGGAGACTTCTCCTGTTTAATGCCTTTATTAAAAGTGATCAGCTCAGGATTGGGTGGCTCGGAAGGGCTGCAGTCCCCGTCGCGTCTCCCAGGGCGACACAGAGGAGGAGGATATGCGCAGCTCTGTCCTCTAGGGGCAGAGCCAGGGGATCCAGTCCTCGTGGGAGCCTCTAGGGCGTGATGTCCCCGTCAGATCTTGTCCTCTCAGCCTCGGCGGCCCCCCTGGTCCCGGCCTTGGGACGACTCTCTGTTCAGGGCGAGAGGGACTCCGCATCTCCGCAGGCTCAGCACTTGGCTCCTCATGTCCAGATACCACTTTAGTCTCTCAATTCTTATTTGGCTCGTTGTTTTTGGGGTTTTCTCGTTGCATTTCGAGTCATGGTCCCACAAAGCATTCTGGACTTTGGAGTCACTTTGCATAACCCCTCCACCCTCTCAGGTGTCTTCCCTATGCTGGAAGAGAGCACAGCCTCGGGGAAGGGCCATCCACCGCACCCAGCCAGGCCTTTTACTAATACAAAAGAGGAGATAAGCTCTAACGACCCGTGATTACCATGACAAAACACTAAGAACATTGGCAGAGACAGAGACCTGGCTGCCTCCCTGTAACTCTTTCTCACAAAAAAAATATTAACCGAATTTTTGTTCATAACAGTCCCCCCTCTTTTTCTTTGATCGAGCTTAAATTCTTAAGCTCGCATCAACTCACATTTTTTTGTTTTGAATCTACTATAAATCTCTTGTGCACTTTGCGAATCATGGTTACTTAACCTTGTTACTTTTCTTGGTTTTTTCAGGTTGGTTTGTACAGCCAATACTGTTTTACTAAAATAGATAAATAAGCATAGTAAAAAGAGCAATCCTCCAAGTCTACACACAGTGAGAAAAACCACCTTTTCCCATACATATTTTCTGAAAATCTCTAAGTTCTCCCACCCACTGGGATCAAGTGTAGGAGTTTGATCTTGATTATTTACACATGCTAATCTTTTTATTTCGTTTGAAATGTCTCTAATAATTGAATTCTTTATTTTTAATACTGCCTGGAGCCGGATGACTTTGTTCAACACAGATTTTGGGATCCGAACTTGGCTTTTACAATCTTGGATTTTCTCAATTTCTATTTCACTTTCCCGGTTTTGTTTAATTTCTCCCAAATCATTATATATAGGAACTCCCAAACTTGATCCAGTTTCTTTGGGTAATAAGAAAATTGGTTTTATCACCCTAGCAATGCAGTTGCCAGATGAGATCAAACTTAGGGGTTTAGAGCTCCCCTGAAATGTGTTCCAAAAGGGGTTTATCTCTTTTCCAGTACACTCATATAAATACTTGTAACAAACAATTTTTCTTACCATTTTCACCATTTCTTTGCTTTTTACTAGATCTGCTGAGCTTGTTTCAGCAGCATCACATTCAAAGCACAACCAGGCTTCCCCTATAGGGCACTCTCCTAGGAGTGGCTGTCTAAAAGTGGCAGTATTCTGGGTCATCCAATACACTCTCTTATTTTTCTGATAAAGGACCAATTGGGAGAGGTTAACACAATCAGGGTTAGAACTGATGTGGACTCTCGACAAGGAGCTCACTTCCTCTTCATAGCGGGGTTGGTAGTATTCACTGCACGGCTCTCCTGGGCTCCCCAGGAGCACCACCAGCAATCAGAGCCATCATTGCTACCCTTCCCAAGAGTCCGGTATGGGTCATCTTGCACAGCCTGCCCACCCGGCCTTGCCTCTTGGGGAATTTTTTTTACGGAGGAGAAGCTTCCAAGCTCTTTAGAGTCCCTTCTACCCGCTTCTCTGGTTAAACCTCTCTTGGTCTGTTCCCTACAAATTTTAGTTTCCCCCCCAGGGGAGTGTTCTGTAGAGGATTAATCTGGAGTCTTTAGAAATATATTGGGGAACTTAAACTAGAATTAGTTATTTACAGCCTAAAACTTTTTACCAACATAATTTACACAAAACAGTTTTGAAACATTTTAAGCAATATTAGAACTCTGATACCAATTTTTCCTATACAGTTCAGTCTTTTTGACTCTTCCTCATGAGAGTAAACTTTAAATCTCAGTATACTCTGGTGAATTAACTTGTGATGTGGATAAATCCTTATCCAGTGCCCGGAGGTGAGTGGTGTGGACTCTGGCCCAATGCCAGAAGGAGAAAGGGGTGGAGTCCGGTCCAATGCCAGAAGAAGAAACTGGGAGTCTGGCCCAATGCCAGAGGGAAAAACTGAGAGTCTGGCCCAATGCCAGAAGGAGAAAGGGGTGGAGTCCGGTCCAATGCCAGAAGAAGAAACTGAGAGTCTGGCCCAATGTCAGAAGGAGAAACTGGGAGTCTGGCCCAATGCCATAAGGAGACACGGGTGTAGTCCAGTCCAATGCCAGAGAGAATGGGGTGCAGTCCGGTCCAATACCAGAATGCCAGAGGGAAAAACTTAGTGTTGAATCCTGGTCCAATGCCAGGGGGTGAGAGTGATGTGAGTCCAACCGTCTTAGTAATGAAGAATACCTGAAACGGGCTTTCAAACACAGGTATTAATGGTCTGCTATTTAATGATTTTATCAAGACTCAGCTTCTCTGTTTAATGTTATCAGTAATTTCTCTTTTTCCATAGTTTGTGTGTTTCTCTCATCAACTTCTACATACTCTGTATTTTGCAAGGAGTTGTATTTCTCAGCTAACTTAACTCCCAAAGTACTCTTATTCCACTATTTTTCTGTGTATTTAATTTACTGGTTTTCTGTTCTATTTTTCAAAATCTTATTTATCTCTTCTTCTGTTTCTTACTTTCACTTACAGCTTAAATACTTCTTTCAACCTCTTACACTTAATTCTTTTTCCTTTTTTTTTTTTTCTCACACCATTCTTCTACACAATACACTTCTTTCTAAGGAGATGTAGTAAAACTTATAATGCACAATCTACATTACTTCTATTCTAATTTGTCTATATTCACTCTCTTTTATTTCTCATTCACTTTTACACATTCCTTCACACCTTTAAGACACAAACTTATTGCTGGAAAATCACTGGTCCCTATAGCCCCCCCTCACCTTGGGGTTGGCCCACAGGTCTCAGTATCTCTGGGCCTCTTGGAAGGGCCCTGACTCTGCTTGCCTCTGGTGCACATTCACCTGTGAGGCTGCCTGCGTGTCACTCACGCTCTTACAGCTACGGCCCCCTCACACATCTGGGCAGCACTATTCGGGTTTTCAGGTCTCACACACACACACACACACACACACACACACACTTTGGTCAAAGCCCCCACCTGCCCAGGGGACACAAGCCTGGTTTGCAGGTCACACACAGACTTCCACTGCCCCCTTCCCACCTGCCTGGGAAGTTGAGGCTGACTTTTCTTGTGACTCACTCTCACACACACAACAAGACAACAATAAGGTACCTTTTACTTTCACACCACTTATTACAAGTTTAGTATTACTGGCCAGTTTTGGTGCTATTGGATATCCTTTCTACCTAGCTGTTTTTGTCTAACTTCAGATGTTACTTTGTTGAGACAGGACTTATCTGCTCCTGTATCAACCAAAAATTCAAATTCCTCATTTAGGGGTCCCACTTCAAAGTTTACCAAGGGCTCTTTTATATGTTGCATCGGGTCCCCTAAAGTGTAAAGCCCCTGACCCTCTACTCGTCACTTCTAAGGATCTTCCCTAAATTATCTTGTTCCCTGGCTATTGCTGCATCGAGACTGAGCTTTCTACAAAACCTCCTGGTGTGTCCTGGCTCTCCACAGTAATAGCAATGTCGTTCTCTCAAAGGGACTTCAGGTGTCTCTATCTCTCTTGCACCTGACGGTACAAGAGGCCTATCCTTGCCTCCTCCTGGTGGTAGACCCGCCCACCCTGCACTTTCCCTAGCTACAGCAACCATGATCTTAGCCTTGGCCTTTGCTTTTTCTTCCTCCCTCCTTAAATACACCTTTAATGCCTCTCTTAATAACTCATTTATGTCCTTCGCTTGCCACTCTTCCATCTTTTCCAGTTTCCTCCTTATATCAGGCCAAGATTTGGTAACAAACTGGACTTTTAGTAGCATTTGACCTTCTGGGGTGTCTGGGTCAATTCTAGAGTACAACTGGAAGTTCCGCTTTAGGCGGTTAAGCCAGGCAGCAGGAGCTTCATCTTTCTCCTGCGTACCCTCAAATGCCAATTGGGTGTTAGTTCCTTTGGGAACTGACTCTTTGATCCCCCGTATTATCAAAGACCTATATTCCATCATGGCCTTCCTCCCCTCCTCCTGGTTAGGGTTCCAGCTGGGATCCGTTAGTGGCAATTTCTGTTCGCCAGATGGCACCTGGGGTCCTGGACGGTTATCTTTCTCCCAAATTCTTATGCCAGCCTCCCTAATCATCTGAACCTCTTCTGGGGAAAATAATATACTCAGGATGGAATTCATCTCGCCCCAAGTGTAGATATTTGGACCTAGAAATTGATCCACTTGGTTGGCTATGGCCACTGGGTCCTCAACTAAATGTCCCAACTCTTTCTTGAATCCTCTCACCTCAGAAGCAGTTAGGGGAGCATTCACAAAGCCAACACCTCCTGCTACTCCTCCCATAGGAACCTCTCTGAGGGGAAAGAGTCTCTCTGCCTTGGAGGTCTTGGATCTGGTGCTACAGTACGGCCCATCTTCAGATGCCAAACGACTTTGAGGGATATCTGTGTTACCCTGAACTTTCTGCCCATCAGCAGGTGTATTTGCTGATGGCTGTTTATCGGGCAAGGAGGCATTTGTTTCCCAACTAGGAGGAGGTAAAGGGACAGCAATAGGAGGGGGAGAAGAGCCTGAATGGATATTAAGTGCAGCTGGAGAAGGGGTGGAGAATGTAGCAGGTGGAGTAGGCGCTTGTGGTGGTGCAGAAGGAACTGGAGGGGATACTGGGTTTATCATAGCAAAAGCTGAAGAGGTAGAAGGAGGAGTCTGAGCAGGTGGTAATGAGATGGCAGCCAGGGGAAGAACCGGACCTGCCACTTGAGGTATTTGAAGAAGAGGATTATAAGGTGGAGGGGCAGAAGGAGGCAGATAATCCAGGGGATCCCATCTTTTACTAGTCTTATCATCCCCTCCTTCATTCCTCTCTTTCTTCCTCTGTACCTTACAAATTCGCACCCCTTCATCCCCAACAGCGCTCTTTAACCAGCAGGCGACATACAATAATTGCTCAGGATCAGTATCTCCTCGAGCTGTCAGATAATTATTTAATTGTTGGCACATCCACTTATCCTTTGTCCCACACCAAGGCCATCCTCCTTGTAACTCTAATTCTGGCCACACTTCCATACAATAATGGATCATTTTCACTTTATCTAATCCCTCCATGGCCTCTATAGAATCCCATTTTACTAACAGTTCTCCTAAGGGACTACTGGGCTGTATATACCTCAGTCTCTTACCGGTCTTTTTACTATTACACCCTCCCATTTTACAGGTCTTAACAGTAAAAAATCCCAAAGGTGCCTTTACTGACCGGTAATTTCAAAAAGAGCCTTCTTTGAGGAGCTTCAGCCTCCTCCACTGAACTTCAAAATTTCTGCCTGATGCTCAGGACTTTATACTGAAACAACTGCCCAATCTCTTGATTGCCCAACTTTCCCCACGTCAGGTCTTACATCTATCGGGACTTGAACACACAAAACCTCGGCCTAAGAATCCGGGTCGTGCCTGACTCCCTCAGTCAGGAAAAGCAACTGCCTGATTTTTAGTTTGCCTAACCCGCCAATTTTTAGGCTTCACCGTATCAGGACTTAAAAGCAAACCACAGCCTCCTTCGCTGGGGTTTGTGCCTGGCTCCTGTGCCAGGACTTACTTTTGCCTGCAGGGCTTGTGAGCTACCCGAATCCTTCTCGGGACTGACAAAATCTTACGCGAATCCTTCTCGAGACTTATAAATGCTACCCGAATCCTTCTCGGGACTGAAAAAATGTTACGCAGATCCTTCTCGAGACTTACAAATGCTACCCGAATCCTTCTTGGGACTGACAAATCTGCCTGACTTCCCTCTGTCACGGCCTATTTTGGGTGCGTGCCACTCATACAAATATTCCCTCCGCATGCCCGGGGGGGGTGGGGGGGGGGGGGGGGCCTTTATTCCCCCTTGGGAGACGACTCACTCACGCTAATTCCAAGCACCACCTCCTGTTCCCGGCCGGCCCCTTCGCAGGAGTCCGGAACCGCGGTACTGAGAAGTCTGCTCTCACTTCGAAGGTCCGGCTGCTGGCCTTCGTCTCATTCACACACACATGCGCACGTCTCCCGCTCCCGCCACCGGCTTTCTCACCAATCCGGTGCTCCGGTGCTCCTCTGTGTCGCTGGTCCTGAGCCGATCTCTCTGGTCCTGGTAGCCAGCTGTCCTGGAGGTCCAAGATGGTCTGTCCTGAGTCCTCTCTCGGCGTGGCTATCCCGGACGATCTCCCAGCTGAAATAAACAGGGCCAGGAGACTACTTCTCCTTTTTAATGCCTTTATTAAAAGTGATCAGCTCAGGATTGGGCGTCCCAGCGGGGCTGCAGTCCCCGTTGCGTCTCCCAGGGCGACTCAGAGGAGCAGGATATGCGCAGCTCTGTCCTCTAGGGGCAGAGCCAGGGGATCCAGTCCTCATGGGAGCCTCTAGGGCTTGATGTCCCCGTCAGATCTTGTCCTCTCAGCCTCGGCGGCCCCCCTGGTCCCGGCCTTGGGACGACTCTCTGTTCAGGGCGAGAGGGACTCCGCATCTCTGCAGGCTCAGCAATCGGCTCCTCATGTCCAGACACCACTTTAGTCTCTCAGTTCTTATTTGGCTCGTTGTTTTTGGAGTTTTCTTGTTGCATTTCGAGTCATGGTCCCACAAAGCATTCTGGACTTTGGAGTCACTTTGCATAACCCCCCCCACCCTCTCAGGTGTCTTCCCTATGCTGGAAGAGAGCACAGCCTCGGGGAAGGGCCATCTATCCCACCCAGCCAGGCCTTTTACTAATACAAAAGAGGAGATAAGCTACAACGACCCGGAATTCCAATAACAAAGCACTAAGAACACTGGCAGAGACAGATCTGGCTGCGTCTCTGTAACTCTTTCTCACAAAAAAAAAAATTAACCGAATTTTTGTTCATAACAGAAAGTGCAGTTTCTTTTTGGTGAGCAGAATTTTGAGAGGGAGAATAGGGTAACCCCTCCTGCCATGTGAAGTACTTTTCAGGTTAAAGAGAAAAACCCTGCCAGACCATGGCACCAATCACATCGATTTGGGGGTATCTTTTCTCCATAACGGGTGGAAGCTCAAATACAGTCTCTGCCAAGAGATCAGTCCTTTTTCACTCTTATTCAGAGCATGGAAAGGCTACGCAGCCCTGCGGAGCGGGAGCGATAGCCAGTTAGGCATAACCCAGAGCGGCATGACTTTGCTGATTTTAGAACTCTTGCAGCAGTGACTGGGTCTTGGGCCCGGCTCAGAAAGAGCAGAGGAGGCTCTCCCTTCCCCTCCCCTTCACGGTGGGGCGGCGCCGGTTTGGCTTTCGGGCTCCCTCGTCACAGGGCAGCACGGCTTTCACAGCTCGGGTTTGCAGTGCGGTGCAAAGGGGCTTTCTCGGTGCGGCGCAGGGTGGCTCTGGTTTCGGGTATCGGGTTTGCAGCATGGCGCGGGCAGGGGAGCTCTTTCTATCCCCTGGTGCAGCGTGGCGAGTTCCTATTCTGTGCTGCTGCCAGTAGCACTTTTAAAAGCAGCAAAGACTGCTGCACTTAGAAGGCTAAAGGTTTTTTGAAATCGGTAGCTGATTTGGTTTTGTTTTCGAGCTGCCGGAGACTGTGCTGCGCCTTTTACATCTAAAATGGGCTCTAAGTTAAGTACAGCACAAAATAGAGAATATTATCAGATTGCTGGACTTTTAGTTAGTGGAAACGTAACGTTTTCTACGAAAAAATTGAAACGGTTTATAAGGTGGCTTTTTCTACACTTCCCACAAATTTCTCCTGAACAAGTCCAAAATACCTAATTCTGGGACAAAGTAAGGCAGGAATTGATAATGTTAGGAAAGTTTGGGGACAAGTCCTCAGCTAAGTTGTGTTTTGGTGTTTACAAGTTCGATCAACCTTACTCAAACAAAGGGAAGTGAAGGAAAAGTAAGGAATGTACCTCTGCTCTTCCAGTTTCTCCCCCCCAACCCCCCCCAGCTCTGAACCCTGTACCCCAAAACTTGGTGTTTTAAAGAGAGCAGACTCTGCTCACGCCCAGGGTAGCCGGCTCCCTGAGCACCTTAAAATCCCTGAGTTCAACTGTCCACAAAGTCCTGGCCAGACCGCGTGGAATTGTCCCCAAACCCCAGCATCCCCAGCTCTAAAACCCAGAGTGCGTGTTAACTTTTTGGAGAGCAGTTGTCTCTATAGAGCACGACACAGTACAATAATACACAACTCCATCAGAAGGGTGAAAGAGAGAGATTTTATTAAACCAATGTAGCTTTTATAGTTCTTCCAGATATTGACACCCATCTAACACATATACAGTGCCCATTGGCCATAAAAGAAACAAAGTTCCCAGGAGACAACCAGAGAGCCACGTCACTCAGCGAGCCAGCGAGAGTCCATATCTCCCAACTTTCTCTCTTTCCTCTGGTCTCCAGGGTAACAACCTTGGAGTTCCTTCAGGAGAGATATGGGGCTTCTCCTTATCTTCAGGAGGCCCTTGCTAGCTTACAGGGACAGCACAGAATGTCTTTCCCACGATTTCCCCTTTTTGTATTTGACCAGCAAATACAACTGCTAGGGACTTCTGCAGGGTCCTTGAAAAAATCCAGGCAGATGGAAGATCCATTCTTCATTCACTTACAGATAACCAACTTCTACCAACTCTACAACATACACCCTCACAGTCTTAAGCTTCATATACAAACAAAACACATAAAGACAGATCTTCAAATACGGTTACAGACCTCACAATTTCCCGATGACACATTTGTAGCAGAATGACACCTTCACCTCTAATCAAAAAAATTTCTCCCACACAGAGTCAGAGACCAAGTCATCTGCCTAGTCACCACTCAGAACTAAGTAGCATCCACTTAACCTCGCAACTGGTTGTTGCTATCATAGTGGGCAACCAACCTAGTTGCTCAAAATGTGGACTTCAGCTACTAATTCAACCCCTATGCAAAGGCAACACTTCTCCCTTAGGTACATCAAGTTCCCCTATTTTGGTGACCGTCGGTGCTCTGCAAAAGGAGATGGTACAGGGCACACTTCTCAGTACTACCAACCTCTCTATAAGAGAATTCAAGGAAACGAAGCAAAAGTAACATCCACTAACTTAACTTTTGGAATTTCAGTGTAAGCCTATAACTCCCTTTACTCTGTCTTGAATTACCATCTTCACTCACACATTCCTTGAGGGTCCATGCTTCCATCTACCTAATAAGCAATACAATTACCTATTCATTTTACTCTCACTGTAGAACCACTCATCCTGTTCTTTTCTGTGTGCTCCAAATAAGGTTTGACACAACGGACAGAGACCCATCGAGGGCCACTTTCTGTTAAAACACATGCATATCCTCTTCCCCATGTTACTAATTCTACTGGGCCAGTCCATTTTCCTGTGATTAAATCTTTTACACAAACCTTAATACCTTTCTTAAAGTTTGGCTGTTTTGAATTCAAAGATGAAAAATGGTAGAATATAGGAGAGACTTGTAAGTCAGGTAAAGGACACAAAAACTTTAAGACATAAATGGCTTTGTCTAATCTTACCTGAGGCGACTCCTTCTGCATTCCCCCATTTTGTTTTTGTACCTGGCACTTCAACACACCATGAGCACGCTCAATAATTGCTTGGCCTGTTGAAACATGAGGTATACCAGTAGAATGACGCACACCCCAGGCACAAAAAAACACTTGCAATTTCTTTGAAACATACGCCGGGCCATAATCCATCTTTACGTGTGATGGAATGCCTAAGATGGAAAAGGCAAGGCAAAAATGACTACTAATATCCCGAGCTGTTTCACCTGCCAATGCTGAAGCAACCATGGCATGAGAAAAGGTGTCAATTGTGATGTGAACATACTTTAAATGGCCAAATTAAGGCATTTTTGTAACATCTGTTTGCCATTCTTGCAGAGGGTGTAAGCCTCTAGGATTAGTGTCGTAATATTGTGAAATATGTGACATATGACAATCAGGGCAAGAAGAAATAATTGACTTTGCTTCACTATGTGATAATTTAAATTGCTGCCGTAGTGCCTGAGCACCCTGATGAAAAAATTGGTGAGATAAAACAGCTTGCTGTAACACATTAGGCACAGTTTTTACTGCTGAGGCAGCCACAAGGGAATCCACATAGGCATTACCTTCAGCAAAGAATCCAGGTAGTGATGTATGGCTACGAATATGCATAATAAAATAAGAATGCTTTCAGTTACAAATAACAGTCCACAATTTCAACAACATGACAAATAATGATCTCTTCTTTACATTATACAACACAGCTTGATCCAAGTGCTTTACTAAATTAGCAACATAAACAGAGTCAGTAACTATATTTACAGAACTAGGAAATATGGTTAATGCCAAAAGTACGGCACAAAGTTCAATTAACTGAGGAGACCCTTATTGAACCATTACTTCATGTTCCCAGTGGTCATCTTTCTTCCAGGCTATAGCAGCCTTTCCAGTTCCACCAGATCCATCTGTAAAAACTGTTGCGCCTTCCACTGGTACTGAAGAGCAAAGTTGTTTCCCCTGAAAAGGAATCTCCTTGGTGAAATTCAAAATAGGATGAGAAGGTAAATGATATGCTATTTCACCTGTAAAAGAAGATAAAGCAGATTGCAGCTCTTGGTTATTTCGAAAACACCACTCAAAATACCATTGTTGTACTGGTATGACAATAGTTACAGGATCACAACCTAAGATTTCATGGCAGCATCTGCGACCTTTGATAATGATGTCTGCAAAAAGCTCATACAGACCTGGAGCGATTTTTCGGGACCTGAAAGACAAAAACATCCACTCCAAAACATGCAATTTATCTTCCCATTTGTCATTCCATTCACACAACAATCCTCATGGTATTTCATTATCTTTCAAAATTAATAATTGCACACCAACTGAAACATCTGTCCTGGTAACAAATTTAGATGTTAAGGACAATTCAACTTCTTCTATCAGCCTTTTTTGCTGCAGCAGTCAAATGTCTCTCATCGGTAGAGGAAGTTATCCCCGATAGTAAGTCATACAAAGGTTGCAGTTGATGATTGGTTATCCCCAAGTATGGCCTAAGCCAACCTATTGCACCAACCAATTTCTGCAAGTCAACAGCAGTTTTGATATCAATGTCCAATTTTATAGGTTGAGGTACAATTTGTGTATTGGTGATTATCAACCCCAAATATTTCCAAGGCATCTGTCTTTGGACTTTCTCCGGGGCGATAACCAAACCAAAGGCCTTTTAATTTTTCACAGCACATTGTTAGAGAGCCAACAATTGTTGTTTATTTCCAGATGCCAACCAGATATCATCCATATAATGATAGCAATAACAGTTGCTAAATTGTTCTCGGACCTTAGATAAAGCCTGTGCCACAAACTACTGACAAATACTTGGAGAATTTCTCATTCCTTGAGGCAAACCAGTCCACTCATATCTGGTCCGGTTCCTCATGATTTAAAGAAGGCACAGTAAAGGCGAACTTTTCCTTAATCGTCCAATGGAATTGTAAAAAAGCAGTCTTTCAGATCAATGATAATTATTTCCCATCCTTGTGGAATCATTGTAGGTGTTGGGAGACCTGATTGTAAAGCACCCATTGCGGCCATCACAGAATTTATCTGCCGCAAATCGTGCAAAAGTCTCCATTTACCAGATTTCTTTTTTATTACAAACACAGATGTATTCCATGGGCTAAATGAGTTTTCAATATGTCCAGCTAGTAATTGTTCTTTCACTAAGCTTCGCAGGGCAAGAATCTTTTCAGTAGGCAGGGGCCACTGCTCAATCCAGACAGGCTTATCTGTCAGCCATGTCAGGGACACAACTGGATGTTTAAAGCCCTGCATCCCAGTGGCCCCCACTAAAAATCCGTTGTAATTTTAACACCCCATCGGGTTCAGCAATCACGTCCCCATAAATTAGGCTGAGTATTAGTAACACATGGTCTAATGTTAGCTTGTTGGCCTTCAGGATGTGTTGCAGTGACCGCGATCGCAGATAAAGCACCAGCAGTTGATCCACCTAACCCAACAACTCCAAAGGTTCATTGAGTGAGGAGCCATGTTGGAGGCCAAACAAGCTGTGACATTATAGTTAGATCTTCTCCTGTGTCAAGTAAACCTGATATTGTTGTAGTTTCTGGGTGATATCCCTTAGCAGTAACCAAACATTGTATTACCGGACGCTCATCTGTCACCTTTTGAGTCCAAAGAACCTGAGGTGGTCCTGTAGATCCAAAACCTCCAGTGCCATGACTCTGGTCCACTACAGTTGGAACACAACTCATAAAAGGAACAAGTTGAGCAATACAAGTACATTTTTGAATAACAACAGGAGGTTCACTAACAGGCACCATAGCCTGAATTATTCCCACATAATCAGAATCAAAAAGACCCAAATGGACATTAATATCTTGAATAGTGCTACTAGATCTTCCCATCAGAAAAGCACTCAAACCTTGGCCTATAGGACCATAAGCATCAAGAGGCACTTTACATATACCTCTTGTCAAAATAGTAACTGTTTCAGCTACCTGTATATCAATCCCTGCCGAGCCTCTTGTGGCCCCTGTGTATCGGTCAAAAATGGAGAGCTTTGCAGTACTGGCAGGGCTCGTGATTGTGGTCGGGGTATTTCTGTCTCCATGCGCCCCTTCACATTCCGCTTCCAGTTTCCCCGCACTTGTTGACCACTGAAAAATATCTTAACTTACGAAATTTAGCAATATGGCCAAAGTTAACACAACGAAGACAAGGCACTTTACTGGCCCATACTACCCTAGAGCGTGCACATCGTCCAGCAGTTTGATGGCATTGGGTCTTCACATGTCCTGATTCTTCACAAGCAGAACATCTGGGTGAGGACTTCATGACTCTTGCTAAAGTAGCCATTTTATGTTCAACCAAACCGACCTATGAGCAGGCAACTACAAGATCAGACAGCGAGGGTTCTCCTGGTAAAGAATCAATAATTCTCCTACAATCGTCATTCGCATTTTCTCGTGCTAGCTGTCTGCATAAAATTTGCCTCAACTTAGCATCTTCTACTTGCTTCTCAAGGGCTGCAGCAACCCTCTCCACAAACTGCAGAAAAGGTTCCTTCACCCCTTGCTGGATGGTAATATACCTCGGTTTAGGAGCTGCCATCTCCATTGTTTTAAGCAAGGCACTCATACCCAGCTGCTGGGCCTGTGTAAGAACCAGGGGGTCCCATCTTGCTTGCAAATCCAGGTTAGAAAATGGTCCATTGCCCAGCAAGGCATCAGCTCCCACAGCGTGACATGGATCGTGCTGAGGTAACTGCATATTGTGCAAAGCTACTCTTTCAACCATTTGCTTCCAGGTAGCTTGAAACACACCATACTGCACTGGCTGAAACAGAATTATAGCAAGGTGAACAATATCATAAGGTGCAAGTACATCAGCATTTAAAACACTAATCACTTGCATCACCTGAGAAGAGCTAACACCATGCTGGTCTACTTTGGACTGAAGGTCCTGTACAACCCTCCATGAAAAAACCTGATGGCTGTCTTCTTGTCCTGAATTAGGAGCAGCTTTGAAAACAGGAAAAGCCACAGGCCCACCAGAAGCAGCAGCAGTCATCCCCATCCTTCTAGGTGGACCAATTTTCTCTAACAAATTCCAGTCTCCTACTTCAGCTGCTTTCATTCTTATGTGCTCCCAAAAGTGCAAAGGATGTTGAGGAGTCACAGCCACCTGGCAGGGAGGCAGAGTCCAAGAAACAGCAGACCTGGATCTGCTACGAGGTTTAACAGAAACAGATTCCTGAGTCTTTTTAGATGTACTTATCACCAGCAGTTCATCATCAGAGCTGTCACTAGACAGGGCGGGACACAATGTTAAAGATTGCATTTGTTCGACTAGTTCGGGAAGGAGGGGGGGGGGCAGACAGCTCAACTGGGGGGGCGGGGAGTGGAGGCAGACTGCTCGAAGGGGGGCAGAGAGGGGGTGGCTGGCTCAAGGGAACATGAGGAGGAGGCAGACGACTTGAAGGAAGACAGAGGAGGGGCGGACGGCTCAAGGGAAAGCGGGGGAGGGAGCAGCCAATCCACGGGACGGTGGGGGAGGAACAGCCGACCGAGGGACAGGCACGGGAGGGGCAGGTGACCCGTTGGAAGGTGAGGGGGGGGCAGCCGACCGAGGGGAGGGGGAGGAGCAGCCGACCAGCGGAGTGGGAGGGGGGAACAGCCGACTGAGGGGAGGAAGAGGGGAGAGCAGCCAAAGGAATGGAGGGGGAGGGGGGAGCAGACGGCCCAGGGAGAGCCTGTTTTTCACTTCATTTCTTCTGTGACTTCATTTTTGCTAGTTGCTGTGCAGGCGTGAAATACTTTGGTCTAGCACTCAATTCTGCTAATTGTTGAGCAGGCGAAGTATACACAGATTTAACATAGTCTTTAGGAGATAAATACCGAGGAACAGTCCCAGCCTGCCGTTTGAGTCTCACAATAGCAAACCCTGGGGGGAGCTCCACAGCAGCTGCCGCAATCTCCTCAGAGGGAGATACATAGACAGGCTCAGCCTCATCTTCCTCCTGTTCCTCTACTCCAGTTTCTTGCTCCAGTTCCTGCTCCTCCAATTCCTCCTCTCTATCCTGTCCTACTTTCCATTCCTTCAATTCCTCATACAACAGACTCCAAGTAGCAGCCAACTCAACAATGTTATGAACAAAAATTCGGTTAATATTTTTTTTGTGAGAAAGAGTTACAGGGATGCAGCCAGGTCTCTGTCTCTGCCAGGGTTCTTGGTGCTTTGTTATTGTAATCACAGGTGGTTGAGGCTTATCTCCTCTTTTGTATCAGTAAAAGGCCTGGCTGGGTGGGGTGGATGGCCCTTCCCAGAGGCAGTGCTCTCTTCCCAGCATAGGGAAGACACCTGAGAGGGTGGGAGGGGTTATGCAAAGTGACTCCAAAGACCAGAATGCTTTGTGGGACCCCAACTCCAAACCCACAGAGAAAACCCCAAAAACAACGAGCCAAATAAGAATTGAGAGACTAAAGTGATGTCTGGACGTGAGGAGCCAAGTGCTGAGCCTGCAGAGATGCGGAGTCCCTCTCGCCCTGAGCAGAGAGTCGTCCCAACGCCGGGACCAGACAGGACTGAACGCTGAGAAAGTGAGATCTGACGGGCACATCATGCCCTAAAGGCTCCCACGAGGACTGGATCCCCCGGCTCTGCCCCTAGGGGACAGAGCTGCACATATCCTCCTCCTCTGAGTCGCCCTGGGAGACTCGACGGGGACTGCAGCCCTGCCGAGCCGCCCAATCCTGAGCTGATCACTTTTAATAAAGGCATTAAAAAGGAGAAGAAGTCTCCTGGCCCTGTTTATTTCAAACAATGGTCTTATCCCCCTTAGCTATCACTTCCCATAGTCTCTTCCCAACTTTTTTCCATGCCCGGACAATAAAGGCAGTGTTGGCATTAGCTTCAAAGTCTTGTGATTTGCACCATATAAGTAAACTGAGAAGACAATAATCTGAATTTGGAACATTTTTTCTTTTCAGTAAAGTTTTCCACATGGACAAAACAGTAATTTCCTCCTTTGATAAATTATTTCCCATTATTTTTCCCAATCGCTCACCTCAAACCAGACGTCTGAATTATGTCTGGACCTTATCAGCGTCCCTGCTGCCTTCACTCATTTTTTAGGGTAACCTTCAACTTTTTTTTTTTTTTTCTCTCTTTACAGTCCCTTTGTAAAGATGGAGGACAGCCACCAGATGTCTCTATAGAGCACGACACAGTACAATAATACACAACTCCATCAGAAGGGTGAAAGAGAGAGATTTTATTAAACCAATGTAGCTTTTGTAGTTCTTCCAGATATTGACACCCATCTAACACATATACAGTGCCCATTGGCCATAAAAGAAAAACAAAGTTCTCAGTAGACAACCAGAGAGCCACGTCACTCAGCGAGCCAGTTAGTCCATATCTCCCAACTTTCTCTCTTTCCTCTGGTCTCCAGGGTAACGACCTTGGCGTTCTTTCAGGAGAGATATAGGGCTCCTCCTTATCTTCAGGAGGCCCTTGCTAGCTCACAGGGACAGCACAGAATGTCTTTCCCACAAGCAGTGACCCCCAAAATGGCTCCCAGACCCCAGGGAGCAAAGAAAATGGAGGATGCCACGTGGCACCATGCCATACCTGGTCTCCTTCTTCCCATGATTCCCCTAAGCATCCCAAAATTCCTTCCCCATCCCCCACCCTCTCTGATCCTTGTGACACCTTCCCTCCCCCTACCTCACCTGCTACTCCCTCAGCTCTGTCCCTCTACCCCTCCCAGGGGGCGTCTGCCAACATGATGCCACCAGGCATCCCCACCACTTGCCAACCCTCTTTCCCTGCCCCTTGTTCCCACGGTGTCCCTGCCCCCTCCCCAGGTTCCCACGGTGGGGGCATGCCCGCTGTTGTCCCCATAGCTGTACCTATAATCCCAATGCTTCCAATTCAAAGGATATGGAGCAGGGAACCGCAGACCCAACACAGGGTCCCACTTTCTCATTCACCCCTGTTACATATCAGCATGCAGGGCAAGGGGGAGGAGCGCCAAATGCTAACTGGAAAGTTTTTTCACAACAAATATTGAAAGAGGTCTGCAAAGCACACAAAGAGTATGGCCCATATAGCCCATACTTCCTTGGCCTTTTAAATCCCAAATGGGGTAGGACTATAGTAGTCCCACATGATTAAAAACAGCTTTTTTTGGGCCTCATGATCTCTACAGAATTCAAATTATGGGAACTGGCATGGAAACAACTGCTAAAAGAAGCTCTCCCAGACTTGCATGCTGATCTGAACACAGCAAAAGATGCCAATGGCATGCCAATCACCATTGAGCATCTCTCTGGTGAGAGCCAATGGTCTTTGGCCCCAATCCAAGCTGCAGTAATTCCTGTAGAAGCACTTGACAGAGTCAAAGATGCAGCTGAAAAAGCCTTCTTTACCCTCCAACCTCAAGGCCCATTTGAGCCATACAGTAAGATCAAGCAGCTACCATCAGAGCCTTTTTTGAAATTTGTAGAAAGGTTAACTAGAGCTATTGAAATACAAGTTAAAAACGAGAATGCAAGCAAAGAGGTTTTAGAGGAAATGGCATTTACAAATGCAAATGAACAGTGTCGAGTGTTACAGGGCTTGCAAGGGTTCCTCAGGGGTGAAGAGATAGACGAGAATCTTGACTCCATGATCAGAAGGCTGGATTTATTATTTCAAGATATATAATACATAAAGACTATACTAAAAGGAATAGAGAGAGAAGTTCAGAAGCTTGCTACGCTAAGAATAGAAAAGGAATGAATCCACAAAGGAGCTCTCTCTGATGATGTCCCAGAGAGAGCTCGGTCTTTGATTGGCCCTTAATTGTAAACATGCAACATGGGCCAATCACAGGTGCACCTGTTGCATTCCACAGCAGTAGATAACCATTGTTTACATTCTTTCTCTGGGGCCTCAGCTTCCCAGAAGAGGGAAAAATCCTAAAGAAAGGATTTTTCACAAAAGATGTCTGTGACAGTTGAGAGGCAATTTTAAGCTTACCTCTAGAACGCCCCCCCCCCCCCCCCACTAAAAGATATGCTTCTAGTCTGTAACAGAAAAGTGCCTCTGATGAGTGTGGCTCAGGACACCAGACCAAAGCTGCTGCCAAGACCACCACAGCACGTCACGATTGCCAGCCCTGCGCCCATTCCCTCAGCACAGCGGCACACTGGGCAGCAGCGAAGACCAGCAATGGTTGATCCCACAAAGACATGCCTGTTTTGCAATAATCTTGGACACTGGAGAAACCAGTGTCCCCCGAAAAAGCAATTTGACGAATTTAGAAATAGCAAGGGAGGAGAACTACAAGCACTCCCAGGGGGTCAACAACAACAAAAAAACTGAATGGGGAGCACTCGCCTGCCAGGCGTGCAGACACAAAACGAGCAGGCAAAGGAATGAGGGAAACAAAATAGACCAAGTGTGGGGCAACATCCCTATTTCTCTATGTAAAGTAGATGCTTCAAGGACCACTTCTGTTGATCCACCACTGGACATGACACCAAATAACCTTTGCTCTGACTCAAGCAAACCTATTCTAACCGAAATTTCTGTCAATGAGCCTTTCAAGTTGCAGCTGACAGAAGCACTCCACCTGAAAGACACTAACTAGCATTTTGTCTCCGTCGACCCACAACAGCAGGGTACTTGGCACCAAAATCGCTGTAAGTACATTGTCATTGGGGACACCAACCACATACCACAAGAGATCGAAATTGCTCCAGGAATGCCAACATCAGATCCTGAGCAATTTGTTCTCTGGCTGCACTGTTTCCACCCACCCCTGTTTCTTCCCAAACGATAAATCATTGCACAAGCTATCCCGGTGCCCAGTCTACCTGAAGGCACTGAAAAACAAAGGCCCACAGTTGCCCAGGTCCAAGCTATTGGGAAGGACAAACCCAAAATCTGGTGTAATGTCAGTGGGGGTGGGGAGTCAAAACGCATTGAGATGCTTGTAGACACAGGCGCAGACTGCACAGTGATCCCAGCACAGGACTGGCCAGCACATTGGCCTTTGCAAAACGTGGCTGGTCACATTCAAGGTGTAGGGGGTGTTTTGCGGAGAATAGAACTCCACAACTTTATAAAAGTTGTAAAGCTGGTATGTTTGTTTATTGCAGTGCTGGACGCATGCGGAGATTTCTCTCCCTAAAAGGGCAGGCATGTCTCTGAGAACTTCAGATCTCCTTTTATCTCCCCTTTCAAATACATATGCATACAGTTTCACAATAGGTTCATACATATTCATTCTTATGGACTCCGCGTGACATTTATCGCCAGTTCCTCTTAATCAAAAAGAATTTCTGGGTCAGGACTGCCTGTCCTGGCAGTCATTTCTGTTTTTGGTTTTTTGTTTTTTTTTTCTGTCTCCTTCATTATTTCTGTCCTGCAGTTTTTCCTTCAGCTTTGGCCTTACAGACTTCTCACCTTTCCTAGACATTTCAACTCATTCAAAATGGATTTTTACTCTGGGGGATTTTTCACTCTGTCTCATTCCCCCCTTTCCTAGGAAATAAGTAAATTCTTTTACTTAATGCAAATTCTTATGACAATAAGTGTCTCTTAATGCTTTACCATGTACGTTTGTTAAAGAGGTTAATACAGCTTTTTGTTGTAGTACTCTCGAATTCCAAATTAGCAATATAATAGATAATCTTAAACTTATCCCAACTAATATTAACAAAACTACAATGGGATGACACAACTTATTAAAGATTCTATTTGCAATTGGCGACCACCTAAAGATCACATCTTACCAGTGACGATCCACATTTTCTTTTATTCTTTGTAGAACTCTGGTTATTTATTTTGTATCATGTTGGACAGTAATTAAGGTTTTCTTTCTACTTTCTTGGATTTCCTTCAAGATCTCCAGTAGGTCTTGGTGTTTAATTAATTGTTTTACTAATGTAAGCTCTGTCCTAACAGGGGTAGGTGATAGTCTGTGATACATTGTGTAATTTATTTTGATCAGCTGGTGGGATGTCACTGGTACCGAATACGAAAAATCACACCCGGTAATCTTAATAAAATTACAAATACAGAAATTAGAATGGTTTCTACTAGACAGAATAACATCATTGCTATCAATTTGTACAGCAGCACAGGCAGTTCTCAGACATACACACCCTTTTCCAGTATATACGAGCACAGTTTTCTGGTCAGTGACTGGATGAATTTCAAAGTGGCAAATACTCTGTTCAGTGTCTAAACACACATCCTGGGCATTAATAGTATTGCTTTCGCAAATGAATCCCATCTGTTCTCTAGTAATGCAGGATTATAGGTTTACTGTTTGCCACTTTCCATTCATCTTTCGTGCCCACACTCTATGTTCTAAAGGACAGAGTATTGTTTTTTCATGGTTTAATCTTAGGGCAATGATGGGATAGATAACATAAACAGTGGTATTAATATGGTAAGCACAAAGGCAGTGGCCACATTAGAAGCAGGGTCATAGGTGAAATTCACCATAGTCCACCAGGATTGAAACTTCCTTTCAAAATCAATTGCATTATCCCAAACAATTCTCCGAATTTCAGCTGGAAAATTACCTTCACCCCTTTCCTATATGATCAGAGCTGCTGTTGCTTGTATCCATAACTGTGCTTGTATACAACTGAAAGCTAAAGACACATTAACTTGAACTGTACTAAGTGCTTCTACTATTAACTTGTGGTCTTGGTCCCCGGCCTTTTCATACTTCCTTACTTTGGCAGTGCTTTTGAAATCTGTCACTGGTTAGTTCCTAATGCCAATAGAGATTACTATAAAGGCTGCTTCAATTTTGTTAGGCTACCTACTGCAGTGGCCAGTTTATTCATCAGTATTTCTGAATCAATTCCATTTAAAACTCCTGACCTTGTCCCTAATATGCCAGTTAGATCTTTTCTTATTCTGCTCCTGAGATATGCCTGTCTTTGTAACCACGTTGTCCAGCCTTCAAAGGATGTTTTTAGGAAGGAGGAGCAGGCTGGTTGGATTTTTGAGGTGTTAATTTGCATTAGCAACTCAACACTTTTGAGAGACCATTCTGGATTGAATAATAGTTGTTGTTCACTCACATTCTTTACGACGTAGGGGCTTATTTTATACACTTTAGGTTCAAGTTTGGGTTGAGCTTGAACTATTTGAGTCTTAGTATCGATTGTATAAGGCCCTGCTGTTGTAAAAAGTGCAGTGTCTACTTTGAATTTAAATGAAAGTCTGATAGTAACTCGAGCTCAAAGGCAGGTCACTTCTACAGGCTGTATCAAGGTGAAATTACAACAACAGTCTGATTTACTTAGGCTGTCACAAACTTCCTGGTGTTCATATACAACAGGAGAGGCTGAGACACTAATTGCATCTGGTGTCTCATAAGCCGTCCTATTGATGACCTGGCACCTTACTTTGATGTCTTCTCCTCTGATTCCATGAAGTGCTTACAGTTCTCATTCCTGCCATTCTTGCTTCTCATATACCAAATTCCCGTGGATTACTACAATAGATAGGTTTAAATCTTTTATCTCAGGAAGTTCTCTCATGGATCCAGTATACTGATTAAAAGCCTGCGCCAAGGCCATTCAGCATTGATGTCGCGGTGAGGGAAAACTTGGACGCTCAATATGAGATCAGCAAGCTTTGTTTATTGCAAAGAGCATTAAACTTTTATACACAATAAGTAATAAGCTCATGAATATTCTGCAAGCTAAGTGATTTATTGGTTATGCTATACCATCAATTCTTCATTCTTTCAGGCCTACATTCTCTTTTCTCATGTCTCTCTGTCTACTTGTTATGGTACCCAGCTATGCCTAAGGACACAATATATTGCAGATGCAAGAACTCAGACTAGCTGAGTTCGGTACTTTCTCAGCCTTTGGTCGGCTAACAAGCGAATCTCTACGTCACCTCTGTCATGTAGCCATTCCTCCACGCAGTGCTTTGGATAGAGGTACTCTTTAGTTATTAAACTTCAGTTATAATTACATACAAAACAATTCTGTAAACCTGTCCTGGGTTGGCTCTATGATGCTTTTATCCCCAATCGTCTTGTTCTGTATATGCTGAATAGTAAGTTTTGCACCTTTAAGACTTATTGCAGAGAGTGAAGGGGGGAGAGAAGTGCAGGTTTTTTTTCCTCCAGACACTGCTCTCACTCCCCCACATTCCTCCTCCTGGACTGCTGTTGCCTGTGGACAGACAGCGGGACAGAGCTCTTCTTTTGTTTTCGGTTAGTTTAGCTAGCTGAAGCAAAGAAGTTCCCTGGAGTGTTTTTCTTTCTTTTCTTTGGACCTCTTGAAACCTGCTCTGGACTGAACACCCAGGGGAGCACCGGCAGCTCACATCTGTGGCCCACCGGGCCGGGCCTGGCCTGCGACAATTCCAGAACCAGAGGGACTGATCAGAGACTGAGTGAGCTGCAACCCGGGGATGGGGTTTTCTCAGTTTGTCATCTCTTTTAGAGTAGCAAGGGATCTCATTGTTTGATATTGTTTTGGTTTTATTGTTTAATAAACAGGTTTTTTCCACCTTTCTCCAAGGAGGTATTTTTTCCTCCCGAACCAGCTGGGGGGGAGGGGCCGATTGGATCTACTTTTCCCACCGGAGTTCCTTGGGGGGATTCTTCCCCAAATTTGCTCTAAACCTGGACAAAACCAAAGTATGAACTACCCCTGAGTGCAATATACTCATTTTGCCCGAGTAAGTTTTAGTCTCAGTTGATTCTCTTCTGGTATCACTCTCCAAGGGACTTCTAGAGCTTTCTTCACTCCAGAGTGATGGATCCAGGCATTCTGCTCCTAGATTTTGATTGCGGTGAAGGTGGTGAGAAGTACTTGCAGTGGTCCCTCCCACTGTGGTTCCAAAGTCTTCTCTTTAAGAGACTAAACATATACATCATCCCCAGGCTAACTCCCTGCTCCGAGTTCTAGCCACATGTTTCTCAATTTCTCTGAGCTGTTTGCTTAAACCCACCATGTAGGTGGCTAGTGTTATCACCCTAATGTGGGTGGACATTCCCTTTGTATTCCATATCGTCTTCCATAAGGCATTTCAAAAGGATTTAGCATTCCTTTAGCTCAAGGTTTAGTTTGAATTTTCAATAGAGCTAGTGGAAGAGCTTGGGGCCAGGGTAGATTAACTCCTTGACCCAGTCTTACAATCTGCTGCTTAATCAAATTATTCATTTTCTCTACCTGGCTGCTTGATTGGGGGCAGTATGGAGTGTGAAGTTCTTAATCTATGCCCAGGTGACTACTAATCTGTTACACTGCGCTGGAAATGAAATATGACTCTCTATCTGAGGATATTGTGGCTGGAACTCTGAAGCGTGGTATTATTTCTTGTAATAATACTCTGGTCACCTCTTGAGCTTTGACAGTTCTGGTGGGGAATGTTTCTGGCCACCTTGAAAATGTATCTATCAATACCAGTAAATAGTGATACCCTCCTTTCCTTGGGAGTTCTGAAAAGTTAATTTGCCACTGCTGTCCAGGCCCATGGCCTCTCCCAGTCTGACCGAGTTTCGGTCGGGGGGTATTTTTGGGGTTAGTCTGGAGGCAAGGATCACATTGTCGGCTTACCTGAGTGATAGTGGCATGTAAATTCCTAACAACGATTCTTTCAATCAGATATATGTTCTAGAAAGCCTGTGGAAATTACTACTTCAAAGTCAACACTTCATTTCAATGCACTCTGTATCACTCGCAGCCTTGGTCATTTCAAGAAAGGAGCCACACTCTATAAAAAGCTTTTAAGCAGTTAGGCCCTAGTGTGTTTTCTAGTGCTCTTCCTTCACTAGTAACCACGAAAATGGGAAGGGGTTACTAGCTCTCTTTCAATGGTAGCCCACCCCTTGTAGTTGTACGTTTCTTTTGATTGGTATTATTGTATTATGGCTTACCTTCGAGGAAAATCTGTCCATAATTACCTCACTCTTAGCTGCTTTCTTTGCCTCTCCATCCACCAGCTCATTTCTTTCCTCCAATTTTAAGCTCACTCTCTGGTGTGCCTTAATATGCTTTTTCAGGTAGCTGAACTGCTTCCAGCATCCGGATTGTCTCTTCTTTCCTTGTGAGGTCAGCAGTCCCCTCTCCTTGCAGATGGCTCCATGTGCATGCACGACTCTGGATTCCTTTTGCTGTTTCTAAGGCATGGGTCAATGCATTTATCTCAGCCTTCTGTGCAGAGGTACCTGCTGCTAAGGGTCTAGACTCTATTACCTCTCTGCAGGTAGTCACTGTGTACTTTGCATGTCGCTTTCCACTGGCAATGTAGCTACTCCCGTCAGTGAACCAGGTCTCTGCATCGTCTAAAGGAGTGTCCTTTAAGTCTGGGTGGCTGGAGTAGGTAGCTTCAATGGTTTCTAGGCAATCGTGGTGTACTGCTTCTTCTTGATTTCCACTGAGAAAAGAAGCTGGGTTGACAATATTAGTCACCACTATCTCTACATCATCTTGCTCTACTATGATGGCCTGGTATTTCAGAAACCTCTCTGGTGAAAAGCCAGTGGCCACCCTTTACTTCCAGTACTGCGGGCACTGTGTGGGACACTAGCACAGTCATTTTTGTCCAAGGGTAGACTTTGGTGCTTCTTGAATATTCAGCACAACTGCTGCTACAGCTCTGAGGCAACCTGGCCATCCTTTGGCTGTTGCATCTAGTTGCTAAGAGAAGTAAGCAACTGCCCTTTGGTATGGACCGAAGGCCTGAGCCAGTATTCCCAGGGCAATTCCTTGCATGGAAAAATAGAAAGAATTATTTACTTACATCTGGAAGTCCCAAATCTGGAGCTGACATGAGGGCACTCTTTAGCTGGTGAAAGGCCTGTGTGGCTTCCTTTTCCCACTGGAGATCTCAGTTCCCATCGGCAATAAGGGCATAGAGGGGTGTGACGAGCAGTCCATCCTCAAGTCTGCTGCCCAGCACTCACTTCTTACCTCAGGTAGATTACTTTCTGTTTCACTACCTGTGCCCATTTCTTTTATACTCTGTTTCCTTGGAGTCCTAGCAAATTCAGAAAGCTTACCGTCTAGGCCACACACGGACTGCAACAGCCCCCCTTCTTGTGGAGCTTCCCAGGACTCTGGATCAGTTGCAAGTTGTTCTCCAGTCGGAGTGGGGGAATTGTTGAAACCTACAGGCCCATGGACCATGTGAACTGTGTTCTAGGACTTTCTCATTTGAATGCAAAAATTTTCTGGCTGGCTTCGTGGATAGGGAGGAAAAAGAAGGCATCTCTCTCAGGTCTAAAACAGTGAACCAGGTTAGCTCAGGTGTTAAACAAGTTAGTAAAGTATATGGATTTGCTACCACAGGGTATAAATTCTGTGTTATCTTATTGACAGCCCTCAATCCAGTACTTAAATTATTGCGCTGATTCCTTCCCTATCTTCTTTTTGAGGGTACTGCTCAATTCTCACTGGTTGTGTTCTTTCCTTAAGCTTGTTTACTATGTGGGGGCATTTTTCACCCTCTCTGGTACAGCAGAGGCCCATACCCTCGAAAACACTTATTTACTTATTCTAATATCTCTTTACTAATGTCTTTCTTAATTTCAATGGCTGTTAATGTTAAGCCTAACATCTTCATTTGCCTACAGAGTAACCTTTCTCATTTGAGAATGTTTAGTTAATTGAGCGTATTTTACAAAAGCTTCTATGTACACATAGTACACATGTTACTTTAAAGCTTTGCAAAAGTATGCCTTCTCAGACTGGTCAGTTGTTAATTCCCCACACTACAACATAAACATTCTCCACAGGTACTAAAGCTTTATTTAAAATTGAATATATGGCCCTTGTGTCGACAAAAATTCTACCCTTTTCTTTCTTCTGATCTCACTGCCTCTCGCAGAGGCGTCTGTTACATCATAGTTCTGGATGAAATTGAACTGTCAGGAGGGGGATGGGTTCGAGTCAGTATATTTTGGAGCCTAAGTCTTCTTCCCTTTTGGGGAGGTCATCTTTATCCTTCCTCCCTTACCTTAGGAGGAGCCTTTAACAAATCATATGTACTCATTTTGCAAACTGTAATCGCTTTGCGTTTCAGCATGATAAACTTTGCTTGACTTCATACGTTGCTATCTTATGCTGCATGCTGAACAACACGTTTGATTTGCTTTCTCTTTGCCTTGTTTTCCTTTTCAAGGGCCAAGACCAGAGGGCAGTCTGATCTCACAGTCTCTTTGCCATTCTGGGTGATTTTTTAAAACAAAAAGACATTTTAGCATACAAACCCCCATCTCATTTACCTTCCTATTTTCAAACAGTATTAACTGCAATGAAGTATTATAAATCTTTTTATTTTCTGAGCTGCTCTTACTGGCAACCTTCTCCCAGTGAGCCCCTCCTCCCAAAAAGGGGCTAATTTAGGAACCTCTTTGCTCTGGTCAGTTCTCACTATCTCTTTCTCTTTGCCCTATCTCGCCTCCCCCCAAACTTCTCTTTACAAAGTTTCGCAGTAGTTTCTTAGTCTTCCTCTCACACTCTCACACACAGCTCCAGGTGGCAGGTATCAGATGTGATTTCCCACACATGAGCTTTATCATCTTAGGTTCTGAATCAGCTTGATCAGAAAACTTTAATTTACACTCAGGGCATGTGCCTTGACGCTTATTAGAACAGCAATACCAGCGTGTCTCACAAACTCTGCACAGCAATAATACTAACGCAGCATGCCAGCTTCTTGATGCACCAAGGGCCTTCAGGAATTGCCCACAGAGGCAGGCTATTCTGTTTATTACAGAGAACTCTAAATCCCCTACAGCAGGCTGTTCCCAGTCCAGACTTACTATAGTACCAGCTGAAGTCTCATAAACTCCTTCATCTCTTCTAGCTAAAGTCTGTTTTACAAAATATCAGTCTTTTCTAGTTCTCTTCTTGCACAATCTAATTAAACACTGTGTCTACTTACACTCGTTTTACTGCCTTGCAAAAAGGCTGTGCTTGTCACAGCAGAAACTCTGATATGCCCACAGACACACATGCCCCCCTTTATCTCAAATTCACTAGAGCCAAGGCTTGAATTGCTGGGGCGGGGAGAATTCTTGGAATTCCTTTAATTCGCTTTGCCATAGTTAAATCACTATACCAGAGTACTCCTGTGTAAAATGCTACTCTTGTTGCAAACAAAATCTTATAATCTCCACAAACACCACTATAAAATCTGAGAATCAAGTTACCACAATGCAGTGGAAGAAAATCACCACACAAAATCACTGGGAAAGGGCATATCTCTCAAAGTGCCCACTTTTCTCAACACAACACAGCATACCATAATTCAGCATTTACTCACATCAGTTTTTCCTGGACACAATCAAAATAACAGCACACAGTCCAGAGATGAAGTCCAAACATTCAGGGCAAAGGAACTCTCTGAGCTCGTGCTCACAGTAAAAATGTACTAAATCTACACAAAGCACTACATTTAAACACAATAAATACCGTCACTGACCTTCCTTCACTCGTTCCGCTTCTCTGCGGGGCACTCCCTGCCCCCACAGCCTGCCGCAGCTGGCCCCTCAGGCCTCACCCGGCTGCTTCAAACACGGGTAGAACTCACCCCCCTGCGCCATGGGTGAACTCACTTGTTGGCTTTCTCTTTCATATACCAAGCACTCGCACGATTACAGACACATTAACATTAACCACACAGTGCATTAACCATACAATGACACAGTGTCTGACACACGCACACACATATTCACTTGACCCACTCCCAGGGTCGCTGGCAGTATGCCCTATCAGAACAATGAACTCCCGTCTCTAATACAGCTGCTCCATCAGCTGCACCCAGACATCCCTGAGTAATTTACTCCCTATCTCTCTTTTCCCCTAGGGGCCCCTCAGTACATACCATATCCTCCTCTGCAGACCAGCAGGTCCTTGTCTGTCCTCGCAGGAGGCAAGTCAAGACAAGCGGAGTCTCACCAGGAAAAAAATCCTAGGGCGCACCTTGGAGGTCTGTCTATCCCCCCTGCCCCTGCGGGGACAGAGAACACCCTGCCTGGCTCGCCATAATGTTTTGCGGAGAAAAGAACTCCACAACTTTGTAAAAGTTGTAAAGCTGGTATGTTTGTTTATTGCAGCGCTGGACGCATGTGGAGATTTCTCTCCCTAAAAGGGCATGCACGTCTCTGAGAACTTCAGATCTCCTTTGATCTCCCCTTTCAAATACATATGCATACAGTTTCACAATAGGTTCATACATATTCATTCCTATGGACTCTGCGTGATATTTTTCGCCAGTTCCTCTTAATCAAAAAGAATTTCTGGGTCAGGGCTGCCTGTCCTTGCAGTCATTTCTGTTTGGTTTTTTTTTTTTTTCTGTCTCCTTCATTATCTCTGTCCTGCAGTTTTTCCTCCAGCTTTGGCCTTACAGACTTTTCACCTTTCCTAGACATTTCACCTCATTCAAAATGGATTTTTACTCTGGGGGATTTTTCACTCTGTCTCAGGGGCACGCAATTGGCGAGACACTCCAAGAGCATCATCGAAATCGAGGGGCCAAATGGACAATATGCAAATATACACCCGTTTGTGTTAGATTATCTGGAACCATTTTTAGGGAGAGATTTAATGTCCCAGTGGGGAGTCACAATTGATATTCCAGACTCTCCACAGGATTTTTGGGCAGCGGTCACTGAAAAGCGCTCTACCCAAAAACTGAATTGGAAGACAGAAACACCAGTTCGGGTAGAACAGTGGCAGCTCAGTAAACAAAAACTGAAGGCACTTGAGGAGCTAGTGAAAGAGCAACTGAAAAAGGGTCACATTGTGGAGACTACATCTTCATGGAACTCTCCAGTGTTTGTCATCCAGAAGGCTGGCAAAAAGAGATGGAGGCTCCTCCACGACCTCCAACAAATTAATAATGTCTTTGAAGATATGAGCTCTCTCCAACCTGGTATGCCGTCCTCAGCAATGCTTCCACAAGATTGGAAATTGGCTGTTATTGAAATAAAAGATTTTTTTTTCCAAATCCCCCTACACCCTGACGATGCACTGTGTTTCACATTCTGGGTCCCCACTATCAACTGGGAAGCCCCAATGAAAATGTACCATTGGAAAGTTCTTCCTCAGGGACTAAAAGCCTCAACATCGATGTGCCAATGGTATGTCTCTTCCTTGCTGTCCCCAGTGTGTGCAGCCACAGGAAAGGCCATCATCTATCATTATATAGATGATATCCTTGTGTGTGCCCCCAATGATGATTTACTCACCCACGCGCTTGACCTAACGATCAATGCATTGGTTGTTGCAGGGTTCGAGCTCCAGTTAAAGAAAATTCAAAAGATGCCACCTTGGAAGTATTTGGGCTTAGAAATTGGAAATAGGACCATTGTTCCTCATAAATTAAAAATGAAAATAAAGATCGAGACCCTTGTGGATGCCCACAAATTTTGTGGGTCTTTAAATTGGGTAAGGCCCTGGCTAGATCTGACCAACAAAGACCTTGCCCCTCTTTTTGATTTATTGAAAGGTGGAGAGGACCTGAGTTCTCCTAGAGCTATTACCCCAGAGGCACAGAAAGCTCTAGAAAAAGTTCAGACAGCAATGTCCACAAGACAGGCCATTCAAATTTATCATCTTAGGTTGCCACATGTCCATGGAATCATTTTCCAGTGGGAGCAGAAGCAAATACCTAAGGCAAAGGAAACACCTAAAAAAGGCCAGGCCCAGAGGGACCCTCTCTTGATCATAGAGTGGGTTTTCCTCAGTCACCAAAGGTCCAAGAGAATGACAAAGCCCCAAGAGCTGGCAGCAGAACTGATCCAAAAAGCTAGGACCTGGATCAGGGAGCTGGCAGGATGTGACTTTGAGTGCATTCATATTCCAATCGAGTTAAAATCAGGACAAATTACTGAGAAAATGTTGGAACATTTGCTTCAGGAAAATGAGGCATTGCAGTTTGCTCTGGATTCCTACTCAGGACAGATTTCTATCCATCGGCCTACCCACAAAATTTTCGAAAAAAAAGGTTCAATTTACTCTGAAATTGAGAAGTGTTCAAAGTAGGAGACCTTTAAAAAAGGCTCTGACCGTCTTTACAGACACGTCCAGGAGATCCCACAAGTCGGTTATGACTTGGAAGGATCCTCAAACCCAGCAGTGGGAGACAGACATTGCTGAGGTGGAAGATTCACCTCAGGTTGCTGAGTTGGCTGCAGTTGTTAGGGCGTTTGAAAAGTTATCAGAACCATTCATTCTGATTACAGACTCTGCATATGTGGCAGGAGTAGTATCCAGGGCAGATCAAGCAATACTGCAAGAGGTGTCTAACATTGCACTTTTCGAATTGCTCTCAAAACTTGTAAAATTGGTCTCCCACCGAGAGCAACCATTCTATGTGATGCACATCAGGTCACGCACCAACTTGTCAGGTTTTATTGCTGATGGTAACAGAAGGGCAGATGCTCTTGCTGTGCCTGCAGAGATGGCCCCTCTCCCAAATGTTTTTGAACAGGCAAAAATCAGCCACCAGCTTTTCCACCAAAATGCACCTGGCCTAGTTCATCAGTTTAACATCACTCAAGAACAGGCCAAAGCGATTGTGGCCACATGCCCCAATTGCCAACAACATGCACTCCCTACATTGAGTATGGGAGCAAACCCAAGGGGGTTGAACAGTTGTGAACTGTGGCAAACGGATGTTACACACACAGTCATTCGGACGGCAGAAATATGTTAATGTTAGAATAGATACCTTTTCTGGAGCAGTCTATGCCTCTTCCCACACGGAAGAATCATCCTCTGATGCCATAAAGCACCTCCTACAGGCTTTTTCTTTCATGGGCATCCCCAAGGAGTTGAAAACTCATAATGGGCTCACTTACAAATCCAAGGAATTCAGGAGCTTCCGGCAGCCATGAGGAGTAGAGCACAAAACTGGCCTCCCCTACTCTCCTACAGCTCAAATCGTAGTAGAAAGGACTCACCATGATATCAAAAGAACCCTGGACCAGCAACATCAGGTCCTGAAAGTGGAACCTCCCCACATCCGGTTGTCCAGGGCACTGTTCACAATCAATTTTCTGAACTGCTCTTTTGACAGCCTGAATCCACCCATCGTACGCCACTTTAGGGGGAGCAGTCAGATGTCAGTGAAAGAAAAACCTTCTGGTCTTAGTAAAGGACCTTACTCTTGGAAGACACTGGGACCTTACAAATTGGTTACATGGGGATGTGGATATGCCTGTGTGTTCACCCTCTCTGGTTTAAAGTGGGTTCCTTCCAAATGGGTAAGGACCTACGTCCCCAAGTTCTCAGGGAATTCTACAGAAAGAACCCCAGGTTGCTAATGCTGCCTGGAGAAGGAAACGCTGTCGCAGTCGAGGCGGTCACGACATAAAGCAGAGACCACAAGCAGTCTCAGTTGGTAACACTTTATTAGTGAAAATGGCTGATCTTTTATACACTTTCTAATTGTTTACCCTTCTACCTTAACTATTGGCCACAATAAGTCAATACCATGCTATTGGTGAAAAATTATAATGACTCCACCTAACTTTCTAAAAATGCTTCATCCAGCTGCAGAATGCTCTTATCTTATTTCTCTCGATCTCCTTGGTTACGGCCTTGGAGAAAGCTCCTTATCAGCTTCTTCTTCTTCTCGCTCCTTTAGCTCAAAAGGCCTGCTGCTAGCCCCTTCCACAATTCCCCCTTTTTGTTTTTGAACTGTAAATACAGCTGCTATGGATTTTTGCAGGGCCCTTTGCAAAAACCCAAGCAGAGAGGGGACACACAAAATCACAATCACAACCATCAACAAAATTCCCATTCTTAATAGAGTCGTTCCTGTCCTTCATCCATCTTTAGGTAATGATATATGGTCTTGGCCAGTGTCATCCGCACGTTCTGCTTCAGCTGCGGAACCATCGATCCCGTCCTTTCCCGCACGCTCTAGGTAAGGTTTGACACAGCGAGCAGGAACCCATCGAGGACCATTATCTGTCAAAACACAAGCATAACCCCTCCCCCAGGTTATCAGTTCCACTGGACCAGACCATATACCAGTAATCAAATCCTTGACCCATACCTTGACATTTCTATGGAAATTTGGTTGCTTAGAATTCAAAGAAGAAAAATGGCAAAAGATTGGAGATAACTGTGAGTCAGGTAGGGGACGCAAGAAGTTTAACACATAAACAGCTTTATCTAATCTCACTTGAGGTGACTCCTGTTGCATTCCCCCTTTTTGTTTTTGAACCTGATGTTTAAGAAGTCCGTGAGCTCTTTCAATAATTGCTTGGCCCGTGGGGACATGTGGAATACCTGTTGAATGCTCAATGCCCCAAGCACGAAAGAATGCTTGCATTTTCTGCTAAGCATATGCTGGGCTGTTTTCTGTTTTTACATGACACGGAACACCTAGAATAGAAAAAGCATTATAAAAATGACGAATAGCATCTTGAGTTTTTTCTCCTGTGAATGCTGAAGCAACCATTGCATGAGAAAAATTATCAACTGTAACATGAACATACTTAAAGCGACCAAATTCTGGCATTTTTGTAACATCAGTTTGCCATTCTTCTAACGCAGAAAGACCTCTACGGTTGGTACCATAATACTGAGTGACAGGAGTCATATGACAGTCAGGACAAGAGGAAAGAATAGATTTTACTTTGGCAGTAGACAATTTGAATTGCTGCTGTAAAGCTTGAGCACTCCGATGAAAAAAATTGATGGGATAAAATTGCCTGCTGCAACACATTGGGTACAGTTTTGATTGCAGCAGCAGCTGCTAAAGAGTCTACATAGGCATTGCCTTCAGCAAAAAATCCTGGTAATGATGTATGGCTGCGAATGTGCATGATGAAGTAAGGATGTTTTCGAGCACCAATAACTGTCCACAACTTCACTAATATGGTAAACAATGGTTTCTCTTGAATATTGTACAACACTGCTTGATCTAAATGCTTAACCAGATTGGCAGCATAAAGTGAATCAGTAACTATATTTACAGAACCAGGAAACAAAGTAAAAGCCAAAAGAACAGCACAAAGTTCAATCAGTTGAGGAGATCCCTGCTGAATCACTGTCTGATATTCCCAGTGATCATCCTTTCTCCAAGCCACAGCTGCTTTTCCTGTTTTCCCGGACCCATCTGTAAAAACCGTTATACCTTCCGCTGGAACAGGAGAACAGATTTGCTTGCCTTCAAAAGGAATCTCTTTAGTCAGTGTTAGAACAGGATGAGAAGGCAAATGATATGAGATTTGGCCTGTAAAACAAGATAAGGCAGATTGCAATTCATGATTATTTTGAAAGCACCATTCAAAACACCACTGTTGTGCAGGTATCACAATGGTCACAGGGTCCTGTCCCAAAATCTCATGACAACGCCTGCGGCCCTTGATGATAATATCTGCAAAAAGCTCATAAAGTCATGGAGCTGTTTTCCGAGATCTGAAAGATAAAAATATCCATTCCAGAATATGCATTGATCTTCCCAGTTATCATTCCATTGACACAGTATTCCACATGGTATTTCATGGTCTTTCAAAATAAACAATTGAACACCAACAGAGGTATCTATCCTGTTAACAAATTCGTGCGCTAGGGCTAATTCAACTTCTTCTAGGGTCTTTTCGGCTGCTAAGGTCAATTGCCTCTCATCAGTAGAGGAAATTATGCCTGAGAGCAAATCAAACAATGGCTGCATCTGATGATTATTTATGCCTAAATATGATCGAATCCAACGTATTAAACCAACCAATTTCTGTACATCAGTAGCAGTTTTAACATCAATGTCTAACTTTACAGGTTGAGGCATAACTTGAGTGTTGGTCACCAACATACCTAGGTATTTCCAAGGCATGTGTTCCTGCACTTTCTCTGGAGCAATGATCAAACCAAAGCCTTTCAAATTTGTCACAGCACATTGTTTAAGAGCTGAAAACTGTTGTTTGTTGTCAGATGCCAACAAGATATCATCCATGTAATGATAGCAGTAGCAGTTTTAAATTGCTCCTGGACTTTTGACAAGGCCTGTGCCACAAACCATTGACAAATAGTTGGCGAATATTTCATGCCTTGTGGGAGTACCTTCCATTGATATCTTTTATCAGGTTCAGCATGATTTATAGAAGGCACCGTAAAAGCCAATTTTTCTTTGTCCTGCTCAGCCAATGGAATAGTGAAGAAACAATATTTTAGATCAATGACAACTATTTGCCATTCCTGTGGAATCATCGTGGGTGTAGGAAGGCCTGGTTGCAAAGCTCTCAGTGTTGCCATTACAGCATTCATCTGCCGTAAATCATGTAAAAGTCTCCATTTTCCCGATTTCTTTTTTATTACAAAAACAGGGGTGTTCCAGGGACTGAATGATTCCTCAATGTGTCCCGCTTGCAATTGTTCTGTAACTAATTCTTGTAGGGCAGTAAGGTTTTCAGTAGTCAGGGGCCACTGGCGATCCCGGACAGGCTTATCTGTCAACCATGTCAGGGGTACAACTGGACTTTCATTGCCCTGCAACACAGTGGCCCCCATTAAAAATCCGTAGTAATTTTGACACCCCATTGAGATAAACAGTCTCGTCCCCACAAACTTTGAGGAGCGTTGGCAACATAGGGTCTGATGTTAGCTTGTTGGCCATCAGGATGTTTCACATTAATTACAATGGCTGACAGGCCACCTGTTGTAGCACCACCCAACCCCAGGAGTCCAAAACTTGCACGAGTGAGAGGCCACAATTGAGGCCAGCAAAGTCGGGAGAGTATTGTGACATCTGCTCCAGTGTCAATCAAACCTGTTACTGATATAGTTCCTGGATGACATCCACTGGCGGTGAGAGTGCATGTCTTTCCTGGACGGCTCTCTGTTACTTTCTCAGTCCAGAACACTTGAGGTACTCCTGTCGATCCAAAGCTTCCTGTGCCGTGACTTCGGTCCACTGTATTTGGAACAGAACTCACAAAAGGTACAAGTTGAGCAATGCAAGTTCCTTTCTGAATAGTGACAGGAGGGTCATCATTCGATACCATAGCATGAATCTGCTCTAAATAATCAGCATCAATAAGCCCTAGATGCACATGAATACCTCTAAGTGTAGTACTTGATCTCCCTATCAAAAACACACTCAATCCGCGTCCTATCGGACCATAGGCATCAAGAGGCACTTTACATATTTCTTTTGTTAACATGGTTACTGTGTCAGAGTTGGGTTTATCAATCCCTGCGGACCCGCTTGTTGCCCCTTAGAATTGTTCGCAAATGGGTAGCTTTGCAGGGCTGGGAAGGCCCGCATTTGCTGTTGTGGTTGTTGGGGTATTTGTTTCCCCATGCACCCCCTCGCGCTCCTCTTTGGGTTTCCCGGCAATAGCTGACCATTTGCATGATATTTACTCCTGCATTGCTTAGCATAGTGCCCAGATTTAGCACAATGGTTGCATACAATATCGCTGCTTGCACTTGGCCTAAATTTTTTTTGCGGACAGTACACTGTGACTTTACGTGCCCCTGTTGTCCACAATTATAACACTTCGCTGAAGGTCTTAACACTGCAGCAAGAGTTGCCATTTTATGCTCAACTGAACCAACTTTCGAGCAAGCAGTAACCATTTTAGACAAGGTGGGTTCCCCAGGCAAAGTGTCAATAATCTTTCTGCAGTCTGGGTTTGCATTTTCTTTAGCCAATTGTACGCACAATTAGTCTTGCAAAGTTTCATCATCTACCTGTTTCTCAATAGCGGCAGCAAGTTTTTCTGCAAACAGCAAAAATGGTTGTCTCGTCCCTTGTTGTATAGTGACATATTTCTGTTTTGGAGCTGCCATTTCCATTGTTGTAGTTAAGGCACTTATGCCAATTTGCTGAGCTTGCGCCAAAATCGAAGGATCCCACCTTGCCTGTAAATCTGGATTAGCAAAGGCCCAGTGCCCAGTAGGGCATCAACACCCACAGCATGATGAGGGTCGTGTTGAGGCAACTGCATATTTGTTAAAGCGGTGCACTCAGCCACTCACCTCCAAATCTCTTGAAATACACCATATTGTACTGGCTAGAATAGAATTGTAGCAAGATGAGTGATGTCATAAGGTACAAGCAAATCTGCATTAATCACACGTATTAATTGCATTACCTCTGAGGAATTAATACCATATTGAGCTACTTTTGATTGGAGGTCTTGCACAACCCTCCAGGCGAAGACGTGATGACTGTCGTTCTGTCCTGTTTCAGGAGCTGCTTTGAAAACTGGAAAAGCCATAGGGTTATCACAAGCAACATTTGCAAAGGCACTGTTCTCCTGAGGTACTCTTGGAGCACCTAACCTTTCTATGATGTCCCAATTCTTTTCTTCAACTGCTTTCCTCCTAACAAATTCCCAAAACTCCTGAAGGTGTTGAGGAAGCACAGTGACTTGGCATGTCGGCAAAGTCCATGGGGCAGTAAGGCTAGAGCTCTTAGGAGATGAAGGGACCAGAGCTCCTTGCCCCAACTCAGGTGTTACTGCGGGCGACTCATCACTTGATTCACTGTTGCTGTCACTGTCAGGTAAAGGAGGATACGGCCTTGCAGGTTGTTCAAGCCACTCAGAGGGGAGCGGGGGGGGGCGGACAGGTGGACCAGAGAGGAGGGAAGCGGGGGGGCAGATGGCTGGGTTTCTCTCTCTGCTAGAGACATTTCAGTTAACTGCCATAGCAGTGTAGTATATACAGGCACCATTTCGAGCTGCTGTGCAGGTGTGAGATAAGGAGGCTTAGGGGTCTGACAAGAAGAGGCTAGGGCAGCTTTCCCAGAAGCTTTGGCACCCAGCCCAGAAGCTCTGGCAGCATGCCAGGTAACTTCCATGGCATCCGAACTTTCTTTACCAAGTTCCCCATCAGAGGCCCTCTCTGCCTCAGAGGCCCCCTCTGCCTCAGCCCCCCTGTCAGGTTCTGTTATCAGCCCCAACTCTTCGTCCGCATCTTGCTCTGTTTCTCTCTCTATTTTCCATTCCTTTTATGCCTCAAAGAGCGAGTTCCAAGTAACTGCTAGATCAACAACTGTTTTATCTCCCGCTCGAATGACTTGCCAAATTCTGTCGGCGACTTTTTTCTATGCCTTAACACTAAATGCTGTGTTGGGATCAGTGCTAAAATTCTGTGATTTAGCCCACAGCAATATATTACGAAGCTCATAGTCAGACGTATTAATTCCCTTATTTCTTAACCAAACTTCCCATGTAGACAGAACATTTTCTTCCTCTTTAGATAAATTTTGTCCCATTATTACTAGTTGGTGGCTCACCTACTTCCAGGTGTCTTGATTGGATGGAATCAGGTCCGGACCTCCCTGTGGCTTCCACCTGCCACTCTCAGCTGCCCCAACGCCGCCTCCCCCACTACGTCCCAGTAGGTCACGGTCGCCAATTGCTAGGACCCCGTATGGGCCCCCACCGACTATGTTCTTATCATGTCGGCGGTCACCAAAATGTCGCAGTCGAGGCGGTCACGACATAAAGCAGAGACCACGAGCAGTCTCAGTTGGCAACACTTTATTAGTGAAAATGGCTGATCTTTTATACACTTTCCAATTGTTTACCCTTCTTCTACCTTAACTATTGGCCACAATAAGTCAATACCATGCTATTGGTGAAAAATTATAATGACTCCACCTAACTTTCTAAAAATTCTTCATCCAGCTGCAGAATGCTCTTATCTTTCTTCTCTCGAGCTCCTTGGTTATGACCTTGGAGAAAGCTCCTTATCAGCTTCTTCTTCTTCTTCTTGCTCCTTTAGCTAACAGGCCTTCTACTAGCCCCTTCCACAACGTTGGGCTCTGTGAGCTGCAGTTTCAGCTTAGACACTTTCAATTCTTTGTCCCCTAAGAAATTCAAGAGCACTATAGTGCTCATCCTTACATTCTCCTCCCTTCAACCAGCTATCAATAAATCGTCCACATACTGTGATAATTTTGTTCCTTCCGCTGGTACGAAGTGACTCAGCACTTGCTCAAGTGCTTGCCCAAACAAGTTTGGCGAGTCCACAAACCCCTGAGGCAAAGATGTCCATGCTGTTTTCAGTTGGTCTTCCCATTGAAACGCAAAATAGTCTCTGCTGTCCTTAGCTAAAGGACAGGTCCAAAAGGCATCTTTCAGATTGATCATGCTGTACCACGTGTCCTCGGGAGAGACATTATTTAACAAAGTGTAAAGATTTGAAACCATGGGGAACAGTGTCTTAGTCATTTGGTTCACAGCCCTTAAATCCTGCACTAATCTATAACTACCATCTGTTTTCCGCACTGCCAATATTGGGGTATTATGTCTGGACATGCACGGCTCCAACGTTCCTTTTGTCACTAATTCTTCCATCACTGGTTTCAGCCCCCTCCTCCCTTTCATGGGAATGCAGTACTGCTTTACCCTAATAGGCTCTTCTGGCCTCTCAATTTCAATGTGGATTGGTTCGATGTCCAATCTCCCAGCCTCCCCTTGAGTGTACCAAACCTTCGGATCTATCCTCCCTCCATCCTCAACAGTGAGTTGGTAAAACCTCACCTTGAGTTGGGAATTCTGCACCACTAGGCTGATCTCTAGTGTCACCATCAGATCCCTTCCCAGCAGATTGTATTCTGCTTCCTCAACCAGTAACATGTTTCCAATGCAACGCTTATTCTCTGATTCTATTTCAACATTTTTAATAATTGGAACCTGAAAATATTTTGCCCCTATTACCATCATAGTATCATCGCTTATAGAGCATCCCAGTGGTAATTGCTGCACAGTGGTCCATTTGGCTCCAGAATCTACTAAAAATACTACCTCTTGCTTATGGGGTCCTAGTCTCAACTTTATCAAGGGTTCCTTGGATGTCCTGAACCCCAAATTAAAAAGTCCCTGACACCTCTAGTCTTCCTGAAACATTTCTCATCCTTGACTTTCTTCGGACAATTCCTTCACATGTGGCCCTTTTGTTTGCAGTAAAAGCACTCAATATCCTTTTTCTGATTGTTTGAGTCCGTACCTTGGGAAGAGTTCTGTTTCCGCTGTGGTGCTGACTTTGCCGAATACCGGACCTTTTCTTGTTTCTGTGCTTCCCTTACTGAGGCCACTAGCACTTTTGCCTTGATTGTCTGTTTTTCCTCATCCCTTCTCATGTAGACTTTCTGCGCCTCCAGAAGCAAATCCTGCAATTCTCTATCTTGCCATCCCTCTATCTTTTCTAGTTTCTTCCTGATATCTTCCGACGATTTTGCCACAAATTGAGTTTTCAACAGGACCGCCCCAATCAGGGATTCAGGGTCCGTTCCCGAATACATTCGGAGGCTCTTTCTCAGCCTTTCCAGCCATTTGGTGGGTGTCTCATCCTTTCCCTGGAACTCTCCTGGTACTTTGCTTATGTTTTGCCCTTTCGGCACCACCTCCCGTATGCCTTGTATTACCATGTTTCTGAGATTTATCATCCTCTGCCTGCCTTCCTCCATCTGGGCCCTCCAAGACGGTTTCTGGTTCAGCCACCTCTGGTCCCCTCACTCCCCTTGTAGGTTCCTATGTTCCCAGTGCCTTATCGAGGCTTGCCTGAATAATTTCTCTTTCCTCATTGTTAAACAACAACCTTAATATTGCATTAAGATCATCATAGGTATAAATGCTGGTTCCTAGGAACTCATTTAGTCTTTCTGCAACCCCCAACAGATCATCCATCAACTTCCCCATCTCCTTTTTAAAAGCCCTGATGTCCCCAGTATTGATCGGCCTATTCAGGAAGACAATAATTCCTGGAGCAGTCTGCACTTTGCGTAAAGGGAAGACGTTGGGCTTTTCTTCCTCATCCTTACTACTGTCAGTGTTTACCTTCCTAGTTCTTCATTGTGTTCAATGGGCTGGGGGAGAGCTGGCTCCTCCCATGGGGAGGACTCACTTCTCTTCTGATTTTGATGGTGGCACGGGCTGGGGTCGCTCCTGTGGGAGCGAAGGCGTCTTTTAAGTGTTTTAAATGCATGCTAATTTTTCACTACTCCAAATCAACCAAGGACTGAGAAATAACCCAGCTGATGCCATTTGAGCCAAATGACTAAAGGACTACAGTCTGTAAAACTGATTTTGAACTTTTCTCAGAAACCCAAGAAAAGGGGTGGATGTGAAAATCTCAAGAACAGAAGGAATCATTTCAGACTCACCGTTTGCCTCCTCTCCAGGTGCACATGAGGGAGGACAGCTGATAGCCTTTTAACCCTTTGGGGTAAAAGCCATTACTCGGACCATGGCTGGGGGACCTTATAGAGATACTAAGTGTGCTTTTGGATGCTTTTGCTTATTTTGCTTTGTATTTTTGGTTGTATTCAAAATATGGTTGGTAAGGTGATAGAGAAAACTTGGCAACTGGCCTCCTTTCTCAAAAGAAAGAAACGGGGGAAGTGTGGAGAGACTGGTTTAAGCATGGCTTAAAGAAAGAGGCCATGAAGGTACTCAGCTGAGGGAAATATAGAAGCCTGCTGCAAAGCAGCCTTTCCCAGGCTTTATCCTGTAAATAATTAGGTTCTCAGCCACCTTTTATATAAACAACAAGATTCTCAGACCGTTCTGTCCTTGGCTGCTACTGGGAACAGACGGCCAGTCTGGGAATAGATATGAAGGTTTTGAGAACCTTTCATATCATGGTGGGAACACTGATCTTGGTTTCAGTAAACTAACTTCAGGTATTGTAAACAAAAGGAGGAGCTGAAGTTTTCTCTACAGCCTGTCAGGAGCTCAGATTTTGCAATATGCATGAAGTGAATTAACACTGTTATAAAAAGTGCCTGATTGATGAATAAATCGGAGTCAGATGCTAAATCAACAAAGGTGGTCGCTCCCTCACTTCGACAGGCGTCGAAGCCTATTCTTGTGGGAGCAGAGGCACTGAAGCCTGCTCCTGTGGGAGCGAGGCTTCTGGAGGCGGTACGGGCACCGGACGTACCTGGACTTGCGAAGGTCCCGCAACTGCGGGCACAGGGACTTGGACTTGCACAGGCTGGGGCGGAGGGACCAGATAGGGAGGCGGGAGGTTATCCAGCAGCTCCCATTCCCTGCCCCAAGTTGCTGCACGCCTGTGGGCTCTTACCGGGAATAATCCCAAACAAGCATTTCTCCACATGCCAGCATATCCTATTTCTTCCAAGTCTTGCGGGTACTTGTCAGCCACATGATTATATAAAGTCTGGCACGTCCACATCTCGAACATGTTGAAAACAGGCCAGACCACGTACCTCCCAATCTCTTTTCCTCCCCATTTCCTGATGCAAAAATGGATGATTCTTTCCTTAGATTTTCCTTCCCTCTTAGGGTTGTCCTCCCAATGTTCTAACATCCATCCCAATGGACTATCCCTTGGGATTTCAGGTAGAACCTTTTCTGGGGCTTTCGAAGGCTTTTCCTGGGGTTTTCTCTGAGCCTTGCTCTTTCTCTGTCCCATCTTTGAAAACAACTTTTCCCGACCTTTCTTACCTTGAGTTTTTCGGCTGGGATTCTTGAAGAGAATCCTGGGTCTTTATCCGGTACTGGTTTCTTTGACATCTGCTAAAAACCTACCAGCTTACTTAGCCTCACAGAGAACTGTTCCGTGGACTTTTTGGCTGGTAACGAGCTCTCTTACCTGAATTCTGGACCAGAAGGTTTACCAGCTCCCAAACCCTTTGGGAACATCCCTTCCCTTCTGATCCAAACCCATGATCGAATCCCTGAACTCCCCCAGAGTTTCAGGCTTCACGTATGTGATGAGCCAAGGAGTCCACTTCCCCCGCGACTGACCACTTCCCTTGTGGGAGAGTGGAAATGCAATCTTGGAGCCCACACTCGCTTTGTGATAGAATCACATCTCACACACATGCTTGATCACACACCACTCAACCACACAGTACTCATGATTCCTTTTCCCGCATGGATTCTTTGTGCATGTAGACTTTTCCGAGTGCGAAAGCACCGTGGCTCCGGAGATCCCTCTCAGATCGCTCCAAGTTCCCGAGAGCTCTGAGCCCATTTTTATCCTCTCTTTGGCTGTGGTTCTGGCTTTGGTTCAGTATCTGATTGGTTCTGCTGGTTCCCAGTCCTGTCAGGTCGCTGAAATCAGCGGGGCACCTCCTGACTGGAGAGGGGGTCCCCGGACCCCAAATTCAGATCACATCAGGGTCACCAGAATTGTTATAAATGATCAACCAGAAAGCCAAATAAAAAAATGCGAAAGATTTTATTTTTGCGACCAAAATCTCGTCCTCAAAAACCACAGTCAAAGAGACAGCGTCGAGCCCGGGATCGGGGCCGGGTGAACCTATATCCGACCTCTATTGCATTGGACCTCCCTCTGTTCACGAATGCCGTCTCCAGCGGGGCTGTTTTATACAGTTTTTTATGCCTGAGGCAGAGGTGCCCCGATTCCTTTTGTAACCCTGCATATATATGAATTTTTCTTTCACTGTGCAGTGATGGACAATTGCTGTTTCCTGAGTAATGGCAGGCGCTGATCATATCAAGGGAAGTCATGTATTCAGTTGTATGTTTCTTGGCGACTTCGGTTATCTTGATTGATAATATCTATTAAGTGATGATCATTCTTGGGTGTTCCCTGATGATTCCAGAGGAAGCCCATCATCGCTCCAGCCATGTTCTTTATTAGTAAACGAGGCATTGTTGTCCTGCTGCCTCCAGGAGTTTCATAATTCCAATGTGGTAATCTGTCTCCAGGTTGCTCATGGTCAGAGGCTCGTTGGATGTTAAATTCCTTTTACCATTTTTATTTTTTACATTTTCCCCTTAATCATGAATTACTTCACATTATTTATTACAGGGCATACAGTATCATAAGATCAGCCCAGGACAGGCTGCTTCTTTCCAGTAGAGTGGTTGTCTCTGCAGCTATGCAGCACATTGTCTGTGTCTAAAGATACTGTTGTCATTTTGGGTATTGCCTGTTTTTTTCTTTTCCTTCGACTCTGTGACTGGAGCTTACTGGCTTGCTTCTCTGCCCCCTTACTTGCTCAGGAGTCCAGACCCAGTGTGTGCTGCACCCCATCTGGGCAGCCCCCTTTGCACAGCCCAAACCCAGGACCAGCCACAGCCAGTAAGCTATTCAGGAGAGCAATTCCCCACCCAACTACGCTGTTCTCTGCCTCTGCTTCAGGGCTTCTTGCTACACTGTAACCCAACACCCAGACAATCCCACGGCTTCGAGCAGGGCCCCAGAGTTTCTTCTACATTTTGTTTGCCACCCCCAGGTGTGCCTGCCCCCGCTGTTCCAGCTTGCTGCTTCTGAGGTTTCCTGCTGCAGTCCATTCCATTTCCCAAGTGGCAGTGAGACCAGCTGCTTCTCATGAGTTTGCAATGGAAATCTCCTTCTCTCTCCCACCAGCGTACCCAAAATTACCGTGTGGAAAGAAGGGGTTGCGCTTGCACCACAGCGCCCCCTGCATCCTCAGAGGAATCATCACCCCTGCCCTACCCACCGGGAGTCAACAGTGCCCCTGCCGGCTGTGACCATAACTACATCAGCAGGGAAAGTGCTTGACAGCTGAGAGAAGGCTGTTGTTGGGGTTGTGCTTTTGTTTGCTGTTGCTGCCATCATTGTTGTTTGTTTGCCGTGCTATATATACTAGCAAATGACTGTTATTCCTTTTCCAATCTCTTTGCCTGAAAGCCCCATAATTTCTTAGTAACAATAATTCAGAGGGAAGGGAGTGTCATGGTTTGACCCTGGCACAATGCCAGTGCCCCCATGAGAGTACCCTCTCCCTGGTGTCTGCTGTGAGATGTGACCAGGAATAAGCAAAGCAGGCTCCTGCTTAGAAATAAAGAAAACTTTATTGACTAAACTACAAGAAAAAAAGAAAAAAAAAAAAAAAAAACACAAGGAAAATGAAAACCTTACAAAAGCATTTTCCTCCTCCCCCCTGAGACAGAGTAAAAATCCATTTTGAATTAGGTGAAGTGTCTAGGAGAAGTGAAAAGTCTATAAGGCCAAAGCTGAAGGGAAAAACTGCAGGGCAGAGATAGTGAGGAGACAGAGAAAAAAAAAAACAGAAACGACCACAAGGTCGATCAGCCCTGACCTACGAATTCTTTGGATAAAGGGGAACTGGCGATAAATGTCACGCAGAATGAATATGTATGAACTTATTGTGAAACTGTATGCATATGTATTTGGAAGGGAAGATAAAAGGAGACCTGAAATCCTCAGAGGTACGCATGCCTTTTGAGGAGAGCATTCTCCACATGCATCCAGCGCTGCAATAAACAAACATACCAGCTTTACAACTTTTACATAGTTGTGAGGATTCTTCTTTTCTCCGCAAAACACCCCCATCAAATTTCCCAATGCAATATATTCCCCCAAATCACCAACTCTCAGTCTGGCACCACCCTTTAGAATACTCAATCTTCAGTTCATCAAGAGGAGAGGAGTCCTTCTTGCACCTTAGGCTTCCCCTGGAAAGACCGTTGAAACCTCGAGTGTTTCCATGTCACTCAGCACTGCCCGGAAAATCCTTTGCCATCGTGACACCTTCCTTCCATGCCCAGTGCTCTCACCACTGTGCATGGACCAGAGCTGCTTCTAGGGTTGTCTTTCAAGGATGCCTTGTCTCACTCCAAAAAAGACACAGTCTCTCCTTCGGGACATCTGTTCCCCCCAAATTTTCACCCCCTGGGGCTGAGGGGTACCCACACTGAACCCTCCTGGTTCTGAGGCACTGCCTCCCCCTAAATGTAGTCTCTGTGTCACAGGGAAAAAAAAATGGTTCCGTCTATGGCCACACAAGAAAAGTCCAGCCAAAAGGCCACTCCGTCATCTCTCCCCCCACTCAAGAGTCTTCTGCACTTCCCTCGTGGCCCATCCCTTCTTATCTCATCTCTTATCTCTCTTCTCATTCAGCTCCAGGAGGATCAGCATTTGCAAGGTCTCAATCATGCAAGAAAAGGGTTAAAAATTTCAGTCTCTGCCTGTCCCAGAGCTCTGGAACTCCCACGCTGCCCTGCTGGGCATCTTCTCCCCGCACCCCCCCCCCCCCCCCCCTTCTCCTCCTCGGCCGGCTGCTATCAAATTCAGACTCCGGCTCTCCCTCTCTCTCTCTCCTGGGGGGGAAGGGGGTGGCTGCCCGATGACTCTTGGTGCTCCTCCACCCTTCCATCCTCAAGGGCCTCTTCACCCCCCATCTCTGTCCAGGCCCAGGCCTACCACAGGGCTGCCCCTGCCATGCCCAGCAGCAGCAGCTGGACGGGGGAGGGAGATCCGACCTCTTTCCCTCGAAGTCCCAAGAGAGCTTCCCAGGTGCGCAGCTCTGGTTTTTAACCCGTGTGTTCTCAGAGGTGTGTCCGAACCTCAGTGGCTACATCAGGTGCCAATATTAAAATCTGAGCACCCATTGGTTTGACTACAGCATCCCAGAATTCCCATTTTTTGGTCAAACTAGCACAGGGGGTCATATTTTCCCTTCCAAGGGAGGTTCTCGCCTTCCTTAGCAGACACTTGTCTTTCAAACCAAGTCAGATTTTGGTGCCCAATGTGAAGCACAAGGGCATTGAGAGGAAAGGGTGAAAAAGGAACAACAGTTCTTGAGTAACCTAAGTTTTTGTGTGCCGAATATAGAAACCTCATTAAGCAGCACCACGTGGTCTAGCCTACTCTGGTTTGGTTGGCACATGGTTATGGCTATATTTTTTCAATTTGCAGCTCCTTATCTAAACATGGGTTCTATGACAAAGGCTGCTATGGCTGTAATCCAGTGTGCACAATTGGTCAATAAGGTGAGGAATTAATGGATTTTAAACTTCCTCTGGGATGTGGGCACATGGATACATGGCTATCACACACTAAGTGTATGTTTTTGGGGTTTCATTAATAATGGTAATCATTGTGAGGAAGTAACCCTGGGGGAAATCTTCTCCCAACCCTTCAACCATTTGTTTGGGCCTACCCCAACAGCTTCCAAAGGGTTCAAATGTTCCCTAAGTGCTAATGATATCGTACAGTGGCTAGTGTTGCTGATAGGCCTATTCTATTTAGCATTCAGAGATAAGATGAGGTTGCCTTGGATAACCACCCTGATATCTACCTGTCCTAGTTCAGGGCAAATTTGGGAGAGAACTCCCAAAGGGGTTCCTCTAGGGAAAGGGGTTAAATTTCTCTGGAGGCTCATGTGTCTTGGGAGGAGCTATCCCCCAAGCGCCTTGGCCACATAAATACAAACCTACTTTTCTGGAGTCTTTCAGTGTTTCATTTTTGGCGAGCCAGCTAGGGAGCTCTCTGTCTGGCTGCAGCATCAACTGAGAGGCAGACCTCCTAAGGCGTACCCCAGGACCTTCCCTGGAGGAGCTCTGCATCTCAGCTCACTCACTGCAGGGACAGACAACAGACTGCTGGGACTGTGGACAAACAGTATGTATCGAATCTAAGGTGGGGGGCCTGTAAATCATACACATGGCTTGAAGGACTGCTGGTAAGCCACTCAGAGACGTCTAGCGCACAGCTCAGTGCCTGTGTAAGTAAAGGTTTGGGGCTTGCAAGCAGCCACCGGCCGATGGGGTGGCTAACAGTGGAGGGATTCGCTGGCCAATAGGGCAGCTGACGAAAAGATTTGCTGATCAATTGCACAGCTACTAGCAACCCTGGGGATGGGTCAAGTGAATCTTTCTTTTTGTTGCTGCTATTTACTGTTATTGTGTGACTGTTACATCCAGACATTTTAGTTGCGTGAGTGGCTTTGTAACTGTGTGAGTGGCTTTGTGGTTTTGGTTGTGTGAACAAGTGAGATATACCTTCAGTATGGGGGGGAGTGCAGAGCTCTACCCGTGTTTCCGGGAAAAGCGAAGCAAGTGGAAGTGCGGAAGAGAGTGTGTTGTGTTTAAGTGTGATTAGTGTATGTTTTAACCATGGCTAGACAAACTGAAGGGATCCCTTTATCCCAGTGGTTAAGGTTTGATCCTTGGGAATTTGTAAACCCAGTAAATCATTGGATAGACAGAGGAAATGAGCAGGTTCATCTAGATGGATTATACCAGACCACTGCAGGGGAACTGGTAGCTTTGGACTGGGAGCAGCCTGCACTACAGAATTTGAATATTCAAGAAGGCATAAATGGAATAGCTTGTTTTTAGGGAAGTTTTAGAACTCTCAGTCCATCATGAGGTTGGCATCTCACCTGGGTATTGTTGCGGTGTAGAATTTGTGCAGGATGCTACTACTGTTCTTCTGCAAGGCGGCAGAGTGTGTGCGCTCAGTGCGAGTGGGGACAGCATTTTTACCGAGTGGATTTTGAACCCAAGATTTTAAAGCTTGTGTGTGGAAAGTCACATCTAATACCTGAGAATTGGGTTGTGCGAGAGGAAAACTGGGAAAGGAATGCGAGAGCCTGTGAAGAGAGGTTCGGGAGGAAGCGAGATAAGATGCAAAGAAGAAGATAATGGGAACTAGTCAGAGTAAAGAGATTTCCAGGGCCAGCCCATTGGGATGTATTTTGGCACATTGGAAAGAAGTTGCTGGCAGTGGGGGTACAGAAAATAAAAGAATTTTAATTAAGTATTGTAGCCAGTGGTGGCCTTTATATAAGTTGGAGGATGGAGCGAAGTGGCCATCTACTGGAACTTTAGATTATAACACCTTATTGCAGGTAATGCTGTTCTTAAGATGGGAAGGCAAATGGGATGAGGTTTCTTATGTGGATATGTTCTTCTCCCTCCGAAATCACCTGGAATGGCAGAGGGATTGTGGACTCAGAGCTCCCTCTGACCCACTGGTATTAGCCCTTGAAAGGGAAAATAGAGCCAAGAGAGGACAACTTAAGCAATGTTATTCAGCATGCAGTATAGGGCAATGATGCACAAAATCAGATAAGGTTTATCATACTGCTGCCCAAGAACAAGATGTAATAAAAAAAGGTGGAATTGTGGAAGGGGCTAGTAGCGGGCCTGTTAGCTAAAGGAGCGAGAAGAAGAAGAAGCTGATAAGTGTCCGATTTTCGGCTGTTTGGATGGCCTGGAAAGGCCCGGGGTGGCCTTCGGGCAGCCCGCGTTTCAAAGGACGAGAAGAGGCTTCAGTTCTTGTCTCGGTGTTTATTAATTGTTTATGTAAAAGATTTTCTCTCGGCCCAACAGAGGTCTGCTCAGCAGCCAGCCATGAGCACACTCCCCTGCCCTCCGGGCGGTCACCTATCTTTATACCCAAAGTTACGTGTACAATATTTATCATTTTTCCCCAATACCTTTCACCCTTATTGCCCAGTGCACTTTTAGTAATGACCAATCCGAAAGTGCCACCATCACCACAGAAGATGGAGGAGAAGAAGAAGAAGAAGAACGACAGGACACGCCCCAATTCCTCCATCTTACTTCTCTAAACCCCCCTGTACAGAAATCCTGAACCCTGTGTTTCACTCTCTAATTAACTAATCCCTTCGCCATTCACTCCGGTGAAATCCTCCTATCCTCATACAAGTGTCGTCTCCTGTGTAGGATCAAAGTCCAGCCACCAGACACTTCTGGCAACATTCCAGGACTCCCGAGCCCCCCAAGGGTGGTCTCGGTGACTCGGCACCTCAGTCCTGAGGTGCTGAGATCCCACAGATAAGGAGCTTTCTCCAAGGCCGTAACCAAGCAGATCGAGAGAAGAAAGATAAGAGCATTCTGCAGCTGGATGAAGCATTTTTAGAAAGTTAGGTGGAGTCATTATAATTTTTCACCAATAGTATGGTATTGACTTATTGTGGCCAATAGTTAAGGTAGAAGGGTAAACAATTAGAAAGTGTATAAAAGATCAGCCATTTTCACTAATAAAGTGTTGCCAACTGAGACTGCTTGTGGTCTCTGCTTTGTGTCGTGACCGCCTTGACTGCGACACAAAGTCAGGTATTTGGGACATTGGTTTACAAAAGGTAAAAAGAAATTAGACCCGGAGAGGGTGGCAGGGATCATTGCCCTGCCTCCTCCATGGACAAAGAGAGAGGTGAGACAGTTATTGGGGCTTTTGGGATATTGCCGGCAATGGATTGAAAGGTACAGTGAGAAGGTAAAGTTTTTATATGAAAAGCTCACCACTGACAAATTAAAATGGGCAGAAAAACACAAGGAGAAATTTAAGGAATTAAAAGAAGCACTAGTAGCAGCACCAGTGCTGAGCCTCCCTGACGTGAAAAGGCCATTCCAGTTGTTCGTGGATGTCAGCAATGACACTGCCCACGGAGTGTTGACACGGGACTGGGCGGGGGCCAGGACACCAGTAGGTTACTTATCTAAGCTTCTGAACTCTAAGCAGGGATTGGCCCACTTGTTTGCAGGCAATTGTGGCTATGGCATTGTTGGTGGAAGAAGCTAAGAAGGTAACCTTTGGGGCCCCGTTGGTGGTATACGCACCGCATAATGTGCAGAGTATACTACAACAAAAGGCAGACAAATGGCTCACAGACGCTAGGTTGCTAAAGTATGAAGCCATTTTGATTCACTCACCCGACTTGGAGCTACGAACAATGACCACACAGAATCTGGCCCAATTTTTGTTCGGGGAGGTCTCAGAGAAGTTCATACATGACTGCATGGAAATGGTGGAACTACAGACCAAGATAAGACCGGATTTGGAGGAGGAGGAATTAGAAGAGCCAGAAAAATGGTTTGTGGATGGATCAGCGAGAGTGATAGAAGGAAAAAGGAAATTGGGATATGCAGTTGTGGATGGCAGGACAGGAGAAGTGGTAGAAGCAGGCCCTCTGAATGCAGGATGGTCGGCTCAAGCGTGCTAACTATACGCAGCCTTGAGAGCTTTGAAAAGGTTGAAAGGGAAAAAGAGGACAATTTTTACAGACTCCAAATATGCTTTTGGGGTGGTTCACACATTCGGAAAGATTTGGGAAGAGAGAGGGCTGATCTACACTTGAGGGTGAGGACTGGTGCATGGGGAATCGATAAGGCAAATTTTGGAGGTGGTGAGAGAACCAGAGGAAATTTCAATAGTACATGTAAAGGACACCAAGCAGGAATGCAGTTTTGGATCCGGGAAAACAATTTGGCAGACAAAGTGGCCAAAAATGCAGCTTTACTGACGATAAGTACCCCAGAGGTTGAAGGACCAGAAGTCCCAGAATATCCTCCACAGCTCTCCCAAAAGGAGATTGAAGGTTACGAGAAAATTGGGGGGAGATTGGAGGAAGGTAAGTGGAAATTACCGGATGGGAGAGAGTTGGTGTCAAAGGGTTATACCAGAAGAATCTTGAGGAGAGTGCACCAACAAACCCACTGAGGGGCTCAGGCCCTTGCGGAACAGCTTTTGAAGTGTTTTGGATGCAGAAGAATTTATGAATTGGCCAAGCAGGACATACTTTCTGCCAGAAAGTTAACCGAGCTAAGGCATGACAGGCAATCCTAGGGAGCCGATCTGTAGCATACCGTCCTTTCAAAAGAATTCAAGTTGATTTTACTGAACTTCCCAAGGTGGGAAGGTACAAATTCTTGTTAGTGATAGTAGATAAACTGACCCATTGGGTGGAGGCTTTTCCAAGCTCAAGGGCAACAGCTCAAACAGTATCTAAAATACTTTTGGAAGAAGTGGTATCCCAATATGGGGTAGTGAATTACATAGATTCGGACCAGGGAACTCATTTCACCTCGAAAATTATTAAGCAATTGGCAGAGGCTCTAGGCATCCGGTGGAAATACCACACTCCGTGGCATCCCCAGAATTCAGGACAGGTTGAAAGAATGAATCAGATGCTGAAAGCTCAATTATCAAAATTAATATTGGAAACTCGGATGTCCTGGTTGAAATGTCTCCCCCTTGCCTTGCTTAATATCAGGACTATGCCTCACTCTGGGACAGGGCTCTCACCCTTTGAAATGTTATATGGAATGCCATATGAACATGGAATGCCAGTGGGACACCCCAGGTTGGAGGATAGTCAAATTTAACCCTATTTGATAGTGATAAATAAGAGTTTACAGCAACTAAGGAAACATGGGATAGTATCTCAGAGTGCTCCTCTGGGATTTGCTATCCACGAAATACAACCGGGAGATAAAGTGCTTGTAAAAGTTTGGAAAGAAGTTTCCCTCTCCCCTCACTGGGAAGGTCCCTTTCTTGTCCTTCTGACAACAGACATGGCCATTCGGACGGCGGAAAAAGGCTGAAAGGTCGAGCATTGGGAGGAGGATCCCAAGTGGAGAGTCACCTCTTTCCCTGGGGAGTTTAAGATAAAACTACGCCGACCAAGTACATTACCGACGGAGAGCGGATAAGTTGTATACTGCCTGGTTGTGTATGTTATCTGTTCACGTACTTTAAGTGCGAGTACTGTCTGGAAATTTACATTATACATTGTAGAAGGGGACAGTGGCCTAAGGCTTGTGTACCCAGTGTTTGGAAGAAGAACTCGAGCTGACTGACCACATCTTAACTCTTGCAACAGATTTAGATATAACAGAATTGGACTCTCAGGAATGGTATTACATATTTAAAAAAGGTATCAGGGGGAAACTAGATTCTAAGGCTGAGATCTTAGATGTCGAGTGCCGAAAATCAATCAGAGTATCTTGCAGCGCAGATGCGGTCAAGGTATCAAGGTGAGGCGCCTTTAAGAGGAGGTATGCGGCTCGGTCCAGGAGTGAGATCCTGGAAGAATACTCTTTCTGTTGATAAGATGGTCTTCCTCGTGGCTGGTGGCACCACAGGGGTTGCAGGCAAAGGCAGAGGAGTACGCCTATGGGAAATCCTGATGGGCTTAAGCCTAGTTGTGTGCAGAACAGCCAGTTTGCACACTGAGATCCCATCTCACACAGGAGGACAGAATCCTGTTGATGAGTGCAAACAATGCACTCGGATTGTCCAAGAGGGACAAGGAGGAGACAGTCTCAGCATATCGGGCCCTGGAAGACTGCATCATGGAGCAAGGCAGGTACTGCACCATGAATGGCACTCAATTGAAATTATGCAGATTGGGCAAAGAAACATTGTGTTTCAATCCAAAAGCGAGAGTTAAGGATGGGCTGTCAGAAGCGTTCAATCACAAAATACAAAAGAGGGATGCAGGAAAGATATTGGTCCCTGTTTGTAACGAATGTAATTGGACTGTGTGGGTCGGAGGAAAAACTGAATTGGTTTTTGTAGCGTATTACCAAGTTAACCAATTGTGTTATGACAATACCAGACTCGAAATGTGTGTAATGAATGGGAAAACGTACTGGGTTGGAAAGAATTTAAAATATGAGAATAAGCTCCCCCTGAACAGCGAGCCTGTCATCTTGGACCTCCTTGAGGCAAATGATGACAGGGCCTGTCTGCAATATGATAGGGCTTTCTGCTTCTCGAAAAACAAGGAAGGGATAGATCCCGAAAGCAAAATGAAGCAGATAGCTCAGGAATTGAAGAGACAGGAGTCAGAGTTGAGGAAAAGGAGGGTGGAGCAGGAAAGGTTGAAAACTCTGAGTGAACAATATGAGCAACTCGAGACACAATACACCGACTGGGAACTACCTGCCCCAGATCGAAACTTATTCATTGACCTTGTCCAGGAAATTGCCAGTGAACTAGGATTGTCAAATTGCTGGATTTGTGGGGGGCTGAAATCTGCCGAGAAGTGGCCTTGGAAAGGTGGGAGTTTAACTCCAGAGCAGCTGTTGAAGTGGGATAACACCCGGGTCTTCAGGATGACACAGAGACCCGAGGGTTGGGTGTTGGATCAGAGAGTGATTGGAACTATTTGTTTTAGCTGGGAAGGAAAAGAATATATCGAAGTGGTTGGGTGTACCCTGTGTATATCCATGTTAGCAGTAAATTCAAGTAGTAGGAGCAAAGTCTGACAACCAGAGACTCCTATGGGATATTGGAGTCAGAAAAAAGAGACAAATTGTGAGTGGAATGACAAGATTGGACTTTGTTGGGTCAAAGGCTCTGGAGTTAACCTTACCAATCCTTGGGAGAATTAGGAGAATATTGGAAGGAACCAGGAAGTACAAATATCAGGGGGAAAGCCCCAGATGGAATTTACTGGATCTGTGAGAAGAAAATGTATAGTGAGTTACCCCCAAAATGGAAAGGGTCGTGCACTTTAGGCATGATATGACCTGTGTTCTTCACTCTCCCCCGATCTAAAAGCAACCTGTTAGGGGCTCTCTTGTATGAGACACTGAACAGGGAGAAGTTTGAAAAAGAAATTCCCTGCCGTAAGGGGCAGTCAAACATAGGGAGAGGAAGAATGGCTGGCCAAGAGAATAATAGAATATTATGGGCCGGCCACATGGGCACAAGATGGAAGCTGGGGATATAGGGCCCCAATTTACCTACTGAACAGGCTGATTTGGCTATAGGCAGTGGTAGAAATAGTCTTGAATCACACCTCGGAGGCCCTTGACTTAAGCTGGCAGCATTCTCAAATGCGGGCTTTTGTGTACCAAAACAGAATAGCATTAGACTATTTGTTGGCCAAGGAAGGGGGAGTGTGTGGAAAATTTAATGAGTCTGAGTGCTGCAGTGAGATTGACGATTATGGAGAAGCCATCAGAGGTTTGGCAGCAGAAATCAAAAAGGTGGCTCATGTCCCAGTCCAGAAATGGAATTCCATCTTGCAGGCAACTTGGTGGGACCACCTATACCATGGGGCCTGGTGGAAAAAGATAATATTTTTTGTGATGCGTTCAGTAGCCGGGGTCATATTCCTACCGTGCCTAATACCTTGCTTTATTAGGCTGACACACTCCATGGTACAGGGCATGCAAATAGCGGCCATGCCAATGGACCCAGAGTTGGCTTCTGAAAACAACAAGATATCCAAAATCATGAACTTGGGGGAAGGAAAACAGGAAAGTAAGGCAGCCAAAGTCCTAGCGAAATTTGAAAAACAAATCAAAGGTGATGGAAATGTTTACAAATTATACCAAGGGGTCCCACAAGGAGAACAGGACACAGAAAGAGTCCGAAAGAGTCCCTCCTGTCCTTGTAGGAAACTCTTTAAGGTGAAGGGTAGCTTTAGCTACAACGCGGATAATAGATATGAGGGTTGTAGTGGGAAGCATAAATGAATGTGTTTATATAGAAGGGGAGGGATTGTAATATATAATGTAAAGTAATTCATGATTAAGGGGAAAATGTAAAAAATAAAAATGGTAAAAGGAATTTAACATCCAATGAGCCTCTGACCATGAGCAACCTGGAGACAGATTACCACATTGGAATTATGAAACTCCTGGAGGCAGCAGGACAACAATGCCTCATTTACTAATAAAGAACATGGCTGGCGGGATGATGGGCTTCCTCTGGAATCATCAGGGAACACCCAAGAATGATCATCACTTAATAGATATTATCAATCAAGATAACCGAAGTCGCCAAGAAACATACAGCTGAATACACAACTTCCCTTGATATGATCAGTGCCTGCCACTACTCAGGAAACGGCAATTGTCCATCCCTGCACAGTGTAAGAAAACTTCATATATATGCAGGGTTACAAAAGAAATCGGGGCACCTCTGCCTCAGGCATAAAAAATTGTATGAAACAGCCCCGCTGGAGACAGCATTCGTGAACAGAGGGAGGTCCGATGTGAGACAGAGTAGAGATCCATTCTGAATTAGGTGAAGTGTCTAGGAGAGGTGAAAAGTCTGTGAGGCCAAAGCTGAAGGAAAAACTGCAGGGCAGAGACAGTGAGGAGACAGAGAAAAAAAACCAGAAACTACCACAAGGTCGATTTGCCCCCGACCTAGGAGTTCCTTTGATAAAGAAGAACTGGCGATAAATGTCACGCAGAATGAATATGTATGAACCTATTGTGAAACTATGCATATTCATTTAGAAGGGGGATAAAAGGAGACCTGAAATCCTCAGAGGTACACATGCCTTTTGAGGAGGATTTCCTCTGCATGCGTCCGACGTGCGCCGTAATAAAAACATACCGAGCTTTACAACTTTTATAAAGTTGTGAGGTTTCTTCTTTTCTGCGCAAAACATTATGGCAAGCCAGCCAGGAGGAAGAGAGATACCTTCCATCTCTGTCTCTGTCCCCGCAGGGGCAGGGGGGAACCGAAGGACTCCTAGGCGCTCCCCAGGATTTTCCTGGAGGAGGCTCCACTTGTCTCAACTTGCCTCCTGCGAGGACAGACAAGGACCTGCTGGCCTGCTGAGGAGAATACAGTATGTACTGAGGGGCCCCCGGGGGAAAGGAGAGCAAGGGAGTAAATCACCCAGAGACGTCTGGGTTCAGCTGATGGAGCAGCTGTATTAGAGACGGGGTTCATCGTTCTGATAGGGGGGAACCGCTAGTGACCCTGGGGGTGAGCCGGGTGAACCCGTGTATGTGTGTATCGGGGTTCATTGTTCTGGTAGAGCAGAACTGCTGAACCCGTGTGTGATTTGTTTGTGTGTGTGTGTGGTGTCGGGACACTGTGTTGCTGTATGGTTAATGCATTGTGTGGTCAGTGCACTGGGCTTCTAATCGTGCAAGTGTATAAGTGTATAGTATATAAAAGAGAGTAGATCTACAGTGCTCTACAGTGCGGGGGGGTGAGTACTACCCGTGTTTGAAGCAGCCCTGAGGCACTGGCTCCAGCAGGCTGTGGGGGCAGGGAGAGAAGTGCCCTGCGGAGACGGGAGTGGAGGAACGTCAGTGATGGCATTTATTGTATTTAAATGTAGTGCTTTGTGTAGATTTGGTGCATTTTAACCATGAGTATGAGCTCAGAGAGTTCCTTTGCCCTGGATGTTTGGACTTGATCTCTAGACTGTGTGCTGTTATTTTGATTGTGTCCAGGAAAAACTGATGTGAGTAAATGCTGAATTATGGTATGCTGTGTTGTGTTGAGAAAAGTGAGCACTTTGAGAGATATGCCCTTTCCCAGTGATTTTGTGTGGTGATTTTCTTCCGCTGCATTGTGGTAACTTGATTCTCAGATTGTAGAGTAGTGTTTGTGGAGATTTTAAGATTTTGTTTGCAACAAGAGTAGCATTTTACACAGGAGAACTGTAGTATGGTGATTTATGCTTAAATACGATAAAGTGCATTAAAGGAATTCCAAGAATTCTGCCCCCCACAGCAATTCAAGCCTTGGCTCTAGTGAATTTGAGATAAAGGGGGGCATGTGTATCTGTGTCTGTGGGCATATCAGAGTTTCTGCTGTGACAAGCACAGCCTTTTTGCAAGGTAGTAAAACAAGTGTAAGTAGACACAGTGCTTAATTAGATTGTGCAAGAAGAGAACTAGAAAAAACTGATATTTTTTAAATCATAGTTTAGATAGAAGAGATGAATTTGTTAATGAGACTTCATCTGGTACCATAGCAAGTCTGGACTGGGAACAGTCTGCTGTAGGGATTTAAAGTTCTCTGTAAGAAACAGAATAGCCTGCCTTTGTGGGCAATTTCGGGGAGCCTTTAGTGCATCAAGAGGCTGGCATGTTGCGTGAGGTGACAGTGGCTGTCCCCTGAGCACAGGGACAGCTCTGGCTGCCCTGTTTCCCCAGGGAACACAGGAATGACCTGTGGGCAAAAGCTGGATGTGCAGGTATTATTGCAGTGTGGTGTTTGTGAGAAACGCTGGTAATGCTGTTCTAATAAGCATCAGGGCACATGCCCCGAGTGTAAATCAAAGGTTTCTGATCAAGCTGATTCAGAACCTAAGATCTTAGAGCTTGTGTGTGGGAATCACATCTGATACCTGCCACCTGGAGCTGTGTGTGTAGGAGGAAGACTGAGAAACTGGAAGCGAGATAGGGCAAGCATAAAGAGATGAGAACTGACCAGAGCAAAGAGGTTCCTAAATTAGCCCCTTTTAGGAGGGGCTCACTGGGAGAAGGCTGCCAGTAAGAGCAGCTCAGAAAATAAAAAGATTTATAATACTTCATTGCAGTTAATACTGTTTGAAAATAGGAAGGTAAATGAGATAGAGTTTTTGTATGCTGAAATGTCTTTTTGTTTTAAAAAATCACCCAGAATGGCAAAGAGACTGAGAGATCAGACTGCTCTCTGGTCTTGGCCCTTGAAAAGGAAAATAAGGCAAAGAGAAAGCAAATCAAACGTGTTGTTCAGCATACAGCATAAGATAGGAACGTATGAAGTCAAGCAAAGATTATCATGCTGAAATGAAAAGCGATTACAGTTCGCAAAGTGAGTTCATATGATTTGTTAAAGGCTCCTCACAAGGTAAGGGAGGAAGGATAAAGATGACCTCCCCAAAAGGGAAGAATTTAGTCGACACAAGGGCCATATATTCAGTTTTAAATAAAGCTTTAGTACCAGTGGAGAATGTTTATGTTGTAGTGTGGGGAACAACTGAACAACTGGCCAGTCTGAGAACGCATACTTTTGCAAACCTTTAAAGTAACATGTGTACTATGTGTGCTTAGAAGCTTTTGTACAATTCGCTCAATTTGCTAAACATTCTCAAATGAGAAAGGTTACTCTGCAGGCAAATGATGATGTTAGGCTTAACATTAATAGACACTGAAATTAAGAAAGACATCAATAAGGAGATATTAGAATAAGTAAATAAGTGTTTTCAAGGGTATGGGCCTCTGCTGTACCAGGGAGAGTGAAAAATTCCCCCCCCCATGGTCATCAAGCTTAACGGAAGAACACAACCAGTGAGAGTTGAGTAGTACCCTCAAAAGGAAGGTAAGGAAGGAATCAGTCCAATAACTGATAGTACTGGATTAAGGGCTGTCAATAAGATAACACAGAATTTATACCCTGTGGTAGCAAATCCATATACTTTACTAACTTCTTTAACACCTGAGCTAACCTGGTTCACTGTTTTAGGCCTAAGAGATGCCTTCTTTTGCCTCCCTATCCACGAAGCCAGCCAGAAAATTTTTGCATTCAAACACAAGCTCACATAGTCCATGTGCCTGAAGGCTTCAAAATTCCCCATTCTGATTGGAGAACAGCTTGCAAAGACCCAGAGTCCCCAGAAGCTCCACAAGAGGAAAGGAGGTTGTTGCAGTACGTGGATGATCTTCTAGTAGCCACTCGGATGAGGGAAGCCTGGATGGTAAGTTTTCTGAATTTTCTAGGACTGCAAGGATACAGAGTACCAAAGAAAAAGGCACAGGTAGCGAAACAGAAGGTAATCTACCTGGGGTAAGAAGTGAATGCTGAGCAGCAGACTTTAGGGCAGGGAAGCCATATGCCAAAACCCGAAACCCCAGACAACGAAGGAACTCCGAACCTTTTTAGGCATGGCAGGGTAGTGCCAGCTGTGGGTTTATAATTATGGACTGCTTGTCCGACCCCTCTAAGCTCTTATTGCCAATGGGAACTGAGATCTCCAGTGGACAAGAGACGCCACACGGGCCTTTCACCAGCTAGAGAGTGCCCTCATGTCAGCTTCAGCTTTGAGACTTCCAGATGTAAGTAAACCATTCTTTCTATTTTACCACGCAAGGAATTGCCCTGAGAATATTGGCTTAGGACTTGAGTCCATACTGAAGGGCAGTTGCTTACTTCTCTAAGGAACTAGATGCAACAGCCAAAGGATGGCCAGGTTTCCTCAGAGCTGTAGCCGCAGTTGTGCTGAATATTCAAGAGGCACGCAATTCTACCCTAGGACAAAAATGACTGTGCTAGTGTCTGCAGTACTGGAAGTAAAGGATGGCCACTGGCGTTCACCACAGAGGTTTCTGAAATACCAGGCCATCATGGTAGAGCAAGATGATGTAGAGATAGTGGTGACTAATATTGTCAACCCAGCTTCTTTTCTCAGTGGAAATCAAGAAGAAGCAGTACACCATGATTGCCTAGAGACCATTGAAGCGACCTACTCCAGCCGCCCAGACTTAAAGGACACTCCTTTAGACAATGCAGAGACCTGGTTCACTGACAGGAGCAGCTACATTGCCAGTGGAAAACGACATTGCAAAGTACACAGTGACTACCTGCAGAGAGGTAATAGAGTCTGGACACTTACCAACAGGTACCTCTGCACAGAAGGCTGAGATAAATGCATTGACCCATGCCTTAGAAACAGCAAAAGGCATTCAGAGTTGTGCATGCACATGGAGCCATCTGGAAGGAGAGGGGACTTCTGACCTCACAGGGAAAGAAGAGACAATGCGGATGCTGGAAGCAGTTCGGCTGCCTGAAAAAGCATATTAAGGCACACCAGAGAGTGAGCTTAAAATTGGAGAAAAGAAATGAGCTGGCGGATGGAGAGGCAAAGAAAGCAGCAAAGGGTGAAGTACAGATTTTCCTCAAAGGTAAGCCATAATACAATACTACTAATCAAAAGAAACGTACAACTACAAGGGGTGGGCTACTATTGAAAGAGAGCTGGTAATCCCTTCCCATTTTCGTGGTTACTAGTGAAGGAAGAGCACTAGAAAACACACTAGGGCCTAACTGCTTAAAAGCTTTTTATATAGTGTGGCTCCTTTCCCAGAATGACCAAGGCTGCCAGTAGTACAGAGTGCATTGAAATGAAGTGTTGACTTTGAAGTAGTAATTTCCACAGGCTTTCTAGAACATACATCTGATTGAAAGAATCGTTGTCAGGAATTTACATGCCAGTATCACTTAGGTAAGCCAACAATGTGATCCTTGCCTCCAGACTAACCCCAAAATACCTCCCGGGCCGAAACTTGTTCAGACTGGGAGAGGCCATGGGCCTGGACAGCAGTGGCAAATTAACTTTTCAGAACTCCCAAGGAAAGGGGGGTATCAGTACTTACTGGTATTGATAGATACATTTTCAAGGTGGCCAGAAACATTCCCCACCAGAACCGTCAAAGCTCAAGAGGTGACCAGATTATTTTTACAAGAAATATTACCACGCTTCAGAGTTCCAGCCACAATATCCTCAGATAGAGAATCATATTTCATTTCCAAAGCAGTGCAACAGATTAGTGGACACCTGGGCATAGATTAAGAACTTCACACTCCATACTGCCCCAATCAAGTGGCCAGGTAGAGAAAATGAATAATTTGATTAAGCAGCAGATTGTAAGACTGGGTCAAGAAGTTAATCTACCCTGGCCCCAAGCTCTTCCACTGACACTATTGCAAATTCGAACTAAACCTTTTGAGCTAAAGGAATGCTGAATCCTTTTGAAATGCCTTATAGAAGACCATATATAATACAAAGGGAATGTCCAGAATGTCCACCTACATGGTGGCTTTAAGCAAACAGCTCAGAGTAATTGAGAAACATGTGGCTGGAACTCGGAGCAGAGAGTTAGATAGCCTAAAGATTATATATCTGTTAAGTCTCTTACAGAAAAGACCTTGGAACCACAGTGAGAGGGACCGTTCCAAGTGCTTTTCCCCACCTTCACTGCAATCAAAATCAAGGAGCAGAACGCCTGGATTCGTCCCTCTCGGGTGGAGAAGGCCCAGAAGCCCCTTGAGGAGTGACACCAGGAGACAATGAACTGAGACTAAAACTTACTTGGGCAAAATGAGTATATTGCGGTCGGGAGTAGTTCATACTTTAGTTTACAGAATTGTTTTATATGTAATTATAACTGAAGTTTTAGTACTAGAGAGTACCTCTATCCAAAGCAATGCTGAATGACCTTGGTCCCAGGCATTTAATCACTATACTGGAAACGGCCGGGGACCAAGACCACAAGTTAACTGTATGCATATGCATTCGGAAGGGGTATAAAAGGAGACCTGAGGTCTCCAGGGGTACACATGCCTTTTGAGGAGGACTTCCTCTGCATGCGTCCGATGTGCGCGCCTTAATAAAAACATACCGAGCTTTACAACTTCTATGAAGTTGTGAGGTTTCTTCTTTTCTCTGCAAAACAGCTTGACGCTGTCTCTTTGGCTGTGATTTTTGAGGACCGTATTTTGGTCGCGAAAATAAAATTCAGATTTCTGGCTGATCATTTATAACATCACATATGTCTAGGAAAATATAACCTCAATTTCTTAAGACAATGTCTACTGATATATTAAGTAACCCTGATTATGCTGTTAATTTAATGATGTGAATTCACTGACTTTTTATAACAAGCATTACTTTATTCATTTGCTATTTGTCTATGGTCCCATTGACTAACTAACGATAAATAAGAAAGCCAGCTACTTTACAAACCTTCACTTATTGTTGTATAGCTATTTATAAGACATATAATATTTTTCTAACTACTATTACTAAGAGGTTTCTAAAATATATTTAAAAGACACTTCAAGTTAAAAGCCTGGACCCTGGCCAAGTCCTGGCCTTAACTAGTAGAGAAAATTTTCTGCACCAAAATTATATTCAAGTAATTTTGACTTACCAAACTTGGACCTATAATAGCTAAACGTCCTTTTAAGGTGAACTTGGAAATCTCACCCAGGAATGATTTTCCAAGCCCTCACTTTAAAAAATAAAGCTTGCCAATTAATACAGGCTCTAAGTAATAGTACAATATTTAGGAAATTGATAAGGTATTGTTTTAAGTCACCATTCTATTTTTCATGTGCTACTAATTGTATCTATTATCTGATTTATTTTTAGCTAGTATAAGTTTATTGTTTTATTACATATTGTTACGCTTTTATGTTACCTTCATGTTCATAACAAGAAACGCACATTATTAAAAAACAAAAATTAGGGGCAATATAGCTCCTCCAGAACTTTACACTAAAAAAAAATATTTTTTTTGAAAGCAAATCAAATCATATCAAATTAAATCCCATACCTTCCTGAAACACCCTTGGAACCTCAAGAATTAGAGTTCCTGGGTTCTGTGAAATTGGATTTTTGTGTTAATTTTAAATACATGGGAAGAAATCAGTCTGAAGCTTGTGATGTTTCTCCCTATCACCCCGTGTATAAGAATCAAACCTTTTGGCACAATTACACTTCTGTCAGCCTTTCTAAATCCAGTAATGCAGCTGCCATCAGGAACGTTTTTAGTTTATAAAGATCAAGCCTGAGCCTTTTGGTGGCTGGAGTTCCTAACTAAAAGAGTCTTTTTAGGATAGGTATGTATGTGGTAATTTGGATAATAATTGTATTAATCATGATACCTTTCAATGTGTGCAGAGATTAATTAATAAGGCCATTAAAAGAGTATTTTTGGTCGAAAGGAAAGGGGAAGATGTTGGAATGTTTGGGGACACAAGACAGATGATGGACTTTGGACCTGGTTAACATAAGAGATTTGATAACAGGATGCCTTGGCAAAAGCAAACGGAACTTTGAAAATTAGACCTAGATTGCAAAAATATTAAATCAAATGGGTTTACTGGAAAAAGAAAATCCCATTAAACTCTGCAAGCAAGAGATGCTGTTATATGCATAAGCTTGTGTGTGATTTTAACCTAATCATTGTAGTACACATAACTAGTCTCCCTTAAATAGTATATAAGCATTTGAATCCCACAATAAAATTGGATTCTGATCACCAAGTCAGTCTCCCTGTCTCTCTCCATCACTGACAAGGGTTGTTTGATTTATGCTAATGCAAATAACAGGGTTACAAAGAAAATTGCCAGGGGAGGGAGGCCTTGGGCTGTATGTCCCTTCCAAAGATGTCAGGTGGATTTTAATGAAATGCCTGGAGTGGGAAGGTTTAAATATCTTCTGGTAATAGTATGTCATCTAACAGGGTGGCCAGAAGCATTTCCAACTGCTTCAGCACCTAAGGGATCAGTTATTAAGGTATTTTTGGAACAAATAATCCCAAGATATGGGATTGTAGAAGCAATAGACTTAGATAGGGAAACTCATTTTATAGGAAAGATCCTTCAAGGGGTTATGACTGCTTTAGGAATACAATGGGACCTCCATACCCTGTGGCACTCCCAGAGCTTGGGTCAGGTAGAAAGAATGAATGGAGAAATAAACATCTCTTGAAGATGGTGATAGAAACTAAAATGTCATGGGTACGGCTTTTGCTACTAGCTTTGGCAAGAATAAGGGCCGGACCCAGAGGAGATACTCAATTATCTCCCTTTGAATTGATGTTTGGAATTCCTTACCCTTGTAATTCTCAACTTAGTGGGGGGTAGAAATATGTGATGCGTATTTAAAACAATATGAGGCCAGGGTACTTTCTCTTGTGAAATCTCTTTGACAGGAAGCTCAGCTGGCATAGACCCTGCCTTTGGACTTGGCTGTTTGTAACATCCAACCAGGAGATTGGGTTCTAGTTAAGAAGTGGAAAGAAGCACCACTGATGGCAAAGTGGTGTGGACCTTTCCAAGTGTGGCTGACCACAGAAACAGTTGTCAAGACAGCTGAACACGGGTGGACCCATCACACCTGGGTCAAGGTCTCTAAGGCCCCGGAGATTTGGACTTCCTAGCTGGAGGAGAAGGACAGGAGGCCATGACTGACACTCTGCAAGAGTGAATCGGAGCAGTAGCCAATGCATTGACATCAGGGGAAGGCCTGTGTGCCTACCCACAGACTGAAATAGTCCATATGGGCATCCTTCCCTTCGGATCTCCAGTCATTGAGGGACAAATCCTTGCTGTCATTGCTTTCTGTTAAGTGCTTTCTGTGCCTTCACTCATCACAGGTGGAGTGGATGACAACATGAGAATTAGATTAGGTTATTAGATTACATCATTAGAATGTTTTTCTTAATAATAATAATCTTTTATATTGTCAGTTAGATTCAGGCCAGAGGTAGGAGAATTGTTTTTTTAGTCCTAGGAAAAGAAGTAACAAAAACCTTTAACCTTAGCAATTGTTAGGTCTGCGGATAGGCCAGGAGGATCTGCAGACTGGCCATGGGTGGCCAGCCCAGTTGTACCTAAATGGTGGGTCAGCACCCTGAGTAAAGTCCATAATGGGTTGGGATTTTGAGGTGAGGAAGTCCATGGTGACTTCATTCTTCTGAAAAAAGCATTTATTGTCTAAATAAAACAGAGGACATATATTCATGGAAAAAAGTATTTGTGACTGGACTTTATATTTGGGTTTAGACATTTGGACCCCAACTACCCTCCTTATGATTGTTCCAAATATCGAGGCAGATGGAATCAAACACATGTTAAGCTCACTAATGGTAGCTGGGTGTCCTGGTTTAGGGCAAATTTGTTAAAGAATCTGCAAAGGAGGGCCCCTCCAGAAAGCGAAACCCACACGGCCCCTCCCCCCAACCAGTTCGGGAAAAAATTCCTTGGAGAGAGGTGGAAAGAACCTGTTTATTTGACTGGCCCAGTGTACTGGTTTAGGGCAAATTTGTTAAAGAATCTGCAAAGGAGGGCCCCTCCAGAAAGCGAAACCCACACGGCCCCTCCCCCCAACCGGTTCGGGAAAAAATTCCTCGGAGAGAGGTGGAAAGAACCTATTTATTTGACTGGCCCCGCACCCCCCAGCACACAAAATGAACAATACCCGATGACACCGCTCTGAGAAAGATGGCAAATTCAGAAAGTCTCTTTCGGGGGTGGTTGCTCTGTTCTCAGTCCCTCCGGCACTGGGCCAGCCGCTGCAGCCGAACCCTTGGTGTTCCCGGGTCCCAGTCCGGAGCAGGTTCGAGATGGTCACAGGAACAGGAGAGGAGAAACAGTCCAGGAAGCAATGTGGACTGTTTAGCTAGAACTAGCTAATAAGCAGAGGCAGAAAGCAGAGCAGAAGCAAGAGCAGAAAAAGAGAGCAAGCAAAAGCAGCAAGCAAAAGCAGCAAGCCCAAAGCTGGAAGTAAAAAAAACCAGCTCTGTGTACTGCTTGTCTCTGTGTCCTGATAAGAGAAACCCAAACAAAACTTCCACTCTTCAGTGCCGGTCTTAAAGGCACAGAACAGATGAATGGGGATATACAAGCATCATAACGTCACCCCAGGACACCCAGCACCCCCCAGCACACAAAATGAACAATACCCGATGACACCGCTTTGAGAAAGATGACAAAATCAGAAAGTCTCTTTCGGGGGTGGTTGCTCTGTTCTCAGTCCCTCCGGCGCTGGGCCAGCTGCTGCAGACGAACCTTCGGTGTTCCCGGGTCCCAGTCCGGAGCAGGTTCAAGATGGTCACAGAAACAGGAGAGGAGAAACAGTCCAGGAAGCAATGTGGACTGTTTAGCTAATAAGCAGAGGAGAAAGCAGAGCAGAAGCAAGAGCAGAAAAAGAGAGCAAGCAAAAGCAGCAAGCAGAAACCAGAAGTGAAAAAACAGCCCTATGTACCGCTTGTCTCTGTGTCCCTGATAAGAGAAACCCAAACAAAACTTCCACTCTTCAGAGCCAGTCTTAAAGGCACAGAACAGATGAATGGGGATAGAAGAATCATAACGTCACCCCAGGACACTGGGTAAGGTGTTCCTACCATAATTACTGAAGAGATTTTGAAGGCTCTAAAGCAGTGGGGAGGAAAAGGTTTTTTGATCCCTTATTTTCAAGCTCCCCCTGAGATAATTCCACAATTAGGACACATTGTCCGTGATTATCAGTCAAAGTGGAAACACCGAAATGGAACTCAAATCTTTTTTAATAATTTCTGGTCCAGATCTAACAAAACAGATCTGGGATGTAGCTGTAGGTGGAAACTGTTGTGGTTTGAATTTATGTTATTGATTCCTTGTTAAGTGGTTTATTCTGTTGTGTCCCCATGTTCTCCCCAAGTTGGTTTACCCCTAGGTTTTACCCTCCCTCAAAGATCCTCATGTCATTCCCCGCCCCTTGTTCCTTGTTCCAGTTCTTTCCCTGCCTGTCAAGGCAACCTAGGCCCTTTTTGTTCCAGAACCTTCCCTGCCACTCTCACCTTGGGCCAATCCCTGACTACACCACCCCTTTGGAATTCCCGTATTCCTTGAAGCCTCATTGGCCCATGTGACCCCTCCCCTCCTACCCCAACTGGCCCCAGACACTTGATGTAATCCCCTCCTTCCTCCCCTGAGGATTCCCTATTGGTTAGCTGTTTGTATCCACCCCCTGAGTTGTATCTGTATAAAACCCCTTGGCCAATAGTGTTTAGTGCTTTTTCCTTCTGTTCCCTTTACTTGGAATAAACTCTTCCTTGTGGAACCTCAAGATGGAGAGCCTCTTCCTTTCTCCTTTGCCTGGTCCCTGTCATGGCTTGTATCTGGCACCGTAGAGCAAGTGGCTCTAAAGGTTCTGCCTCTGGTAAATCCCCATACCGAGGCAGTTCCCCACTCCTGGCGCAGCGCTGGAGTTCTAAGAGCTAGCCTGGGCTCCGGTGGGCTACGGCAGGAAACCTAATGTGGGAGCTAGGAAATGCAAATACTGTGATTCTTATGGTGGGGCAGATATTGTTGGTGGATTGTTAGGCCCAGGAAGCAAGCTGTATTTTGACCCACCAAATCATGATGAAAAATGGAAAAGCCCCTTTGCCAATGGAACCTGGATTTTGAAAAGGCATTGTTGGATTTGTGATGAACATGCTTTTGCAGGTTACCTCCAAACTGGTCAGGGATATATTATGTGGGGTATATTACACAATTGTTCTTTTTTTACTACAACAAGCTCAGGAAAATCAGATAGGAATCAAAGTATATGATCTATTAGCAGAAGTTAATGAAAAATTAAATTACTGAAATATCTGTTAGAAAATAGATGACAACGGAAAAGTAGTAAAACAGATTAAAAAAATTAAGAAAGCTCATGTATTGATGCCTTAATTTTAGCTTTCATATCTCTCAGATTCTGTGCTGCCTAGGTGTGTAGCTCTGAGCTCCATATTAAGTGTCAATAAGTTCTCTTCACAGGGTAGTTAGACAAAACAATCCTTTTCCAGCTTGAGACCAAGGACAACCGTTACAACTTTCAGGCCCAAAAAGCATAGACAACAGAGAACTGAAGAGAGAAAACAAGGAGGATGGAACGTCATAACCTGAAGCTGTAATTGGACAATTAACCCCAGTATGCAAATGGACCAAAACGTATAAAAGTGTGAAACCTCGTGACCGGTTGTCCTAGAGTGATGTTATGATGCATGTATCCCCATTCATGTGTTCTGTTTATGTTGGATATTATGTTCTGTGCCTTTAAGACTGGCTCTGAACAGTGAAAGTTTTGTTTGGGTTTTTCTTATCAGCCTGGCGGGACACAGAGGGCAGTACATAGGGCTGCTTTTGCTTTTTTTTTTTTGCTTTTGCTTTTCGCTTTGCTCTTGCTTCTGCTTCGCTTCTGCTTGCTTTTTGCTTCTGCTCTTTAGCTAAACAGTCCAAATTTCTTCCTGGACTGTTTCTCCTCTCCTTTTTCCGACCATCTCGAACCTGCTCCGGACTGGGACCTGGAAACACTGAGAGTTTGCCCCTTATGGCCCGCAGCAGCTGCCCCAGCGCTGGAGGGACTGAGAATAGAGCGACCACCCCCGAGAGAGACTTTCTGAATTTGTCACCTTTTTCAGAGTGGTATCATCTGGTATTGTTCATTTTGTGTGCTGGAGGGTGCTGTGCCTGTTTAATAAACAGGTTCTTTCCACTTCTCTCTGAGGAATTCTTCCCGAACCGGTTGTGGGGAAGGGCCGTGTGGGTTTGCTTTCTGGAGGGGCCCCTTTGGAGATTCTCTACCAAATTTGCCCTAAACCAGGACACCGGTCATCCATTTTGTGACCATTTTGGGTCCATCTTGAGTGTAGCCCTGGCCAGGCTCTTGTTCTGCCCAAGGTGCATCCTTTTAAGGCCTTTTAATAAATACCTACTTTATTCTCTTAGCTCTGTCTAGTCTCTTTTCCAGGTCAGCCTTTTCAAGGCATCAGTTCCAGTCCAAACACAGAACACATGAGAAAAGATGGACATGTTTTCATGGACTATGGGTTGAACCAATGCTGTTTTTCCTCCTATGTGCGATAGCAACTCTAATCTTTTTACCGTGCATTATACCTTGTCTAGTGCTGTAGAAGGAAGGGGACCAGGACACCAGCTGGTTCATCACAGGTCCAGTTTATTGAAGAAAGCATCAAACACTTATACAGCAAATAATAAGCTTATGAATATTCTGTAAGCCAAGCAATCTATTGGCTAAACTATACCATTAACTCTTCCTCATTCCTTAGGGGTTACATCTCTCTTTTCTCATGTCTCTTTCACTATTTGTTATCATACTACAGCTAGGCCCAAGGATACGCTATCTAGCAGGTGCAAGACTTGGAATTAGTCACAGTTTTGTACTTTTCCAGTCTCTAGTCAGCTAAATTCCCAACATAGTGCAGCTCATTCAGCATGTGATCAAGGGGATGCAGTAGTAGCCATGCCTACTGATCCAGAAATGGCTACAAAAGGACAGAAAATGAGGTCACTGCAAATAATCACAAAAAAATATCTAGGAAGAAAAAAATTAAGACAATTATTTATAAAATAAGAAGAGGGGGGATTGAAAGGAATGAGAGGGATGTGTCTTTACAGATTGTGGGCCTGCTGGTAGATAAAGCTAGATTCTGATAGGTGAAAGAAGCAATGGGGGGGGACCACCAATTCCATAGCAATTCCACTAATTGACACAGACTGTTGCTCCCTCATGGCCATACTAAATTCTTGGACTTAGGGAAAAAGAAGGGGGGGAGGAACATTAGAAGAGGGTCTTAGGTATTAAGCGATTTGGAAAGTCGGTACCTCTCAAGTACCTCAGTCAATGGAGAAAAAGAGAGGGAAATCTGGCTGGAAAATTAGGATAAAAAGGAGGCTGTGTCCTCCAGCAATTTGAGAGACCCCCATGAGAAATGCCCCATGGCCTCTTCCTTTATTCAGATAAAGTTACAGGACTACTGTCTCTTTTTTGGACATAAATCTCTGACATCATGGATTAATTTTCCTGACAAACATAATCTGGCAATCTGAATGAGTTTTAATCTGTCATATAAATGACTCCTGCCAAAATCCTGAGGGGCAGAAAATAAAGCCCACTTTTTAAAAGAAGTAAAGCCAAAAAACCTCAGAGCTCCTAGTTCAAAGTGCTCCTTTGACCAGTGAGAGGTACTGAACCATGATTCTGAACGTTCACCCTGTTCCTAAACCCATCCCACCATGGCCCAGGTTGCTCTCTAGGGTGCTCTTTGTCTCCCCGCAGCCTGACAGAGAGCTAAGGTGGGGCTGCCCATCCCCGCAGATGCCCTTCCCGGTCGGGCTCCGCCAACGCATCAACCCTCCACGGAGCAACCCTAGGAACGGCTGCGGCCTTCTCTCAGAGCCGTCCACGGAGTAGCCGGCAATGGCGACGAGCCAGTGCAGAGAAGACCCCTTCACGGAGATGCACCCTACACCCCCTCCCCTCAGCGCAGCTTTGAAGGGGTTTAGCCTACCCCTCCGCTGTGCGGGGGCGCTTGGGGGGACGGGCAAAGCCCTGGCTATATGCGTGTCAGGGCAGACAGAAGGGCTGGTGAGGAGTGAAGTGTCCGGAAGGGGAGAGTGTAATGTGATGTCACGTGATGTCGCGTGGTGGGGGAGAGGCCTCACGTGTGTGTGCGGAAGGAGGGGGAGCCAGGCAGGTGGTCACGTGACGGTGGTGAGTGCCACTGCTGCTTTGTGAGCACATTGGGCAGGTATCGCGTTAGGGGGGTCGGGGCTGTCTCCTGCGGGAGCGGAGGAGGGGGGGGGGGGGGAAACGGCTGGATGGGAATACGCGCGCATCTTCCCCTTTATTCGCTGCTTGCCCTGTGCGTGTGGTGGCTGCGGTGGACTTGCGCGCCCAAGGGAGGCCTAGTGCCCTTTCTCATCTTAACGGTCTGGGGGTGGCTGTTGGACCCTCAGCGGTCTGAGGCCCTGGGACGGGTCTGCCGCCTAGGGCCGGTTCCTCATTCTGGTGTGAGCTATTGTCCTGCGGCGGGTGTCTGCTAGGATCGCCCTTCCTCGCCGGGTTTTCTGCCCCTTCCCAGCTGCGGGGGCAATGAGGGTGGTGGCGTAAGGGGAGGTGGCTCTGCCCTACTTATGCTGGCGGTTGCCCGATGGAAGCTTCGTCCTGTTCTAGATTACCACCTTTCCCCCTTCCTCCTATTTTCTCAGGGACGCGGTTAGGAGCCGCTGAGTAGGCCGCGGGTGCGGGTAGTTCCTGCCCCAGTCCGGGTTCGTGTGGGGAGGGGAAGCCCACCTGGTGGGTGTCGGGAGAAGTGCGTTCATTTTCTGCCCATTTCTATTCTGGAGAGGAAGTCTTGCACCCCCTTCTCCATATTTCTCATCTCGTTATAGCTGGGTTGGGGGGGGGGGTTTCTCTCCTGAAGGATTTGTGCTTCTCCTGGTTCTTTGGCCTTGTGGGTGTGAAGAAAGGGCGGGGGGTGCAGTGGACCTTTCGGATAAGTGCATCTGGTGGAGGGAGGCATCTTTGGGTCTCTTTCTAATCTCGAGTTGGGCCAAAGGTGGGCTGGCATCATGGGAAGGGAACAAGTAGGTGAAAAACTATTGATTTGTGCCTTGTGTAGGGTATTAGTTTCATGTTTTCTTTATCTCCTTCCCCATTGCTGTCTCACTGGTGCGGTAGGGTAGCTGCGTTGCAGTCACAGCTACAGAATTCCCTGACGGTAATGTATTGGCAGCAACACTAGGTTACTCGAGATTTCTGCTAACCATTTCTACTTGGTCTTTCCTCACCCCGACTATGTGTGCTTGTTGAGAATTGCAAGTCAGCGCAGGGCTTTATTATTGGACTGGCTTTTTTTCATTAAAAAAGAACAAAAAAAAAGAAAGCTCTTCTGTGTCTGCTATTGTTGCTGAAGAAAATTGTAGCAGAAAAGTGAGTGGGTAGAAACCCTTCTGCAAGAAACTGGATGTAGAAACGGACCTGGTGCACCTTTGAGCTTGGTGCATTGACGTGTAGCTTGGTTACCTTCAAAAGGAACATGCGGTCTAGTGGAACAGAAACTTCTGGTTTGGTGTGGAGCTATGTAAGGGGAAGCTCATAAGGGTCAGCCTGCTTTGTCTCTAGCTACCAAGCAGTAATCGGCCCTTAGTAATCTCAATTTGAGTGAATACTGAATGCTTATAATACAGCAGCAGATCAAGGTGTGATAGCCTCTGGGGTAGTGGTGGTGCCTGGTAAAATGGAGAGGCTATTCTGGTGTGAGAGCAGCTGTTTTCAAGAAGAGAAATTGGAGCTTGATGTGAGGGGAGGGGAAGTAGCACTTGCCATTGAAGCAGAGCTCTTCACAACAAATGGTAGCAATTCAGCCTTCAGAGTCTTTACTTTTTTAATATGAACTAGGGCCTTTTAGTAATTCCCTCAATATTGATACCTGGGCTGGATCTTTCTGTGGTGGTTTGATCTAACTTGTTTGAAGAATATATTTTTAACCTTACACTAGATAACTTGAAAGCAAGCAAGGCTAAATCATTTTGTAGCATTAATGATGTTTGGGACTCCTGGAAGGTTACACTGAGAAACTGGATTAACTAGTGTAAATCAATTTTGTAGAAAATGAGGCAGCTGTGTTTATGACCTCAGCAATTTAAAGGAGGTAGGGAGGAGTGGGAATGGGGCAAGCTCTGTTCCAGTTGCAGTTTTATCAGTATGTTGATTTTTTAAAAAGTGTTTATAGTAATAAAAACAAAGGCATGTAAATTCAGAAATTTAGACTGTTTCACTTGCATTGTTTTGGCCAGTCCTCAAAAAAGCTCCTGGTGCTATGAATTGCAAAAGAATTTGACAGTTCTGGAGGACTTTGGAGTTACTAACTCACCACTAAAATCTAAGGAAGCTAAGGGAAAACCCAAACAAAAAAAATCTTTGTTGTTATCAGGAATGTGTGTGTGGTTTTTGGTTGCTTCTTTTTTTTCGTGGTGTGTTGTTTTTTGTTTTGGTTTGGGGTTTTTTTGTTTGTTTTTAGTTTTTCCAGTTTTTAAGCAACCTTTATAGAATTTAGGAGTAGACTTGTGGTGTTTTACATTTTGTTCATGGATTTCTGTGATGCTTTCCTCATAGAATGACATTTCTTGGTATGTTTTACATTTGTTGGTATCCTCCTAGTGATACTGATTGTAGCAGAATAGTATGCTGATTAATAGTGCTTGAGAAATTTATGTATCATGGACTGTTACTGTTCTGTTAATTATTACCATTGATTGCTAATGATAGTAATATTTAGTTGCAATTTAAGTGATGTTTAGTACCAGTACTTGAATAGGTACTTCATGAAAGACTAGGAATACAAACGAATATATTTTAATATTTTTTAAATTTTATCTTTGACTCTTATTTGGTTAAAGCACCTGAGCAGGATTCTGAAGACCTGTTTTCTGTGCCTGAGTTTGCAAAAGCCTCATTTGGCCTTGGTAAAAGAGAAGCCAAATGACTTATCCCCTTTGTAGCTGAAAATTAAAGAAATTTAGTGTTGTGTTTGTAGACTTCAAAATTATTGAATGGAAGGTGCTAAAGGAAATATGTATTGTTATTTTGCCGGAGCATTTTGTTGAATTCATAGTTGTTTTTCTCTAATACAATCTGCTTGTTTGTAGCCCATTAAGTCCTCTTTGCTTCTCAGAGACCTAGTTTTGACTTGTACTGTTTTTCATATAACTTTCCTAATCAGGATGAAAGGTGAAGTAGCTCATTTATGATTGCCTCAGGTTCATAATTTACAAATAATACAGGGGGTTTTTCTGTTTTGCTCTGACTTGAAAGTCCATACTCCTTAATTTTGGCCATCCAAATTGGGAATTTGTTGGAACTACCCATCTGCCTGGGGCTCCTGCAGGCTGTTTCAGGTGTGGTACCCTCAGCCCTTTTCTTCCCACTACTTTGCAATGCTGCAAAGAGTAAACAGTGACTAAAGACAGATTAGAGGTGATACAGTCTGATGCCTAAGATCTCATGGCTTTTTCAGCTTGCTTTTACTATAGCATAATTATTTTGCTGAGCATACTGTTTTATGTTCCCTCTAGACTAAAGCTTGTAAGATAGCTTATGTGAACAACTTTGCTCAGCTCCCTTGGACTTGTTTCTACTCTCAGTTCTCTTGAATTTTTGGGTTTTTGTTTAGCTGTCTTTGTGAAAGCTGCAGGACACTGCGGCTTCTTTTGAAGGTAAAATTGCCAAGCTTTTTTCCCCTTCCTCCCTAGCTTATTAAATCAGTCCTCCAATAGATGAGCTTGGAGGAGTTCTTAACTTGAATGTGTGTAGCATTTTGCATTAAAAATGATGAAATGTTTTCCATATTGAGAGATCTTTGATCTTTCTCAAGACTTAAGGTTTGCTCAAAGTAATATTTATGTTGTAAACTTTATGGTTGGAGTGGGATTTTTTTTTGCTTTATTGTACAGGAAACACTGGTTATTACAGATCTGCAAAAGATGCAGATTCAGTGGAATTTGTGTTACGGGATCATTCACTATTTGAATCCAAAGTTAAATGGAGAAAACACAAACACTTTCTTAACCTCTAGATTTAAATTATTAGGTTGTACTTTTTTTGACCTGGTTTAATGGGGGGGGGGAGTCCATCTTAATCTGTTAGGCAGCCCTGTGGTTGAAGGAGTAAAATTTAAATTCAGTAGCCATGATCATATTCCTAAACATTTTTAATGATGAGCTGTAGAGAGAGGAAGTTTTTCTGCAATTTTATTCTGTGTGGTATAGGCTTCATCTAGAACATTTTAGTTGTATTTCTTATGATTAAAATACTGTTCCTGGAAGTAGGATGATGTTTTAGAGACCATATTGAGATTGCTTTTGAGCAAAGAAAATGAATTATTATTTGCAACTGTATTTGAGCAAAGAAAATAATTTATTTTCAACTGTATTTATTTTGTTAAGTGTTTTGAGGATGATGGATATAATAATATAGAATGAAGCATATGGCTTCTGAAAACTCTTTTGTTTCCTCTATTTGGTTTCAAATGTTAACCGAATTGTGGTTTTTTATCATAAAATACTTGTGCCCATTGCCTCTGGTCCTGTCACTGGGTACTGCTGAAAAGAGCCTGGCTCTGTTTTTGTACCTTCCCTTCAGGTATTTATATGCTTTGAGACACCTTCCTCAAAGCTTTCTTTTTCTCTAGGTTAAGCTACTTGACATAGTCAAGTCTGTAGTCTTTCAGACAAACTCAAGGCCATATGCTTTTACATGCCTTTGAGAAGGAGGTGGATCAATGATTTAATTTAGTGTTGGGGGTGGTGGTAACTAATTCTTGACTCTTGATAGGTGGAGAGGTGGGTGGGTTTAGGATGTGTGTTTAAAATACTGTGAAAATGCAATAAGATGCATATTTCAAATCCAAATAACTTCTGTTATTGCAAATAATGAGTAATTGGCTGTCTTTGCTCTAGCTGAAATGAAGGCTATAATTTGGTGGTTCTGTAAGGAAAGAAACAGGTCAAACATTTAATTGTCTGATAGCGATAAAATTGCCTAAGTCACGTGTATGTTCTGTCTTGGAATTGTGTGGATTGTAAATAATGGTTTAATGTACATACAGCATGTAGGATAATTTAGGCTGAGGTGCAATACAATTGCTAAAGCTGATACTTGTAATATTTTAATACTTTTGCTGGAATTGAACACCATAGATAGCAAAGCATATAGTCTAGATGCAGTCTCAGAATTCTAAGGGTGAGGTGCTGCAATTAATATAAATAAGCTGAGATGTGAGGAGTAGAAATCCCTTTTCTTTCAAAATGAATAACTCGATCTTGCAGCAGAGTGCTTGGTTTTATAGATTGATGGTGAAATAGGTGACATCTTCTTGGCATGTTTTAGAAAACATGCTTTCTACTTAGGCATTTTAATGTTGCGCTGCACAGCATATAAAGTCAGCATATGTCTGTGGGGTCAAGGGCTGTTAGTACAGCATGGTAATGAATGATCCTGTAGAATACAAAAGTGTACTTAAAATGAGATGTAAGCTTTAAAAAGAATGAGTGAATAAATTCCTGTGAAAAAAAGTTTCTTAATGCTCTATCAATAGGAAGGAAGTTTTTAAGAAAAATTATTTGCTAATTCAGATTTTTCAAATTTAAAAAATATTCACTGCACATTCTTAAGTTTTATTATAAGCTAGTCTGGTTTGGAAAGAAATGGTAGGAGGAGAGTGAGGACCTCCTTTCAGAGACAGAAAACACATGGCAGCCAAAGAAGATATAAGCCCAGACATGCAGAAAAAGGTAAATATGGGGAGCTGGAGCAGTGACTGTGGGTCTAGGAGAAGTTTAAGGGTGGTTCACCCCCACTTCTTTTGGAAAGAATAAATACTGAATTAAGTGCAGTAAGAACTTTGGCAATTTGACATCATGTGTAACTTGTCTCTTTGGTGTCTTTGAAAAAGCAAAATAAAATTTATCTCCCGCTTCCTAGTTAGTTTCTTAATCTTTTTTATGCTAAACACACAAGAACAGCTTGGATGACTATTTTGATAAGATTGTGTGGAGGGCACTTGATTTATCTGCTCCTTTCTAGCGTGTAGTATGTTTGAAGTTGTAAAGATTGTTAATCCTTCATCTCTTTTGGATAGTTTGGTATAATTTTGGTGTAAATTGGATAGACCTGGCCTTGTGGAAAATTTTAGGGCAACATAACAAGAATAAGTGAATTTACATGTGACACCAAGTTGAGAAGTTGTGATCATGAGAAAAATATTGCTCAAAATAAAGTAGGAAAACCTGGGAGTAAAATCAAGTTTTCCAACTGAAGCAGGTCAGGGATGAGGTTTCATATCAAAAGAAATGAATAAAAACCCACCTTGTTTAAATCTAGACAAGATGCTAACAATGGTTATGACAACAGAAGGAGCAGTCCAGAGTTGGCGGATAAATAAAAATGATCTTTTACAGCTTTCAGTTCTTGGTACTGTTTCTGTGGTGACAGTTTGCAGTTGTGCTGTATTAGATATGAGCTGAAACTTGATTTTAACAGAATAAACTGTTTGGATTCTACCTGCGCTATGGATGGAACTTTGAATGAATATACAACCAGGTCCCAAACATGAACTAAAACTCTTGTCATGGTATTTTCTCCCAAACTCTGCTTAGCCATCCTCACTTGTGTGTGACTTCAGGAAGGATGTTTTCTGGTTGCAGAGGGTAATTATTTTCATCCCTGAAAAACCTAGTTGTTTGTTTTTTGTTTTTTGGTTTTTTTTCTCCTCAGCTAGAAAAACCTCTCATTTTGTGAAGAACTAGTTAATGTTTTTTACAAGCCTCCTAGTTAATGCAGTGTATAATTCAGTCTGAATATTTGTTGCAGGGGATGACCAGGCTGTAGTTCTGCTAGCTGCTTCTTTGTTGGAAGTTGTAGACGCTGTAGTGCCCTTTCACTGAATGCTACTAAGGAAACCCTAGGAGGAAAAATACCAAGGGCTTTACTATTTCTGCTTTTCTTTGTTCAGAAACAGGTATGAAGAAATTTGAAATACTGATGGTTCTTTACCAGTGAACGTAGCAGTGATGGAATAAACAGGAATTATACTGTGTATTGACTTGGCTAGTATTTTCTTTTATCTCCTTAGGCTAGAAAATAAGAAAGCAGAGGACTGTTGGTATCATATTTCAAAAGTCTCATACCTTCTTGGTGATTTCTCATGGACATCTCTCTGCAGCACTGAGTCTTTCTTTTTCACAAAGCAGCTGACTCTAGTTCCCTTCACAGCACAACTGATAAACTAACTCTCTTCACTGCCACTTAACTCACTGTTTTGTAGCACTTGTCTTCTTATTGGACACAGCTGTGACTTAAGAGCAGGCTTGTTCTTAATCTTTGGTGATTATTACAGCTGCATTTTTTCAAGTATGAGAGTACTTTTTGCACTATGTACAGCTGCAACTCTTCAGGGGTGAGATTATTTTGTGCACTATTTTCTTACATTCTATCTCTCTACAGAGGACTTGGAAATGGAGGTGTTCCTTTCCTCCTGTAGCAAGAGGAAGTAGAATGTGTGCATGGCTGTGCAAGCACCAGGGCTCACCTCTGAGCCACTGTGGTTTCTCTGTTTCCTGACCCAAGATACTGAGTCAGTTCAGGACAGCATATGGTGTGCTGAGTGATGGGAATACGTTCTCTCTTCTACTTTGGTAGTTTTTCACAGAATCAACTAGGATTAAAAAGATCTTTGAGATCATAGTCCAATCTATGACCTAACACCACCTGGTCAACTAGACCATGGCACTAAGTGCTGTATCCAGTCTTCTCTAATCACCTCCAGTGATGGCAACTCCACTACCTCCCTGGGCAGCCCATTCCAATGCCCAGTCACTCTGTCTGTGAAGAACTTCTTCCTACTGTCCAGCCTAAACTTCCCCTGGTGTACCTTAAGGCTGTCTTCTTGTTGTGCTGCTGGTCACCTGGGAGAAGAGACTGACCCTCACCTGGCTACAACCTCCTTTCAGAGAGGGTTTGCATAAGGAAAATATTTTCTATTACAGAGAACAAGAAATTAGGTCCTTCTATCAGAGATGACAGGAACATGTATTTAATTTTTCCTTCAGGTCTTGGAATATCAGACAGCCAAGACGTTTTCTTCAATTATTACTCAGCAAAGAAACATACTTTAAAAATGAACTTGCTGTTACCCCTTCCTTGCATGCTCCCCATGATGGCTGCCTCTCAAAGAGAATTCCTATTTTCTATATATTATATTTCTATGTGGACCAGTTCAGCTTTTTTTTCTTTCCCCTCCTCTTTCTCTCTATTTCATGGCAATAGCTGTGGTCTGGTCTATGTTATGGTCTAGTAAGATCCTCTAGTTGTGATGGTCCTGAGAGTGGTGCTTAGACATATAGACTAACTGCATATTATTTTCTAACTGTGTTACTTAAAGTTATGTTACAGTCAGTTGTAAGTGCTGGTAACTAGTGCATCTTGCAGGTCCTTGCAATCATAAGGCTTATAATTAGGACAGGGATCAGGATTTTATTATTTTGGCATTTGGAAGTTCAGCTGATTGCTATCTAAAATGGTGGTGTTCTTGCAGAAAGGCATCAAAAGATGACAATAGTGACTTTGTAGATATTGATGTTTGAAACATAAGGCTGAGTCCTCTGAATCTTCTAGGACATTCACTCTCTTTTGATTTTCCAGAATCAGGGCAAATGAGGAATGTTGTTTTATGACATCAGCAGAGCTAGGTGGGTTTTGCTAACCAGGTTTTTAGTAGTCTGAAGATTGCCTTGGTTGTGTGAAAGATAAAGCCCTAGGTTGAAGTTATTTAGACTTCTCCAATTTTGGTGCACTTGTCCTTAGTTTTTGTTTTTTTTAAATACCAGTGAAAGTTGATTTTGGGGAAGTTTAGATTCCTCCTTCAGAAATTCATGTATGAATAAGGGTACTTGTTGCATCTGTAGTTTGAATGTTTATGAAGAAGTTGAGGGCAAGTCTGTTGGATGTTTATTGGGTGTAGCTGGCAGATTTTGATTAAAACAAGGATAATCATCAGCAGTATATACTAAAATGTAAAGCATCTGTTAGGCAGAGACACTGGGATAATAGCAAAGACAGATATTGTGAGGTTAGAAAATTTTATTTTTTAAATAATGCTAATCATATTGCTTGACTTTCATGATTGAAACTTGCTCTACTAGTGGAAAACATGTCCTGTTCATTCCCCCTTCCACATCATGCTTTTGAGAGGGGCTCTCAATGTGTAACCAGCCATTGCCTAACTCCAGTCTTTTGATGGTGAACATTTCTTTCTCTTACAAAACAATGCTGTCTTTATTTGCAAGACCTGTTTGTATATTTCTCTTGCTCTGTATAACATTTGTTTAGGAATAGTAATCCTTGAAATGAACATTTTTTTGCTGGCAGTGAAAAAGTATTGATTTCTGTAGATTGGGGGTGTTCTTAGGTCATTATAGATTGAATTGACAAAATAATAATTTTGACTAACAACTCAGTGGGTTTTAAGAGTGTTCACTTGTTTATTCAGTATGCTTTGCTAACATAAGTGGAAGTGTATATGTTAGTTTATATGTTCGTGTTGGTACTCTGGCCACTCGCAGCAATCCTCTTTTATTGGTAAAACATGAAAGTGTACTGATAATACATTTTCTATGTCCTGTGATGTTCTGCCAGTGATGCAGGTCTACTCCTGGCCATCAATATTCTTCCTGTTTACCACAGAAATCCTACCAGTATCCATAAGCTCAGGTTTGGTGTTATTGGCTTGGGACATTACAGACACTGAGTAATCAGCACCACTCCTGAGGAACATCTGACTCTTGGAAACTTTTTTCCTTTCAAGCAGTAATAAAGGTGGTGAAATGCTTTAGACGACAGCTACAGACATGTATGTTTTACTCAACTTTTTTTCTCATGCTTATATCATACTACTCCATAGCAGTAAAATCTACACTCATTGTACATGTACAGTAGTCATGCTATCATGAAGCAGTATCCTGCAGCCTTTTCCCAGCCCTGTCATTTTGAGAAATCCTGAGTAACTTTGCGATTAGAGTATTGTGGTTTAGGAATAATATTCTCCAATTTAGTGCTCCCACTAAAACTGCTGCTGCTTGTTCCCCCCTACCTTTCCCCTCTCCCCCCATGGGTTACTGTATAGGAGAATTGGAGGCAGGAAAGGTAAAGATCAAGGGTTGAGATAAGAACAATTTACTGGAAACAGAAATGAGGGGGGAAAAAAATGAAGACTAACAGCAGCAATAACAAGTGTACAAAAGAGAGAGAGTGGTTCACATGCAAAATGCTCACCCTGACCACTCCCTCTGGCTTGGAACCTGTGCTACACAAGGGGTAAGGATAAAAAGAAATAAGACTCTCCTGTTGAGTCACTTAAGTTGAGAGTAGACCCCCTTGCTACACTGCGTCCCAGACTTGACCAACAGTTTAGGCCCAAAGGTTTTAACCACACTTAATTGATAGCTTAAGTTAAACAATTTAACTAAGGATTAATGTAGAATTTACTATAGCGGAATAGTAACTCACCAGCCAATTTACCTACAAATCTAAAGTACTTGAGAATGTATGAGAGCAATGTTCCTAGTCCATTTACTATAGCATATTCACACTCACATGCACAGGCCTAAAGAATATATACAAGGTATATACCTATGAAAAATTCCCTTTGAAATCAGTGATGTACTCTCATTGGATGCCTTTGCATCTTGTCAGTGGGTGAAGGGTTGAACCTTGAGGAGTGAGGGTATCAGCCTGGGATCTGTCATTGGCATTCAGTGATCCTCCAAGTATAGCAAGTTTGAGAGTTTGCTGGCTCTGAGAGGCCCCACTCAGAGGGAGGTTGCTGGTCACATCCTGCTGTGGTCCAGGAAAGCTCAAAGGGTCTCACTTTGGACTGCTGTTTATAGGGCTTCAAGAGAGTGGGCTTTAATCATAGTAATTTTCCATCCTGGCCACAATTTGGGGCAGTAACTTTCAAAGAAAGTTCAATAACAAATGTTAGTCCACTTGGATGGTTATTCGGGCAGGAAAAATAAGTTTCCAAAGCTGTTTCTTAAAAAGCAGGAGCTCTTTAAACAGCACCAGTTTCTGGGAGCAGACTGTTTCTGATAAGCTCAAGAGGAGCTCAGCCCAGGTGCTGCTGTCAAGGCCAAGGCCTAATGTGCATTTCTCAGATCATAGTGTGGCCTGAGGGTGGAGAGAGGATGCACCACCACACTAACTAGTATAGTGCACTATCTTTAAAGCAATTATATTAAAGCTAGAAAAAGCAATTATTAAGTAGAGATTGATATTACCCATACCAATGACTGTGGGCAAATCTGTTGCTCAGTCTCAAGGAATAACCTTGGGGGGCATCCCCACTCAAGGAAGGAATCTCCACATGTACTCCAAGAAAGGATAATATTAGAAGACCCTACCATTAAAAAGCAGGACTGGGATTTTATACTGGTGTTTGACTGTCAGTCAACAGCTGTGTCAGCTCAGCAACTTTAGATAAGTTATCAGTACTATCACTTGTTGGTTCCTTTATCTCTGGTACTTTACCACGTCTGCCATATTTTTACCTCTCTATCGGGATGTTTAACTTTGGGGCTGATGAGTCAGTCTGGCTTTAGGATTTCTTCAGCTGCATGACCCCCCCCCCCCTTCTCCATTCACCAGTGATAGCTTTGCAAATAAGGTATTGTTCAAGTTGCTTTACCCCCACTCCAGACAGAGCATCCTGCTACATCCCTATCTTATTAGTAATATCCCACTTAAAGCTCAAAATTATAGTTACTATGGTAATTCGAAGGCACTTGCTAACTGCCCTCCTCTTTCCTGTTGCTTTGGTACTTTAAAGTAGGTGTGGTGAAGGTATGTCCATGCCAGGGAGGTGTAATGTTGCCCTGGTCAGTGCACTGTTGGAGGTGGAGCAGGGCCCTTCAGCTGCTTCTTGTGCTGGGGTTGGGCTGGTTGTTGTGTCTACTGCCAATTGTGCTTTAAGATGACTATTACATCTGAAATGGATTATAACATGCCCATGTTGGCTTGATGGAGACCGTCAAACTGCGGGTGTGTTTCCACAGTTGTCTGAAGCAAGTGCAAGTTCATACTGCTGCCAGGAGGAGGCTCTTACCATCACTGTTTTTTTGCTTCAGACCTGTTGCCAAATTGTGCTGCTCATGAGTTGCTGTCAGCAAGATGAGGACATTCTCTAAAGATCTTGTTATATTCAGGTTGTTTGGGCTGTTTTCACAGCAAGCTGATCTTCCTGTGCTGCTTCATCCCCCCAGGAGTTTCAAATATTTGCGTGCATGTCTTTTTCCTTAAAGTACCCTTTCATCCTGAAAAACAAACCTGGATTAAACAACAAATTGAGACTCAGTGGAATTAACATATCTTAAATCACAGTGGGCTAACTCCAGACTATCATAGGTGAAGTTATTAGCTTGTTTTTCAGAGAGGCTAGTGCTCTCTGTCATGTTCTCTGTAAGGGTGCTTGGTTTTATTTTTTTCATTGCTTATTGTGCTATGCTCAAATTGTGATGAGTTGATTGATACTTTATTTGTTGAGTACCCATTCCTTGTGAATGCCAGTGAGCAGCTTACATCAAAGCTGCTGCCCTGACAAGTTGTGTGCTGAGGTATCGATTTAGGGCATCCTCATTGTAGGGAATAATGTGCTCTGACTCCATGATTCAGAAGGCTGAACAAATGCTTTATTAAGTTATATTATATTACGCTAATACTATTATTAAAACTATACTAAAAAGATATTACACTAAAAAGATACTAAAGAAAAACCTGTGACTGAGACAGTCATGACACAGCTTTCACCCAATTGGCTAATCAGTCTAAACAACTATCAGCAGAATCCAAGTAACAAATCACTCTTGGTAAGCAATCTCCATAACACATTCCATATGTGCCAAACAACGGAAGCAGCAAGTAGACATAAGAATTGTTTTCTCTTCTCTGAGCTTCTCACTACCTTCCCCAGGAAAATCCTGGGAGAGAGAATTATGTCTCTCTGTTCAGAGAATGTAAATACCACATTGAGGCACGTTCGTACTTCTGGGCTGCAGTAAAGGCACTTGTTTGCACATCTTCTGCCCAGGTACACCACTTGTAGGTTGTCTTTAGTTCCCTAAATTTGCAGGTTTTACTTCCCAGTGTCATGGGACAGAAACCAGGCAATCAACTCTGACCTGACCAGTCACAAGACTGTTTCCTGTTATCATAGTAACTATAAGCCATGGTTGTCAATTAACCTTGTGTCAGATGCTGTAAAAACACAGGGGGAATAATAAATTTCTTGTTTCAAAGTAATTGTAATGACAGAGAATGAATTAGAATGAAAGCTGACTACCACAAATGGGATAGCACTGGTGGGTGGGTGTGGTTTGAGTTTTGTTTTCTTTTGTTGCCATACAACCAATGTATGTTTAAAGCAGGGTAATAGGTAGTTTTGTAAATAATTTCTTAAAGTGGGAGGGAGAACATAAAAATATTGGCTACAAAGGCTGTATTTCAAGGTAAGGATCATAATTTTTCTATAAGAGAGAATGAGAGAGTGGGAAGTAGAGTGGGCACTGTCTATGACTTCATGTATGTGTGCAGGAAAGCAGTTTAATGATAGGGAAGAAAGAAATGGCCTGTGTTGTGAATGTGACTTCTGTTTGCATTCTGAGTGGGTATGAGTAGTTAAATACTAGGCATCAAAACAAGACAGCAGATATTAAAGAAATCTAAGGAGTGATCCAGCTGGAGCTAGAATTTCAGCAGAGTAGCAGATAGAAAAGTCTATATGTTAAATAACTGGGAAAAGCTGTGAGATCCAGATGTTGTCTGGAAGTAGAGATCTAGACAGACCGAAGCCAGCTAACAAAAATGCTTTTTATCCACTTCATTTACCCCTTTACTGTAAAGATTGCAATAAATCCAAAAATAGTGTATTGAAGCTGCTTTCTCAGGAGTCTCTGTATAGAGTTTGTGGTAAAGGCAGGAAGAGTTCAATCTACTACATTTGTATATTATTGGGGTATGGGATCAGTATCCTGCCTTAACTCTTTTTTTTCCTTTCAGATTTTCTATTTTGTACATACATTGTTTTGTATATACTGTATATGATGACTTCGGTGGTCAGTGAACGTACCCGGGGTACTAGGGACAAAATGCAAATTTCAACCTCTCATCCAACACAACCACAGAAACAAGTAGTACAGGTACGTGCTGCTATATAATCTTCTTTGAGTTGAAAGTGAGCATGCAACGATTTGTTTCTTCCCCAAGTCAGTAAAAACTGGGAAAAGATTGGGGGGGGGGCAGGGGGGCTATGGTCCTATTTGGAAAAGTCTGTTTGTTTGATATCTTGCTTTAATTGCTTAGTTATCCAGCACAACATTAAGTTGTCCCTGTATTCTTGTCTCTGAAGGAGCTTTGTGTTCTTCAGCAACATTTCACATGAGTGAGGAATTCTATGCCTATCCCTGTCAGGATTTCTGTCCTGTTACCTTAGTGTCTTCAGAGCTCAGCTCTTTCATATGCCAGCCTCATGATGCTAGAAAATTTCTGGTCAATAGAGGAATTTGGGTGGGTGGGAAAAGCTTTGTTAGATCCATGTTGTGTTCTACAGCATGGTTCAGCATATTTAGAGGTCACAAAATTCTAAACTTCTTGTGCAGTGCTTTCACAAAGTGAAATGAAGATGGTTGTCCACTAGCAGACTAAAGTTATTTTGAGTATCTGCAAGATGGAAATTAAGCTCTTACCCCATTGTCTTGGTTCTCAGCAGCAGAATATTCAGGTTGTGTGCTTGCTTGGGTTAAAGTGCAAAATGTCTCTGTTCCTGGCAACTCATTATTCTTTTGTCAGGTACTTTTCAAAATTTGATTAAATTCAAGAATTGCCTCAGTTCTCAGTCTAGAGGTGCTCCCCTGGGAAATTGTCTTATTTTCTAGACTGATCTTTAACATGGAGAGGCTCTTCTGCTCTGTACAATATTAATTATGTGATCTCAAGCCCTTATCTCCTTGTGTTACAGTGCTTTGCATAGTGGTGATTCATGCTAATGTGTGGGTTTAGAAAGTGACTTTCAACAAATGAAGTTGAATTTGGTTTTGCTTTATAACAAGTAAGTATGCAGGAGTATAATGAGCAGATTGACAGAAGTAATGGCTTCCCCTTTTTTGATGTTTGCCAGACAGTGGAGTACTCTGCCCAGTTTTGGGTTCCCTAATGCAAGGCAGACATTGGCAAATGGGAGCAAGCCCAGTAAGGAGCTGTGAAGATGGTTGAGAGGCTGGAGCACAGGATGAATGAGTGGTGACTGAGGGAACTGGATTTGTTCATCTCTAAGAAGACAAGGCCAGGTTGTCTTCTATTCAGATACCTCATAAGAGGGTATAAAAAAGGTGAAGCCAGCCTCATAGACAATGGCATGAGTTGGAACACTGGAAATTCCAGCTGTTAAATGGGAAAAAAATTGTTTACCACAGACACTGTCATGGATTAGAGAGGTTGTGGGATCTCCATCTGGCCTCAAGCAGCTGCTCTAATGGAGCATGCTCTCAGTGAGAGACTGCACTATCACTAGGGTATATTTGCAACTGATGTGATTCATTGATTTTAAGCATTAAGTCTTAGACCTTTTTCTGCATTTTTTTCCCCACTTATTCTACCTCTTGCCTAATAGATATTGGTTTGGTCATTTCAGTGGAAAAGATGATTAATATACAGCAGACATGTTTTAGTGCACTGTATATTTTTATTGTTTAGATCAGATGAACCTCCCTCCTTATGCTTTACAGATCAACAGAAACGTGGGATGATACTATTCAATTACCACTGATTCATTTTTTGAATGTAGAATTATGTTACTTTCTCAAATGGAGGTTTCATTGTCATAGTCACATTGAACATCATTTAAGTTATTTAAGAAATTACATCACAGTTCATTTTCATTGTTTCGGGATAATAAATATACTATTTTATTTTAAGATCCGGGCCTATTACTGTCACATTGTGTTTTGTGTGCTTCTGTTTTCTGGTAGTTCAAAGTTGTTAAAAATTTCCTTCACTCTGTTATGCTGCAAAGATAATATATCTTGTAAGGTTGAGTGAAGTTCTAGCTGTCTTAAGATGCTACCATTTTCTTAGTTGCAATTAAAACCTAATTATACTGTTTTATAGGATACTACAATGACATTTCTAACAATGGTGCCTTAAAAATGAAGAAGAAACATTCACTGGGGAAAAAAAAGCAAGACTTTTTGTGACATTAATTTGGTGTTTGTATAGTAAACACATCTTGTGGGATTTTGTTGAGTTGTTTTTTTTTTCTTCTGAATCTTCAATTCTATCTGTGTGCGATCCACTGGCATAAATGTTAGTGATATTGCACCTGCTTGTGTTTCTAAGCTTTCTCCTTACACAGGAAAGCTAAAGAAAGATATGGTTGTTCATTTGATAGTATTATAAAGTTTGTATATTTTTGTCTTCTGACACAGACTTGAAAAAGGTTGGTTTACAGAAGAAATGAATCTCAATGGTTTCCTGTTTCTGGTCAAATATCCCATCATGTCTTTATAGAAATTACATTGAATGTTTATATTCTGGATATCTTTAAAGAAAATCTCTTCACTAGCTAAAAAGTTGCTGTGGGCATGAGGAGGCTGAAGTCGGAGCAAGAAGATCGATCATCAGGACTTAATTTCTGAAACCAGCAGACCTTTTATTTCTGCTCTCTGCTGAGCTCTCAGTAGATACAAAGAGTAAGCTCCTATACACAGAGCACCGTGCTGATCCGGGAAGCTTTTGTGGAGGGCGGCACCAGGGCTGGCACAGGGAATTCCAGAGCAGGCTCTCCTCTTTTGTTACTGATTGGCATATGAAGCTGTCAGCCTGTCAGTGTGACACTTTGAAAATGTGAAGTAGTGCAGAGTATTTAACTCTGTTACTGTCTTAGTTTAAGGCAATTATATGGGGTGGAGACTCCACAATGAGTTACCTTCTCATAGTTTTAATCACTCCTCTTTCACCAATAAGGAGAAATAAATGTGAGAAGATATAAGTGAAAAATATAACAGTTTGTTAAAAAGAAAAAAACAGCAATAACCACTAGATACAAAGGTGCTGAGTCACCTTGTCCCCCTGGGAACAAAGAAAACAAGATGGTGGAGAAGCCCCCTCCTCCCAAGATGATGGCAGCCGTAGGAGCCCATGTGGCCTAGAGGACAAAGACAAGATGGCGGAGAAGCCCCCTTCTCTGGACCACTGGCAGAGAGAGAAAACAAAGGAAAATCAACACAGCAACTGAGTCTGCTGATCCACAACTCCTTTCTCCCTCAAACAACAACTGACAGGGGACAGGGACAAAGCAAAACCTGGGAAAAAACCCTACTTTTGTCCAAAAGGCTTCAATGCTGCTGAAACACTGGAAGAAACTTCCCTCCTTGGCATGGCTAGAACTGGAGCAACAGCTGGAAAACTTGTGGAGAATGGGTCTGACTCCTCCTTGGCAAATGGCAGGTGGCTGGAACTGGAGTAGCAGCTGAAAAACTCATGAAGAAAGGATCCCAACCCCTCCTCATGAAACAGCAGGCAGCAGTAGCAAAGGTGTTTCAAAATCTGCTCTGAAGTAGCTTTGGATTGCGAAATACAGCTTTGTGGGTTGTGACTGGGAGACCTGCCCAAGGCAACCCCTTTGGGAGCCCAGAGAGAACAAGAGGGCTCATTGGTGTGCATTCTCTGTTTTTTAAAAGGACTCACCCCCCCTCCTTTCCCTGATTTGGGGTAAAACACACAAGTTTCACTTCCTGGGTTGTCAGGTCTTAAAGAGACTAATAATATTGGGCAGGTTGGCATGGAGAAGATAGGAAATACATGAGGTTTTTTGGGTCATCTAGGTCACCTAGGACAGTTACAAATGCTGATTGTCTTGAAACATTGACTCTGAGCATAGCAAATATTACTTCCCTCAAGGAATTGGGACAGCTGCAGTAACTTCTCCGCCAATAAGCAGCTGGTGTTTTATGGTGGAATAATTTTTTAGACTCAGGATTTATGCTTGGTGATCTTCTCTAAAGCTTGCATTTGTGGTAAACTCCAAAAGTGAACCAGTTTAAGACTTTTTAAGTCTGAACTCATGAGGTACAGAATTTCATGTGAGTATCCTGTGAAGTGAGACTGCCTAGGATGAATCCTTTCTGTCAAGAATTTTGGGGGATAATGTGGTCCCCTTCTCAATAACGAAATCTGCAGTACGTCAACTTGCATTTTGGGTCCTGGCTCACTTCAGTATCAGCCTTCTCTAGCATGAGATAGTAGCCTCTTCTGTTTGGGCAGAAATCAAATGAGGTCCAAGTTTATGTAGCATACAGTTATCTTTGGTATTTTCATGGGAATACAGTTAAGTAGGCTGCAGATGCTGCACTATGAAGAGCAGCCTGTATGATGTGCCATTAATGTTTTTGAGTAGTTTTCTCTTTAGGGTAGCCATAGCCTATTTGGGTTTATGGCTCTTTACTGCATCCATCCATTTTAGTCTTTCAGTTTTTGGAGAAGTTGCCGGCATGGATTTGTTGTCCAGAAATGTTACAAAAGCACCAAATATTTTGTCAAGAGCAAGATTTTTTAGCAATTTTCAGAGACTAGTATTCAGTTATAAAAAAGGAAGTTCAACTGTTGATGAGCAGAATCTTGAGGCATGACTCAGTCTTGTGCTCATAAAACTACAGTCAGGTGGTTATTGGGAGAGGTGTGGAAGGTGATGTGAACAGGGATCATCAGAGATTTGGTAAATTTAGAAATACCATTGTCAATTTGTTATGATAAAACTATCTCTGGAGTGGTAGATATTAAATAAAAGAAATATAAAGTGTAAGCTTCTGTGGTAAATGCTATTATATGGTTGTCTTGTCTATGTGGTGAGCTTTAACTGTGGTTCAAACACATTAGAATATGTTGAAATTGCTTCTGTTCTAGCTAACTTTTTAACTATAAAATGGGCATAGAGATGTTAATCCCTTCCCTGTAGCACAGCTGTGCTTGTTGTGTATATTCTTTTTGAGAATCTTGAGAGAAAAAAAATAAAGTGACACTAGTGACCAGTGACAGGCCTGATGTTGTGTCAGGGGAGGGCTAGGCTGGATATCAAGAAAAGATTCTTCCTCCAGAGGGTAGTGGAGCACTGAACTGATTTCCCAGGAAATGGTCATGGCCCAAGGCTGTCAGAGCTCGAGGAGGGTTTGGACAATGCTCTCAGGCACAGGGTGGGATTGTTGGGGTGTCCTGTGCAGGGCCAGGAGCTGGACTTTGATGATCCTTGTGGGTCCCTTCCAACTCTGTGTATTCTGTGATTGTGATAACTAGGAGATACTTTTTAAAAAAAATAGTTAAATTTTGTGTACTTTATTTGATGTTTGTTTTTCAGGCAACAGCAGAACAGATTCGCCTTGCTCAGATGATCTATGATAAGAATGACACAGATTTTGAAGATAAAGTGAAACAAGTATGTTTCTTATGATACAGAGTTTTTATGCCCTGTAACAATGCTGACTTGTGTTTTGGAGGTAGAGCATGTTTCTGATTAGATGAAGCTTTTTTCACAAGGATAGAAATTTAACTAGAAAAAGGTGCTCCTGTTGCCCTGTAAAGTCTGTTTTCAAGAAATTGTGTGGTAATATAACTATGACTGTATGATTATATTGGTGTATTTTCCTTTGGCCTTTAAGCCAAAACTCATCTGTGCTGATCTCTTCCAGACTATATCTCTTTAGTATGGTCACAATTGAATAATTATCAGAATAAAGAATGCATTCAGGTTGTTCATGTGTACACACACATGGGAAAAATGTCACCTGTGTAAACTGAGTTTGCCAGTATAGTGGTTGTTTTTCAGGAAAAGTAAAAACCATAGAATCATAGCTTAAAGGTAAATTGAGGTATTTTTTTAAAAAATAATTTGACCTCCCAGAGCTGTGTATGCAGGTTTATTGACTTTTCCTTTGTAAAACCTCCTCTGAAGCATTAAGTGCTTTTTGTTGTTATAAACTTGTTTTGGTGATGTGCCAGAAGTGAAGTTTTGTACTTCCTGAAGCCATAATACCCTCATCAATAATGCCTGTAGCTGTGCTGGTGGGAAGGACAAGAATGAAGTTCTGCATAGGAAATCTCCAAGCATAAAGTCAAAGGGGAAAAAAAAAGTGAGAGTGTGCTTTTGTGATTATAATTTAATTTGTGTTTACCTTTATTTAGGAATTTAGTTTGCTCTGACACAGTAGCTTATGCGTGTTTTTTTGAATCTGTGGTGATACTAACTCTTATTTTTACAAAGATAATTTGAATATTTTAACATGTCTGACTCTTACTGCCAGCTTATGGAAGTGACGGGGAAAAACCAGGATGAGTGCATAGTGGCACTACATGATTGTAATGGGGACATGAACAGAGCAATTAACATATTGCTGGAAGGAAGTTCAGACACGGTAAGGTTTTGCTTTCCTATTAAGCTGTTTTTTTGTTTCTACTTCTTAGAAGTGATTGGGAAAGTCACATTTTGGAAGCTTTCAATTTCCATGCCTCCAAATTCTTTTGGAGGAAATGGAGACCAGGACAGCTTTTCTGCTGCATGCATACCTTAGACTAGGCTGAACCTTGAAAATGTTGTAGGTGTTTAGCTGATTTCTTGCAGAATCTTTTGGTTTTCATTTACATACAATAATTTTAACTCTGCAGCAGAAATCATTGCTCTGTCAGACACAGGCCTGTTTTTTTGCTCCAATGTTTGTAGTGATGTCTAGAGAGGCTACCTGGAACAGAGGCTAGACAGTGTTAAAGGAATAAAGTAAGTATTTATTAAAAGGCCTTAAAAGGATACACCGTGGGCAGTACAAGAGCCTGGCTGTGGCTCTATGCAAGATGGACAACCGGTTGTGAGTTTTCACACTTTTATAAGTTTTGGTCCATTTACAAATTGGGGTTAATTGTCCAATTGCAGCTTCAGGTTATGAAGTCACATTCTCCCAGATTGCTCTCCTCAGTTTGCTGTTGTTTATACTTTTTTGGGCCTGAAGCAGCAACAGTGTCCTTGGTTCTCAGGCCGCAAAAGGATTGTTTTGTCTAACTAAACTGTGAGGAGAAGTTACTAACACTTTATATGAAGTTCAGAGTCACACACTAAGGCAGTAGAGAATCTAAAAAATATGAAGGCTAAAACTTAAAGCATCAGTAGCACCTCTCAACCATGAGACTCGAGTCTGTTTGCCTCAAAGGATAATCTTTATAAACCTAAAGTGCAGGTAAATATTTTAAGTTGTGCAGCTTATGTAGGTTTGCGTTGTCAGTATTGAATTTGGAGGAGGTTTCCACATCTGAAAGTTGCATTGACAGCACTATGAATGGCAAAAGAGGATACAAGTATCCTTTCACTGTTGTTCATTTGCATAACTTCATTGAAAACCAGATAGAGGAGACTAAACAATGTGTATATAACAACAAATAATATTGTTTAGAATGTTACACAGCAATTTTCTATCCCAAGAGATACCAGGAAAATGTCTTGCTGCAGCTCAAGCTTTTGCTGGAGGGACTTCTTACAGTTTGTCCAAGATAGTAAGCTAGATTCCATCTCATCTAAATTGGCAAAGAAACCTGGACTTCCTTTCTTAATGCTGAACATTCCGTATTTCCTGTGATTTGTCAGGATGTGTGGTCTGTCTTATTGTTAATGAGGAAACCCACCCCCAGACACCCTAAATCTAGAACACATACTGTTCTGACTGAGAGGACTTTCTTTCCTATCCCCTTTTCATTTATCAGTGTTGAGGTAATCTAAAACACAGATATAAATAATGCTGAACAAACTGTCAAGTTGGAAATAGAAGAGAGCATCTCATGATTAAGTCTGTGTTGGTAATATGCTGGTTTTGTGTTCTTTTGTACTTCTCATATTTGCCATTTTCTAGTTGAAAATAGTTTTCTGACTGATAGAGAATTTTAAATGCTTCTGTACTTTAGCAAATTTTTATAAGTGATGATGGCATGGAAGAAACTTTCTGAACTCATTTATCAATTAGAAGCAGCATATCCATATATTGTTCTTTTGACAAGTCCCTCTGAACCCACTGCACTTTTTAGACAAAATGCAACTCAAACAAATACAGACAATTTGAAGGACTTAAGAAGGAAGGAGTATTAACTAGAAGGGGTTCTCATCAGAATGTAAATAAACTTTATGCAAATTTGTGGACCTCCAACTTGAAGGCTGTTATACTCCAGAATACTTTAACTGTGGATTTGATGTAAGGTTGGAAGCAGAGATGGTACTAGTTCTGAATGCAGATTCCCAAATATCTTTTTTTTTTTTTTTAGTTTCACTGCTTTGATGCACTGGAAGGTTTTTTTACCTCATTTGGAAGAAGACATGTCTATCCAAATTGAGGAATTAAAAGAAAGAGTGATAGCTGGAATGTCCATTTATAATTTCTTGGTACTTTGCCAGTTTTGTCTTTTTTCAAATGCTGTAATATTTAAGGCTTTATGCTTTGTGACTGTTAGTCTTTATGAAGACTTCACTTGCAACAGTTGTGTCAGTCTATCTTTGGACAGACAGAGGCTTGTGGATGAGAGTTGAGAAGGGCATGCTTCTTTGCCCAAGACTTCTATTAATTTAACTTCCTACAGTCATAAGATCCATTTTATGTCTCACCATGTGTTACTTCCTAAGCCTTTTAAGATAGAACAAAGGGGACCTTTCAGGTTATTCTTCTTTCCATCTAAGACCAGGCCAGCAAGGCAGTTTCTGTTACATATTTTTGAAGGTCAGGCCCACAGCTGTCATTAGGGTTGCCTCAGGCATCCTTAGCTGAAATTGTAAGGGCGCTAATTGATTGCAAAAGGAGACAGATTCCATAGTCTGTGATGGATTCCCATGTCCAGAGGTAGCATCATACTGTATCTGAAAGGACATGCCCAACTTTTTGAGGCTTTCCTCAGAATTATACTGTGGGAAAGCATGGATCCGATGCTTTTAGAGTCATCATTTTACTGATCCTTCCTAAGTCATTAAAAACCTTACTAAGGAGAGGCTGCTTCCTCTTCAACTTTGCAGACTCACCAAGTTTTGGGTATTTCTTGCAATGGTTCAAGATTTTTGGCATCATGCCCATCAGTAAAATAGTCGTGCATTCTGAAATTTATGGATTTGGTTCTTGAGTTGTCAGTGCCGGTTGGTTTTTTTTTCTCCTGTGAAATAACTAAAGTTTTAGGAGTATTTTAGTACATAATACAGTTACACAGGCTATGGCAGATGAAGCCATGTGATAGTTACTGGGGAAACAGTTTTCTGCCTCACAAATAATGTGGTGTTGCTCAAACACATAATTTTGTACTTGTAATCTGTGCTGTCTGTGCTTCACCTAAGTTGGTTTATGGCAATATCGTCTTCTATACTGGGGATGAAATTGAAAAGTGATTTCAGCCTTCTTTCTCACCTATATCATGTAAAAAAAAAAACCAAAACCAAAACTATTGTTGTACTTATTGTCTCAAAGGAGATACTGAAACATTGAGTTAATACTTATAAACTGCTTTGTTACCTGCTTTCTCAGTAGAATTAGTTTCCTCAATTCTAGGCATCTTGGACTATCTGATCATTGCCTACCTTGTGAGGGCTGCTGAGTTGCTGTTGTCTGAATTGAGAAGAGATAGGACAGAACCGGAAACTATTGATAGCCAACCTTTTTTGTTGAATGCAGGGGCCTGTCAGAGGTCATGGCTTTTTGTAGTGCTTTACGGTTGATGCCATCTCATTTGCATGTGCAATTTTACCTCTCAAATACCTTACCTAGACAAAAAGCTCCTAGAGATGGGGGCATGTACGTAAACCTCTCTGCCATCTTAATGGTTTGCACGTAATACTTTTCTTCTTTGTTTTGCAGCTAACAGCTCAATAGACTAACTGTGCAATTGCATAATATGAGTTTCTGTGCTATTCTTGATGAGTGTTTTAGTTGCTTTATTTTCAATTTCTATAGAGCTGATATGATCCCTGAATTTATTTTAAAGGTGGAATTTCATATTAAAGCCAAAGCTCCAGTTTTCCCAAGTTATTGTTTTGCCATTCTGTCTCTTGGTGCTTGAATTCTAGTACATCTGGATAGCAGTTCCCCCTGGCCACGTACTTACTGTCTGTTGTTCAATGATACTTATAAACATTTTTTTGTTTCCTTTGGAGAAAAGAATAGCTCTGTACATGCTCCCTTGCTAGATTTATGGAGGTAGTTAGGAGGGAAACTGTTGCTTGCTTTGCAGATTTTGTGTGTTGTGGTCATATCTAGGCTTCCTTGAACTAGTAAAAGTCCATTATAGCCAGAAATATTTGGGATTCTCACATTTCATAAGAAAATCCAACTTTTAAAACATGTTTCTTTTTCATTTCTTTCAAAAAATACAACTTATGTTTCCATTTGTATCAGTGTAATATGTATGTATGGCTGTTTTTTTCCCATGAACTGGAGGGATGTGAGGTAGAAGCATACACTGAGAGCTGTTTCTTCCTTTTTGACTTTTGTATCTAATTCTATTCTATCCAAATAGACTTCTTGGGAGACTGTAGGGGGAAAGAAGAAAAACCTTGGAAAAGAAGGTTTGGAAAACAAAGAGAACAGAGAGAAACGAGGGGAGAGAGAAATGAGCCGTGGATGGGGAAGTTCCAACAGATGGGGAAGAGGAGGCAACCGTGGCCGAGAGTGTATGTATTTGGGTTCATTTTTAAAGATTCAGATGCTTTTTTTGCAGCATGGTTGAGTTAAGAGCAAATGCTTAATGGAGTAAAATGTGTCCGACCTATAGCTCAGCACTGAAGGGATCATCTATGCAACAGGTATGCTCGATCTGTCTGTGACCATGTCACGGTTTGACGCTGGCGCAATGCCAGCGCCCCCATAAAAATATATCCTCCCTGGTGTCTGCTGTGAGATGTGACCAGGAATAGAGCAAAGCAGGCTCCAACTTAGAAATAAAGAAAACTCTATTAACCTACAACTATACATAAAGAGAAACACACACAGAACTCAGAATGAAAACCTTCTGTTCTGGTTTGACATTGGCACAAGGACAAATGCCCGCATGAAAATACACCTTCTCTGGTGTCTGCTGTGAGATTTTGACCAGGAATAAACAAAGCAGGCTCTCACTTGAAAAAGAAGAAAAGTTTATTAACTAAACTACAAAAACAATTACTAAACTACATACAAAAGGAAGAAAAAGAAAGAAAAAAAAACACAAGGAAAATGAAACCTCACAAAAACACTCTCCTCCTCCTCCTCCCCCCCAAATTCCCAATACAATACAATCCAAAATCAATTCTGGGTCCAGCACCACCCTTTAGAATGCTCAACTTCAGTTCCTCAAGAGGAGAGGGAGTCCTTCCATGTGTCGTGGTGGCCTTTTCCGTCCTTGTTCTGGTGCTCTCACCACCGGACCAGAATCAGGGCTGCTTCCAGGGTTGTCCTTTTAAGGAGACTGTGTCCAGTTCCAGAAAAGCTCAATCTCTCACTTCTGGGACATCTGTCCCCCCCATATTTTATATACCCCCTGGGGCCGAGGGGTACACACACTGAATCTTCTTTGGCTCTGGGACATTTCTCCCCCTGGACTCAGTCTCTGTATTCCAGGGAAACATAGCTCTGTCCATGGCTACACAAAAGAGTCCAGCATAAAATGCCACTCCCTCTTCTCCATCTTCCTAACATCTCTCACTCTCTCTCTCTCTGGTCCAGACCTTTGTCACTCGCTCATTTCCTTCGTCCTCCTCCACTCTTATCCCTCGTCTAGGAAGGGTTAATGTTCTGTGAAGTTTTCATTGTCCAAAAAAGGGTTAAAAACTCCTCCAAGCGGCTGGACTCCTGGCTGCAGCCCCCCAACATCTTCTCAGCCGGGCTGCCTGCTGCCAGCACATGTTTACTGCTTTCAAGGTAATGGCACACAAACACCGGCTGCACACTCTCTGTCTGTCTCCAAGGTGGGGGGGGGAGGAACAGGCTGCCCATTGCTTCCCGGCATTTCTTCTTCCTTCCACCCTTGGGGGGAGGGGGCCAGGCCTACCTCTCCCAGGCCGGGCCGCATGGCTTTTCCCCTCCCCCAGCCCAGCCAGCAACTGGGCCGGGGGAGAGACTCAACTCCTTCACCGCCGGAAATCCAAAGAGGAACTGCCAGGAGGAGAGCCCTGCTTTTACCCTGTGTTCTCGGAGGTGGATCCCAGTACCCAGTGGTTGGGCCAGATGGCAATATTCAAAACTGACCACTCATTGGCCCCATCCACACAGCATCCCAGTGTTACAGAGAGAAAAAAAATGAGGCCTTTGTCGTGGTCGAGCCATTTGTCGGTGAGGGGAGACTCAGACACTCAATATGAGTGATAAGCAAATTCCGTTTATTGAAAAGAGCATCAGACACTTATACAGCGAGTAATAAGCTTATGAATATTCTGTAAACTAAGCAATCTATTGGTTAAACTATACCATCAACTCTTCCTCATTCCTTAAGGGTTACATCCCTCTTTTCTCATGCCTCTTTCACTGTTTGTTATCATACTACAGCTAGGCCCAAGGACATGCTATCAATACAGGTGCAGGACTTGGAATTAGCCACGGTTTTGTACTTTTCTATTCTCTAACAGCTAAATTCCCAACATCCCAGAAATCCTGTTTCCGGGTCAAACCATGACACCTTCCAAAAAACATTCCTCCTCCCCCCACCAAATTTCCAATACATCCACCCCTCAGATCACCAACTCTCAGTCCATCACCACCCTTCAGATAATCAATTCTCAGTTCATCAAGGAGAGGGAGTCCTTCTTGTACCATAGGCTTCCCCTGGAAACACAGTTGAGACCTCTTGTGTTTCCATGTCACATGTGGCACCACCCGGAGAACATGTGCCATCGTGACATCTTCCTTCCATGTACAGTGCTCTCACCACTGTGCATGGACCAGAGCTGCTTCTAGGGTTTTCCCTTTTAAGGATGCTTTGCCCAGTTCCAAAAAAAAGCACAGTCTCTCACTTTCGGGACACCTGTCCCCCCCAAATTCACCCCCTGGGGCCGAGGGGTCTCGAGAACAGAGATCTTCTTCTTCCCTGAAGACGGAGGGCACCACCACCACCCTCCTCACCCATTGTCTCTGTTCACACACTCCTTCACATAACATCACTGCAGTCTCTTGGCTCCAAGCCATTGCCTTCCCCCTAAATGCAGTCTCTGCAGTCTCTGTGTCACAGGAAAAATGGTTCTGTCCATGGCTATACAAGAAAAGTCCAGCCAAAGGCCACTCCATCACCTCCGCCCACCCAAGATTCTTCTCAACTTCTCTTGTGGCCCATTTCTTCTTATCTCATCTCTGTCTGTCTTCTCATTCAACTCCAGGAGGATCAGCATTTGTAAGGTTTCCATCATCCAAGAAAAGGGTTCAAAATCTCAGGCTCTGCCTGTCCAGAACTCCCACGGCTGCCCTGCCAGGCACCTTCTCATTGCACCCCCCCCCCTTCCCCCCCTTCTCCTTCTTGGCTGGCCATGCTATCAAATTTCAAGGTTATTGGAATAAGAATCCCAATATTACCAGTTAGATTGTGCCTGGGCCAGTCTGACCCTTGCTGCTGGGCCAAAGGCGGCAGCTGTGGTGTTTCACCCCAGAGACACCTTTAGCTTGCTGGTGGTTGCAGCTGGGCACTAAACAAGTCCAGGCTTGTTAGGAACTCTGTTTACCTCAGGAGGAAAGCTTCAGGCGATGGTGAAGAGAAAAAGGAGATGGATTCTGCTGGAGGGTTATATCCAGAGGTTTATTCCATGGTTACAGAGGTCTGAATCTTGGGAACAGCTCCAACAGAATTGCAACCGCATGGCCTGATTCCCCTTTTAAGCTCCCGGGGGAGGGGAGGGGACAGGTGAGCCACCAACCAGGTGGGAGGGGCGGGGTCTCAGGAGAGGATGACACCTAGACAGACCAATGACCTCTGGGCCTGAGGGGCATCCTTTGAAGTTGACCAACCACACGACGCCTTGCTGGAATGTTAAGCCTGATTGACAGGACTCACTCAGCAAGGGGGCGAGGGGGAAGAGGTATAGGCATACCTGGGAGGTGACCTGGAAGTCTAAAATGGGACATTACAGCACACCGCAACACAAGGTGGCACAGGCACAGACACCAGCTCTCCCTCTCTTTCTCCTGGTGGAAGGGTGGGGTGGCTGCCCAATGCCTCTTAGTGCTCCTCCACCCTTCCATCCTGCAGGAGCCTTAACCTCCCTTCTCTCTCCAAGGCCCTGGCCTACCTCACCTGGCTGCATGGCTTCCCCTCCCCTGCCCAGCCCGCAGCCAGGCAGGGGAGGTCTGACCTCCTTCACGGACTGGAACCCAAGAGAGTTTCCCCCTGGGAGTTCCCTGCTTTTAACCCCCTGTGTTCTCAGAGGCGTATCCATGTCCTCAGTGGCCACACCAGGTGCTAATGTTCAAATCTGAGCACCTATTGGTTTGACCACAGCATCCCAAAAAACTCACTTCCTTTTCAAACCAGGACAGACTTGGGCTTGAGATGGTCTGTGTTTATTCAGAGACACTAAATTTAAATTTCTGTCCTTTTTTGATTAATTGATCTTATACAAATTGCTGTTCTTTTTTAAGTTTTAGAATTGACTCTGTAAAACTGCTTGAGAAGCATGTTGCTGCACAGCAGATACACTTTTTTTTTTCTTTTAATGAAAAAAATTATCCAGTTTTGATTATATTTCATTTTATGAGTTGGAGAGCCTGAAGATGTTCTCATCTTTTTATAAAGGGGAATGACAAGACTGGGATCATTATTACTCTTTAGCATATGTTACTCATAAGCCAACCAAATGTGAGTTTATACAACACAGAAAGTTCTTTGTGGGTTGAAATGTTTAAAATTTTTCTACAGCTTATACAGGTGCAAAAATACATGGTACAAAAGCAAACTGATGTTTCCAAGTTAGGTAGCATCACATTAGATCACCATTGGATGCGCATTGCTTTTTTCTATTTAAGTTTTATCAGCAGTATCAAAGCTATATAAATTGCCTGTAAGGGCCATACACACTGATAGATGAGCAGAGAAACACCAATGAAAAAATATGTTTAGCTTTTGACTTAAAAGCAGGAAAAAAAAATAATATTAGTAAATTCTTTTAATTATTGTAATATCTTCAAATATTGTGCCAGTGAAGACATTGTGAATCTTTGTAAAATAATGTCAAAGTTAGGAAAAAATAGTAATAAAACTTGCAGCTATACTTAGAAAAATTGAATTCAAATCCATCAAAATGAAAGTGAAGGGCAAAATTTTTGACAGAGCCTGGTGCTGCTTGTCTCTTTTTGCAAACTGGAATTAAAGATTTGTTTCAGGTTGTTACAAAGTCTTGATATCTCCTTCCACTGCAAGCGTTATTGGTTCTGTTGCTGCCATTAGGAAATGTTGTGCAGTACAAAATCTCAACAGTGTTTTAAGTTCTCAGTCTTTTTTTTATTTTCCTTCAAAGAGCCAGACATCTTTTGGAGTATTTCCTCAGGAGTTTTCAGTGAAATAGTTAAGGTGCAGTGTGCTTTTCTGATGCCTCACCTTCACCTGGTTGTTATCCTTCTGATTTAAATACAAAGGAGAGTTGTTTTAAGTTTCCCTGGCTGTAGAGGTATATGGTATGGGCGGACAAAAGAGTTGGTGTTCTTGATTGTTCCTTATTCTTTCACTGTTGCCACATAGCCTGTTATTGAGGAAGCATAGTATGAGGCAGCTTTTTTTCCTACCTTGTTAAAAGAGGTGAGGCCATAATTAATAGTGTAGGCTGCAAAACACTGCCTTTCTCCCTTCCCCCAAAACCCCAACCCAACAGAAATGCGTCTGCTGAAGGGCATTTTCCTCTTAGATATTTTGCTTCCTAATGGTTTAGCGCAAAGTAAACATAACTTGCTTGTAGCTAGGCTGCAGAAGAACAGGGCTGACTGATATCTGTTAACCAGCCCACTTGAAAATTTTGCCCTTTTTCTTGAGGTTTAGGTTAAGCAGATGGCTATACTGTTTCATGCATGAGTGTCTTAAGCTGTCCTCTCTCCACAGTCAGAGCTGAAGAGAATGGAGTGGACAACAGTCAAGGAGACAGGCCTTCAGACCGTGGGAAACGTAGCCGTGGGAGAGGTGAGATGGTAGTATTGGTGCAGGACTGGCACCAACGATTTCATATCCTGAAAACGAACTCTCCCATTTTTTTCTTTAAACACTTCTTTTGAAGCATTTGTTGGTTATCCTTTGATTCCATAAGCATTTCATCCACCTTTAATTTAGGTACGTTCCTCTCCCTTGTTCCTTGTTATGTCTTGGTCTCAGAACAACTTAAAAGAATTTACACAGATGACTTCTATGGTAATTTCCTGTGTAGCAGGCTTGTGTGCTCTGGCTATGGAGACCTGTTTTCCCAGATCGATTCATGTCAGCCTTTTGAGAGTGGGAGTATGCTGGATTCCGCAGGATGTACCTTGGCAGTAGGAGACCACAAGATTCCATCTGTATGGCTCTCAGGGAAGGATTTGATGTGTACTTCTGTTGTTTTTTGGGGGTAGATCTGGTTGTCAGGCTTGCCTTCTGTTTTTGGTAGCCAATCAGAGAAAGTACAAGCCACCTTAGAGGCTTTTTGGTAAGAGAAGGCATTCAGCATAGAAGACTTCATGAGAAGAACTGTGGAAAAAGAATCCTGCAGAGTTTTAGGTACAACAATCTTCTCCTGTAGAAGAGATAGGAAAGGTGTTGATAATGGATTTGATGTGGAATCAAGGGATGTGTAGTTGGTTTGATTTTCATGGGTTGAAGTGGAAAGAGGCTTGTTTCTTCTAAGAGCAGGAGGAATGAAAATTAATAACTTGGGTACAGTGCCGATTGTGTGAGGAAGTGGGTATTAAATGAATTACATTGCGAAAGTGCATAGCAGAGCTAATGTACTTAAGTAATGTCTGACTGGCAAAAAATTCTGCCTTCAAAAGGCTCTCTTCTTTGGAATAGTCAGTAACAAAGCATTCAAAGACAGGCACATCCAACTTTTGTCTCCAGATCTGCATCTTGAAGGAATGGAAACATGCAAAGACATGTAGCTTCCAAAGGATTGCAAAAACGACTCAGTTGTACCTGTGAATCAGCAAATACCAAATGGTGTGTGTAGAGAGGTAGCCTTGCAGGGGAGGGTGTGGCATAGTTCACAGCTATAGATTTTTGGTATGTTAGCACTGTTAATAGATGGAATGTAAGTATTTAAATTAATTGTTTTATAAAATAATCTTTTATATTCAAATCATAAAAGTAGGAGTTTTTTAAATTGTTGGGTGAAATGTAGAGATTAACTTTAAATGCAGTCTGTTTTTTGCTTTGTAACCTTATGAACAATAGACTGCTTTTGTTGTCAACGCTGTAGCTCTCTAGATTAATATCATGTCTTAAGCCAAAACACTGACCTATCTGACTGAATAGGAACAACTTCAACCAATTTTCATTCACTGGCTTAAGTGTACAAAGTATTACTGTATCTCTCTACCAAGTATTTTAGACTGCATTCATGTAAGAAAAGTATCTTAATGAAATGTTTTCAGCTGTCTGGGATAAACTGGTTGACTTCAGTATTACTATATTACAAGCATGTGTATTCTGTGGCAGGAAATACCTAGTTAAATTTTAATGCAAACCTCTTGTGGTTTTGGGCCAGGACAGTTATTTTTCTCAAAGTAGCCATGAGGAAGAAGTGCCTGGAGCCATCTGGGCATGCCTAGGTTGTTATTCTATACTACTCACATCACTGCCAGGGGGTGGAAGTAAGGGATTCTCAATTCTGAGAAGGAGGGGGGGGGGGCATGGTTTATGGTCGAGAAGAAAAAGATGGCACATGGAGTGTCCCCACACCATTTTGTTAATTGTCTTGGGAGTTATGCAGTGCTGGGTTGGTTGATGAATGTGGGGATTTTTTGGGGATTTTTGCATGCAAATCACCCTCTTTTTGTACTTTTGTTAGTAACATTGTTGCTGTTACTGTTCATTTTTTTATCTCATTGCTTTTTCCAGTAAATAGTTTTATCTCAACCCATAATCTCTGCCATTCTTATCTCCCATTGAAGGGAAGGAGCGAGTGGGGGGAGGAAAATGGGACACACTCTAAATTAAGAAGTGCTGCTCCTAAACCACAACAGCCTTTAATTGACACCCAGTGTGAGGCATGAAGGGTTGAGATAACAGACTTGCCCAGAGTTGTTGGGAAGCAATTTTGATCTAAGAATTTGTTGTATTATGTATGGAGCCACTAGGCACAATGTTGCTTGGTCTGTTCACATGGTTGTGGTACCTAACCCTGTATGTGTTTCAGTATATGCATTATGTGCCTGTCACAGTGCTCCTTCTCAGAGCAGGGATAGGGATCAGGATTGCTTTGTTGCTGTACTGTGTGATATCAGTTTATGACATTATAACGTCAAGGGCAATGAGGGCCATTAGGGATGTGTCTTCAGTGCTGCTCTCCTGCCATGGCCTTGGGTGCTACCTCTAGAAATTCATTAATAATCATACCTAGTCTGTGGGGGAAAGAGGGAAGGATGATTTTCCCCAGCTTTTAACCCTCTCTTCCTGCTTCAGGCCTGTTACATCAGCTTTTGAGAATTTTCAATTTCCTTTGGATGTTAAGGAAAGCCTCTTCTTGTTGCTAAGTTTGCCAGGTCTCCTCAGTGCAGTCTATACCATGTTCAGAATCAAGAAAGAGCTATCTAGGGAGGTTATTCAGAGATCTGCCATAAGGGTAGATGGATAGTCATGAGTGGCATGGAATGTGGGAGAAAATGAGCCAGTTTTGGGGGAAATTCTCTGCACCAGTGGTTTGGAAGTTCACCCTTGAACAAATATAGGACCCTGTTAAAGTGACAGAATATTTGCAAGGATAATGCTGTGACCGCTCCACAGGGGACCAACTTGTTGCAGTGTGCTGGGCCCTGGCTACTATTTATTGGACACTGCTTGTCACTAGACAGCACCCTCAGGGGAAGGAGGAGGAAAGCAGAGCCACTGACACTGTGGCCACTCAAACTGCAGTTGAAAAAGAGGAACAACCTATGTTGGTAGCAGTCATACCTATACAGAAAAAAAAAATCCAAGGCCGAATAATTTCACTTAGTGAGGGTTAAAGATGAAGCAGGGCCCACACAACAGGAGGAAGAGTCAGGGCCAGAGATAATCACTTGATTCCTATCCCTGGATGAGCTGCAAGATATGTGAAAAGATTTCAGCTGCCAGTTGGGTGAGTCCATGGTGACCTGGCTGCTCTGATCCTGGGGTATGGTGGCCAAGCAACCGGGATCCCTGTTCTGGGCTGTGTGCAATGACCAGAAAATTAGGAAGAAGACAGAATTACTAGGTTGGAAGAGACCTTTAAGATCATCGAGTCCAGCCCAGCCCTAACACCTCAACTAGACCATGGCACCAAGTGCCATGTCCAGTTTTTTTTTAAATACATCCAGGGATGGTGACTCCATCACCTCCCCGGGCAGACCATTCCAGTACTTTATCACCCTTTCTGTAAAAAACTTCTTCCTAATATCCAATTTATATTTCCCTTGGTGGAGCTTAAGACTGTGTTCTCTTGTTCTGTCAGTTGCTGACTGGAGAAAGAGACCAACCTCCACCTGACTACAGCTACTTTTCAGGAAGTTGTAGAGAGTGATAAGGTCACTTCTGAGTCTCCTTTTCTCCAGGCTAAACAACCCCAGCTCCCTCAGTAGTTCCTCATAGGACTTGTGTTCCAAGCCCCTCACCAGCCTTGTTGCCCTCCTCTGGACACGCTCAAGCGTCTCAACATCCTTCCTAAACTGAGGGGCTCAGAACTGGACACAGTATTCAAGGTGCGGCCTCACCAGTGCCAAGTACAGGGGAAGAATGACCTCCCTGCTCCTGCTGGCCATACTGTTCCTGATACAGGCCAGGATGCCGTTGGCCTTCTGGGCCACCAGGGCACACTGCTGACTCATGTTCAGTCGGTTGTTCACCAGTACCCCCAAGTCCCTTTCTGCCTGGGCACTGTCCAGCCACACCGTCCCCAGCCTATGGTGTTGCAGGGGATTATTGTGGCCAAAATGCAGGACTCGGCACTTGAACTTATTAAATGTCATCTTATTAGACTCTGCCCATCTATCCAACCATTCCAGGTCTTTCTGCAGAGCCCTCCTACCTTCCAACAGATTGATACATGCTCCCAGCTTATTGTTATCTGCAAATTTACTAATGAAAGACTTAATACCCTCATCCATGTCATCAATAAAAATATTGAACAGAACTGGCCCCAGCACAGACCCCTGAGGGACACCACTGGTGACTGGCTGCCAGCTGGATGCAACACCATTCCCCACCACTCTCTGGACCCGGCCATCCAGCCAGTTCTTAACCCAGCAAAGAGTGCACCTGTCCAAGCTGTGGACTGCCAGCTTTTCCAGGAGTACACTGTGGGAGACAGTGGCAAAGGCCTTGCTGAACTCTAAATAGACAACATCCACAGCCTTTCCTGCATGCACCAGGTGGGTCACCTGGTCATAAAAGGAGACCAAGTTGGTCGAACATGACCTACCCCTCCTAAACTAGTGCTGGCTGGGTCTGATACCCTGGCCATCCTGTAAGTGCTGTGCAATGACACTCAAAATAAACTGCTCCATTACCTTACCAGGTACTGAGGTCAGGCTAACTGGGCTATAATTACTAGGATCCTCCTTTCTACCCTTTTTGTGAATGGGTGTCACATTGGCCAGCTTCCAGTCATCTGGAATCTCACCATTGAGCCAGGACTGTTGGTAAATGATGGAGAGTGGCTTTGCAAGCTCATCTGCCAGCTCCCTCATCACCCTGGGATGGATCCCATCTTGGCCCATAGATTTATAAACATCCAAGCAGCTCAGCAGTTCTCTGACTGCCTCCTCTTGGATAACAAGGGGACCATTTTGCTCTCTGACACCATCTACCAACCCAGGAGAACAGTTGTCTTGAGGACAAGCTGTCTTCCCACTAAAGACTGAGGCAAAGAAGGCATTAAGCACTTATGCTTTCTCCTCATCTGCAGTTACTAAGTTCCCTCCCGCATCCAATAGAGAACAAAGGTTGGTCTTACCCTTCCTTTTACCATTAATGTATTTGTAAAAACATTTTTTATTATCCTTTACAAAAGTTGCAAAATTAAGTTCAAACTGAGCTTGGGCCTCCCTAATTTTTTTCCTAGATGCCTGAGCAACCCCTTTGAATACTTTGAGAGAAACCTGACCCTCCTTCCTAAGATGATACGTTTTTTTTTTTTATTCCTGAGTTCCTTCGAAACTTCATTGCCCCTCCAGGCTGGACGTTTGTGTCATCGACTCATCTTTTGGCACACAGGGATAATCTGTTCCTGTTGCCCTCAAGATCTCTGTTTTGAAGCATGCCCACGCTTCCTGAACTACTTTGTTTTTAAGGGCTACTTCCCAAGGAACTCTCTGAATACGTCTCCTAAATACGCCAAAGTCTGCCCTCCTGGAGGTCCATTGTAAAAGTCTTATTGATGTTCCTCCTGATTTCACCAAATATCGAGAACTCTATAATTTCATGATCACTATGCTCCAAGCAGCCTCCAACCACCACATCTCTCACCAGCCCATCTCTATTTGCAAACAACAGGTCTAACATAGTGCTTCCCTTGGTGGGCTCACTCACCAGCTGTGACAAAAAGTTGTCCTCCACACACCCTAAGAACTTCCTGGACTGCCTCTTTTCTGCTGTATTAAGTCTGCTAGGTTAAAATCACCCACAAGAACAAGGGCTGGTGATCCTGGAACATTCTCTAGCTGCTTATAGAATAAGTTGTCCACCTCTTCTTCCTGGTTGGGTGGACTATAACAGACTCCCAGTAGGATGTCAGCCTTGTTGGCCTTCCCCTTAATTCTTACCCATAGGCATTCAACTTCATCGTCATTAGTTTCAATACCTATGGCGTCCAAAGCCTCCGTAATATAAAGGGCCACCCCTCCATCTTTCTCCCTTTCCTGTCTCTCCTGAAGAGCTTGTAGCCATTCAGTGCAGTGCTCCAGTTATGTGAATTGTCCCACCATGTTTCTGTGATGGCAACATCATAGCTTTGCTGCTGCACCATGGCCTCCAGCTCTTCTTGTTTGTTACTAATGCTGCATGCATTAGTATACATGTACTTCAGCTAGGCTACTGATTTCACCCCTATCTCAGGCTTACCACCCTTGGGCCTGCTTCCAGAGAGCCCAGCTGCATCCCCTTCCCCCTTCAAACCCAGTTTAAAGCCCTCTCAATAAGTTCTGCCAGTTCATAAGCTAAAATCCTTCTACCCTTAACAGAGAGATGGAGCCCATCCAGTTCCAGCTGGCCAGGTGCTGAAAAAGTTTCCCCATGATCAAAAAACCTAAAATTCCACTGATGACACCAACTCTTGAGCCACTTGTTAATAACATGGGTTCTCCTATTCCTTTCAGTGATTTTCTCCACCACTAAAGGGACTGAGCAGAACACTACTTGTGCTCCTGCCCTATCAACCACTTGACCCAGTGCCCTGAAGTCCCTTTTTATTGCCCTGACACTCCTCTTTTCAATTTCACCACTGCCAGCCTGTAGTATCAGCAGTGGATATTAATCAGAGGGCTGAATCAGCCCAGAGAGTCTCTCAGTAATATCCTGTGCCTGGGCCCCAGGAAAGCAGCAAACCTCTCTATGGGTTGGGTCCAGTTGACATGGGGCCCTCCATTCCCCTCAGAAGGGAGTCACCACTACAACTACCCTTCTTTTCATTTTAATGGTAGAGGTGGTGATCTGTCTGACAGATTAAGCATAACTGGGAGGCTCTCCAGGCAGATTATTTTCTTCTACATCCTCTGGCTAACCCTCTAGATCCAGGGCCGATACCTAGTCCGAAGTGGCATCTGGGTAGGTGATAGGGGTCGGGAGGAATTTTTATTACCTCACCTAGTAGGGACCCATTTCCACTCCCCTTCATCTACCAGGTGTCCTCCTATTGCTTGACAGTGAGAGGCAGGGGAGTCTTTTGACTCCTGATGGGTCTCCCTCAAGGATGGAAGGGCACAACTCCATCAATCTATTTCCATTTCACTTTCCCTAATACTTCATAGTCTTTCAACTTCCTCCCTAAGCTCAGGCACCAGTGAAAGGAGATCATTCACCTGTTCACACTGCTGGCAGGTGTCGCTGTAGAGCTCCTTAAAGAAAGATGCAGGACACCCTTTTATGGAGCAAAGAAGAAAAAAGATCCTGGTTTATTCACATATCTCTTTATATAGAGTTTTTAAAGAACATCCCCTGTCTATCCCCAATTGGTCAGTAACAAGTTGTTACCCTGTACTGATTGGTCACTCAATCCCCCGGTGTGTACGTGCAGAAAGAGTTGTTTGTAACACATAGTTTTCATTTTTCTACCTAACAGTGTAAAAACAGTTTTTACAGGTGGCTAGTGTTTTTCACAGTCCTTTCACAGTTCTTTCTCAGGGCAAGCAGGTTGTTTTCCACAGTCCTAGACTTCTTTCTCAAGGAAAACAAGTTGTTTTTCACTGCTGCAGGACTGTTCTCATGAAGAGCTGTCAGCTTTCTCAGGGCTTCTGTTGGCTCGAGTCAGGATTCAGTTTGTAAGGCCTCTGGCCTGGTGTTTCACCACCACAGGCAGGCTTCTTCTGCAACGCCCCCTGGAACCACTGATAAGCTCAAACACTGCGCAGGAATGCGTCTGGACAGACACATCCTTTTTGGAGGGTTCTACTTAGCTACATACACTTTTACTGATTGCAGTTTTTGATCATGTAAAAACCATTACTAACAAAAAAACCCCCAAAAACTAACCAACCAACAGAAACAACAAACAAAAATCCTCACTAGCAGGAGGAACCTGCAACCCTGCCTGCTTGCCCTGCCTGCGCAAACTGCCACGCAAACTGCTGTGCCATGCCCCCAGAGACATGCCCCGCTCCTGTTCGCCGTGCTCTGGGGAATCTCAGCCTCTATAGGTGACTCCTGTGAAGAGTGAGGGAAAGGTATTCTCTCAAAAAGTTTCTAATAGCACATTCAAGCAGGTGAAATGCCATGGAGCAGGGTATCTAGTACCTGAGAGAATTAGCTGTGCTGGAGGTACTCTATAGGGATTAAAATAATGAGCAGTCTCCTGTAGATCCAGATGCAGTCTGGTGTATACAATGCATATGGCAGAAGTGCCTATGGAGTATGCCATCATTATATATCAACTCACTGGCAGTGATGTCAAAGAAAGAAGGAGAACGAACAGTGCTTCAGATGACTACCCGACTCTGGCAATAGAAGTGGTCAACAAAATAGCAGTTATGTCCCCACCAGCAGCAAGAAGGACACACAAGCTTTCCTAGGCACTATGGGTTTTTGGAGGATGCATATTCCAGATTACAGTCAGATTGTAAACCCTCTCTATCATGTGTGATGGAAGAAAAAGAGTTTCAGGTGGGGTTGTCTTGGTTTAAAAGACAGGTGTCTGTTAAGGAAGATGGGAACCTCCCTTGGAATGGAAAATATGACCACCTTCCCTCCAAATTATTATAATTTGAAATTATGGGGCTTTCAGGCAAAGATATGGGAAAAGGAATAACAGCTCTTTACTAGAATATATATATATATGCACCAAGGCAAACAAACAACAACAACAGCAGCAACAACAAACAAAAAACCCAGAAATCCAATAACAGCCTTCTCTTGGCTGTCAAGCACTTTCCCCTTTGATGTAGTTCTGGTCACAGCTGGCAGGGGTGCTGTTGGCTCTTGGCCAGGCAGGGCTGATGCATTGATTCTCCTGTGGCTGCAGAGGGCGCTGTGGCATGAGCTCAGTGGCTTCTTTCCATGTGGTTAATGGCAGCTTAGATGGCAGGAGTGAGAGAAAAGGGGCTTCCTTTGCAAACTCATGGAGAGCAGCTGGTCTCAGTGTCCCTCTGGGTGGCGAAATGGACTGTAGTAGGAACCTCAGAGCAGTAGGCTGGAGCAGCAGAGGCAAGCACATCTGGGGTGGCAAGCAAAGCATAGCAAAAACCCTAAACAGTGTCAGAAAATAGTGGGGCTGGGCAGTGGCAGCCAGGCTCCTGCAAGCAGCTGCTGCAAACAGCCAGGAGATGCTCCCTCTGGAGAAGGGAAGGGAGTTGGGGTCCCAGGTTACCCTTGAGGCACCCAAGTAGATGGTGAAGGTCCCTCCCAGTGAGGTTCAGTGTTGAAAAGACCTAGTTCAATGACCACTCTTGCAAGCAAAGGCTCACCCACAGTAAGGAGAAGCAGTGAAGGATGAAACTCTGCAGTGGCAGCGAATCCTCTGGGCAGCAACAGTCTGGCATCAAAAGCACAAACTATCCCCCCTCCAATCCCGAAAGCGAGTGAGAGCTGAGCCCAGCCCCTGACCCCCAGCCAAGTCTCTTGGTATCTCTGCACTTTCCAAGCAAAAATCCCCCAGCTACCAAGCTCACTTCCCAGGTAAGAGACTGCAGCCAACTGCATCCCTCCCGTCTCCCAGCCACATATTTTATCTCTTAAATATCGTTGTTCTCATCTCTTAGCCAACAAATGGGAGAAAAATTCCCTGAGAGCAATTATTTTTTCCTTTTTTTTTTTTTTTTCCTCACCTCCAACAGAGGTCCTGAACAAGAACAAGCTTTTGAACAAATTAAACAGGAGATTGTTCATGTAGTAGCCTTTGGGCCAGTCAGGACAATACAGGATATGAAAAATGTGCTCTACACCACAGCTGAGGAGAATGGTCCTTTCTGGAGCCTCTAGCAAAAAGTACCTAGGGAGACCCAAGGACAACCCCTGGGATTCTGGAGTCAGGGATACAAAGGATCCAAGGCCTTTTACACCCCAACTGAAAAAGAGATACTGGCAGCTTATAAAGGGATTCAAGCTGCTTCAGAAGTGGTTGGCACTGAAGCACAGCTCCTCCTGACAACCCGACTGCCAGTGCTGGGCTGGATGTTCAAAGGAAAAGTCTCTTCCACACATCATGCCACTGATGTTATGTGGAGTAAGTGGGTTGTGTTAATCACACAGCAAGCTCAAAACCCCAATCACCCAGGGATCTTGGAAGTCATCACAAACTGGCCAGCAGGTGAGAATTTCAGACTAATTTTAGTGGAGGAAGAGGAAAACAATGTGTTGAGGACGCCCCACCATATAGTCAGCGACCAGAAAATGAAAAACAGTACAATCTCTTTCTTGATGATTTCTGCCATATCGTAGGGATACATCAAACACAGAAAGCTGACTTATGGATTCATACACGGTGAGTTGCAGAAGCTATTGAGGGCCAAGGTCGATCAAGTCGTTGCAGAGCTGAAAGCCATCAATTTGACTTTGGATATTGCTGAAGGAGAGAAATGGTCAGCATTCCACCTCCCCACTGACTTGTGGATGGTAGAAAATGCATTGTGGGGGTGGTTGGACCAATGGAAAAAAGACTATTTGGCAGCACAGAGGGAAAGCCATCTGGACTGCTGAATCATGGCAAGACATGGCTGCTCAGGTTGAGAAATTGACTGTAAAGGTACATCATGTAGATGTGATGTTCTTCAGTAGTGTGACTCTTGGGTGCGTGTGGAAAAATGGTGAGGTAGATCAAGCTACCAAGATTAAAGTGTCTCAGGTGGATCTGGACTGGTGACATAAGGGTGAATTATTTCTGGCTCAATGGGCTCATGATGCATCAGGTCATCAGGAAAGATATGCAACATACGGATGGGCTCGTTATCAAGATGTGGACTTAACCATGGACACTATATCCTAGATTATCCATAACTGTGAAACATGTGCTGTTGTCAAGCAGGCCAAGTGGGCAAAGCCTCTGTGTTGTGGGGGACGATGGTCAAAATATAAGTATAGGGAGGCCTGGCAGGTTGATTACATCACACTGCCACAAACATACCAAGACCAGCACTGTGTGCTGACAATGGTGGAAACAAACACTGGATGGCTGGAGACATACTCTGTCCCTCATGTCATTGTCCGGAACACCATCCTGGGCCTTGAAGAGCAAGTCCTTTGGCCACATGGCACCCCAGAAAGAATTGCGCTGGACAATGGGACTCATTTCAAAAATAACCTCATAGATAGCTGAACTGGAGAGCACAGAATTGAATGGATGTATCATACTCCCTATCATGCACCAGCCTCTGGGAAAATTGAATGGTACGATGGACTATTAAAAAACACATTTAAAGTAGTGAGGGGGTGTGGGACCTTCAAACATTGGGATCTACATTTAGCAAAGGCCACCTGGTTAGTTAACACTAGAGCTCTACCAGTTGAGCTGGCCCTGCCCAATCAAAACTTCCATGTACCATAGAAGGGGATAAAGTCCCCATGGTGCATATGAGAAATATGTTAGGGGGAAGACAGTTTGGATTAGTCCTGCCTCAAGGAAAGGCAAACCCATCTGTGGGATTGTTTTTGCTCAGGGACCTGGGTGCACTTGGTTGGTAATGCAGAGGAATGGGGAAATGTGTACCTCAAGGGAATTTGATTTTGGGTGAGAACAGTCTCTAATGTTGAATTGTATAATATCAGTTGCTGAATGATTCTGCCACTGTGCCATAACTACCATGGACAATGAGGATGGACTGCTCTAGATACACCAGTCATGAGCTCCTGATGCAGCAGCCAGATGATAGCACACCAGCCCTCCTCCCCTGGAAGGCATCTAGGACAGATAGAACCCACAGTCAGACTAAATTAACTCTAAAGACATCTTGGAGGTTGGCCATTGACAATGGAAATTATATGTTTGCTTGTGTATATTTTTTATATATACATACATATATATTTGGAAGGTATAAGATCTGGACATGAGCTAGATGGTATAGAACAAGGGGTAGATAATGTCCTGTTTTTTTGGCCAGAACAGTGAATTATTCCAAAGTAGTTGTGAGGGCATGGATCCTAGAGCCTCTGGGTGCATCTCACTGCTGGGGGGGGCAGCAGTAAGGAATTCTCACTTCTGAGGAGGAGGGGGATGTTGCTTACCATCAGGAAGAAAAAGGTGGCTTGCAGAGGGTCCCCCGCCATTTTGTTCCTTTTCTTGGGGGGTTGTGTGGTGCCAGGTCGGTTGGTGAATGTGGGGTTTTTGTATGCTTTTGTTATTAGTATTGTTGCTGTTACTGTTTGGTTTTTTATCTCGTCGCTGTTTCCAGTAAATTGTTCTTATCTTAACCCATAATCTCTGCCTCTTAAATCTCCCACTGGAGGGGAGAGGGAAGTGAGTGTGGTGGTGGTCGTGCGGCACCAAATTAGGGGGTGCCGCTCTTAAACCATGACAAAAACTGTGAAATCTGCAGGCAGTTATATAAAGCTGTGTAATTTATTTCTCAGTATTTCAGGGATGGCTGACCCTTCTTTGGATATTAGTAGAAATTGTCTTGGGGTGATTTTATGATGTACTTTATTCCGTAATCATCTGCTTTATGCCCAGAAATATCTGCAGTATCTTTAAGATTAACCAGGGGGTGGGGCCAGAGCCTGGGAGCCCCGGGCGTGGGCTCTGTTCAATCTCTCTCTCTCCAGTGGTTGGTGGCTACACAGATTGTTACTTCATTGCCTTCTGCTAGATTAATTTTCACCAACTTAGGCAAGAAGCTACTGGGTTTTTTTTGTTTTTTTTTTCCTTCCCCTGGCATGGAGGCTTTTCACTGGCAAATCCTTTTGGCAACTTTTTTTGGTTTTGTTTTTTTTTTTTCTCTCTGGCTCGAGGAGCCTGTGGGGCAGCCATGGCCAGTCTGAACCCCAGGAAAGACCAAGACAGCAAAATCCACCAGTTTTGCTTGCTGTGAGGAGGAAAACCAACGCTAGAGGATCAACAGGTTTCCCATCTGCTCTGCTCCAGGCTGCTATGTGAACTCTTCTGTGGTATTCACATTCTCTGAACAGAGAGAGACATAATTCGCTCTCACAGGATTTTTCCTGAAGAAGCACAGAGAGAAGAGAAAACAATTCTTATCTCTATTCTCTAGTCCTGTTGTTTTGCACATGTGGAATGTGTTAGGAAGATTGTTTACCTGAAGTAATTTGGCAATTAGATTCTGCTGAGGATTGTTTTAATTCCTTGGCCAATTAGGTCAAAGCTGTGTCCTAGCTGTCTCAGACAGTCACAAATTTTTCTTTAGTATGTAATTTAATATAATATTAGTGCAATATAGTATAATTTTGATAAAACAATTGTTCAACATTCTGAATCAATAGTCAGGTACCAATCATTCCCAGATGTTGGGGTTGCCCAAAATACTATACTCTTCCCCTTCCCAGAGACAAAAGGGACCAGTCGCCATTTTGTTTTCCAGGTCACACAGTCAGCCTGTGTATTTTTCTTCCCTGGGAATTTGAGGGGTTTTTTTTGTTCTGCTGTGGGTGTGTGGGTGGACGGTAAGTTTCTGGGAATTCATATCTAGCATTTATTCAATCCTTTTCTGTGCCTTGTGGGCACCCCCCTTTTTTTTGTTAATAAACAGTTTTGGGTTTTTTTTTCACTTTCACCTGCTGGTATCAATTTCATTGGCAGAAGAAAAGGGGGTTATTGAAGCCCTTTCCCTTTTAAAGGAAATACTCATTACAGGGTGTTTTCTCCCAAAATTTGTCTACAAAACCAAGACAAAATAATAATAGTCTTCTGTCATTTCATCTGGTAGTCTTTTCTGTTACACAGAATTAGGTGCTTCAGCTGCAAGTAAATACATGGCTGGTTATCACCACAGAATGCTTTTTTAGAAATTTTTCCTGCAGAGCCTGTATATGTAGGAATCTAGGCATTGGATAAAAAAATAGGGGTCAGCTAATATCTTTGCAATGCATTGTCTCTATTTTAAGCTACCTACTGAGGCTGGAGTTATTTTACTGACTGCTTTATAGGTGAAGATTTTCTGGGCCATTGTGTTACTTCTTTACTGTAGAACAATATAATTTTAATAAATTATATGCACTGAAAATAGCAGAAATGAGATTGACACTGTGGTGAAAATATGATGTTCACTGAGGGGGGGAAAACCCTGATACTCAGTATTTCAGCCTCCATGCTATAGGTACTAGCCTTTTTAGGAGGCTGCCTGATGGACTCCCTTGGGAGGCAGTCCTGAAGTGTTGTCATCTTATTGCAGGAGTTCCATACGGTTGTCTCCTTATAGCAAAAGTTCCATACTTTCTTGGTGTTTCTCGTGGGCATCTCCTCAGAGCACTGACTCTTTCTTCGTCACAAAGTAACCAACTGACCCCAATTCCCCTCTCAACCACCCACCCCACTCTTTTATAGCACTCTTCTTCTCATTGGTTACAGCTGTGGCCTGTTAAAGTCAGGCCTATTCCTAATCTTTGATAATTGGCCCAGCTGCAACTCCTTAGGGGTAAGATTACTTTCTACACTATCTTTATTTTCTTATATTCTGTTCCCCTACACTGAAGGACAAAGGAATCTGAGAAGGTTGTACATTCTTCAAGAAAGAATTCTTAAAGGTTCAGGAGCATGCTGTTCCATGTGCTGAAAGATGAGCTGCTGGGGAAGATTGCAGGTCTGGCTTAACAGAGAGCTTTGGCTGGAAGCTGGGGGGGAAAAAAAGAGTTGATCACTCTTGGAAGAAGGGGCAGGCAACTTGTGAGGACTACAACCATGTCATAATGTTGTACAGGGAGAAAATTAGAAGGGCCAAAGCCTTAATATGGCTGCTGCCATACAAGATAATAAAAATGTTTCTGTATCAGCAGCAAAAGGAGGGGTAAGGAGAATATCCTCACTTAAGTGTGGGGGAAAACATAGTGGCAAAGGATGAGGAAAAGGCTGAGGTACTCAATGCCTTCTTTGCTTCAGTCTTTTATAACAAGACCAGTTTGTTCTCTTGGTGCCCAGCCCCCTGAGCTGGAAGATGGAGACAGGTAGCAGAATGAAGCCCTCACAATCCAAGGAGAAATGGTCAATGACCTGCTACACCACTAAGACACACACAAGTCCTTGGGGCTGGATGGGCTCCACCCAAGGGTACTGAAGGAGCTGACAGAAGTGCTCACCAAGCCACTTTGAATCATTTATCACAAGTCCTGGCTAACAAAGGAGGTCCCAGAAGACTGGAATTTAGCAAATATCATGTCCATCCAAAAGAAGGGTTGGAAGTAGGATCTGGGGAACTACAGGCCTGTCAGCCTGACCTCATTTCCAGGGAAGGTAATTGACCAGATAATCTTGAGTGCCATCACATGGCACCTACAGAACAACCAGGGGATCAGGCCCAGCCAGCATGGGTTTAGGAAAGGCAGGTCCTGCTTGACCAACCTGATCTTCTTCTATGACAGGGCAACCTGCCTAGTGGATGAGGCAAAGGCTGTGGATGTTGTCTCCCTGGAGTTTAGTAAAGCCTTTGACACTGTCTCCCACAACATTCTCCTGGAGGCACTGGCTGTTCATGGCTTGGCCAGTTGCACTGTGTACTGGTTTAGGGAAAATTTGGGAGAAAACCTCTGAAGGGGTTTCCTCTAGAAAAGCAAATTCAAGTGGCTCCTCCCCCAACTGGTTAGGGGAAAAAGATTTCCTTGGAGAAAAGTGGAAAAAACTGTTTATTTAACAGGCAAAGCATTCACCAGCACACAAAAATGGACAATATTAAACAATAAAACCTCTTGCTGCTCCAAAAGAGATGACAAACTCAGAAAAGTCCCCTTCATGGGCTGTAGCTCAGCTTACTCAGTCTCTTATCAGTCCCTCCGGTGCTGAAAATGCTGTGGTCCAGGCCCGGCCTGGTGGGCCACAGGTACGAGCTGCAGGTGCTCTTCTGGGTGTTCAGTCCAGAGCAGGTTTAAACAGGTCCAAAGAAAAAGAAAAAAAAACATAGTCTAGGGAACTTCTCTGCCTCAGCTAGCTAGAAACTAACTAAAAGCAAAGGAGTGCTCTGTCCTGCTGTCTGTCTGTCCATCTGCAGTCAATACAGTCCAGAAGCAGAAATGTGGAGGAGTGAGTGCAGTTTCTGATAACAAACTGCAGGCTTCTTCTTCCCCCCTTCACTCTTGGAACCAGTCTTAGAGGTGCAAAACTTGTTTCTGGGCTAAACAGATGAATGGGGATACAAGCATCATAAAGTCACCCTAAGACACACTGTTAGCTAGGTAGAAAACTGGCTGGATGGCTGACCTCAGAGAGTGGCAGGGAACAGAGTTAAATCCAGCTACAGGCCATTTACTAGTGCTTTTCCCCAAGGCTCAGTGTTTAGGCCAGTCCTGCTTAATATCTTTATCCATGATTGCTTTAAAGGTTCTAGTGCACCCTCAGTAAGTCTGCAGATGACACCAAGTTGGTGTTGATCTTCTGGAGGGTCTAAAGGCTTTACAGAGGGATCAGGACAAGTTGGATCAATAGGCTGAGGTCAATCATATGAAGTTCAACAAGGCAAAGGGCCAGGTCCTGCACTTGGGTCACAGCAACCCCCTGTAGCACTGCAGGCTTGGGGCAGAGTGGCTGGAAAGCTGCCCAGCAAAAAAGGACCTGGGGGTTCTGGTCAGCAACTGGCTGAACATGAGCCCAGGTGGCCCAGAAGGTTAATGGCATTCTGGCCTGTATCAGCAATAGTGTGGCCATCAGGACCAGGGCAGTGATCATTCCCCTGTACTGGGCACTGGTGAGGCCACAGCTCGAATCCTGTGTTGAATTTTTGGCTTCTCACTACAAGAAAGTGGAAGTGTTCAAAATGCATGTGGATGTGGCACTTGGGGATGTTATGTTGGTGCTAGGCCAACAGTTGGACTTAATCTTGGAGGTCTTTTCCAACCTTAATTATTCTGATTCTATAAATGGTTACTAGAGTACGTGCTTTATAATATGAAACTGATTTAATGCTTCTATCTTTATAACTAACAAGACAAAATTATTTGAATCGTAATGTATATATAATTAATATCAAGATATTATAATATATTGAATATCACTTCAGTGTTTGTTTTGGTAATATGGAATACAAAGAATATTAATTTTCTATACTTAGTGTCCTTATCTCTTTGCAAGGCTTAAACTTCTGTCACCTTAATGTCTGCTGGGAGGATGGCTGGCTCTGTATTTCCAAGGCAGAGACCAGGACTGTTTGATTATTGTGTAGTCAGAGATAAGTGCAGAGATAAGGTGATGCCTGCACTTCCAGTCTGCGTTCCCTTACTGTTCTTAAGCCTATTTCTTAACCTTAGAGTGCCTTCACCTAATTAAACCTGTCATTGTGAAAATCTGAATTTCAAAATAAAGTTTCTGTGATGCAGTGGAAAGATTTAGGTCTGTGTCCAGGTTTAGAGCAAATTTGGGGAAGAATCCCCCAAAGGAGCTCCGTTGGGAAAAGCAGATCCAATCGGCCCCTCCCCCCAACTGGTTCTGGAGGAAAAAAATTACCTCCTTGGAGAAAGGTGGAAAAAACTGTTTATTAAACAATAAAACCAAAACAATATCAAACAATGAGACCCCTTGCCACTCTAAAAGAGATGACAAACTGAGAAAACCCCGTCCCCGGGTTGCAGCTCAGTTCACTCAGTCTCTGATCAGTCCCTCCAGTGCTGGAATTGTCGCAGGCCAGGCCCGGCCCGGTGGGCCACAGTTGCAGCTGCCGATGCTCCCCTGGGTGTTCAGTCCAGAGCAGTTTCAAGAGGTCCAAAGAAAAGGGAAAAAAAACAGTCCAGGGAACTTCTCTGCCTCAGCTAGGTAACACTAACTAAAAAGCAAAAGAAGAGCTCTGTCCCACTTGTCTGTCTGCAGAGAACACCGTCAGGAGCAGGAATGTGTAGGAGTGGAGTACAGTGTCTGAAAACAAACTGCGCGGTTCTTCTCTCCCCCCCTTCACTCTCTGGAACACTCTTAAAGGTACAAAACTTATTATTCAACATAAACAGAATGAGATGATTGGGGATAAAAGCATCATAGAGTCAACCCAGGACAGTCTGCAAGCTCAGCAAATTGGATTTTTTACATATTAGGTTATTAAGTTAATGGAGTGCTCCAATCCGAGTTGTTATGCTACACAACTTTTTCATGCTTCCATGTAGTGTGCATTTGTTTTGCGGGAAGAATAGTTGTGTATGAGATGAACAATTCTTTCTATGCATGGATGGTACCAGAGTGAAGTCTTGATTCTGTGATTATAAGTGTTTTTAACTCCCAATGGGTTTTAGTGGAAACAAAATCTCACTCCCTGCTTAGGTTTTCTCTATAATTCATTCCAGAAAAGAAAAATATAAATTGAGTAAGTGGAGACTAATGTGAACCTAGTCAACTGAGGGAGGTGTGTGTAATTTTGTTATTTGCCTGATTCCATTATTTGCTTTTGTTCTCAATATGCTGATTGATTTTAAGAAAGTCTATTCCTTTAGAGTCGGTGGAAGATTTAATGAGCTACTGCCACGTCACTTGTCTTTTTGTCAGTATATAAAAATGTTAGAAAAATTGCTGATTGTGAATTACCACAGGAAAAAAAAATTAGTGAACATTGGCTGTTGTAATATAAATCATATCTGTGCATCTCTTTAGAGTAGTGTTAAAGCTATACTTTTTATGTTAAAAGCATAAACTGGCATTACTGCAGGGAAGAATTTATCTTGTCTGCCTCTTGGTACATTTGAGCTTTATTAGAGGATTGATCTAAGTTTAAAATTAACCAAGGCAAAAAAATAAAAAGAGAGCAGGCATCATGGTAGCTGGGGGCTACAGGGGTTTTGGTGGCTTATCCTTGTATAAAGGTGACTGGTTTTCTGGCATTTAGCAAGCAGGAAACTGGTTTGAAGAGCCACAACAGTGACCTAATAATTTTGTTTTCTGATGGTGGTTTTGTGCTCACTTACTTTTTTGACAGTATGTGCAAAGCTTAGTGCAGGAAAGAGCAGAGTTGTGATCACTAGTGAGAAACTTCTATTGTAGTAGTTCTGATTTAAATGGGTTTAAGTTACTGTGGGATTGCATGCTCAGAATATGGGTCCCTGCTCTGAATTGTGTGAAGCCCTGTTTGCTCACAGACCTTTTAGTCACTGTTAAAAAGTAGCAAAAGTTTGGAAATACCTGATGGTCATTCACAGTTGCTTCCTGACTAACTTCTCTATGATAGAAAGCTGTATGGCTTTTAATTAAGACCATGTTTTAATTTTGCAGTGAAGTAAATTTCTGAGAATTTGACTATAGTAGTGATTAGATTGTGTCAGAGAATATCAGCTCTTCCTACTGGCATCTTGCATTAATGACTGTGAAAAACGCCATTCACTTGTGTTAAAATTTTAGAAGCTTAATAGCAATGAAAATAGTAATAATAATTCTCATACATGATTCAAACATTCCTTTCAAACTAGGGGTGTTTCTGCTTAATTTCAGCTTCCCCCTCTCATCTTGTAAATCAGTCGGCTTGGTCCCTCAAAGTCTGCGTTGTCCCGATAAGGAGGCGATCATTCTTCTCTTGGGATCTTGGTGTCTTGTTGCTGTTATCTCTATGTGAAGAATTTCTTGATTATCTTATCCATTCCTTGAGCTAGTTACAAAAAGTATCTTACATTGCATAGTTTTTATTTTAATATTATGCTAATAGCCAAAAAATTATATTTACCACACTATTTAAAAGAGATTAATACAGCACTACTTAAAAAAGATTAATACTGCATAACTTTCCAAATTAACATATATAGTATTTATGTTAATATTTGCAAAGAGCCAATCATATAATATGCATTTTTCACAATGACCATGATGTATGAGATTCTATGTCAGGGTGGTCTTTCAGTGGTGGGTACTCACTGTCCCATATTTTGAATTAGTTCTTCATAAGTGTCTTACCAATTTGAATTTAGTGCTAACCCTGCTGGTGTGGTACTGCTCTTTTGTCTTCACTAGAATACTTTTTGTTGCATTTGTTGATTAAACTTATTTTCAGTTTTGACAGAAGGCATAGACACAGCTTTATGAAGTTAAGGGAATCTACTTGAAATTCAAGTTCAAGATTAACTTTTTATACCAGATCACTTTGAAAATGCCTTGCTGACTGGTAGTCTAAGACTGTGCATGGAGCTTCAGGAACAACATGATGTTTTTCTAGCAGTTTCTAAAATTGTTAGAAGTTCTTATTGCTCTTTTCAGCCAGTAGTTTATTGTGCCTATCCTGGTATGGTATCGTACACATGCCTTGTTTACTAAAACTTCATCTTATGTGTAATATGCTTAAGTTATTTTTTCAGATTTTTTCACTTGGGAGGCTGGAGAGACTTCCTCTTCTAAAATCTATTTCTACTTTTATGCTAGCTATTCCAGCTACTCTCTTTGTACCTAATGTCTGCCTCACTCAAAAATATTTCTGCTTGACTGTTACTGTGATTTGCAGCTCCCAGTCAGTCTTGTAGTTGAGTTTGTAAAAAACATTTGATCTCTCTTTTGTGCATCATTAGTAAATGGTGTTTAATACTGTATTGATAGCTGTAGGAAGTAGTGTCCCCAAGTAAACTTTTCTAGTTGGTTCTACTCTTTTAAGAAAACCAACCAGTATTTACTCGGCAGAAAGATAATCCAGAGTGCACTCACTTCTAAAGCTGCAACCCTGTAATGCCATGGATCAGCTTCCCAGATTGTGGATTTTAGGTGGGTGAAGGAGAGAAAAGCAGTAGAAGAGGTAGGCTGAGCAAGGAGGTTTAGAAGGCTGAGTTATCAGATGGGGACAGCAGGATCTGGGACACTGTTTATGACAGAGCAAAGAGCACGGCTCCATGTGCGGGCTCAGTGAAGAGGGATGGCAACTGCCAGGTTGCACTTGTTGCCCCTTTCCTAATCTCTGTCTCTTCTCTCCAGATGATTGTGAAAAGCGTGTCAAGAAGGGAAAATGGCCTAGTGTCAGACTTCATTCTTCTGTGTTCTTGTTGTTCTGCCTTGCTAGATGGAAATCTTTCCTCTTCAGGTTTACATGGTTGTCATCCTGTATAGAATAGGGGTAAACCCTTTAATAAAAATGTGGATAAAGCTATCCTGATAATTTGATATTTCTAAGAAGTCCTTGTGTTTGCATGGCAAGGTTTTGGTAGCAAGGGAAGGGGAGGACTACAGGGATGGCTTCTCCAAGAAGCTGCTGGAAGCTTCTCTTATGCCTGACAGAGCCAATGCCAGCTGGCTCCAAGACAGATCCACCACTGGCCAAGGCCAAACCAATCAGCAACAGTAGTAATGTATGTAATAACATATTAAAGGATGGGGAAAAAAATATTGCACAGAAGGAATTGCATCCAAGTAAGAGAGGAGTGACAATATGTGAGAAACAGTGCTGGAGACTCCAAGGTCAGTGAAGGAGGTGCAGGAGGTGCTCCAGGTGCCAGAGCTGAGATTCCCATGCAGCTCATGGTGAAGACCTGCAGGATGTCTACCTGCAGTCCATAAAGGTCCACAGGAGAGCACAGACCCACCTGCAGCCTGTGGAAGACCCCACACTGGAGCAGGTAGATGCCCAAAAGAAGGTTGTCACCCCATGGGAAGTCTGTGCTGGAGTAGGGTCCTGGCAGGACCTGTGGCCCCATGAAGAGAGAAGCCTACACTGGAGCAGGTTTGCTGGCAGGACTTGTGACCCTGTGGGGGACCCATGCTGGAGCAGCTTGTTCCTGAAGGACTGACCCTATGAAAGAAATCCACGCTGGAGCAGTTCATGAAGAACTGCAGCTTGTGGGAAAGACACACTGGAGAAGTTCATGAAGGACTGTCTCCCATGGGAAGGACCTCATGCAGGAATAGGGAAAGGACTCCTTTACCTGAAGAGGAAGCAGTGACAGAAACATGTGATGAACTGTCTGTAACCTCCATTCCTCATCTCACTGCACTGTTGGGGGAGAGGGGATAGAAAATCAGGAATAAAGTTAAGCCTGAGAAGGAGGGGGTAGCGGGGGGAAGGTGTTTTTAAGATTTGTTTTACTTCTCATTATCGTTATCTTACTCTGATTTTGATCATAAATTCAATTAATTTCTCCAAGTCAGGTTTGTTTAGTCTGTGATGGTAATTGGTGAGTGATATCTCTCCTGTCCATTTGTGGAGGGGAGTGATAAGAGCAGCTTTGGTGGGCACCTGACCTCCTGCCAAGGTCCAATCACCACAGTATTTTAGCAGTCCAGAAATGTCTTTTAAAACATGGATAGTGAACTAGGGCAAGGAGGAGAACAAGTAGTGAGGGGAGGAAAAGGAAAGTCATTAAAATAGGAACTTTCTAAACTGAATTTGCCATGTCTTGCAGGTACTGTTTATTCAGTTTAGATGGTCCCCTCAAAATAAGGGGTAACTGATGCAAATTTGAAGCCTTTCATAGGTAATTCTGATGTTTGGACAACCGGTATATCAGTTACTTAGGATTATAACTTTTGTGTTCTGGTAAACTTGTAGTTGTTCAGTGACTTTTTATAACCACATAACTTTGTCATTAAAATAAACATCACTTTTTTCTCAGCAGCAACTCATGTAATACCAAATAATATACATAGTCTCCTGTCACAGATATCTTTTCATAAAAATCCTTTCTTTAGGATTTTTCCCCCTTCTGAGAAGCTGTGGCCTCAGCAACAAAATGTAAACAATGGTTATCTGCTGCTGTGGAATGCAACAGGTGGATCCGTGATCGGTCTTGGGTGAATGTTTGGATTTACTGACCACTCACGGCAGAGCTGGGTCGCACTCGGTGCTGAGACACAGATCTTTGTTTATTCATTCCTTTTCTATTCTTAGCTTATCTAGCATTCTGAGAACTTTTCCTTCTATTCCTATTAGTATAGTTATAATGTAATATATATAATAAAATAATAAATCAAGCCTTCTGAACATGAGGTCAAGATTCTTGTCTCTCTCTTCACCCTGAAAAACCCTTGCAAGCCCTGTAACAGTCTCCCTCAAAAAAAAACCTCAACAAACTGAAAGAGCCTCAGATACTGATGTTATAAAAAAGAAAAAAATTCCACCAAAACTATGTAGAAATATGCCACATGTAAGAAATAGTTTCTGACAGTTTGCTTAGACATGTGCTTTATGGATGGTTAATAATACAAAAATTTTTGTGCTTTCTTGGCACTATGCAACATGCAAAAATAAAACCATTCACTATATTAAGAAGCTTGTAAACTGAGGTTGGTAACCAAAATTTGAGGCAACAAATATTTGTTGTTAAAATAGAAATTAATATTCTTGTGGGTGGTAACAAGGAAGTTTGAGTAATTTGAATTGGATAATTATAATGTCAGTAGTTATGCTTAAAGGGGAAACAGAAGCAATGTGTTGGAACAGGTTGGTGAAAGCACAGGAGGGTAGGGATGGACTGAGTCAGAGAAGGAAGCAAATGGAATATTTAAACTTTCTTCTCACAGATAAGTGATGGAATTTCTTGAGAGATCAAGGTATGCAGGGAGGCTGGAATTTTAAAGCATTTAGGCAAGAGGGAAAAATTAAATGAAATTTTGAACAATGTCTAATGATTTGGCAATAGCAGTCTCATGGGATGATTCTTTAGTTAAAGTCTTTTTCTTGGCATTTGGAGCTACTTCACTAGATACAGAAAAGATAGCAAAGAATTGCAAGTCCTACTGAAACACAAAGTGTTATATGAACTGTGGCTTACTTGCATATGTTAGGGAAATTTGACAAGTAAATTATATTTAACCACAGTACTTTTTTTTCTTCAACTGTTATATTTTCTAATGTGACAGGCTAGCAATTGGTGGCTCCTCTGCTGTTGCTATTAAATGGTGTTTTCTCTCCTAGGGTTTGGACGTGGCAGAGGGAGAGGAGCAGGGAGGTTTTCAACCCAAGGCATGGGGTAAGAAACACACAGAGCACAGATTTTGGCAAGGATCAAACTCACTGGCAATATTAATTGACAGTGTTGCCACTGTGTGTCTTAATGTTGCTGTATGTTTGATAAACCTGTATAGATACAAAAATTCAACATGTCTTAGATTATTAATGGATTATTTTTGTCTTAAACCAGTATTTCTACCTAGACACACCTATACAAACCTAATGTGAGTTTACTCAATATCTCAAACTTGGGGAAACCATTTGTACCTATCAGTTGCAGCCATCAGTAGTGTCTTGGAGACTGAAAGTTTTGTGTGGTGCATATAGTTCTAGGTCAATTAAAAAAAATTTTTTTTCAGTGTAATGTAGAACTTTCAAGTTCTATATAAAACCCGAAAGACTAGTGATTCTAAACTTTCTCATGTTTTTGAGGTTTCATGCTTTAGCTGTTTAGACGTACATTGACCCTAAAACAAAATCAAAAAAAGTTACTCAGCAGCTCTAAAGTTTGTTCTCAGTTTTAGTGGAATAACTTGCTTTATGAAATGTAGCCTCTACTACTTTCACTCAGTGTTTGCCTTTAATGACATTTCATGTAGCATCATTGATGTCATGATGAACAGATGATTGTCTACTTTTCTGATAATTCTTCTTGTTCATACTTGTAGATGATAAACTGAAAAGAGGTTTTTCTTTCACCTTTTAGCTTTATCCGTGTGTTTTGGCATTGGTGTCAAGAGTGCATTCTGAAGTAGTCTTACTGGTGGTCTGACTCCTGTCCTGCACAGGTCTGGTGCTCTTAAAGGACATGATACTGATTTCTCATCAGTAAACCACCTTCTGAGAAACTATCACCTCAGAGAGGCTTATCATTATGCATATAAACTAATGCTTTATAAGACTGAGGGAGTAGGTATGCTGTTAACTGCTATTTCAGGAATTGTTGGTTTGGTTCAGTTTCTCTACAGTAATTTTTTTCAGTCTCTTCACTTTTTTTTCTCCCCTTCTTTTCTCCCTCTTTTATCTGTGTCTGCTCATAGAGGAAACATTTTTGAAACTGAAACTATCAAGACAGATTATGTGGAAATCAAGAAGTTAAACCTAATGCAACCTCAGATAAAAATGATGACATCTATGTTCATTGAATGACCCATGTGTTCTCTTCCATTTTTAAACTTTTAAAACTCTAGGACATTTAATCCTGCAGACTATATGGAGTCTTCTGCCACTGATGGCTTTGGGACAAGATCAGAGGTTTGGGAGACTGGTCAGAATGATGCAGATGATGGAACTGGTAAGATTCTTCAAGAAGTGGAAGGATTGAAATTAAGACCTGTAGCAAATTGCAGTTGAAATAACCATTCTGTTAGTGTTCAGTTAACTTCTGAAAATGTGATTACATTTCACATGACACAGATATTAGTTCTTTTTCATAGCCTAATTGCTACTAATGTGCAGAGCACATGCTGTAGCCTGACTGTTAGAATGAAGGGAAGGCAATTTGCAACTTTTTTGGTTTAATGCTAACAAACCCTTGAGAGACAAAGGGATTTGAAGAGTTATTGGAAGAGTCTTGTATGTGAAGACCTGTGTTAAAGGAGAAACCAATGCCTGAGCATTCTCACCATTCAAGGAGTCACACACATACCACCTGAGACTTTAACTGCTTAGACCAAAGTCCCTTCATAGTAGGCAGCTCCAGTGAACCAATGGGTGCCCCTTTCAGCTCCTTGCTAACACACATTCACTCTCAGGCATGCTTCCTCCTTCTTCAGGCTTGACCCTAGGTTTCCCAGAGCAGAGTCTCAGGCATCTGATTTTATAAAAATAATTTAGGAGTGATACAGCAGCAGGTCAACTCAACCTGGGTGCTTCTGGAGAGGGACCCCAAACAAAGAAAACCCTAGACTTTTATGCCCTCGTAGTTATGCACACGTTCTTCACCCATTCTTCACATACCGATGACGCTGTTGAGTCAGGGATGGGAAGAAAAGGCTCCAGTCTTCAGAAGGTGAATCAGAAGGCTTTAATGAAAAATAGTGCATCTTTTTATAATGCGACTCGCTAAGGTGAGACTTGATTGGTCTCAAAGTAAAAACCTCTCACACTATTGGTGAACTATGAATAGCACACTCTGGAGAACCATATCTAAAAACAACAGTTATAGAAAGAGAGATAATTGTTTTAATTCTTTCTCTGAGCTTTCTTACAGCTTCCCACAGCTTCCCAGGAAAATCCTGGGAGAACTATGTCTCTCTCTGTTCAGAGGATATGTGATTACCACATACCTTCACACACCGCTTGGTCCAATGGTGATTTTTGGTCTGGGGTCTTATAACCCTTTATTGTATTCTTTCTCTGTGTCCACAGACAGACCACCAACTGTTCTTATCTTGTCAAGTCGCAACTTCTGCTGACTTCTGCTGATGGCTGTAGCCTTTTTATCTTCTGGTTTGTACTTCTTGTGCACTAGCTTAGTTGACAGAGCGTGGAAAACTGAAAAGTCTTTGATTTAGAGTAAACACTATATACCAACAACTAAAACATCAGTGTGTTATCAACATTATTCTCATACTGAATCCAAAACTAAGCACTGTACCAGCTACTGAGAAGAAAATTAAGTCTATTCTAGTCAAGAGCATACCTAGGTGATTTTTTTTTGCATGTCACATTAACATATATTCTATTTACTTGAAATTCCATGTCCAACCATACACAACAACTGGAATTGACTGTTAAACAACAGTTAGTATCATCGGAACAATGAACTTTCTTCTTGCTGATTATCTCTATCAAAGTTAGATTTTGAGCTGTATCCAATTTGCAAAAAGCGAGCTCTTTCATTGGGTTTTCCAAGGTTTGGTCACCCATCCTGTAAAAGTCTATGTCACATACCTCCCCTTTAGTCTTGTTAACTTTATACTACAGTGGGTCATCTATTGACTTTATACTTAGCCATGCAGTTGTGGTCCTCTGGATTAACAACACCAAGAGTAGTGAGATGCTCCACTTCATGTCTTTGGTATATAGATTCTTTCCAATGCAGATATTTGTTAGCTGGTTGGTTATTCATTGCTCATTTGACATGAGAATGGTATATCAAATTTTCTTTTCATAAAACTTTAAAAGTAAAATTAGAACACATTAAGACAGTATATGGCCTCTCCCATTTGGGTTCTAATTTGGATTTTTGTGAAAACACCTTAATTAACACTTCCATCTCCAGGTTGTATATTAGGTACTTGTATTTCAGGTGGTGAGGACTGACACAATTGAACATACTTCCTTTTTCCTCAAACCCCTTTTGCATATATATAACATTCTAGTTCTAGTACTTTGGAACTTGTGACAAAATTAAAATGTCAATGACCAGATGGAAAGAATGGGCCTCTACCTGGGAATGGATGAAGAGCCGAACAAGAGTTTATGGGTCAGGATTAAAGGGAGAGGAGGGACAGGTGGCATTATAGTGGGGGTCTGCTACAGGCCACCCAACCAGGAAGACCAAACTGATAAGGCCCTCTGCAGACAGGTAGAAGTGACTTCAAGTTCCCAAGCCCTGTTCCTCATGAGGAGTGACTTCTACCACCCCAGTATCTGCTGGAAGGACAACACCACAGCAGGGTACAAGCAATCCAAGAGTTAACAGGAATGTGTTGATGACAACTTCCTTCTCCAAGTGATAGAGGAGCCAACAAGGAGAGGTGCTGTGTTGGACCTAGTTCTCACCAACAAGAAGGGGCTGGTGGGGAATGTTAAGGTCAAGGGCAGCCTGGGCTGTAGTGACCATGAAATGGTGGAGTTCAAGAACCTTAGAGCAGCAGCAAGCAGGATGCACAACAAGCTCACTGCCCTGGACTTCAGGAGAGCAGACTTTGGTCTCTCTGGGGATCTGCTTGGTAGAGTCTCATGGGATAAAGCCCTGTAAAGGAAGTCCAAGAGAACTGGTTGCTGTTCAAGGATCGCCTCCTCTAAGCTCAGGAGCAATGCATCCTAATGAAGAGGGAATCAAGCAAAAATGTTAGGAGGTCTGCATGGATGAACAAGGAGCTGCTGGACAAGCTTAAACACAAAAGGGAAGCCTACAGAGGGTGGAAGCAGGGACATATAGCCTGGGAGGAATATAGATTTTCTGAGCAGCCAGGAATCAGGTTAGGAAAGCTAAAGCTCCAACAGAACTAAACCTGTCCAGGGATGCCAAGGGCAACAAGAAAAGCTTCTGTGGGTAAATTGGTGATAAAAGGAAGACTAGGAAAAATATGGACCCTATCCCAAAGGACAGGGGAGACCTGATTATCCAGGTCATGGAGAAGGCTGAGGTACTCAACAAAGTTTTTTGCCTCAGTCTTCACCAGCAGGTGTTCCAGCCACACCACCCTAGTTGCAGAAGGCAAAGGCAGGGAATGGGAAAATGAGGAACTGCCTGCTAGAGGAGAAGATCAGGTTTGAGACCATTTAAGGAACCTGGAGGTGCACAAGTTCATGTGCACTGGAAAAAAGGAAATATAACCCCCATTTTTAAAAAGGGAAATAAAGAAGAGCCAGGAACCTACAGGCCTGTCAGTCTCACCTCAGTGCCTGGCAAGATCATGGACCAGATCCTCCCAGAAACTATGCTAAGGCATAAGGAAAATAAGGAGGTGATTGGTGACAGCCAACATAGCTTCACTAAGGGTGAATCGTGCCTGACAAGTTTGGTGGCCTTCTATGACAGGGTTTACAGATGTGGTGGATGAGAGAAGCGTGACTGACATCATCTACCTGGACTTGTGCAAAGCATTTGACACTGTCCCACACAACATCATTGTCTCTAAACTGGAGAGATTAATTTGGTGGGTGCACCACACAGTGCATAAGGAGTTGGCTGGATGGTTGCACTCAAAGAGTTGCAGTTAAGGGCTCCATGTCCAAGTGGAGACTAGTGATGAGTGGTGTTCCTCAGGGACTGGTGTTGGGACCAGTGCTGTTTAACATCTTTGTCAGTGACATGGACGGGGGGATTGAGTGCACCCTCAGCAAGTTTCCTGAAGAGATCAAGCTGTCTGGTGTGGTTGACATGTTGGAAGGAAGGGATGCCATCCAGAGTGACCTTGACAGGTGGGCCTGTGCAAACTTCAAACTCACAAGTCCAAGTGTGAGGTCCTGCACTTGGGTCAGGGAAATCCCAAGCAGAAATACATGGTGGGTGGAGAATGGACTGAGAGCATCCCTAGGGAATTGGTAGATGAAAAAATGAGTAGCTGTTATAGTCCCAGTTTGGATTATTTGCTGCCCAGGGGTTTCTGTCACCTCTTGCCTGTTGAGCCAATTCAGCATCCTTATTATTTATGTTATCTTTTATCAGGTTTGAATAATTTTCTCAGCAACACCTCAGTATCTCCCTATCTTGGATTGTATCCAGTGCATATATTGGAAAATAGTTGAGTACATTTCTCAGCATCATTCCTTAGTCTCGGCATTTTACTTCCCACATAAAGCCAAGTCACCAGGATTCCAAGGTGGTTTAGTAAATATTTGCAATACAGGTGGTGCTCCAACCACAGCCCTCTGTTGCATGGCAGCAGGATTAGGCAAGACACTAGAAAGTATAGGATAGAATCTGGCAGCCAGCAGAGCAATTATCTGAGGCTTGTCTAGGCCAGTAAGCTCAGCTACTGCAAGCATTACCTTTGGTGATGCTTCTTTCATCTCGCACCTGACTTGGGTGTTTTTTTCTCTCACACCCAACCATCCCAAATGTACCAGTAATCCATTTGTCCTGGGAACCTATCCTTTAGTCTATGTTGCAGAAAGGTAAGTCTGTGCTGATCAAAGGTCCCTTGCAGTGGCCACTGTTCTGCCAGGATTCCATCTCTAGTTATAAATGGCCAGTCTTCTCGATATAAACTATGTGTGTATTTCTTTTTGATAATTTGCTGTACCAAAATTCTTTTCCAGTTTTGTAGTACCTTGGTCAAGTGCACCCCCTTTTCTGTGTTGGGTATATTTCCCATCACTAATTTATCCTTGTGTGCTTTACTCTGATCAGACCAAGCACCAGCCTTGTCTCCTTGTGCAGTTTACACTGATCAGGCCACACACTCCTCTCTATTTCCAGTAAGTCTACTAATGGAATTTTAATACATACCTACTCTTGGGTGCACTTCCTTCTTTTTCAGGCTCAACCCTAGGTTTTCCACAGCAGTCTGAGGTGCTGGGTTTAATAAAAATAAGTAGTTTAATAGAGTGGTATAGCAGCAGGTCAGCTGGAGCTGGTTGTCTCTGAGTAGGCACCCAGAACAAAGAAATCTCTGGGCTTCTATGCCTTCAAAACACAGTACTGCACCAGCTACTAGGAAAATTACTGAGAAAGTGAACTCTGTTCTAGCCAAAAGCAAATCTATGGTGAAAATACAGCTTGCAGCCTAAGGCTTCAGCAAATACAGCTACTCATGGTAAGCAAGTAAAGCTAAGCAAACGGCATACTAAATCAAACAATATTATAACTCTTAAATGACTCGTTCTTATTTAAAACTTACTTATTAAGCTAAACAACTCATATCTCACATAAGTCCTACTAAAAGTGATTGGTCCATGGGCATTGAACAGTAGAGTATGAATATTTAAGTAGAAAAAGAAAAAACATTTACAAATATGAATTCACTCAGTGACACTGAGATGGCTTTGGCACCCCCCCCATATAATATAAGAATGTGAGTCTCTAGGATGGAGGAGAATTCTAAGATCTGCTACCTTTGAAGAGCATTATTAATTAAAGCATGAGTAGGCAATTGAATGAAAGCCAAAAGAGTAATCGGCCTGTCTGAAGATAGAAGCAGCTGTGTGTTTCTGTATGAAGTTTCAAATGTGAAGTACACACTCCTGGCTAAAAACAAGAGACAGGCCTAGTTTGGAAAGGAACTGCTTAACAGTGATCTCGTGGCAATTCAGAAATTAAGAATGTGACCTGCTGTCACCATTGAGTCAGGAACGGGAATGAAGGTGACACAACTCCATGCATTTTCAGAAGGCATAAAAGCTCACTTTATTACAAAACTTCACATTTTTATATGCAACATTGTTCACCCAAAACCTGATTGGTTTTTAATAACACCTGTCACCCCATTGGTTAATTAGGAACAACACCATCTTTCTATTAACATCATGTAGAACACGATCCACATGTTCACAAACACCAGCTGCAGAGACCAAGATAAGAATTGTTCTAATTATTTTCTCTGAGCTTCTCACAATTTCCCTAGGATGATGCCTGGAAAACTATCTGTTTCTCTCTGAGAACATCCACAACCTGCTTGTCTGTGATTGGTAAAACAGGATACCTTTCTGCTTCCTGTATTCTGTTACAGGAGATAAAGACACAGGAAACCCTGCATCAGGATGGAGAAATTTATGTATGTTATTGTCCACACTTGGAAACCATCGAGTAGTATGAGAATTTTTTTAACCCCAGTAAAGGGTAACTTCTGATCTCTTTACTGCTGAAGCTTGCTCAGATGATTTTTCATCAACCTGTGTCAAGTGTGGAAGGAGAAGACTAGAGGCCAGAGCGTGCTCTGTTTGGCTCTGCTGTGAGCTGTGAGCCTTTTGAGATGCAGCTTTCTGAACTTCATATAAGGCAGTTTCCACTTAACCTGAGAAGACAATAATAGGCTCCGAATTTAGGAGGGCCTATGATGCAGCTGTTTTGTCACTCTGTGTCCCTTCTAGTCCAGTGTGGGAGAGTGGCCTTGAGTATATTAATAGCTGCTGAAAGGGAGCACTGGCCAAATTATGGCATCTTTTCTAGGAATTCTGAAATTGCTTGGTGCTATAGTGCAAACAGAAACACATCTTTTACTTTCACTGATGTTAATTTTTCAAATAAGTTTAACAGATAAGTTAGAAGAATGCCTAATGACTTGTAAATTCCACCTAGGAATACTGATAATGTTGTTTGCTATATGGTAGCATGTTGTGGTGTGTTGCAATATCCTGTTTTACCTTCTCCCTTCCCCCTCGCCCCTCGCTGAGTGTGCCCTGTCAATCAGGCTAACATACCAGCAAGGCGTCGTGTGATAGGTGTCCCTAGTCCCTTGAGACCCTGCCCCTTCACCTGGTTGGTGGCTCACCTGTCCCCTCCCCTTCCCCTGTCCTGAGCTTAAAATGTTAATGAGACCATGTGGCCTGCATTCTGTTAGCAGCAGTGGCCCAGTGCAGACATCTCTGTACTCATGGAATAAACATCTGGCAACCTTCTAGCAGAATCCACTCCCTTTCTCTCCACCATCGCCAGAAGCTCTCTCTCCTGAGGTAAACGCAGTCCTGACAGCCTGGATTTGCCTCGCTGCACTCTCCAGCAGCCAAGGTATCTCTGGGGTAAAACACCGCAGTGCTGCCTTTGGCCCAGCAGCGAAGGTCAGAACTGGCCCAGGCATCATCTAACTGGTTATATTGGGATTCATATTCCAATATATTGGCGTCCCTGTGGGTGGGCGAAGTGACTTCGCAGCCCGAAAACGGACTCGCAGTTCCTCAGAGAAGTTTCTGCCAGCCGTGCATCCAGCTGAAAGGAGCCTGGCTTCAAGACTCCCAGCTAGAGACTTTGGGAATACTCCCAGAAAAAGTTTCGTGGACTGTTCGGCGCCTTCTGGAAAGTCCAGCTTCATTGTGGTGAGCAGATTTTCCAGAGGAAGAAAAGGGGAGCCTCTCTTGCACCCAGAGAGAGGTCCTTTTCCGGTGGAGACCTGCCTGCCTAGAACCAGCCACCTACAGCTTCCATTTCACGTGAGTATCTCTGCTTTCGGTAGAGCAGAAGCTCAAAAACAGACTCTGCCGTGAGTTCTGTTCCTTTTTTGCCTTTGCATTTTTGGCTGCGCAGCCCCACAGACGAGAATTCATAGCGTTCTAGCTTTAGTTTCTGCCGCACGTTTCACTGTCTTTTAAAATTCGCGCCGGAGCGGCCCCGGCTCAGCAGCGTGCTCAGACATGTGTTAGGAGACTCTCTTTCTCTTTCTCTTTGCGGGGGAGGGGGGGAGCTCTCTTTCCACGTGGCCGGGGGATCTGCGGGGTCGGGAGTGCTCCTTTGCACACGCGGCGGGGGGGGGGGGGGGGGAGGGGCGTCCCGGTTTCGGCTGCCACGTGGAGTGGCTGCTCTCTCTGCTCCCCGGGGGAGCTGCATTCCACCGCGGGGGAGGCCTTGTTTTTGCCTCGGTTCGGCAGGGCGTGCCCTGCTGCTGCTGCCCGGGAATTTTAAAAGCAGTATATACAGCTGCATTGTGAAGCTTTTGTCTGCTCGTTATCGCTTTCTATCTGTGGTTTTTTTTAGAAATTGGTAGCTGATTTTAGCTTTGTTTTTGGTCAGGCGGGATTAAGTACTTTGGTCTTTACATCTATCATGGGTTCCAAACTTAGCATTGTACAAAGGGGAGTGTATTATGATATTGTTAGCATTTTAATCGAGAGTAATGTGAAATTCTCTAAAGGAAAATTGAAACAGTTTATAAGATGGCTTTTTCTGCAGTTCCCAAACATTTCCCCTGAAGAAATCCACAATATTCAATTCTGGGATAAAGTTGGGAATGAATTGATAACCTTAAGACAATCTGAGAAATCACCCTCAGCTAAATTTGTGTTCTGGAGTTTACAAATTCGAACAGCATTGCTCAAACAAAAGGAAATGGAGAAAAAGCCAAATGTAAAGCCATGTACCTCTGCTCTCCTTGTTCCTCCCTCTCCCTCTAAAACCCCTAAACCTCTTTCCCCAAAACTTGGTATTTTAAAGAGTGCAAACTCATTGGGAAGTCGGCTCCCAGAGTGTGCAAGAATACCTGAGTTGTTTTGTTCACAAAGCCCTGGCCAGGCTGCGTGGCTTTCCCAACCCCCTGTATCCCCTCCTCTAAAACCCAGAGCACGTGTTAGCTTTCCGGAGAGCAGTGATGTCCAAAATGGCCCCCAGGCCCTAGGGGGTGCACAAGATGGTGGGTGCCACGTGGCATCTTCCCAAACCTGGTCTTCTCTTCCCAAAATCCTCTTAAGCATTCCAAAATTCCATCCCCATCCCCCTCTCCTCCTGTTCCTCGTGACACCTTCCCCCCTCCCCCCGCCTTTCCTGCAGTACCCTCAGCTCCGCCCCTCTACTCCTCCCAGGGGGCGTCTGCTGACGTGATGTCACCAGGTGACCCCGCCCCTTGTTCCCACGGTTTCCCCGCCCCTTGCCAGGTCCCTGTCCCCGCCCCCTCCCCGGGTTCCCACGGTGGGGACACACCCACTGCCTGTCCCCAGACCTGTAGCTGTGATCCCAATGCTTCTGATTCCAGGGATACAGAGCAGGGGACAGCAGACCCAATGCATGGTGCCATGTTGTCACTGGCTCCTGTTACGTTTCAGCCTGCAGCTCATGGAGGAGCAGCCCCAACTAATTGGAGCTCCTTTGGACGACAATTGATTAAAGAGATCTGTAAATCTCATAAAGAATATGGTCCACACAGTCCATATTTCCGTGGCCTTTTAAATTCTGAATTAAGTAGGACTGTTGTAATTCCACATGATTTAAAACAACTTTTTTCATGTCTCATGACATCCACGGAATTCAAATTATGGGAATCAGCATTGAAACAACTGCTAAAAGATGCTCTCCCAAGCTTACAGGCTGATCCAAACACAGCAAAAGACAACAATGGTAACCCTATTACCCTTGAGCACCTCTGTGGTGAGGGTCAGTGGTCTTCTCCCTCAGTCCAAGCTGCTGCAATTCCTGCAGAAACACTTGAGAAAGTAAAAGAAGCAGCTGAAAAAGCATTCTTTTCCCTCCAACCTGAGGGGCCTTTTGAGCCCTATAGTAAAATCAAACAACTACCATCAGAACCTTTTTTGAAATTTGTAGAAAGGCTAACTAGAGCCATTGAAATACAAGTTAAAAAGGAAAATGCTAGGGAAGCAATTTTAGAAGAAATAGCGTTTACAAATGCAAATGAACAGTGTCGAGCGGCAATCCTGAGCCTTCCTATGGAACCTTCCCCTACATTAAAAGATATGCTTCTAGTCTGTAACAGGAAAGTGCCTCTGATGAGTGTGGCTGAAGACTCCAGACCAAAGCTGCTGCCAAGACCACCCCAGCGTGTCGCTGTTGCCAGCCCTGCACCTTCTCCCTCAGCACAGCAGTACCCTGGGCAGCAGGGAGACCAGCAATGGTTGAGCCCACTAAACCATGCCTGCTTTGTAATAAGCTAGGACACTGGAGTAACCAGTGCCCCCTGAAAAAGGAATTTGATGAATTTAAAAATAGCAGGGGAGGAGAACTGCAAGCCCTCCCTGGGAGTCAACAACAAAAAAACTGAAAGTAAAGCGCCAGCCTGCCAGGCGTGCAGACATAAAAAGAGCAGGCCAAGAGAATAAGGGTAGCAAAACAAATCAAGCGCGCGATAATATTAACATTTGTGTAAGTGAAGCAGGTGCTTCAAAGACCAAGTCTGCTAGTCCACTGTTGAAAGTGAAACAAAATAACCTTTGTTGTGATTTAAGTGATTCTGTATTAACCGCATCTTCTGTCAACGAGCCTTACAGGTTGCAGCTGACAGAGTCACTCCACCTGAAGGACACTGACTGGCATTTTGTCTCTGTAAATCCTGAACAGAAGGGTACTTGGAACCAAATTCGTTGTAAGTACATCGTCATTGGGGACAAAAACACACCACAAGAGATCGAAATTGCTCCGGGAATGACAACATCATATCCCAAGCAATTTGTTCTCAGCCTGCACTGTTTCCACCCACCCCTGTTTCTTCCCAAGGGACAAATTGTTGCTCAAGCTATCCCTGTGCCATCTTTACCTGAAAATGTTGATAAACAAGGGCCCACAGTCGCCCGGGTCCAAGTTATTGGGACAGATAAACCCAAATTGTGGTGCAATGTCAGTGGGGGTGGGGAGTCTAAACGCATTGAGATGCTTGTAGACACAGGTGCAGACTGCACAGTGATTCCAGTACAAGACTGGCCAGCACACTGGCCTTTACAAAATGTTGCTGGTCACCTTCGAGGTGTAGGAGGTCTGCAATTGGCAAGGCAATCCAAAAGCATTATTCAATTCGAGAGTCCAAACGGACAATTGGCAAATATCCGTCCATTTGTGTTAGATTATTCAGAACCTTTGTTAGGGAGAGATTTCATGGCCCAGTGGGGTGTCACAATTGATATTCCAGACTCTCCACAGCATTTTTGTGCAGCAGTCATTGAACAACAGCGCCCCACCCAAAAACTTAAGTGGAAAACAGACGAACCAGTTGATGTGAAACAGTGGCCACTCAGTAAACAAAAAATAAAGGTGCTTGAGGAACTAGTACAAGAGCAACTAAGAAAGGGCCACATTGTGGAGACCATGTCCCCATGGAACTCTCCAGTGTTTGTCATCCAAAAAGCTGACAAAAAGAGGTGGCGACTCCTCTGTGACCTCCGACAAATTAATAATGTAATTGAAGATATGGGTTCTCCCCAACCTGGTATGCCATCCCCAACAATGCTTCCCCAAGATTGGAAATTAGCTGTTATTGATATTAAAGATTGTTTTTTCCAAATCCCATTACACCCTGATGATGCACCGCGTTTGGCATTCTCTGTCCCTTCTATCAATTCAGAAGCTCCTATGAAAAGGTACCATTGGACCGTTCTTCCTCAGGGATTAAAGGTATCTCCAGCTATCTGCCAGTGGTATGTCTCTTCCCTGCTTTCCCCAGTGCGTGCAGCCGCAGAGAAGGCCATCATCTATCATTATATGGATGATATCCTTGTGTGTGCCCCCAATGATGATTTACTAACACATGCGCTTCACCTAACGATCGATGCATTGATTGTTGCAGGGTTCGAGCTCCAAGAAAAGAAAATTCAAAAGATGCCACCTTGGAAGTATTTGGGCTTAGAAATTGGAAATAGGACCATTGTTCTTTAAAAACTAGAAATCAATCCAAGGATCAAGACCCTTGTGGATGTCCACAAGTTGTGTGGGTCTTTGAATTGGGTAAGACCATGGCTTGGTCTGACTAATGAAGACCTTGCCCCTCTTTTCAATTTATTGAAAGGGGTAGAAGACCCAGGTGCTCCTAGGTCTATTACCCCAGAAGCACGGAAAGCTCTAGAAAAGGTTCAGATTGCAATGTCCACAAGACAGGCCCACCGATGCCGGCCTGATCTGCCATTCAAATTTATCATCCTAGGTAAGTTGCCACACCTCCATGGAATTATTTTCCAGTGGGAGGAAAAACAAACACCTAAGGCAAAGGACACACCAAAAAAGGACCGGGACCAGAGGGACTCTCTCTTGATCATAGAATGGGTTTTCCTCAGTCACAAAAGGTCCAAGAGACTGACAAAGCCTCAGGAGCTGATAGCAGAACTGATCCGGAAAGCAAGGACCCGGATCAGGGAGTTAGCAGGATGTGATTTTAAGTGCATTCACATTCCAGTTGAGTTAAAATCAGGTCAAAATACTATGAAAATACTGGAACAATTGTTTCAAGAAAATGAAGTGTTGCAGTTTGCTCTGGATTCCTACTCAGGACAATTTTCGGTAGCACGGCCCGCTTGCAAATTGTTTGAACAAGATGTTCAATTTACTTTAAAATTAAGAACTGCTCTAAGTAGGAGACCTTTAAAAAGGGCTCTGACTGTCTTTACAGATGCGTCCGGGAGGTCCCACAAGTCTGTTATGACTTGGAGGGATCCTCAAACCCAGCAGTGGGAGACGGACATTGCTGAGGTGGAAGGTTCACCTCAGGTTGCTGAATTGGCTGCGGTTGTTAGGGCTTTTGAAAGGTTCTCAGAACCATTTAATCTGATTACAGACTCTGCATACGTGGCAGGAGTAGTATCCAGAGCAGATCAAGCAATACTGCAAGATGTATCTAACATCGCACTTTTTGAATTGCTCTCAAAACTGGTAAAGTTAGTCACTCACCGAGAGCAACCATTTTATGTGATGCATGTCAGGTCACACACTGACTTGCCAGGGTTTATCGCTGAAGGCAACAGAAGGGCAGATGCTCTTGCTGCACCTGCAGTGATGGCCACTCTCCCAAATGTTTTTGAACAGGCAAAAATCAGCCACCAGCTTTTCCACCAAAATGCACCTGGCCTGGTTCGCCAGTTTAACATCACTCGAGAACAGGCCAAAGCGATTGTGGCCACGTGCCCAAATTGCCAACAACATGCACTCCCTACAGTGAGTACGGGAGCAAACCCAAGGGGACTGAACAGTTGTGAACTGTGGCAAACAGATGTAACACACATACAGGCTTTTGGATGGCAGAAATATGTTCATGTTAGTGTAGATACCTTTTCTGGAGCGGTCTATGCTTCTGCCCACACAGGAGAATCATCTATTGATGCTATTAAGCACCTCTTACAGGCTTTTTCTTTCATGGGCATCCCCAAGGAGCTGAAAACTGATAATGGGCCCGCTTATAAATCCAAGGAATTCGGGAGCTTCCTGCAGCAATGGGGAGTAGAGCATAAAACTGGCATCCCCTACTCCCCTACAGGTCAAGCCATTGTAGAAAGAACTCACCGTGATATTAAAAGGGTCCTGGACCAGCAACAACAGGTTCTGAAGGTAGAACCTCCCCACATCCGGTTATCCAGGGCACTATTCACAATCAATTTTCTGAATTGTTCTTTTGACAGCCTGAACCCACCCATCCTACGCCACTTTGGGGGGAGCAGTCGCAGGTTGATAAAAGAAAAACCTCCGGTTTTAGTAAAGGACCCTGAGACTTGGAAAATGGTGGGACCTTACAAATTGGTTACTTGGGGACGTGGATACGCCTGTGTGTCCACCCCCTCTGGTTTAAGGTGGGTTCCTTCCAAATGGGTAAAGCCCTATGTTCCCAAAGTCTCAGAGAAATCTGCAGAAGCGCCCCAGGTTGCTCACGCTGCCTGGAGAAGAAAACGCCGCGCGCGTTCTCTGGAGGAAATTCCATTTAAGCTTCCTATCTGGAATAGCTTGTAATATATGTCTGCCTCAAGTTCCTTGTACCAGTTTAGATCCCACTGTTCATGTGAAGCCTCGAGATGCCATGAGACCGAGCCTGCTTCTCGTCCTACTCGTGATCATCCCACCTGCGATCTCCTACCGCAGCCCAAACCACATATGGACTGCCTTGACAAAGGCTCTCAGACATCAACAGAGAAACTGACAATGGGCTGAATGGACTTTTCAATGGCTTGGGACTCTCGGGCTGGTTGGGATCTATTCTGAAAACTGTAATTTTAGTGCTGTTTATTTTAGTTGTAGTTATTGTAGTTTTTAGCATTGTTTTTGGAGTAATCAGACGCATGGTTCTCAAGTTAATCTCAAGCTCATCTCCCCCTCCTGAGGTCTACCATTTGGAAGCCCTCAGGGCTCCAGTGGATGACCTGGAAGCCTCAGTAGAATCATTCTGCACCATAAACACAGTCCTCTTCTTTTTAAACAAAACTAGGGGGAGCATGTTGTGGTGTGTTGCAATATCCTGTTTTACCTTCTCCCTTCCCCCTCGCCCCTCGCTGAGTGTGCCCTGTCAATCAGGCTAACATACCAGCAAGGCGTCGTGTGATAGGTGTCCCTAGTCCCTTGAGACCCTGCCCCTTCACCTGGTTGGTGGCTCACCTGTCCCCTCCCCTTCCCCTGTCCTGAGCTTAAAATGTTAATGAGACCATGTGGCCTGCATTCTGTTAGCAGCAGTGGCCCAGTGCAGACATCTCTGTACTCATGGAATAAACATCTGGCAACCTTCTAGCAGAATCCACTCCCTTTCTCTCCACCATCGCCAGAAGCTCTCTCTCCTGAGGTAAACGCAGTCCTGACAGCCTGGATTTGCCTCGCTGCACTCTCCAGCAGCCAAGGTATCTCTGGGGTAAAACACCGCAGTGCTGCCTTTGGCCCAGCAGCGAAGGTCAGAACTGGCCCAGGCATCATCTAACTGGTTATATTGGGATTCATATTCCAATAGTAGCAGAGGACAAAGTATCTTGTCACAAGTATTGAAGAAGCAATAAGGTTAGCTAAAGAAAGAAGACAGAGAAGAAAGGCATGAGGAGACTGGACCAGAGGTAGGAGATTCACTGATTAGTTATTAATGAATGCAACTGTAAGGCTTATACATGACTGACTTGTGTTTCACTTCCTAAGTGAACTCAAATGTTTATGACCCTCTCTGTTAACTCAAGGTAGCCTTCATGTGCGTTCCCTATGGCAAACTGTTCCTTCTTGTAGGCATCTCCTCAGTTTTCAGTAATGGAAGAATTATGCCTAGGAATAAGAGTATCTTGGTGGGGGAACGTGGTACAGAGAAAGTGTGAGAAGGCATTTGGGAATTTTCCCTGTCCTTGTCAGAATAGTGATTCTTAGGGGTATGAATGAGTGCGTGTCAGTACAAGGAGTTCCTGCAAAATCATTTGGTTGGTGGAAATTGAAAGCAAACTAGTTAAGCATGAATGTTCTTTTGGGGTGCTAAGTACCTTATTACTGCTCATCTTAATTTACTTTCAGGCAAAGGGAAAAGGTACCATAACTGACAAAACAAAAATGTCTCTTGTGATATCCCACCCTTAAGGGAAAGGGAGCTCCCAAGTTTTGTAAATGTTTGTGGTTGAAAGGAATTAAAAATATCAGGTGATCTGCAAAAGCTTAGAGAGATTTATTTGTCAATTATACATTTGGCTTTAAATTGGTGTGTTAATCCCTGATCTCCTATATAAGCACACAGCAGTGGGTTTTGGATAACGGAGTAGGGTAAAAGGGAAGAGAGAGAGAGATGAATTAGAGGGGGGAGAAAGAAAGAAATCACCAGTCACCCTGGGCCTTGTGGGGGTGCCTTTTTATAGATAAGATTTCCCCATCCTGGAGATAAGTTTCTTGTTTCTATGCAAATCAGTTCTCATGCACAGTCTCGTCTAGGCCTTTCTGGAAATGGATCAGGCGGCTTCTGGGGGTCTTTGGTGGTGTTGAATCCCCCATCCCCCACCCCGTTCATGGCCTCTTCTCAATCTCATTCCTGTGCTTGTGCTGGACTGTGTTGTGCTTATCTCCAGGACCTAGAACAAGGACATTTGTCCCAGAAAATTGTTGCCCTACCTCCCTATGGCCCCTTTTCCAGCCACATCCTGTTCCTTCTCTCAGTGTGTTATTACCAACAACCCTTGGTTAGTTCCACAGACATCCAGCTAGTGGTGTTTGAAGCACACACATTAGCCCCTTATCTTCCATGCTTCTACATCTCTCTCTATATGACTATAGGGAGAATGTTTTGTTTGTGTTTCTTCTTTACACAAGCTGTTGGAATGTCAGAAATAAGTCCCTGAGCTAAAAAGACTTCTCGAAAAAGAGTAGGCTTTAAAATGGAATTATTTAGTTTTGTCCAAGTGGGAAACAATTTCAACCTTGTGATGGAAAGCATCTTGGGGGTTATTAGAGGATGCTGCAGCTGAGGTAATAGTTTTAAAATAGAAGAAAGTGCTGGGAAGGAAGATGGAAATAGAGGTAGGGAGAAGGAGTGGCAGACATGATCTGGGACTGGAAGCAGGTTGTAAAAACCTGAGGTTTTGATTTTGCTTATTAATCACAAGTATTAGTTTTCATTTTTTTTCCCTTACAGTGCTGTTATGTTATTTACAAAACAACAGACTCGGTAATAATTATGTTACCAATGTGGAGTTACTAAAGATGTGAATGAGGATGATGTTTATGTGTGGAAACCCATATAGCCTGCAGTGGGCTTGCAAAGGATTTCAGATAAGTATATACAGAGAGAGAAAGGGCAGGATGTAAATCCCTCTCTTTATTCCTTATTATTCAGTTTTATTTCTTCTTTAATCTTAAAAAAAAATTAGCACATACTGGCTATATGGAGAATTAGTATCTTACATCTGCAGTTACATTGAAAAGGAGGTTACTGGATAACTACCTGGGGGAACAAAACCAATTTTGCATATTAAAATGTTTTCTAAAGACATCACGCAAATATAAACTCTGCGATGTTTTGAGTACTTACCAGCTATTTCCTCTTTAAGCCAGTGCTGGGAAATTATCAACATTAACATTTTCAACTGAAAATAATTACACTATTTGTTTCCAAAATGTACTTGCCCCCATACCTTCTATGAAAGCACTCTAGCACCTCCTGTCTTGAATTGTTGCAGGTGCCAGAGGAATTGCAGTAGCCTGAATAAAAGATGTTTCTAGGTGGGCCATTGTATAATCCTATAGAAAAGCTAGGTGGTTCTGTGGAGGTAAAATTTAGTGTTGTTGGCTGAAATTAAAAAAAAAGAGAGAGTGTAAAGGGCAAATCTTTAATGCTTCATAATGTTTAAGTGTGATTGTATTTTGAATAATTCGGCATTTGGTTTTCTACATCCTAATTTTTATGGAAGTAATGTACAACTGAAAGGTAAAGAGAAGGGACAGGTAGGACAAAACAAAACCACCAGTCCTTATTCAAAAGGGAATAAACTTGAATAGCATGACTGATGTTTTCTTACAGGCATGCTGAGTGTTCAGTCTCTTAGCCTTTTTTGTAAGGTACAAATCCATGGGAGATCCTGAACCTCAAATCACAACAGTTCTTATAAATAAATTATGTTGGAGGTGGTCGCTTCTCAAAGTAAGTTATAAAAAATTATATTCTGATAAGTTAATTATACTTCTACTTTAATAGTTTCATAAATTTAACAGAAAAACATTTTTCGTTATTATCTTGGTTATGAGCAGCCTTAAATAACTTCGAAACTGAAGAACAACATGAAAGAAAAAAATTACAGTGGGAGAAGAAGGGAATTGTGTAGCTTAAAACTTACAAGGAAGTTGGTTTTTTTAGGACTGCTGCAATTTTAGGAAGCTTACAGGTTATTCTAGAATGTAAATGTAATCCAGAAGGAAAGGATTATTACATAAGTCTGGGATAGACCAAAATAAAATTATTTTTGGGCTAATATCTATGGCTGATTATTAAAAAAAAAAATTAAATAGTGTGACAGGAAGTGAAGAATTGGAGAGAAATAGCTGAAGAGTTACCAAAAATATGTATTATACTTTTTATTGGCTTTATAACTTTTTAAAACTAGACTTGTTACTAAGGGAAACAGGAAAGAGTCACAGATGACTATCTAGGTTGAATTGCAATGACAAACAGGGAAGGCCTTGTTGGAGATGTGAAGGTTGGAGGCAGCCTTGGCTGCAGTGACTGTGAGATTGTGGAGTTCACTATCGAGCAAGGAGGATGCAGGATAGCACGTAAGATCGCAACCATGGCCTTCAGGAGAGCTGACTCAGGCCTCCTCAAGGATCTTCTTGGAAGAATCCCATGGGAATGAGCTCTGCAGGGAAGAGGAGTCCAAGAATGCTGGTCAATATTCAAGCACCACTTCTTCCAGGCTCAAAAATGATGCATCACAATCAGCAAGAAGTCAGGCAAAGGTGGCAAGAGACCTGCATGGATGAATAACGAACTCCTGTGTCCTGGATTGCCAAGCAAATTGTATTCTATTTGCCATCTGTATGGCAGTTTTCTTCTGTTAAGTGGGCAGTTTTCCTTATCTCTTCTACAACCAATCTTCCCTCTGGGGAGACCTAGTCTGGGTTGTTTTCTACTTTTAAGTCCTTCACAAGTTCCTTCAGTTTCTGGATGCTTGCATGGATGGATTCCGAGCGTGAAGAGAGATTGAAGCAGCACATCCCTTCAAAGTCTTGGCAGCCGTGTCTGTGGGCAAGCAGCAGGGAGGCAATTGCTGCTCGATTTTGAAATGATGCATGTCTTGTGGTTTCTTCTTCCTTTAAAAGATCGCTCAGGGCAGCAGATGTAGCGTTGGCTTGCTTACTGATCCAGCACCCGAGGTGATTTATTTCACCAAGGGCTTTAGCTGCAGCTACCCATGGTAGGAATAGGGAGTCTTTTTTGGTTTGTTCCAATCACATAATTTGGGATTGCAATTTTCATCAAATTCTGTGTAGTATCTTTTGTGGTTTTTTAATTCACTTTCTTTTTTCCAATTATGTAACAAGGTGATATTTGGCATGAGGGTATAAAGTTTTCCAAGGCTACAGGGACCTCCCTGGAGCCGTTAGGGGATCCCAGCCCATACTCGGTTACCACAGATGAGGAACAGTTCCCTTGGGTAATACTTTAGGGTGGAGAGAGGACACAGAGATCACACAAGCCATGTAATTATACCAATCGGGATAGTTATAGGCTTTGTTAATGGGTCACATGTCTTTTCTGTATGTATTTTTTGTCTGGTCAATTTCTGGCCAATTGTTCTTCGGACATCTAAAGTAAAATTTGACACAGTATGTTGCCTTGAAGAACCCCAACAGGTCCAATCCTTGGGGTTCCTCTAGAGCACTGGGCAACATTTTTGTCCACTCGTCCCAAGTATCTACCAGGTTGGGTCTCTTACCTGTGGTGCGGAGGAGCTCTGAGTTATAGATTGGCCAGTCATCTGCTACGAAGGGAATTCCTACTAGACATGTGGAAAGTGGGTTATCAATGCTTCCCATGGATAGGCACATGTTATCCTGTTTTAATGTCTGTGCTAAGGTTACCCAAACGTTATGGGTAGGCTGTGGGCTAATCCAGCCAAAGGCATACAGTATGGTGAGGAGCATCCAGGCAGCAGTGAGGACAGCACCAACAGAGATATTTTTCATCTTTGGACAGGGATGGAGCTTCTGATAGGGAATATAAGCAAAATTTGTTATCTTTATGGTAGGAGGGAAGGGTTAGGGTTTTGTCCCTTGTTCCTTTCCTCCAATCCTTCCCCCCCCCACTTTTTTTTTTTTTTTTTGGGTAAAATGGGGTAATAACACATAACTCAGAGAACACTTTTGTGTTCAGGCTGTGTCTGGCTTATGGCTTGATGCAGCAGAATGTTGTTCAGCTTTCTGTTTCGTCTGCTGTCACGTGATGGGATGGTCTTTTCTTCTGTATGTGGACATTCAGCAATGTCTTCATCTCCAAGCAGAACTCGTCTGGTTTTGAGGAGGTTTTGTGTTTGACTCAGGGGAATTCTTGTCATTGTTTGTGGGAGTAGTGTTTGCAGTGCCTAGGTATGGTTTTATGTTTTTTCCTGGGTACCATCTTGGGCCAGATGGTAGTAGAACACACTCATACCCTCTTCCCCAAGTAATCAATTGGAAAGGCCCAGAAATTTGGTGTGTTTCTGGGTCCTTCACTAGCACTGGTGGTTTCTCAGTGAGCTTTGCTTGGGTGGTATTTGCAAAGTGGCGAAGTATTGGGGGGTCAGGCTCTGATGTTGTACAATTTAGGAAATTGATGACGTAGAGAGCCTTGCAAAGTCTTTCAACTGGAGATATAACTTTTGTTTCTCTGCACTCCTGACTGAGGACTCTTTTGGGGGTTTGATGTGTCCTTTCTATGATGGATTGTCCTGTGGGATTTGCAGGTATGCCTTTCTTGTATTCTATTCCCCACTCACTGAAGAACTCTTTTAACTTACGAGAGATATAGGCAGGTCCATTATCTGTTTTGATCTCCTTTGGTACTCCCAGGGTGGTGAAGGCAAGGAGGAAATGTTTAATGGTGTGCTGTGTAGTTTCTCCTGGATGAGCTGATGCAAATACTGCTCTAGAAAACATATCAACTGATAAGTGTACATATTTTGACCTCCCAAAAGTGGGAAGTGAGTTACATCTGTCTGCCACAGCTGGCAGCTGTTCAGACCTCGGGGATTGATGCCCATCACCATAGATGGTATCTGGTAGTTTTGACAGTTCGGACGTGTGGCAACAATAGCTTTTGCTTGATCTTTTGAGAGCTTGAACATTCTGATAAGAGCAGGCACATTTTGATGAAAAAATGTGTGCAACAACTTTGCCTGGGCAAAGATGTTAGGGACGTTAGCAGTTTCTATTGCTATGGCTAATGCATCTGCTTTCCTGTTCCCTTCTGTGATGATACCTGGGAGGTCAGTGTGCGACCTCACATGCATGATATGGTAAGGTTGCTTTCTGCGGGAGATTAAGCGTGTTAATGTAGAAATCAATTGGTGTAACTTTGGATTGAATAACTCTTTGAGAAGAGTGTGTTCTGCTCTCATGGCTATACCAGCAACATAAGCTGAATCTGTGACCAGATCAAAGGGTTTGTCTTTGAATTTTTCAAAGGCTCTGACAACAGCTGCTAACTCTGCGGTCTGTGGAGATCCCTCCACTATTTGGATGTCAGATTCCCATTTTTGGGTCTTAGGGTCTTTCCATGTCATTACCGACTTGTGGGATGACCCTGAGCCATCTGTAAAAATGGTTAGAGCTTTGAGAGGTGTTTTACTTTGGACTAATTTTGGGGTCAGATAAAAGGTTACTTCACAATTTAAAAGTTTATGTTTTGGGATATGGATAGAAATTTGACCTGTATAGCTATGTACGGCAAACTGGAGATTTTCATTGGTCTGGAGCAAATGCTCCAGGTCCCCAGTGGTCAGTGGCAAGTATATGCATGTGAACTCACACCCTGCAAGGGAGCAGAGGCGAGTTCTGGCCTTTTTAATGAGATGTGCCATGATTTCTTGAAAGGTGGTAATTGTCTTTGTAGGTTGGTTGTTTGTAAAGATCCATTCCAGTATTAGTAAAGGGTCTCAAAGTTGAGTATCCCATTGGAAAATCAGTCCATAGAACCAAGATGCTTTTCCCAGAATGACGAACTAGAAAGGCAGGTTGAGCTCAAAGTGATGAGCTTTGTGTGAAGACAGGGGTTCTTGGACCTTGGCGATGGCATCTTGGACTTCTGTTGTGAGAGTGCGTGGAGAGTCCAGGTCTTTGTTGCCATGAGAAGGTTAAACAGGGGAGCAAGGTCCTCTGTTGTAATTCCTAGCAGTGGACGTACCCAGTTGATGGATCCACACAGACTGTGTAAGTCTCTCAGGGTTTCTGGGTCGTCTCGGATGGCGAGCTGCTGGGGTACGATGGTCCTTTCCCGGATCTGGACTCCAAGGTAAGTCCATGGCTTGGTGTACTGTATTTTGTCCTCATGGATCTCGAATCTTGCCTTTTCTTTGGTTTCGATGGTCTTTTTAACTGCTTTGTCTAAGTAAGCTTTTTCTGATGCACAGACCAGGATATCATTCATATAGTGGTGGATGATTGCATCTGGAAATAGGTTCCAAACGGGAGACAGAATGTGAGCAACATACCACTGACATATAGTGGGACTGTTTTTCATTCCTTAAGGAAGAAAACACCAATGATATCTTTTGAGTGGAGCCTCTCTGTGAAGAGAGGGAATGGAGAAAGCAAACTGTGGAGCATCCTGGGGATGCAGCGGAATGCTGAAGTAACTGTCTTTAATATCTATGATAGCAAGTGTCCAGTCTCTAAGCAGTACTGGTGGTGAGGGCAGGCCAGGCTGGAGGGGGCCCATGTCCTCAATGACCTTATTGTTTTTGTGAAGGTCATGGAGGAGCCTCCACCTGTCTGTTCCAGGTTTTTGCAGTACGAAGACTGGAGAGTTCCAAGGGCTGGCGGTCTTGACGATGTAGCCTTTGGCAAGCTGTTCTTCCACAAGGGCTTGTAGTGTGCGCAGTTTGACTTCAGAGAGGGGCCACTGTTCAATCCAGATTGGGTCTTGGCATTTCCAGGTGATCCGAAGGGTATCTGGCAGTGCGCGCTCTTCAGTGGCCCCAATTTGAAATCCCGACAGGGAATACGTAGGGAAGCTCCACATGGGGATAGAACATCCCTGCCCCAAAGGGTGATAGGGGCCCTTACCACAAATGGGCGGATCGTTGCCAGCTTGCCTTCAGGCCCTTCAACGAGGATGTTGTTCTTGCTTCGCATAGACACTATGGCTCCACCAATCCCTGAAATCATGCCTGCTACTGGCTGTAGTTCCCAGTGTGCTGGCCATTCTGAGTGAGCGATGATGGTCACATCAGCACCAGTGTCCAGCATCCCTGGTCGGTCCATCTTCTCTCTTCTGCAGGAAAGGCCACACTCAATGGTAGGCTTGCTTGGACCCGCAACTTGTGCCTACATTGCTGTAGGGTTGAGAAGAAGCTGTTCCCTGTGATTCTTTGGGAGTAGAAAGGCTTGTGAGATCAGGGTTCCCCATGAAAGGAAAAATGGTAAGTCTGTGCAGCACAGCTGGACAGAGATTTCTTGTCGTGGGTGCACTGTTTGTACTTCTGGAACAACAAAGATTTTCTCTGGGCCATGGAGAGTGTCACCTATAATTAAGATGTCAAAAGGACCACCTTTTCGCCCATGCTTGCCTGTGGGAACACAATAAACATTTTCATTATTAAAGTCAGTGGACAAAGCAGTTACCAGCTGGCGCCAGCTTCCCATCAGTATCGCTCCGTGTGTTGGATCCTCTTCATGTGATCTGGAATCTCCTGGGATTATGCATGACTGGGTCTGGATGGTTTTTGATTTGTTGTCTTTGCGTGGAGCCTGACTGTGCACCGCTGGAAGTTTCCCGGACACTGCTGGTAGCGCTGCTGATTCTGGGGTTTTTGGTAGGTGTTACGGGGCTTTCAGTTAGGTGACCTGTCTGGACAGTCTTTTATAAAATGTCCAAATTCTCCACAATGAAAGTAGTGGGCCTGGTCTTTGGAAGCCACTACTGCAAATGCACCAGAAACTCCTGCTGCAATACCCTTAGCAACTGCTTGGGCTACTGTATTTTCAGTGGACAAATGACGTGTACAGCTTTCCAGCATTTGCTCTATGGTAGGTTCTGAATCCAAGGGTCGAGCCCTCAGAATTGTTTTGCATTCTTCATTTGAATTACTCATGGCAAGCTTGCACAACAGTTCTTTTCTTGCCTCTGTGCTCTCTGTTTTTCCAGAGCATCCTTAATTCTGTCCACAAACTTAATAAAGCTTTCATATACTCCTTGTTGAATATCAGAGAAGTGTTGGGTAGGAATAGAGTTAACTGGGGTAAGAAGTAAGGAGGTTTTTGCTGCAATAGCCATGTCTTGTTGTAGTGCTATCTTAGGTAAGGTGTTAGCTTGGTGAGAGGGTTTCTGTAAATCCCCTTCCCCAGCCAGCTGTTCGACTGTAAAATCTGGCTTATCAGCATCTTTAGCATAGGTATCTGATAATATTTTTAACTGTCTTTTCCAATGCCTTTCCCATAACATATATTCTGCCAGGGAAAGAAGACAGTGGGCAATATTCTTAATATCGTGGGGTACTAAAACATGTGCTGTAGAGATAGCTTCTAGGAAATTTCTAAAAATATGTGAACTTTTACTGTGTTCTTTGGTTATATTTTGCAGTTGTATAAGTTCTTTATTTGTGTTAGGTTTCCACGTTGTTCTAGTAGTGATCCCACCTCTTTTTCCCTTTTAAAGTTACTGGGAAGGCAGAAATTCTCTGAGCCAGCTCCCAATCCCCTGCTTGAGTTGCTTCCATTTTGATTAGAGTCCATGGATCAATGTCCTCTGAATCACAATCAGACTCGCTGTCACTGCTGTCCTCAGAGGAGGAGTGAGAGTGAGAAGGCAGTGCCGTATGCTTTTTATGGCATGTTGGAGCAAGGTTTTGCAGGGTTGTATGGGACTGGAGAGAATGTGAGGAGGCACATGGCAGAGCTTGGCTAGCGGGAGGCAGAAGTGAAGTTGAAATGGCAGCGCCACTCGTGGCGCTGCCTGCACAGGACTGAGGCATGTGGGGAAGTGGGGTGCTACCGTGGAGGGTCTTGGAGGTTCTGTTCCGTAGACCTTGAGGGTGGGTAGGTGGTTGCAAAGCCTGGGGATGGGAGCACCGGAGAAACAGGGGAGAGGAGGCATTGGGATTGGCAGGGGGTGCTGTGGGTACAACGGGGCGTACAGCGTGGTTTGCTGGGGCTGTGGTGGGCAGGCAGGCAGGGAGACCTGCTGTGGCAGGGATGGTAGCGGGGGTAGGGAGACATGCTTGGGTGGGGGGGGGGCGGCAGCAGAGGTGGGGGGGGTGTGACAGGGGTGGGAGGGGGCAGTGGCAGAGGGGGGGTTGTGGTAGGGGTGGGGGGGGCCAATGTGATAGAAACCAGCGCAGATACATTCGGAGCTAATGCAGCAGGAGGGTGCAAGCAGCATGCTGTCGGTTGTGCAACTGGTGGAGCAGAATTTGTGCTTGCTGCGTCCAGGGGGAAGCCAAGGGAGAGACGGACCCCACAGGCACGGAGGGGGTGGATGGGAGCAGCGCGAATTCCGTTTTCCCATCCTGGGAACAGAGGTCAAGGGTGAAATAGCCCCAGAGGTGGCATTAGAACCCAGAGAAAGTGGAGGACTGGATTCAAGGGCTGAGAGGGGAAGATTGTTATCAGCGTGATTAGAATTTGAAGGGAGAGTCTCTGGTGGAAGAGATAAGGTCTGGATGCCCTCCCCAGGAGAAGATTGCATAGAAATTGAGCTTTTTAAATTCATTTTTTCTACAGCTTTGGTTATAGAATGAAAGAAAGGTAGAAACTGAGTTACAGAAAAATATTCATTAGTTTGGAGGGTATATATTCTTGTTCCTACTGTGTCCCAAAAGGAATCTAGAGTGATAGTGTGTGTGTTAGTGTCTGGAAACTGGGAAATAATCCATTTTATAAATTTTTTCAAGTTCGTTTTTGAGAGATTGCCTTTAGAGAAAGAAAAGCTGTTAGTAGATAGGAGTTCTAGGATTTGTAAATATACATCTCTCTCATTCTGGGATTGTTTTAATTTACTGGGTTTTGATCCCTTACTTCCCGATTCCCCACCAGCAGAAAAAAAGAGGAAAAAAAAGAAAAAAACCCCAAAGAGGACCCAAGGTAAATGCGCGCAATAAAGGCTGTTTTAAAACTTTCACTTCTTCAGCCAAATGTGGGTCAAAACTCTGCTGGTTGGTGATCTGCCTTGTCCGGCTCCTCGGGATCTCGTCCCGGATGTCTACGTGAGGGTCGTTGTACACTTCTTCAGATAACTTCTTTTATAACAGAGAATTTATCTTCAGGAGGTCTTAGCGAGTAAAGGCAATAACAATTTCAAGAAGAAATGCCGCTCCAGAGTTCTTGTTCTGTTCGGTGTGCCAATATAAGGCAGATCCAGGGTTTTCAGGGTCTTCCCGAAAACTGCTGCCGTGGGTGGTGTCCCAGACTGAGAAGTCCAGTTGAGCACAACCTGTCCGGGCCCCTCAGGCAGGCTCCAGGGCTGCAGGCAATCTTAGCAAGCTCAGCTCTTAAGTGAGATCCGCTCTTTAGTGATTCTCAGCGCATTACTTGCTACGTGCCTTTGGCAGACGCAGGGAGAGAGAGGAGAAGCACTGTATGAGGTTCCACAGAGATGTCTTTATTGGTATCTTCTGCAAAGGGTCTCAGTGACAGCTCTTCTGCTGAGCTGGGCAGAGGAGGGTCTTTATAAAGGGTTTAGGAGTTTTGGAAATTGTCCAATGGTAAGGGTCGAGGCGAATATGACCTATAATCCTACAGACAGATAAGCAAGGGTCTGAGGACAGAAGAGGGGTTTCTTTGGTCCAGTCATCATGTCTAGGCATTTCCTATCTTAGGCTGCTGACCGCCATGGAGGCCTTGCAGTCCCTGTGCCTGCTACACATTTGGTCAAGGACGATTGAGACAGAAAACACTTAGGCAAACTTGACATCCTCAAGTCCATGGGCCCTGACAGGATGCATCCAGGAGTGCTGAGGGAGCTGGCAGACACCATAGCAAAGCCATTCACAATCATCTTTGAAAGGTTGTGGAGATCAGGAGAGGTGCCTGAGGACTGGAAGAAAGCAAATGTCACCCCGATCTTCAAAAAGAGTAAGGAGGACCCAGGAAACTACTAGCCAGTCATCCTCACCTCAATCCTTAGAAAGGTGATGGAGCCCTCATTCTGGAGGCCATCTCTACCCATATGGAGGTGTTCTGGATTGTCAAGAAAATTGTATTCGATTTGCTATCTGTATGGCAGTTGTATGGCAGTTGTCTTCTGTTAAGTGGGCAGTTTTCCTTATCTCTTCCACAACAGTTCTTCCCTCCAGGGAGACATCGGCTGATAATAGGCTATTGAATGTGTCCATGATGTCTCCACCAACCAGCAAGAAGGAAAAACAAGCATTCCTAGGCACCACTGGTTTTTGGAGAATGCATATTCCTGAGTACAGTCAGATCATCAGCCCTCTTTACATGGTCACCTGCAAGAAGAACAAGTTCTACTGGGGCCCTGAGCAGCAACAAGCTTTTGCCCAGATTAAGCAGGAGATCACTCATGCCGTAGCCTTTGACCCAGTCAGGGCAGGCCCAGAGGTGAAGAATGTGCTCTACTCTGCAGCCGGGAACAATGGCTTGTCCTGGAGCCTTTGGCAGAAGGCGCCTGCGGAGACTCGAGGCCGACCACTAGGGTCCGAAGCCAACTACACTCTCACCGAGAAGGAAATCTTGGCTGCCTATGAAGGAGCTCAAGCTGCCTTGGAGGTCATTGGCACAAATACACAATTCCTCCTGGCACCCGAACTACCTGTTCTGGGGTGGTTGTTTAAAGGAAAGGTTCCCACTACCCACCTCGCCACTGATGCTACATGGAACAAGTGGGTTGCTCTTATTAAACAGTGTGCCCATATTGGAAACCTGAATCGCCCGGGGATTTTGGAGATAATTACAAACTGGCTGCAAGGTGAAAACTTTGGTCTCACTGATGAAGAGGAACAAGAGCAAGCGACACGTGCTGAAGAAGCTCCACCATACAACCATCTACCAGCAGAGGAAACACACTACAATCTTTTCACTGACGATTCCTGTCACATTGTAGGGATGAACCGGAAGTGGAAAGCAGCCGTATGGAGCACCACACAACAGGTTGCACAAGTTACCGAAGGAGAAGGTGGATCAAGTCAACTTGCTGAACTCAAAGCTGTTCAACTGGCCCTAGACATTGCTGAGAGAGAGAGGTGGCCAAAGCTCTACCTTTATACTAATTTGTGGATGGTAGCCAGTGCTCTGTGGGGCTGGCTAGAAAGGTGGAAAAAAGCCAACTGGCAGAGTAGAGGAAAGCCAATCAGGGCTGCTGATGAATGGAAAGACATTGCCACTCAGTTAGAGAAGCTACCTGTGAAAATCTGTCATGTAGATGCCCATGTCCCCAAGAGTCAGGCTAATGAGGAGCACCAAAACAACGAGCAGGTAGACCAGGCTGCAAAAATAGAGGTGTCAAAGATAGATTTAGATTGGCAACACAAGGGAGAGTTGTTCCTTGCTCGATGGGCTCATGATATCTCAGGTCATTAGGGTAGAGATGCCACCTATAAGTGGGCACGAGATCGAGGAGTGGATCTAACCATGGACAGTATTTCTCAGGCTACCCATGACTGTGAGACGTGTGCTGCCATCAAACAGGCCAAGCAAGTGAAGCCTCTATGGTATGGTGGGCGGTGGTCCAAATATAAGTATGGGGAGGCCTGGCAGATGGACTACATCACACTGCCCCAGACACGCTAAGGCAAGCTCTATGTGTTGACCATGGTGGAAGCCACCACAGGATGGTTGGAGACCTACCCTGTGCCTCATGCCACTGCCCGGAACACCATCCTGGGCCTTGAAAAGCAAATCCTGTGGAGACATGGCACCCCTGAGAGAATTGATTCAGACAACGAGACCCATTTCAAGAACAGCCTTATCAACACCTGGGCCATAGAACATGGTATTGAATGCATATATCATATCCCTTATCATGCACCAGCTGCCAGGGAAGTTGAATGGTGCAATGGACTACTTAAGACTACCCTGAAGGCACTTGGCGAGGGAACCTTTAGCAATTGGGAAACGAACTTAGCAAAAGCCACCTGGATGGTCAACACCTGAGGGTCTATCAATCAAGCTGGTCCTGCCCAGTCTGAACCCTTGCACACAGTGGATGGAGTTGAAGTTCCTGTTGTACACATGAAAGATATTTTAGAAAAGACTGTTTGGATTAATCCCACCTCAGGCAAAGACAAACCCATTTGTGTGATTGTTTTTGCTCAAGAACCTGGTTACACTTGGTGGGTAACACAGAAAGATGGAGAAACCCATCGTATACCACAGGGAAACCTATTCTTAGGTGAGGTCTGTGTGTAAGGTTTCATTGTGATGCAGATGGAAATAGAAGAAGGGGTGGATAATTTTCTGGATTTTCAAGCAAATTGCATTCTATTTGCCCTCTGTATGGCAGTTGTCTTCTGTTAAGTGGGCAGTTTTCCTTATCTCTTCCACAACAACTCCTCTCTCCAGAGAGACATCTGCTGATAGTAGGCTATTGAAAGTCACTGCATGACTGATATGAACTATAGCATCCCATTGTGCGATGCTCCGCCCAGAGGGAAGAGCCAAGCATTGCTACCCAGATAAAATCTTGAGATTCTGGAACAGCAGCACGGCTTCTCCACTGGATTTCCTCCGAGGAACAGCTGTCTCTTCTTCCACTGGATCTTCAGAGGAAGACTACAGCCTTTTCTACAGGATCCCTGCTCCAGCGGAACAACACCTGACACTCTAGGAGGACTGCAGCCACATTTCCAATTGTACTGCTACCAACACCCTGACCAATGGGGTGTCAAATTTTGTTCTGACTCTGTCAGTGTTGTTTTAGTTTACTGCATTGCTTATTTTATAATTTTATTTTCTTCCCTAGTAAAGAACTGTTATTTCCTGCTCCGTTTTTTTTTTGCCTGAGAGCCTCTTAATTTAAAATTTATAGCAATTTGGAGGGGGGGGGGGAGGGGGTTTACATTTTACATTTCAGTGGAGGCTCCTGCCTTCCTTAGCAGGCACCTGTCTTTCTAAACCGAGATGGGAGGACAAGGTGATCAGGAGCAGTCAGCATGGATTCACTAAAGGGAAGTCATGCTTGACCAGCCTGATTGCCTTCTACAATAAAACAACTACCATGATGGATCAGGTTTTTGCATCTGTAGGATTGTTTCCTGTAGTTTTCCCATTGCTGGATGCTGTGGGCTGTGTACTGTCCTCCAGTGTTTGCCAAAAAATTCTGCGACAAATTACGGGACAAAGCATTTTGCAGCTACAGTGGAAGCTATTGACTTTTCTGATGCCATTATATCAATTATGTGTTTTAAATGAAAGTTGCTCTCTTGGGGGAAAATATTGGGCTTATTTTGCTCCTAGGAGAGAGTTAAGACATTGGAAAGGAGCCTCCAGAGCTCTAGATTATGTCTTGAATTTGAGTATGTTGCCAGTAGGATTATGAATGGTAGAGGAGGTGGTGTGGTCATGTTTTGTTCAAGCTCTTTATGAATTTGTGCATGAAACCGGAAGATCTCATGGGAGGATTGAGTAACCTCTCACTGTCATAGGAGGAAGTTCTTCCAATGTTTGCAATTAATCACTGGGTAGAGACATGCGTTCATGCAAATTATGTCTGGTACCATAGTGGCTAAGAAATACCTGAAATCAGAAATTAAATGAGAAAATAAACAAACCCACTTCCCAAAACTGTAAATCTGCAAAACAGTTTTCTAGAGCTTCCCATGTTTCCAATCACTATCTCCTTGCTTTGTGTTCCACGAATAATGAAAACAGGATTGCTTATAAAGCAGAATGGTTGAAATATGACATTGTGTTTTTAACTTGTAACTGTTTTTATTCCTTCCGCTAATTCCCATAGGAGCATGGAAAAACTCAGTAGAAGAATGGACTGCAGAAGACTGGAATGAAGATGTAAGTGTGCCTTGTTTGGTAGACTGATTGATTATTTAACCTTTTCATAGTTTTTGTGTTGTCTTCAAAAAGTAAATGTTTGAAGTAATACTTTGTATGCATGCAGTGATATTTCTTATTGTGTTTTTTGCTGCAAATCCTGTTTAAAATATATGGGTTTTTTTAGAATAAAATTGAATCAAGAAATATTAATTTATTTTTTCTTGGTGGACAATACATAGATAATAAAATGTTAAGTTTTATCCCAAATTATTTTTTCTGAATTATAATTCTGCACTGCTCAATGCTGGTGGGTGTTAACCACATACCTCCCCCTATTATTTAAGGATTTAAAGCCATATGTAGTGTTTTTGGTTTGTTAATTTAAGATTTCTCTAATTTAAAATTTCCTGGGCTAATGTACTAAAGAGTGTGGTCTGTTTTGGTGTTGGTCAATTACTAATGTACTTACTTCTTGTTTTGAGATAGGATTAGAAGAAAAGCAAAGCAGGCTTAAAACTTTAAAAGAGTATAAAGAAAATTTTATTAACAATAACTAAAAGAAAAAAAAAGTTGTAAGAAGACAAACTTTTCCTAACACTTCTCCTCCCTCTATAACCTTTTCTTTTCCACTGATAATATAAAGAAACAAGACTTAAATTTTCTAGTTAGTTTACTTTTAAAATAGTTTTTCTTCAGTTCACTTAGGGAGAGAAGTTCCTCTTGTTAATGTTATGGAGACTTCTGCAGAAGAGGAAAAACAGTTTGGTCACGAAGAGTAGCTGCCTGGGGGAAATCTGCTATCGTGAACCCCTTCTCATTTTCCACAAGCCTTCCCATAGCTTGTTTATGGGCTATGTTGACTTATGGGGTATTGGTTTAAAGATGAGCTGGTTAAAGGTAGAAGTTCTCATTATTTATTTCTAAAATCATCTTCATTCCTGGGAACAGAGATCTCCTGGGGTCACAGGACTACTCTGTTTTTCTGTTCAAACTTTTCATGGGATAATAGTTACTTTAATATCTGCTTATTTTAGTATGGAGGTTTTTGCTTGATATCAATTTGAACCCTTCATCTCCCCATAGTTTCATGTGTTATAGGGAAAAGAGTCTTTTTTCCATAGCTTATAAGAGGATTTCAGTTTTAAAATTAAGGCATCTCGTCATCCCTCCCATCTGGGACTTAACTTCTTCTTCACTGACTGTGATGTTTTCATGTTGTTCTTTTACATGCTTGCATCTTGTTCCTTTCTCTCACTCGAGGGAGGATTGAAGTATTGAAAGAGTTAGCATGTCACCTGGGCCCTTCAAATGATCACTCGACCTGCCGGTAACTTGTGGTGGGAGCTGCGGCTGGGGCTATGTCAGGATTGGCTTTATGGTTGGTTTTTGGTTTTCTTTGCATTTAATTCTAGTCGCAGGGCCACTCTGCGTGGTTGTAGGGCTGCCTCTGGTCTCAGCCGCACTGGGGGGAGGGGATCTGATGGTAAGATCTAACAGCTGTGGCCAGCCCTGCTCCAGCCAGGGTTTTGCAGCCTCCTCCCCCTTCCTGCCTGGCAGCTGCTGGGGCCCAGCCCAGTCAGAACGGGGCTTGGAGTCCCCCGGAGCCCCTGGAGAGGGGCCCAGCCCCTCGTGGTAGAGCCTGCCTGGCCCAGCCCGGGATGGGGCCCAGCCATGATGGGACCTGGTGGGCCCGGGGTGTTTTACCTTCTTGCCCGCCGGGAAAGAAAGAGGAAGTTCCTGGGTTTTTTCATCTTTAACATGTGTCTTTCACAGAGGTGTGTTCAGCTCTTCATTGGTTCAATAGACTGTTAGTTACACAAAAAGCTTTTACATCACTTTCTTAAATTCCTCCCATGACAAAACTATAACACCATATTATCACAAGACTTTTATATAATTAAGTGCTGAAGTTTACTATCAACTTTAGACTCCTCATTTGATGCTTTTTATTTTAAATCTGCATAATTATTCCACTTAGTCCATTTCATGTTCATAATCTTAAAAAATGAGCTAGTAATATGCTGAAGTTGGCACTTAATTGCTTCATTCCTGTTGTTTCATCATGATGTGTTGTGTAAAGTACTTATAAGAATTTGGGTTCTCATTCTTTAACAGGCAGGAGATGTCTTCATGTCTGCAATATATTTGGCATTTGTGATCATCATGCATGAAATTCACATTTATGATTTTAAGTTTTCAGCTATTATATTAAAGTTTAAGTAGTTCAGAAAACAACCTAGATAGCAAGAAACATGGAAAGGAAAACTTAGCTTTTAAGAAGTCTTTTATCCTTTATATGAACATCCATTATTTCAAGTTTATTTTCGGAAGAGATTGTCTTGGAAGTCATCCCTTTTGCCTCCTCCTCTAGGGTGGTGTGTCAGTGTTATTCCCAGAAATGTGTGAATGTTTCATATAACAGATATGAAAGCTCCATCCTTACCTAATGAGAGGGACATGTCTTTCAAGAAAATTAAAAGAAGTTCTGAAATTCATAGGTTTTATGTATTGATTACTGTCAGCAAAAGCTGGCAGCTTCTTTAAACCTTTCCTCTATTTCTGCAGTATATGCTAGAAGTAAACGAAGGGCTAAGGATACTGAAAATTTATAGCCTTGGTTTTACCCCTGTTTGCTGGTACAATGCAGCATTTGTAATACAGGAGGGGTGTTGAGCAATGCCGGTTAGGTAATTAACTATCTATCCTGGTTTAGGGCAAATTTGGGAGAAAACCTCTTAAGGGGTCCCTCTAGAAAGCAGATTCAAGTGGCCCCTCCCACAACTGGTTTGGGAAAAGATTTCCTTGGAGAAAAGTGGAAAAAAGTCTGTATATTTAACAAGCTAAGTAATTACAAGCTTAAAAAAAATAATATCAAACAATAAAACCTCTCGCTTTTCTGAAGAGATGAAAAATTCAGAAAGTCCTTTTTGTGAGGTGTAGCTCAGTTCGCCCAGTCTATCAGTCTCTCTGGTGCTGGAATGCAGCATCCTGGGCCTTGGTGGGCCACAGGTGTGAGCTCCTGATGTTCTTCTGGGTTTTCAGTCAAGAGCAGGGCCGATCAGTTCCAAGAAAAAGGAAAACCACAGTCTGGGGAACTTCTCTGCCTCAGCTAGCAAAAAAACTAACTAAAAGCAAAGGAGAGCTCTCTCCCTCTCCGTGCTGCAGACAACACAGTCTGTGAGAAGGAGAAAAAATGCAGGGGAGCAAGTCCAGTTTCTGCAAACAATCTCCACGCTTCTTCTCTACCCCTTTGCTCTCGGAACTAGTCTTAAAGTTGCAGAACCTAATATCCAGCATAAACGGAACAGACAATCTGAGATACAAGTATTGTAAAGTCACCCCAGGACACTATCAAACTCAAGTAATTTGTGCATCAATCTTAAAGGAACAGCAAATGAAATTTCTAGCCTGTTGTTAATTTTTATTCATTTTGGTGTTCTGGAAAAATCCCTGTAACCTAGGAGAAAGTTATTCATGTGTTGATGTTCAGAAAGAGTGAATGAAATAGTGAGCTGCAGGCAAATTAGCCCAAAACATCCCTAGGGGAAAAATAAAGTAAAATGAATTCATTTGATTAAAAAAAAAAAAAAAGGAAGCATAAGAATGCACCTTGTGTCATTCAGTGTAGTTGTATGAAAATAGGTCCACTTCAAATAAACCTGATATTGGTCTTTAAGTAAATTTCAAATTAACTGCAAATATAGAGTATGTCCTTGTAAGAGATTTGATCTACATTTTTTGTTCTAAATATAATTACATGCTATCATGAAACACATTAGGTGGATTGAAATCTGCCATGAAAATTTTAGCCAATAAATCTTTTGCAGGAGGGCATTTCTAGGAGGGCTATAAAGTAATCCAGTCCCAGGCCAGATGCCATCTAGTGTCTTTATCAATGATTTGGAAGTAATAAGATCACTGCTGAATAAAATTTGTGAGAAATGAAAAAAGATTTTGGAATGGCCATTAAAAGTAAGCCAGTCATACAGAAATCTGCAGCGCTGCTAGACTTCACCTGTTCTCAAATGAAAAATACTTTAATATAGCCAAGTGGCCATTTGTTTTATAGGAATAAAGGTACACCTCCAGAACAAAGGGCTGGTGTCTGGAAAGCAGCGACTGAAAAATTTTCAGCATTGTAGCAGATGATGAAAAAGGAACAGCTCAGCATAATCTCCTAAAGAGGTGTTGCTGTGGCAAAAATACCCTATTGTAGTCTTTTTGTCTTTAGGCACTCCTCCCTGTCTCTTAATTATTCTTGATTTTTATTTCAGTATGTGAACTTTCCTGAACTTGATTCCGAAATACTGCGTCCAATTATTCATTGCTTTTACAAAACAAAACATGTGGAAAATAGCTGAAAATATTTACTGATAGTATTGGTGTTTGAGAGTGAGATTTTTAGTTTACTGAATCTGAAAAGGTGACTTTATTAGCATATAATGGGTTCTTGTTTTAGTGTAGCAGAAAATGGCATAATGTGAACCTGTGGCTAGAAAATAGATCCATGAATTTAAATGTATTATAAACAATTCTAGCAGCATGACTAATGATTGAAACAACTAAGGAAGCTGATGTATTTGCTGTCTGCAGGTAAAGACCAGGCATTTTTTTGAAGAATATTTTTGCTTAAATGTGGTATTCCCTAGTCAAGTACAAGTTAGGTGTAGGTGAGTGAAATTTCATGTTGTTTGACCTGAGAACAATTTGATTTCTGTGATCTAATTACTAGACAGGACTGGTTATTATCTTTAGCAATGAGTATTGAGCAAGTATCTGTTATCGCAGGCCCCCAGCTGGGTAATAATTAGCATTGACTCCATGATTCTCAGAAGGCTGATCTATCCCTTTATTATACTATACTAATTAAGAAACCCATCGCCCTTACAGACGGTCACGATACAGGTGGACCCAATTGGTCCTTCAATCTAAACACCATCACCATTGGCCAGTTAAGATACCACCCTTTGGTAAACAAATCTCCATAACACATTCTACATGTTCACAACAACAGGTGCAGCAAGTTAAGATAAGAATAGTTTATCATTCTTTTCTTTGATCTTCTCATAGCCTTCCCTAGGACAATGGCTGGGAAAGTTGTGTATTGCTCTCTGTGGCCAGAGAGCTGCTACCACAAGTATAGTATGTTGTTTGTATGCTATTAAATAGAGGAAACTCCTTGCAGTGAAAATTTGAGGTTGTATGGACAATGAAGGACTAGACAAATATTGAGGTACTGTAGATGGCTCTGGATTTTCCTCTTAAAATTGTGTTTATATTCTTCTAGCTGAATAAAATTAAGTTTAACTACAGAAACTATCAGAAGGGAAGAAATAGAATACATGCTAATGGCTGGAAAGTGGTTGAAGGCAAACATTTTGTATATAATATTGTTGGTTTTCATTTTTATTTGAAACAATGGCAACACTTAAGAAAAATAGTGGGAGTGTTTCCTTTACCAGGAAGCAGCACAAGAACTTGTTTTATTTCTTTAGCTTCAGTACATCATGTCAAAACACTAATAAGGTTTTGTTATTTCTGATTTGTTGCTGTTGAGTTTTTATGAGTATGCCAGAGTAGATTTTCTTGTGGTCCTCACTTATCAACTGTCCATAGGACTTGGTAGCTCAGTTGTTAAATATATTCTATGTCTGGTGATTGGAGAATGATTTTTATCATAGAAACAGGAGATTAAAAGCACAGACATTTCACTGCAGATGGAGGAAATACCCTTGTGGGGCTGCTGCTTGTGAATGGTTCACAACTGTTCATTCAGTCCTGGGAAAATGCCAGAGCCTCAGTGAAAGATTTGTGAGTGTAGTGTACAGTGAGCATAAATAACTTTGTTAGGAGTTGATATTACTTCTAAGAAATATTAAATATATCTGTGTAATAAAGCTTTTCAGCTGCTGCTGCACAAAGTATGTGTTTGGACAAATGCTGTAATCCCAGCAGACTTTTGGATTATGTGTTTGGAGCTTGTGGCAGTGAGTTTGCTGCAGGGTGTAGTGTAAACTTCAATGTAGCCAAGCTGGTGGCTGGAGATGTCTATTTTGCATACTGGCTCACTTAAAGAGAACATTTCCTCTCTTTTGTCAAGCGTGCTTTTGCATTATCACAAGCATCCTCAGGCTCCTCAATTTGCTTCGTTTTCAGGATTCATCAGTGTTTTGGCCATGGTTCATCTTATCCTGGGTATTGTGAGCATAAGAAACTTTTGACATTACAAAGAATTTGCTATTTAACTAAGAGATTGCAAACCATGAGCTGCTGCTTGTGCCATTAGCTGACCTCCTTGTGCCATATAATGCAGGAGTCTCATAACACCACAGAAAGTACCGTACACATTGTTATATAATAACATGTATGGTGGGGAAAGAGCTGAGCGATAGAGAAACAGCCTTTTAAATTGGAAATATGCTTGAGCTGAATCTTTTTTTTTGGTCAGTACACAAAGTTGCAGGCTGGCAGCATTATGCTCAGGACAGAGTTGTATTGCAGAAAGATGGTATTAAAATATGTTGTATTAGCAGAAAGGTAAGGAAATTAAGGGAGGAATTGTGGTGGTACTTATTTTTTCATGACCCAGTGTAGTGCTAGGGGAGAGCACATGAAACATTTGAACTTTGCCTCTGAGTAGTAAGTGATTTGCTCCCAGTCAGACCTTCTGCATCCTACTTAAATCAAATGTCTCATAGAAGAATCCCAGATGACCATGTACAGGGACATACGTGCTTTCAGTAGAGCTGCCTGTAGGATGGCAGATGATATTGCCTCATATTTGTGATGTCCTTTAAACTGGGCTGCTAGCAATTAAAAATGCATAATTTCCTGGAAGAGCTACATTCAAATGTCACATTCTAAAGGGATTCTTTGTGCATGTTTGAATAGGTCAGTTATTCTTTAATCTAAATACACAGCTACACCAAAGTAGTTAAGGGTGGTTTTGTGCAAATTTAATTTAAAAAATAACCATTATACAGTCATATCTCTGCCTTGTTAAACCAAACCTGTACTGGCTTAACACTTATTCTGGTTTGTAAGTATTCCTGTCAATAGAAATGAATTAACCTTACAAGGTTGTAGTTGTTTAACTACTATTTTTCTAAAAAGAAAAGCTATTTAAAAAATCCCAAACAAGAAACAATCAACCTCCCTACAAACCAAAATCATCCCCTTTCCCCCCAAATGCCAACCAACCAGCTCCCCCTCCCCAGCTACCTGTGCAAGTATCTATTGTAATAGCATGGTGGAAGCAGCAGTTTTCTGCTGTGGATGGTTTGACTTGTTATACTATGTGGTGGTTGGGCCGGAAATGAGATTTCTGAGATGCTGTGATCACTACCATCAAACCACCAATGGATGCTCAGATTTTAAGATTGGCACTTGGTACGACCACTGAAAATTAGATCCGCCTCTGAGAAAACACAGGGGTTAAAAACCAGAGCTGCGGCCCTGGGAAGCTCTCTTCAGACTTTGTCGGGAAAGAGGTCGGATCTCCCTCCCCCGTCCAGCTGCTGCTGCTGGGCAGGGGGAGGGGCAGCCATGTGGAAGGCCTGGGCCTAGACAGAGATGGAGGGTGAGGAGGCCCTTGAGGATGGAAGGGTGGAGGAGCACCAAGAGACATTGGGCAGCCACCCCCCCACCCCCCCACCCCCCCCCGGGAAGAGAGAGGGAGAGCCGGTGTCTGAATTTGATAGCAGCCGGCCCAAGAGGAGAAGGGGGGGTGCGGCAAGAAGGTGCCTGGCAGGGCAGCGTGGGAGTTCCAGAGCTCTGGGACAGGCAGAGACTGAAATTTTTAACCCTTTTCTTGCATGATTGAGACCTTGCAAATGCTGATCCTCCTGGAGCTGAATGAGAAGAGAGATAAGAGATGAGATAAGAAGGGATGGGCCACGAGGGAAGTGCAGAAGACTCTTGAGTGGGGGGAGAGATGATGGAGTGGCCTTTTGGCTGGACTTTTCTTGTGTGGCCATAGACGGAACCATTTTTTTTTTCCCTGTGACACAGAGACTGCATTTAGGGGGAGGCAGTGCCTCAGAACCAGGAAGGTTCAGTGTAGGTACCTCTCGGCCCCAGGGGGTGAAAAAATTTGGGAGGAACAGATGTCCCGAAGGAGAGACTGTGCCTTTTTGGAGTGAGACAAGGCATCCTTGAAAGACAACCCTAGAAGCAGCTCTGGTCCATGCACAGTAGTGAGAGCACTGGGCATGGAAGGAAGGTGTCACGATGGCAAAGGATTTTCTGGGCGGTGCTGAGTGACATGGAAACACACGAGGTTTCAACATGTTTCCAGGGGAAGCCTATGGTGCAAGGACTCCTCTCCTCTTCATGAACTGAAGATTGAATATTCTAAAAGGTGGTGCCGGACTGAGAGTTGGTGATCTGGGAGAATGTATTGCATTGAGAAATTTGGTGGGGGGGGAGGAGGAAAATGCTTTTGTAAAGTTTTCATTTTCCTTGTGGTTTTTTTCCCCCTCTTTTCTTGTAGTTTAGTTAATAAAGTTTTCTTTATTTCTAAGCAGGAGCCTGCTTTGCTTATTCCTGGTCACATCTCACAGCAGACACCAGAGAGAGAGTATTCTCATAAGGGCACTGGCATTGTACCAAGCCCAAACCATGACATACTAGTATAAACAATTGCACAGTTCTCCCTTTATTGTTTTCACACTCGTGCTTGCAGAGCAATCTGTTTAAGATGGTTTTGCCACTCCTAGAAGTGCCAAGAAGGAACCATGAATGCTAGTTCACTGTACATACCTGAGTGCAAACCTGCTTCCACTGATGATGTGAGCTGAAATGTAAAACAGAGATACATGAAATGAGTGGGAACGGTACAATGTGTTAGACTTCTGCAACGAGATTTATCAGAGCTGCTCTGTGGAGTCCTAAATGATGTCTGCACACTGATGATATACCAGCTGTTGCATTAATTACTTTCTACTGGTATAGTTTTCAGTTAAACTATTTCCCAAACTGATGTATGTTTATATACATTAGTATACCATTCAGTGTTCAGTAGATCAAATTTCCTAACACTTTCATTAAATTGGTAATTGATTCTGTGGAGAAGACTTTGCTGAAGTTCGACTACATGTTTTTGTTTTTCTAAGCAGAGCTGCAGCATAACTGATTGTAATGATTGTTTGACTACTTTTATCTTAAAAGTGTGTGACTAAGATGGAATTTCTGAAGATGTCACAGTACTGGTGTGAGCATGTGTATGATTAAAATAACTCTCCCCCCCTACACACTTTTTTCAGCTTTCTGAAACAAAAGTCTTCACTGCTTCCTCTGTTCCAGCTGAGAATCATGTGACTCCTAGGCAAAGGTAAGATCTTCTTCCATAGTTTCCCTATACCTTAAAAATATTCTGCTTGTTGAAGCAATGCTAGCTTGCACATATAAAACATTGACTAAAACACAGGGCAGCCTTGGCCAGAGATTGGTCAAGCTAGTTTCAAAATTGTGAAAGTCTTGCTTTTGTGGGTTCCTGTGTTACATATTATTGACTACAGAAGTGGAGCCAAACTTAGAAAATCCATTAACATAATACTGACTTTGCACAGACTGCTTACTGGCAGGAACAAAAATAGCTGGTAAGAAAACTGTGCTGCTGTTGTTGAAAAGGAAGCTCTGGCTTTGCTGTCCGGAAAATGAAAACTCTGCCCCTGTAGATGTAGAAAGTGTTCAGAATATAGTGCTCTGACAAATATGTTGACAGAAAAGCTTGTGTTGCTTACCAGGAAAATCACCTTGCCATCACTATTACTTGCCTTAACTGATGATATAGAGTTCAGCTAGAGAATGGAAAATATGGCAGTTGCTGCCCTTGCTTGTCTTTGTCTTCACTAAATGCCTGGCCAATTATGTGGAATCTGCTGCCTGCATTAGCCTCACAGAGCAGGTTAAGGTTGTATGATGAAGACTTCTGTAGTTGGATAGCATGAGATCTGAAAACTAGATGGCCTAATGGTCCCAAACATCCTGATACAGCTGTACTGCTATACTTCAGACTGCAGCAAAATTTTCATTATAATATGGGCGTGACCTGGAGAAGGCATGGTGTCAGTTGGCTTACATTGTATATTCTATTCCTTTCCTTCTTAAAGGTAATATGGCAGGAGGGTTGGACTAGATGATCTCCACAGGTCCCTTTGAAACCTAACTATTCTGTGATATGCTCACATGTTTGTTGTTTTAATGCAAATATTCTTCCAGTGGATGTCCCTCAATTTATGTTAGAAAATATTTTAGTGCATCAGCTCGAGTTCTGGTGTATTGTTTTGTGGTTTATGTTTTTTTTTGTTTTGGTTGTTTGTTTGGTTTTTTACTTGCCATAAGAAAGGCTTGGACATTAAAAAATCTATGCTAATCAAAATGCTGGAAGCAGCTCTTAAGCCCAAGCCTGTGGTATATTTAGGATAAACTTAAGTCAGAATTAGGCCATGTTAAATGTAAGAAAATTCACATTTCTCATCCTGCTCAGGTATGTATTGTAAAGTAATTTTGGATATGTGCCTACTATCTGAGAAATGTAGCTTTTATTTCCACTGCTCTTGTGACTTCCATACTGTTAGTGTTCAGGAAAACATAATCACGGAATGATTATATGTAGGTGCTTTTATTGACAAGCTCTGGCTGTCAGGGGTACAGACCCAAATCTGACTCCAACATGGGTTCAAGATGAACATGTTTTTATACCCTTATATAACTACATATTAATTATTAAACTTATGTTGTTTTATTGTAGACATTGATTGCATCCAAGCATGGATTTTGTACTTTCCATCAAACCCCCCAAACATCGTGTCTCATGATTCCTGTTATGATTAAACAATAATTATATCCAATTACCGAATAATCATCGCATCTAACAATCATATTATTTGTCATAGTCATTAAATGATTATACAGGTGCAGCCTAACATTTTCCCAGGGCCTACCAGGCCTATCCTTCCTTTCTAACTCCTCAGAATATTCCATGATTTTAGAAACATTTTATCCCTATACTGTCAATACCATACCATCACATACTCAATTGCTGCATGTGACTTAATTCTTTACTGTCTGTATACCTACCCCATACAGAGGTAGGACTTTGATCCCTTGCTCTGTGATATACAGAGAATGTGGATTATCAATATATATAAAGAGTTGGCAGGAGGGATCAGCTTAAACGCAATGTATCTTTTATGACTTGTCTCCAGTTACTTGGTTATATTAATCATATAGGTTATTTATGTGATACGTGATGATATACATTTGATAATGATTTAAATGAGAGCAAAGAATTTATATTCTAGCTGTAGTGGTAAGTTTCAACTAGCAGAATAATTCTGTTGCTGGTATAGCAGCTTTAGTATGAGTGCTTTTTTCAGTTTCAGCACAGTCTAATCATCATATTTATTCCAGCCAAACTTTGCTTTGTCTTACAGCATTGATTTGGTAACACTGCTTCAAAAGCCTGAAAAGCCTGTGACCCTTACCCAAGAGACAAAAGGCCACTCGTTTGAGGCTCCCCAGCAACAAACCTTTGGCCAAGCCCTGGTTTTCACAAATTCTCAGCACAGCACCCAGATGGCATCAGGAAATGGCAGCTCCAGTGCTGTAAACTCTTATTCTCCTCAAAGTCTGGTAAAAATATATTATGCTTTCTAAATATTCCTAATGAGTAAATATTTTAGGTTAAGTAACTTTTCCAGTACTGGTCATTTAATGAGATGGTTTAGTATTTATAAAATTCAGGTCGCACATGTTGAAGGAATTCTTAATTTCATTCCTTCCATTCACACACACAAAATAAAGTTTACTTTTTTTTCTGGTTTTGCTAAGTAATTGTTTCTCAGTTCACATGAAGTACTTGTATTAATTTTTGAGTAGAGAGCAGATGTATTTACTGCATGCTGATTTAGGATGAAATCACTTGTTTATAGTGAAGAGTTCTATGTCAGAAAACTTTGTGTTATTTGCAAACACATATCTGACTGCTTTTTGTGGAAACCTGATTATTTCTGAGTCAATTGTGAAGGCTTGAAATTGGGAATTTAAACTGATTTTCACAGAATAAATGCAACTATTAGTAAATGCATGCTATTTTAAGATGCATGGATTAAAGTAAATCAGTAATGTCATAGTCAGTGATGAAGTTATATCAGTGATAACCAGAGAGGGTCTGGTCATATGCTGCTGATTTTTTTATTGGTCATAAACTAAAGTGCAAGAAGTGACACCTCAACATGAGGAAGAACTTCTTTACATTGAGAGTGGCAAAGCACTACAATAGCTGCCCAGGGAGGCTGTAGAGTCTCCCTCTCTGAAGATGTTCAAAACCTACCTGGACCTGCTTCTGTGTCACCTGATCTGAATGACCCTGCCTTGACAGGGAGTTGGACTGGATGATCTCCATAGGTCCCTTCCAACCCTAATAATTCTGTGATTTATTAGTAATCTAGGACTGAAGAAGTTTTGGTTGCTGCCAAATAGCAGCTGTAGGCATTGACCCTATGGTTATGTTCAAATTATTTTCAATTTATTTATTAAATACTCAACTCCACTCTTTCTTCCCCCCTTTTTTTTTGTCTCTTGGTAGTCTGCAGTTCTTTGTCCTGGCTTTCGAGAACGTGGGTCTCCTAAACTGACAAACTCTACTGGATCCCAAATCTTGGACCAATTGAAATCCCCAAGTTTGGGTCAGTTTACCTCTCAACAAAACAATAATAGTTCTACTACCACTACCGCATCATCCTGGGATCAAAACCCGCCCATTACCCAGGCTTCAGTCCTTAGTCAGTTTGGTAAGTCCTTTGATATAGCTTTCTCTCTGTTAGCCTATAAGATGTCTTAATGCCAATAGCAGTTTAAAATGGCCCTAAATGAAAAACTTTTGTAAAAATCCATAATCCTAATAATATAATTGGTTACAGCATTGTGTTACACTTAGTTGCTGATAATAGACATTATAAGTATATCACAAACTAAGTTTTGAGAGGCTTAAGTCTATCTATAAATGTCATTGAATCTGTAGAGGTTGTTGAGCTTTCATGTAATGACATCTTTGATTTAATATGCTTGAATATTTAAGTGGAATTTTGTTGTGCCTGTGTTGTGGTTTAACCCCAGGCAGCAACCAAGCCTTATGCAGCTGCTCACTCCTTTTCCCACCAGTGGGACTGGGGAGACAATCAGAAGGGTAAAAGTGAGAAAACTCCTGGGTTGAGATAAAGACAATTTATTAGGGAAAGCAAAAGCCACATACTCAAGCAAAGCAAACTAAGGAATTCATTCACCCCTTCCCATGGGCAGGCAGGTGTTCAGCTATCTCCAGGAAATCAGGGCTCCATCATGTGTAATGGTGACTTGTGAAGACAAATGCCATCACTCCAAAAATCTTCCCCCTTCTCCTTCTTCCCCCATCTTATATACTGAGCATTATGTTTCATGGTCTGGAATATCCCTTGGGTTAGTTTGAGTCACCTGTCCCAACTGTCTCCTCCCAACCTCCCACACACCCCCAGCCTTCTCCCCAGCATGGATGTACAAGGAGCAGAAAATGCCTTGACTCTCTGTAAGCTCAGCAATAACAAAAACACCTCTACATTATCAACCCTGTGTTCAGCTCAAATCCAAAGCATAGCCCCATACCAGCCACTGGGAAGAAAATTAACTCTACCCCAGCCAAAACCAGTACACTTTGTTTCTCAACAAATCTTGCAAAATACCTATTTTCAGTGTGCCTGTGCTGCTTCTAGGTTGTATCATATTTTGTCTTTTTCCCCAATTTTTTCTCTTCTCATCGTTGCATGAATTTTGACTGAGTACTACATAATTTCTTCATCATGTGCATCACATCTCAGCATTCCTTCCCAGTGTGAAGTTATGTGTGCTGAAAATTATGCAGGTTACCCATTTTTTCTATCCATAACCATATGGATTTTTCATTTAATTGAGTAAAAGTAGTAGAAACAGTGAAAATTACAAACACTTGGTTTTACAGTGTAGTTCCTAGCAATATTCTCACTGTGAAGAGTGATAGCTCTTGTATCTCTGCTGTGTGAGTGCATGTTTCCAGACAGATAAGCAGCCAAACTGGTAGCAGTTATAATCTTTGACATGAAGAAATTCTGAAAAAATGTTTATGTACATTTTAAGTTGATTTCTAATACACTTCAACTGGATAAAAACCTTCACACTGCAAATGCGTACATCTCACAGTTGTTTACCAGTGCCCCAAGATACTTTCAGCGTCTGAAAATATGAAAGGGGAAGTCTTGGGAAAAAACCTGTAAGCATCCAGACTCTCTTGACTTTCAGCCATATTGAGATGGTAGATTACTTCCTATTTCTGTTGAAAATATTTTCTTTTGTAGGGGCAAGGGAATCCTAACTCATAATACCACTAAGTTGCAACTCGACCCCCTCAGAAGTAATCACATTTTATCATCACAATTAATTGCCGTAAAACTTGCAGTGTTTGACTAAAATAGTCAATAACAGTTTTTGGGGCCTAATGTGTGATAATGTTACATCACTGTATGAATAGGTTTGCTTTTATATTTTTTAAGAAATTCAAGGCAAGCAGCTCGGGTGCAGGTGCATTTTGCAGCAGAGCAGGGGATCTATGGGAAGTGGTTGATTATGGTGTCCTGAACTGGGGAAACCCCAGGAGAGCATTGAGACTGTCTTAAGTTGCAAGATGGGGCTGGGGGTGTGTATTCTACTGCCATCTGTTAGAAGTGGGGCAATTATCTTCTGTTAATTGGGTCTCCTGTTAAAACCAAGTGGGGCAGTTTTCTTTATCTCTTCCATGACCAATCCTCCCTCCAGTGAGATATCTTCTGTTAATGGGCTATTGAGTCTCACTGCATGACTAATAAAATTACATCATCCCATTGTGAGAAGCTCTGCCCAGGGGAAGGAGCCAAGCATTGTCACCATGATATTTTATGAAAAATCCCTTCGCCGGGATTTCTTCTCCTGGGAAGCTGGGAAGCTTCAGCTTCTCCATGTTTTCCTCCTCTGGAATGTGATTTGGAGAACTGTTTACCTAGCATGGGAATTCTTTTAAATTAATGGCAAAACACAGCCAGCTGTGTTGGACTCCTTGAGTCTGTGATGGGTTTTTATTATCATTCTTTTCTAGCCTTCTGATGTCTCCTTTCTCTTTCTTTAGTATAGTTTTAGTATATCATTTTCTTTTAATATAATATCATAAAATAATAAATCAGCCTTCTTAGAACTTGGAGTCAATTCTCATCTCTCACCTTGTCCTGGGAACCCTCAACACCACAACAAAGCATTCCTACCTGGATATAGTCCGTGAATTGGAAGACCACAAGCAGCCTTTTCCCACTGGAGGCCCAGAGGAGCAGCTTTCTTCTCCATTGGATTCCCAGAGGAAGACCAGGCCCATCTACACCGCCACTGGACCTTCAGAGGAAAACTACACCCTTCTACAGGATCACTGCTTCAACAGAACCACATTTGTCACTCCAGGAGGACTGCAGCCACCATTTAATCAGACTGCTACCAACACCCTGACCAACAGGGTGTCTGGTCGTGTTCTGACTCTGTCAGTGTTGTTTAGTATTACTGCATTTTTATTTTCTTTTTTTTTCCCTAATAAAGAACTGTTATTCCTACTCTCATATCTTTGCCCGAGAGGCCCTTAATTTCAAAATTGTAATAATTTGGAGGGAGAAGGTTTACATTTTTCATTTCAAGGGAGGCTCCTGCCTTCCTTAACAGACACCTGTCTTTTTAAACCAAGACAGATTTTGGCGCCCAACGTGAGGCACAATGGCATAGAGAGAAAAAGGGTGAAAAAAGGAGTAACAGTTCTTGAGTAACCTAATTTTTGTGTGTTCGATATAAAAACCTCATTAGGTGTCACCATGTGTTGGAGATTTTTTCAGAAATGGCTTGGAAGGCAGCTGTGGGGGACAGGTTCTCACAGCCTGTTTCTCTGAACAGCAGAAGTTCTCAGGTTGTTTTTAATTACAAGTAAAAGTGACAAACATGAAGGCCTTGAGAACCTTGCATATCAGAGTTCTCAGGCAGCTTTCTCATAACAAGTAGATATTCTATCTTTGGCTGTTTTGGGAAAGCAAGAATAATTTTGAGAACCCAAATCTTGGTATTGGAAACATAAGGAGGGGTTGGTATGTTATCTCTGACCTATTGTGAGCTCAGATTTTGCAATATGCATGAAGTGAATTAACACTGTTATAAAAAGTGACTGATTGATGAATAAACTGGAGTCAGATGCTGAACAAGGAAGTTGGGTCAGCTCCCTCCATCTTCAACCATGTGGTCTAGCTTACCCTAGCTTACCATGTGGCTGTGGCTATATTTCTCCCATTTGCAGGCCCTTATTTAGACACGGGCCCTATAACTAAGGCTACTGTGGCTATTATCCAGTTTTGTTTATGGGTTAATAAGGTGAGGAATTTGCGGATCTTTAACTTCCTCTGGAAGGTGGGCACATGTATTCAGAGCTATCACACACTATGTTTTAGGGTTACTTTAAGAATGGTACCTACTGTGAGGAAATTACACCAGGGGAAATTTTTTCCCAACCCTTCAACCAGCTCTTTGGGTCTATCCCACCAGTTGTTGAAGGGTTCAAATCCTCTCTAAATGCTAAAGATATCATACAGTGGCTGGTGTTGCTGATATGCCTGTTAAGCCAGTTCTATTTATCATTAAGCGATAAGGGAAGATTGACTTGGATAACCACCTTGATACCTACCCCAGAGAATAGGAATGCTGCCACAGAACTTGACACTAACCTGGGGACTAGGGATGTTGCTCCACAGCCCACCTCAGAAATGAACCACCCGGATTGGGTGGGGGTTCTGGTGAGAGATACGCAAGATGAGCCAGATGCTGAATGTTGGAGATTTTTTCAGGGATGGCCTAGAAGGCAGCTGTGAGGAGCAGATTCTCACAGCCTGTTTCTGTGAACAGCAGAGGTTCTCAGATTATTTCTAACTACAGGTAAAAGTGGCAAACATGAAGGCCTTGAGAGCCTTGCACATCAGAGTTCTCAGGCAGCTTTCTCATAACAAGTGGATGTTCTATCTTTGGCTGTTTTGGGAAAGCAAGAATAATTTTGAGAACCCAAATCTTGGTATTGGAAACATAAGGAGGGGTTGGTATGTTATCTCTGACCTATTGTGAGCTCAGATTTTGCAATATGCATGAAGTGAATTAACACTGTTATAAAAGGTGATTGTTTGATCAATAAAGTGGAGTCGATGCTGACCAACGCAAGGTGGGTTGTCTCCCCTCCAACTTCAATATATGGTGAACTTCAATATATGGTGACCTCCTTGACGTGATATTGCAACACCACGAGAAGTTGGAGTAAAGGGTCGGGTTCCATGTCCAAAGCTGCAGCCGGGACAAAGCAGCCGGAACAGCAGAAGCGTCAAGAAAAAAAAAGCGAAAAGAAAAGTCGCCGAGAGACGCCGTGCTCCAGGACCGTGACAGACGAGCCCTGGCTGATACGTGCGGCACGAAGCCTTGAAAGAGCTGCAAAAGCGCTCTAATTAGAGGTAATGGGAAGGCAAGCCGCATATGATTTTTTATTTGCTTTTTTACAAAGGGGACAGATTAGGGGATGAATTTGCAAAAGGATTTAACGGGACTTTGGACTGATGGCTATGCTGGAGGGATTTTCCTTATTCTCCTTACGGTTTACAACTTAGCGGGATGGCGTGAATTCGGTGATTTATTATGGGAGAGCAATAAACCTGTCAAGATGCTCAGCAGGCCGCGGGGGGCCGCGGCGGAAGCCGAGCAAGCCGCCGCGAGAGCCGCCGCAAGAGCCGCCGCGGAAGCCGCACCGAGAAGCCACGCGGAGAGCCCAGCAGCAGTGGGAGCCGAGCCGCGGGAGCCGAGAGCGGCGAGAGCAGCCACGCCCCGCCCCGCGCAGAGGAAGCCGCCGCAGCTGCGGCGCGGACGGAGCAGCGCCAGCACCACCAGCGCCGCGACCATGCCGAGTTGAGCCAAGCCGCTGCCGCGCCGTGAGACCAGAAGTTTGTTTTCGCCCGCTCCGACATTCGCAGGGAGCTGAGCACCGCGGGGGGAGCGGGGCCGCCGCGGGGGGAGCAGCCGTGCCCCACAGCCAGCACCAGGCAGCCACCACCAGCACCCCAGCGCAGAAAAAACCGCGCCGCGCCGAGCTCAGCGCGGGGGGGGCTTAATCCCCCTTCCGACACGCACGCCGCGAGACCAAAATTAACTCTTAGTAACTCTGCTCTAAAATGGACAAATATCTGCTGGTTTTTCTTGAAGGTTCCTGTACTTTTTATAGCTACTTAAATCTGTTATCTTAGTTTATATGTATTTCATACTCATTTTCATAAGCTTTGGGTTTTCTTTTTTCCTCTCTTGCTCAGACTAGTAGTAAGCCAGGTGAGAGAAGTCTGCTGCAGTTCTGAAGTGGTTGATTTAGCTTGTTGATTGAAAACTTAGATTTGCAGTTTTGTGGTTTACCAAGAAATACCAGGTCTCACTCTCTTCTGCCTTCTTCAGCAGTGTTAGTAATTCAGTGATACAAGTCAGTTACTAGCTTAGAGTGAAGCTGAGTAGGATGGTCGCACCTTTTACCTTTCCTTGCTGCTACAAACAGAGCCTTAGCTATGAGGGACCCAGGGCTGGAGTGCACTGGGCTAAAGCTCCTAGACTCTCTCTCTCTTGTCTGTGCAGTTTCTGTTCTTGCCATGTCTGTGCTTGGCTGCAGGTAATCTGGAGTCTAAAATAAGAGCCTGCAGTGGCTTAGGCTGCTTTAGCTTTCTTCTCTTAACTTTTAGTTAGTGTCAAGAGGTTTTGCATTTCAAAGTGCAGACAGATCTTTCTATCGGGCTTTGGTTAGATCCTAAATGCTGCTTTTAAGGATTTTAAACAGTGTCTTACTCCAGTGGTATGCAATGTAGCTTTGCTGTTCCCTGAAAGCTAAATTAAGAGTGATAAAGAAAAATAGTTTCGGTATAGACTAAAAGTTTTACTGAATTACTGATAGAGAAGGTAATGCATAAACACAAACTTTAAATAGTGTATGTGTTTTAAAGATTTGAGCTAAAAAATGTCTATTTTACACAAGGAAAACATCTGTTGATGTGTTTCCTCAAAGAGGCATTTTATAAAAATGCTATATAATTATTTTTGAATAAGAATTGTTTCCTTTCTCTGGATCCAAAGGAAATGTTTCTTTTTTAAAAGTGGTAAAGTGGTGTTTCCTACTTCAAAGCCACTTTTGAAGGTATAGTAGTGATAATATAAATAAAATATTAAATAAATAATAAAATAAAATAATGATAAATTGTGAGGTAAAATAATGATAAATAATAAAATGAAATAATCGTAAATAAGAAAATAATAATAAAATATGAAATAAATAAGATAAAATAATGATTAATAATAAAATGAAATAATAATAAAAATATGAATAAAAATTTGAAATAATTAATAATTTCAAATTTTAGTTAATAAAAGCATGGCTTTTTAAAAGCATGTGATTAACAAAAACATACAGCATCTAATATTCATTTTGAGATATCACTTGCTTTTTATCATGATTGCAAGCAAGCAAACTTTTGTTGACCAAAAGTTTTGTGTTAAAATTAAAATTATATTAAGTATAAGTTATATAGAATTTAAAATCAGCTGATTTTGTTAAAATTAAGCTTAGGTAATGTTAAGTTTTGTTAAGTTTAAATATTTTAAGTATTTTAAGTCTAAATATTATTAAGTTTGAGTGATGTTAGATAGATTTATGCTTTTATGATAGGCATTTAAACCTTGCTAGCTGAGAATATTGCTTATAATGTGATAGTTGTTAGAATTGCCTATTTTTATGTTACAAAGAGTGTGACAGTTAGCCCATAGAACTTTTCTGATTTTGGTTTAAGTTTTATTAGAGTTAATTGATTTTACATGTAAGTTTTGTTGATCTTAAAATAAGTCTGTTAAGTTTAGATATTTTAAGTGTTTTAAATGCATGCTAATTGTTCACTACTCCAAATCAACCAAGGACTGAGAAATAACCCAGCTGATGCCATTTGAGCCAAAGGATTACAGTCTGTAAAACTGATCTTGAACTTTTCTGAGAAACCCAATTAAGAGGTGGATGTGAAAACTAGCTGACAGCCTTTTAACCCTTTGGAGTAAAAGCCATTGCTCGGACCATGGCTGGGGAACCTTATAGAGATACTGAGTGTACTTTTGAATGCTTTGTTTGTTTTGCTTTGTATTCTTGGTGGTATTCAAGATATGGTCAGAATAATGATAGAGAGACCTAGCATACCAACCTCCTTGTGCAAAAAAAAAGAAAAAACCGGGAGTTGTTGGAGATTTTTTCAGGGATGGCCTAGAAGGCAGCTGTGAGGAGCAGATTCTCACAGCCTGTTTCTGTGAACAGCAGAGGTTCTCAGATTATTTCTAACTACAGGTAAAAGTGGCAAACATGAAGGCCTTGAGAGCCTTGCACATCAGAGTTCTCAGGCAGCTTTCTCATAACAAGTGGATGTTCTATCTTTGGCTGTTTTGGGAAAGCAAGAATAATTTTGAGAACCCAAATCTTGGTATTGGAAACATAAGGAGGGATTGGTATGTTATCTCTGACCTATTGTGAGCTCAGATTTTGCAATATGCATGAAGTGAATTAACACTGTTATAAAAGGTGATTGTTTGATCAATAAAGTGGAGTCGATGCTGACCAACGCAAGGTGGGTCATCTCCCCTCCAACTTCAATATATGGACAACTTCAATAGCTGAAGGAGTATATTTCCCCAGCTGGTGAGAACCCTTCCCCTGGCTCGAAGAGGGAGAGTCTAATAGGGCAGCAGTGGAACCCACAGATGTTACAACCGTCCAGGTTCCAGCTGAACTGCAAGGGCAGTCACAGCCAGCAGCAGTCACCCCTGTAGAAACGAAGAAGTCTAAGATGAAATCAGAGCAGTCAGATAATAATGATAAGAAAGGAGGGCCCTCACAATCTGCAGGGGAGCCAACGGTTGAGATCATCACTGAGTCCCTGACATACGAAAGTCTGTAATCTGCAGAAAGACATTGTATGACAGGGGCGTGAAGCCTATACAACCTGGTTACTTTGAGTCTGGGACCTTATGGGTACAGGTGTGCAACTGGATGGTGGTGAGGCAAGGAATTTGGGACCCTTGACCCAGGACTCGAGTATGAATCAGGTATTTTTAAGGGAGCCAGGGCCCCTTTCCCTCTGGGAGTGGCTTTTAATGAGTGTCAGAGAGAGGTTTGTCCACAGGGAGAGAATGCAGGAGCGCCACCAAAGAATGCGCTGGAAAACCCTTGAGGAAGGGATCCAACAGCTGAGAGAACTGGTGGTATTGGAGGTACTCTTTGGGAGGGAAGGACAGCATGATGATGACCCCGACAAGGTCAGGTGCCCAGGGCAGATGATGTGGAGTCTGGCAAATCTAGGGCCATCTCAATACACCACCTTCATTGCAATGATTAATGCCAATAACAACTGAGAAACAGTGGGTTCTGTCGCACACAAACTTAGAATTTATGAGAATATTATCAATGGCCCCATACAGGCTCATGTCTGCTGTAATTAAGATCCTCCAAGAGGAGATGAGGGAGGAGGTGAGGAGGAACAGTTCCCACACCGCAGCAGTGCAAGTCACAGGCCCCAAACTCAGAGCCGAAAGTCCCACAGCAAGAGAGAGAGGGTACACCCCACGAGCTGACCTGTGGTTCTTTTTTCATGACCACGGGGAAGACATGGGAAGGTGGGATGGGAAACCCTCTTCTGCCCTGGCAGCACAGGTGCATGAACTCAAGGAGGAAAACACTAACTGAGAGAGTTCCACTAAAGTGAAGGTAGCCTCATCCTCTCATCACCAAGCTGCTGGGTATTAGAGAAGGGAGGATGATCTGTTGGATCCCCTTGAAGGAACATCTAGTATGTATGCCCAGGAAAGAAATGATAACCAGGGCTAGAGGGGCCCTGCCACAAAAATATGAAGCATTAGTTGATACTGGTGGGCAGTGTATCCTAATGCCATTGGGACATGTGGGGGCAGAACCTGCTTCAATTGCTGGGGTGACGGGGGGATCGCAGCAGCTTAGCCTATTGGAAGCTGAGGGGAGCCTGACTGGGAAGGAGTGGCAGAAACATCCTATTCTGACTGGCCCAGATGAGCCCTGTATTCTAGACATAGACTTCTTCTGGAACGGCTATTACAAAGACCCAAAGGGACTCAGGTGGGCTTTTGGAATAGCTGCTCTAGAGGCAGAGGACATTAAGCAGTTAAACACCTTGCCTGGACTATCAGAAAAACCCATCTGCAGTAGGACTCCCAAGGGTGGAAGAGCAACGAGTACCAATGGCCACCTTGACGGTGCACCACCAGCAGTATCGGATGAATGGGGATGCCATGATCCCCATCCACAAAATGATCCCTGAGCTGGAGAGCCAAGGCGTGGTCAGTAAGGCCCACTCACCCTTCAACAGTCCCATTTAGCCTGTGCGCAAGTCTGACCGAGAATGAAGATTGACTGTGGACTATTGTGGCTTCAATGAAGTGACACCACTGCTGAGCACTGCTGTGCTGGACATGCTGGAACTCCAGTATGAGCTGGAGTCCAAGGCAGCAAACTGGTACGCCACTATTGACATTGCTAACGTGTTTTTCTCCATTCCTCTGACAGCAGAATGCAAGCCTCAGTTTGCTTTCACCTAGGGGGGGCGTGCAGTACACCTGTAACCGACTGCCCCAGGGGTGGAAGCACAGCCCCACCATCTGCCATGGACTGATCCAGGCTGCACTGGAAAAGGGTGAAGCTCCACAACACCTGCAGTACATTGATGATATCATTATGTGGGGAAATATGGCAGCAGAAGTGTTTGAGAAAGCAGAGAGGATCATCCAGATTCTGCTGGAAGCTGGCTTCGCCATCAAGAAGAGCAAACTTAAGGGATCTGCCTGAGAGATCCACTTCCTGGGAGTAAAGTGGCAAGATGGACAGTGTCAGATTCCCACTGAGGTCATCAATAAGATCATCGTGATGTCTCCACTGACCAGCAAGAAGGATACTCAAGTTTTCCTAGGCACCATAGGTTTTTGGAGAATGCATACTCCTGATTACAGCCAGATAGTGAGCCCACTCTACCTGGTTACCTGCAAGAAGAACACTTTCCACCCGGGCCCTGAACAGCAACAAGCCTTTTCCCAGATCAAGCAGGAAGTCGTTCATGCAGTAGCCCTTGGCCCAGTCAGGACAGGACCAGAGGTGAAGAATGTACTTTACTCTGCAGCTGGGAACAATGGCTTGTCCTGGAGCCTTTGGCAGAAGGCGCCTGGGGAGACTCGAGGCTGACCACTGGGATTCTGGAGTCAAAGCTACAGAGGGTCTGAAGCCAACTATACTCCAACAGAGAAGGAAATGCTGGCCACCTATCAAGGAGTTCAAGCCGCCTCAGAGGTCATTGGCACAGATACACAACTCCTCCTGGCACCCCGACTACCGGTGCTGGGGTGGATGTTCAAAGGCAAGGTTCCTTTCACTCACCATGCCACTGATGCCCCATGGAGCAAATGGATTGTCCTCATCACACAGCACGCCTGGATTGGAAACCAGAATTGCCCTGGGATTTTGGAGATAATTACAAACTGGCCGGAAGGTGAAAACTTTGGTCTCACTGATGAAGAGGAGCAGGAACAGGTAACACAGGCTGAAGAAGCTCCACTGTACAACCAAATACCAGCAGAAGAAACATGATACGGTCTTTACACTGACAGTTCCTGTCACATTGTAGAGATGAAAAGAAAGTGGAAAGCAGCCATATGGAACCTCACATGACAGATCGCAGAAGCTAGTGAAGGAGAAGGTGGATCAAGCCAATTTGCTGAACTCAAAGCTGTTCAACTGGCCCTAGACATTGCTGAGAGAGAGAGGTGGCCAAAGCTCTACCTTTACACTGATTCATGGATGGTAGCCAATGCTCTGTGGGGATGGCTGGAGAGGTGGAAAAAGGCTAACTGGCAACGTAGAGGGAAACCAATTTGGGCTGCTGATGAATGGAAAGACATTGCCACTTGGGTAGAAAAGCTATCTGTGAAAGTCCGTCATGTAGATGCCCATGTCCCTGAGACTCGGGCTAATGAGGAGCACCAAAGCAATCAGCAGGTAGACCAGGCTGCAAAGATAGAGGTGTCAAAGAAAGATTTATATTGGCAACACAAGGGAGAGTTGTTCCTTGCTCGATGGGCTCATGATATCTCAGGTCATCAGGGTAGAGATGCCACCTATAAGTGGGCACGAGATCGAGGAGTGGATCTAACCATGGACAGTATTTCTCAGGCTACCCATGACTGTGAGACGTGTGCTGCCATCAAACAGGCCAAGCAAGTGAAGCCTCTATGGTATGGTGGGCGGTGGTCCAAATATAAGTATGGGGAGGCCTGGCAGATGGACTACATCACACTGCCCCAGACACGCTAAGGCAAGCTCTATGTGTTGACCATGGTGGAAGCCACCACAGGATGGTTGGAGACCTACCCTGTGCCTCATGCCACTGCCCGGAACACCATCCTGGGCCTTGAAAAGCAAATCCTGTGGAGACATGGCACCCCTGAGAGAATTGATTCAGACAACGGGACCCATTTCAAGAACAGCCTTATCAACACCTGGGCCATAGAACATGGTATTGAATGCATATATCATATCCCTTATCATGCACCAGCTGCCAGGGAAGTTGAATGGTGCAATGGACTACTTAAGACTACCCTGAAGGCACTTGGCGAGGGAACCTTTAGCAATTGGGAAATGAACTTAGCAAAAGCCACCTGGATGGTCAACACCTGAGGGTCTATCAATCAAGCTGGTCCTGCCCAGTCTGAACCCTTGCACACAGTGGATGGAGTTGAAGTTCCTGTTGTACACATGAAAGGTATTTTAGGAAAGACTGTTTGGATTAATCCCACCTCAGGCAAAGACAAACCCATTTGTGTGATTGTTTTTGCTCAAGGACCTGGTTACACTTGGTGGGTAACGCAGAAAGATGGAGAAACCCATCGTATACCACAGGGAAACCTATTCTTAGGTGAGAACTATGTGTAAGGTTTCATTGTGTAGAGTTTATTGATTTGGGTATGATGCAGATGGTAATAGAATAAGTGGTGGATAATGTCTTAGGTTGCAAGATGTGGCTGGGGATGTGTATTCTATTGCCATCTATTAGAGGTGGGGTGTGACAGTGGTCACAGTGGTCTTCAGGTGAGGTGAGAGATGAGAATGTTAACTCCATGTTCAGAAGGCTTGATTTATTATTTTATGATATATATATATTACATTATAACTACTCTTAAAAGAATAGAAGGAAGGTTTCCTCAGAAGGCTAGCTAAGAATAGAATAGAAAAGAATTATAACAAAGGTAGCTGGCTTGGACAGAGAGCAAGAGCCAGCTCTGCCATGACTGGTCACCAAATCCAAACATCCACAGGAGACCAATCACGGATCGACCTGTTGCATTCCACAGCAGCAGATAACCATTGTTTACATTTTGTTTCTGAGGCCTCAGCTCCTCAGAAGGGAAAAAATTCTAAGAAAGGATTTTTAGTGAAAAGATGTCTGCAACAGTGGGGCAATTATCTTCTGTTAATTGGGCCACCTGTTACAACCAGGTGGGGCAGTTTTCTTTATCTCTTCCACAACCAATCCTCCCTTTGGTGAGATATCTTCTGTTAATGGGCCAGTGAGTCTCACTTCATGACTAATAAAATTACATCATCCCATTGTGAGATGCTCCACAAGGGTTATTGGTTTGTTAGAAATCCCAGAAGTGCCTGAGAATGGTCACACAGGAATTGGAGCTTCTCCCCCTCAAAAAGGTAGCAGGATCAATAGCCCAAATGAAGTGCATCTACACCCAGAAACACAGCATGGACAACAGGAGGAGCTGGAAGCCATGGTGCAGCAGGATAATTATGACATAGCTGCCATCATGGAAACATGGTGGTATGATTCACACAACTGGAAAGCTGCAGTGGATGGCTATAAACTCTTCAGAAGCGACAGGCAAAGAAGGAGAGGCAGTGGGGTAGCCCTGTATGTTATGGGGAGTGTCTTGATTGCCTGGAGCTTAATGATGGTGACGATAAAGTGTAGGGTTCATGGGGAGGAATCCAAGGGAAGGCCAACAGGGCAGATATCCAGGTGTGAATCTGTTATAGACCACCCAACCAGAATGAAGAGGCAGATGACATATTCTATAAACAACTGGGAGAAGTCTCACAATCTTTAGTCCTTGTTCTTGTCCAGAATGTAAACTTACCAGATGTGTACTGAAAATACAACACACTGGAGAGGAAACAGTCTAGGAGGTTCCTGGAGTGTGTGGAAGAGAACTTCCTGACACAGCTGCTGAGCCAACCAGGGGAGGTGCTCTGCTGGACCTGCTGTTTGTGAACAGAGGACTGGTGGATGATGTGGTGGTCAGAGGCTGTCTTTGGCACAGCGATCACAAAATGACAGTTTTGGATTCTTGGAAAAGCGAGGATAAGGGTCAGCAGAACTGCTACGTTGGACTTCCAGAGGGCAGACTTTGGCCTGTTTAAGAGATGGGTTAATGGAGTCCTGTGGGAGGCAGTCCTGAAGGACAAAGGAATCCAGGAAGGTTGGACATTCTTCAAGAAGGAAATTCTAAAGGTGTAGGCAGTCTTCATGTGCCAGAAGACTAGCTGATGAAAAAGACCAGCTTGGTTGAACAGAGACCTTTGGCTGGAACTTGGGCGGAAAAAAGAGAGTCTGTCATCCTTGGACAAAGGGGCAAGCAACTTGCAAGGATTACAAGGATGGTGGGAAAAAATTAGAAGGGCCAAAGACCAGATAGAACTCAATCTGGCTACTGCCATAAAAGACAATAAAAAATGTTTCTATAAATATATCAGCAGCTGTCCTGGTTTAGGGCAAATTTGGGAGAAAACCTCCAAAGGGCGCCCCTCCAGAAAGCAAATCCACACAGCCTCTTCCCCCAAGCGGTTCGGGAAGGATTCCTCAGAGAGAAGTGGAAAGAACCTTTTTATTTAACAGGCACAGCGCCCCCAGCGCACAATACCAGATGGCAAAACTCTTTCACTGCTCTGAAGAGATTACAAATTCAGAAAGTCTCTCCTGGGAGTGGTCGCTCTTTTATCAGTCCCTCTACTGCTGGGAATGGCTGCTGCAGGCCACAAAGTGCAAACTCTCAGTGTGTTCCAGGTCCCAGTCTGGAGCATGTTCGAACAGTTCAAAGAAAAGGGAAAGAAAAACAGTCCAGGGAAAATCCAGACTGCTTAGCTAAACTAGCTAACAAGCAAAAGCAAGAGCAAAGCAGGACCAAGAGCAAAGCGAAAGCAAGAGCAGCCCTATGTACTGCCCCATGTCTGTTTCCCGACAACTGTGGGGGAGTGAGCAGGCTGATAACAAAACAAAACTTGGCTCTTCAGAGCCAGTCTTGAAGGCACAGAACATAATATCCAGCATAAACAGAACAGAGGACTTGGGATACAAGCATCATAATATCACCCTAGGACATTAGCAAAAGGCAGGACAAGGAGAATATCCTTAATTGGGTGTGTGGGAAAGCATAGTGGCAAAGGATGAGGAAAGAGCTGAGGTACTCAATGCCTTCTTTGCTTCAGACTTTTATAACAAGACCAGTTTGTTCTCTTGGTGCCCAGCCCCCTGAGCTGGAAGATGGAGACAGGTAGCAGAATGAAGCCCTCACAATCCAAGGAGAAATGGTCAATGACTTGCTACACCACTAAGACACACACAAGTCCTTGGGGCTGGATGGGCTCCACCCAAGGGTACTGAAGGAGCTGACAGAAGTGCTCACCAAGCCACTTTGAATCATTTATCACAAGTCCTGGCTAACAAAGGAGGTCCCAGAAGACTGGAATTTAGCAAATATCATGTCCATCCAAAAGAAGGGTTGGAAGTAGGATCTGGGGAACTACAGGCCTGTCAGCCTGACCTCATTTCCAGGGAAGGTAATTGACCAGATAATCTTGAGTGCCATCACATGGCACCTACAGAACAACCAGGGGATCAGGCCCAGCCAGCATGGGTTTAGGAAAGGCAGGTCCTGCTTGACCAACCTGATCTTCTTCTATGACAGGGCAACCTGCCTAGTGGATGAGGCAAAGGCTGTGGATGTTGTCTCCCTGGAGTTTAGTAAAGCCTTTGACACTGTCTCCCACAACATTCTCCTGGAGGCACTGGCTGTTCATGGCTTGAATGTGTATACTGTTGGCTAGGTCTATAAATTTGCAGAGAATACCAAGTTAGTTGGGAGTGTTGATCTGCTGGAGGGTAGGAAGGTTCTGCAGAGGGCTCTGGACAGGGTGGATTAATGGGCTGAGGCCAATGGTATTCAGTTCAACATGGCCAAGTGCTGGGTCCTGCACTTGGGTCACACCAACCTGTCACAGCATATGCCACAGCACCTGCCACAGTCGAGATGGCCACAATACACAGAGTATCACCATACAATATCAGAAAGCTTTAAGCATTCTCATACAGAGTAACATCACTTCAGAAGGCTGCAAGTGTCCACCCGTTTTGTTCTTTAGCCCAACCTTTTTTACCCCTCATTGTTCCTGTATTGCACCTGTGTGCCTTCTGTTCCCTTTTGTGATTGGTCAGCATACCTCAGCACTCCATGTCTCATTGCTTTCAATACTGTTCACCTGCTTTTCACAGTTGTAGCCCGTTAGGGATGAGGCTCAGCCACAGCCCCATTCCCAATTACCACAAACTGACAAACTGTGTACCTACACCAATCCCCTGCAGTGCTACAGGCTGGGGAAGAGTGGCTGGAAAGTGGCCCAGCAGAAAAGGACTTGGGGTGCTGGTCAACAGCCAGCTGAACATGTGCTAGTGTGTGCCCAGGTGGCCAAGAAGGTCAGTGGCATCCTGGCCTGTATCAGCAATAGTGTGGCCAGCAGGTCCAGGGAAATGACTCTTCCCCTGTACTTGGCACTCGTGAGGCCATACCTTGAATCCTGTGTTGAATTTTTTGCCTCTCACTACAAGAAAGATATTGCGATGGTGGAGTGTGTTCAGAGAAGAGCAATGAAGAAGTCCTATGAGGAGCAGCTGAGGGAGCTGGAGGTGTTTAATCTGGAGAAAAGGAGGCTCAGGGGACCTTATTGCTCTCCACAGCTAACTGAAAGGAGGTTGTAACAACATGTGGATCAGTTTCTTCTCCCAGGTAACACATAACAACACAAGAAGAAACAGCTTTAAGTTGTTCCAGGGAAAGTTTAGATTGGATTTTAGGGAAAATTACTTTATGGACAGTGTTATCAAGCTGTCCAGGGAAGTGGTGGAGTCACCGTCCCTGGAGGTATTTTAAAAGCTGTGTAGATGTGGTGCTTAGGGACATGGTTTAATGTTGGATTTGGCAATGCTGGGTTAGTGGTAGGACTCAGAGGTCTTTTCCAACCTAAACATTTCAATGATTCTAAATAATGCTTGCCCACAGCTGTTTATTTAAAGTTGTTGCAGTGTGTTGCCATTTCCTCTCTTAGACTTCCCAGTCCTTTCCCAGGTGTGGTAATACCTTTTCCCCTCCCCTTGCCTCCTGTCCATCAAGCTTAACATTCAAGCAGGGGTGTCGTCTGGTTGGCAGAAGTTCAAAAGATGCCCCTAAGCCCTGGGGTCATTGGTCTATGTGTCACTTGCCCCCTGAGACCCACCCCCTCCCACCTGGTTGGTGGCTCACCTGTCCTTTCCCGTCCCCCTCCCCCTGGGCTTAAAAAGGACCTTGAGACCATGTGGTCAGCATTCTGTTGGAGCTGTTACCAAGATTCAGGTGTCCGTGACCTTGGAATAAAACTCTGGATATAACCCTCCGTCAGAATCCTCTCCTTTTACTCTTCACCTAGCCTGGAGCCTTTCCATCAGAGGTAAAGCCTGAGGTCCTGCAAGCCTGGACTTGTTCCATTGCCTAGCTGCAACATCCAGCCAGCCAGAGGTATCTCTGTGGTGAAATACCACAGCTGCCACCTCAGGCCAAGCAGCAAGGGCCAGAAGAGCCTAGGCACTTTCCACCTGGTAATATTGGGATTATATTCCAATATAAAGTAGTGAATATCAAATGTTAGCTTTATTATTACAGTGGTAATGTTCAGTATGAAGCTTGTGTGATGTCTGAAAGAGACTTGCGTGCTCTATGAAATCATAGCTGTCTAGTGTGTCAGGTCACCCAGATTGTTTCATAAATGGCAGAAGCATGAAGAGCAGAGTTCAGTACTTTAATTTTGATGTTTCTTTTTCCCAACACTGACCAGACTTGAAATCGCAGCCTCAACCATCCCCAGTTCTAATCCATCTGACCCAGCGGCAGCAACAACAAACACAGACAGCCCCTGTTCCTCCTCCTGGGCTGGAGTCCTTCTCCCAGGTAAAACTCCACAAGCCATTACCAGTAGACACCTCTACCGCTGTTAGCAAAATGTTACAGCTCCCCACTATATCTATGGATAATCAGGAAGTGACTGCCCACCAAACCCAGCAGAAGCAGCTAAAACCACCAAAACGGAGGATAATTCCAGCATCCAAGGTGGGTAATTGAGTTTGTCCATAGTAAACATATACGCATATAAAAGCTTGTATCAGCAATAGTATGGCCAGCAGGATCAGGGAAGCGATTTTCCCTCTGTACTTGGCACTGGTGAGGCCACACCTTGAGTCCTGTGTCTAGTTCTGGGCTCCTCAATTCAGGAAGGATATTGAGGTTCTGAAGCAAGTACAGAGAAGGGTAATGAAGCTGGTGAAGAGGCTGGAGTACAAGTCCTGTGAGGAGCAGCTGAGGGAGCTGGGGGGCCTTAGCCTGGAGAAAAGGAGGCTTGGAGGGACCTTCTCCCTCTCTACAACTGACAGGAGGATGGAGCCAGGTGGGGGTTGGTCTCTTCTTCCAGGTAACAATTGACAAGACAAGAGGAAATGGCTGCAAGTTGTGTCCAGGGAGGTTTAGATAGGATATTAGGAAAAATTTCTTTACGGAAAGGGTTGTCAAGCATTGCAACAGGCTGCCCAGGAAGGTGGTGGAGTCACCATCCTTGGAGTTTTTTAAAAAACATGTAGATGTGGTGCTTAGAGACATGGTTTAGTTGTGGACTTAGAGTAATGGTAGGACTTGATCTTAAGGGTCTTTTCCAACCTTAATGATTCTATGTATAAGTTTCTAGGAAGAAGGAGAGCAAGGACCATGGTCTGTTTCTTGTTTATAAAGCAGGAAATTCAAAGCTGAATAGTTTTTAGGTTCAAAATACAGTGGTGTCTTTTCCAAGCACATATCTAATTGTTCTGTGTGGAAAATGACTCTTACTATGTGATTTTTGGATTGACTTAGTAGCCACAAGATGAATATTGGCTGAGGGGGATGATCACAGATGACACTTTGATATTGTCGAATAGTATGGCTTACTCTTTCAGCTCCAGATCAGGGCACAGAATCAATGAATTAATTTCAGGTTACAATAATGTAGTTAGTTTATGTAAGATGGGGGGTTGTCACAGATCTAGTTAGCAGCAAAGGCTGAGCCAGTAACTGAAGAAGCCTGTAGTTAAGGGACAAGACTGACAGTTACTTATACCTTTAATACAGATAGTGCATGAAAAGGAATTATCTTGGGTTTTGTCCTCCTTTAAGATTCCTGCCTCAGCAGTGGAGATGCCTGGATCAGCAGATGTGACAGGATTAAATGTTCAGTTTGGAGCTATGGAGTTTGGATCAGAGCCTATGCTCACAGAATTTGGATCAACTTCAAGCAGTGAGAATACCAGCCAGGCAACCAACAATAGCTTGTACACAAAATCTGTCAAGTATGTCTGAACTCCCCTCCTACATTCTTGCATGCCTTTTTTAAGGGGTCAAGTTTGTGCCAAAAATGTCAAGGCACAATTGCCATGTAATGAGAGGGAGAAATATGATGACATATAAGGTGAACATGTGCCCAGGTGGCCAAGGTCAATGGCATCGTGGCCTGTATCAGCAATAGTGTGGTCAGCAGGGCCAGGGAAATAATTCTTCCCCTGTACTTGGCACTGGTGAGGTCACACCTCGAGTCCTGTGTCCAGTTCTGGGCCCCTCAATTCAGGGAGGACATTAAGGTGCTGGAGTGAGTCCAGAGAAGGGCAACAAAACTGGTGAAGGGTCTGGAGTGCATGTCCTGTGAGGAGCAGCTGAGGGCGCTGGGGATGTTTAGCCTGGAGAAAAGGAGGCTCAGGGGGGACCTTCTCACTCTCTACAACCCCCTGACAGGAGAGTGCAGCCAGGTGGGGGTTGGGCTCTGCTCCCAGGGAACAAGGGACAGAACAAGAGGACACAGTCTTAAGCTGCAACAGAGGAGGTTCAGGTTGGACATTAGGAGGAATTTTTCCCAGAAAGGGTGATTAGACATTGGAATGGGCTGCCCCAGATGGTGGTAGAGTCACTGTCCCTGCAGGTGTTTAAGGAAAGACTGGATGTGGCACTTAGTGCCAAGGTCTGATTGACAAGGTGATATTTAGTTATACGTTGGACTCAATGATCTCAGAGGTCTTTTTCAACCTAATTGATTCTGTAAAGTGTTTTCTGTAGATGACATCTTAAAGAAGAAATTTATTTTCTAATTACAATCAAAATCTCCCTAGATGGGTCAGTATGAAGCTGGAGATGACATGAATGTATATAACCTTAAAATTAAGCTACCCTTTATAACATTGCGATGTTATGTGTAGTTTTTCTGATTTTCAAAGTTGTTTGAGGGTTTGTTCCTCACAACACAATTTTTGTCTTCTGATTTTTGGTCCAGGAGAGATGATCTTTGTACCACGTATGTGTATTAGTACATTGGCACCAGATTATAAATCTGATGCTTCTATGGGATGAGAAAAAAAGCCGATCTTTCATTATGTAGAACCTCTTACTGAAATGCTAAAATGGCCAATGATAAATGATGATAAATGCCAACATACTTGTAACCCTTTTTTCTTCCTTATTCATTCAAAAATTGGCTTCTGAAAGAAGTTTCCCAAAGTTAAATCAGAAATATTATTAAAATTAATTTTCACAATAATTTCTAGTTCTGTAAACTTAAAAAAAAAGATGTTTAGAAAGTAAAACAGTCCTGCATATTTTAAAGTATTTTTTCTCTTTACATAGTTCTGTTTGACTGACACTTTAATGACAGAATTCTGTTGTTAAAAGAGACTGTGTTTCTCATCATATACCAGACTTTATGGATCTACTTGTTTAAAAAAGAGTTTATGTTCATTAATATATCCTTTGGGAAGGTGAAAATAACATGACCAAAAAAGTGCTTGTGTGTAAACTCTTGTTTTGGTTGGGCTGGCAAGAGGAAGATGAATGATGCTTAGTGCAGTGGATGGTTTTGAAGCAGTGATTACTGGGGACCAAAGTAAAATTATATATTTTTTCTCATTAGATTTTCTAGTATAAATAATGTATATTTGACTCCATGTTTAAGGTAGTTCTAGATAACTATATAGGAGCTGATATTTTCACAAAGATATTTGAGATCTAGTGTGCCATGTTGATAAATAATTTTTACTTTTTCCAGTGATCCTTTGAATACCTCTCTGCCAATATCCAATACAGTACAGGAGTCCACCTACACAACCTCTGCTGTCAGCTCTTCCAGTGTGACCTGCTCATCCCAGAGCACCAGCCCAGTAACAACTTCCTCCTATGAGCAGACTTCTGTGCTTAGTAGGATAGTGTATGAAAGCTCCATGGCTCCATCTCAACCAACCCCTGTTGCAGTTACAGTGAGTGAAATTCTGAAATAAGACTTTGAAAAAAGGGAAATATTCTTATCAGTGTTAGACTTGTATTACCCAAATATGTTAATATTTTAACCAAGCCAAGTGGTATTTTGATTCCCAGGTGTACTGGTTTAGGGCAAATTTGTTAAAGAATCTGCAAAGGAGGGCCCCTCCAGAAAGCGAAACCCACACGGCCCCTCCCCCCAACCGGTTCGGGAAAAAATTCCTCGGAGAGAGGTGGAAAGAACCTGTTTATTTGACTGGCCCCGCACCCCCCAGCACACAAAATGAACAATACCCGATGACACCGCTCTGAGAAAGATGGCAAAATCAGAAAGTCTCTTTCGGGGGTGGTTGCTCTGTTCTCAGTCCCTCCGGCGCTGGGCCAGCCGCTGCAGCCGAACCCTTGGTGTTCCCGGGTCCCAGTCCAGAGCAGGTTCGAGATGGTCACAGGAACAGGAGAGGAGAAACAGTCCAGGAAGCAATGTGGACTGTTTAGCTAGAACTAGCTAATAAGCAGAGGCAGAAAGCAGAGCAGAAGCAAGAGCAGAAACAAGAGCAGAAAAAAGAGAGCAAGCAAAAGCAACAAGCAAAAGCAGCAAGCCCAAAGCTGGAAGTAAAAAAAACCAGCTCTGTGTACTGCTTGTCTCTGTGTCCTGATAAGAGAAACCCAAACAAAACTTCCACTCTTCAGTGCCGGTCTTAAAGGCACAGAACAGATGAATGGGGATATACAAGCATCATAACGTCACCCCAGGACACCAGGTCCATTCTGTTGTTTTTTCTTTTCTTATTTTGTAGCCATTTCTTGTATATAGGATATAAGAGCCTCTGCTTTTACGCGTTTTGACATCTTAAATTGCTGTTTGACCTTTATTCTAAGTAACACTTGACATCTTAGCTGTTTCCTTCCCTGAAGCTTAGTTTTTAAAAAAGGAACTATTTCTGTATGTAAATATCATTTATGGTATTTTGCCATAACTTGACCATTTCTATCCAAAGGTATATTATTTATAAAATTATTATGGCACCTAGAAAATGAATCCCAAACTGTTTGTGGCCCTTCCAACATTACTCTTTTGTTTGATTTAAACTGCAATTGGAATTAGTTTCATCTTTTATTTTAAAAAGCATAAGGAGAGATCTAATCTAGGACAGAGAGAGTCTCAGGAGATATTCAAAAGCACCTACTCTATTTGTATTTGGAATGTAGGTTTGTTTTAAGAGAATTTATTTTATCAAATATTTAAGGAACTTGTGAGAGTTTGTAAGTTTATTTACTCCTAGCCTTTGTTATATAATGGCTCAGTCACATCTGTCTTCTGCACTAGCTAGTATTTACTCGTGAGGATCAAGCATAGACTATCCACTTCTGTACTCCAGCGTTATCCAAAAAACAACTGGTGCCTCTCAAGTCTTATCTTTCAATGGAAAAAAATTGGCGCCTCTGTGTAACTTGGATAGTTAAAATTGTGAGTTGCATTAGATCAAAAACATAGCCATTTCCTATATGTTATAGCAATTCTTTCTTTCATATCAGTGTGAACCTGAAGTTTATGTTATATACAGTAGATGGGATGGTCTCCAGCTTATGGGTGTATTATGGGCAGTATATGGGATTCTGTATGTTCAGTACACCTCATACTCGAGACAACTTTATTATGTGGTTTTGTTAAAGGCTATAAAAAAGTTAATTTTCTGTCTTTTTGGTCTTTCAATTGAGAATGAATATAGAATTTTGCATGAAGCATGTTCTATGTGTGGTTTGGTCTGAAAATTTAATATACCTATTTGATAATTTATTTATCCATTTCTTCTTTGTTTACAGAATGGGCACAACAGTGTTAGAACACAGGCAACTCTTGACAGTAAGTTTACTAAGCTTGGTTGTGCAGAGGACTTTCTGATCCTTCCTTACTACTTGCTGTGTGCATAACTGTAGCAGTGATGTCTGGTTTAAGGTTTTACATTGTTCTCCCTGACTATTTTATTACTGACTCTCTTGAGTTTATTATGTATTTCCATAGGATATACTACTTGCTGCTTGACTAGAACTGAAGTGTGAAAGCAGCTCTACTAAATCTACAAACCTAAGCAGTCTTAGAATTAAAGATGCTTATTTGCTGCTGCTTTCTTTTGAATTTATCTGCCAAAATTAGAAGAAAATTTTAAAAAATATAAAATTTAAAATTAATACAAAAATTTTTAGTAATTCTTCCAGTTCTCAGTTGGGAAGCTGTGAATAGCATTTAGCTGTAATGACACAAAGTGACATTCTTGGAATGCACCTCTCATTGGGTATAGTGCTACTTGTGCCCTATTAGAAGCCCATGGGGAATAAGGGTGACTAACATGCTCCCTCTGTCAGGTACCTTGCTCCCTTGCAGTGGAGTAAGAATAACATAATACTGGCTCTGATACAGGCATTACTGTTATCTTCATCTTGGCCAGGTTCTAATGTGGTATTTTACTTGTAGCATCACTACATCTCTGTTCCTGGAGTTAAAATAATTAAATCAAATTCTAGTAATTAATCTTCTGACCTGTGCTGCTCTGTGGAAATTTTCAAGGGCAGCAGTATGAATTAACATCTTTTGGAATTCCAAGACTTTAAGTCTGTCTTCCTCTTCAGCATCTCTTCAGGTAGGTCACTAATAGGGCAGACTGTTTTTTTAATACTTCTGTGTAGAAAGAAGTTGGGCATTCAAACCTATAAACAATGTTTTGTTAGTGCTAAGTTAAATTCTAATGAGCAGGAGGAGTGTGTATGCCCAAAGAGTTACCACTTGAAAGATTGTTATATATAAAAACAACTTTTCAAGTGGAAAAGTTTCTTACTCTTGTGTACAGAATTTATGAATAATGTATGAAATTCACTACAGGACTTGTTTTAGTTTTTTTGTTTTTTTTTTTTTTGCTATGGAAAACAAAGATCTGAGAATTCCTAATATTTTAGTAATTATTCTGTAACAGCTTTATTAGTCCCTTTTTCTGAGCCAGTTCCCCTTTGAGAACACTTTTGGTCTTTTCTGTATTTCAAGCACATAAAGTGGAATCAGTCTTCTTCCATGTATCTATTTCATTAATCCCAACTGTTATGTATTTTCTCTTTTTAACATTTGAAAGTAGTGACATTTTTCCCTTCTGCATGTGCTGATAATATTCTTAGTTCATAGGATGATTTAGGTTGGAAGGCATTTCAATTTTAGTTCCAACACCCTGCCATAGACAGGGATACCTTCCACTAGACCAGGTTGCTCTAAGCCCCATCCAACCTGGCCCAGAACACTTCCAGAGATAAGGCAGCCACAGCTTCTCTGGGCAACTTGTGCCAGTGCCTCACCACCCTCACAGGGAAGAATTTCTTCCTAATATCTAATCTAAACCTACCCTCTTTGAGTTTAAAGCCATTTCCCCTCTGTCCTGTCACTCCATGCCCTTGTGAAAAGTCCATTTCCAGCTCTCTTGGAATCCCTTTAGGTACTGGAAGGCTGCTACAAGGTCTCCCTGCAGCCTTTTCTTCAGGGTGAACAATCCCAACTCTCTCAGCCTGTATTCACAGGAGAGGTGCTCCAGCCCTCTGATCATCATCTTGTCCCTACTCTGGACTCACTCCATCAGGTCCACCTTCCGATGTTGGGGCCTCCAGAGCTGGACACAGTACTCCAGGTGGGGGTCTCATGAGCACAGAGTAGAGGGGCAGAATCCCCTCCCTCAACCTACTGGTCACACTGCTTTTGATGCAGACCAGGATACACTTGGATTTCTGGGCTGCAAGTGCACACTGCTAGTTTATATTAATTTTTTCATTCACCAAGACCCCAAGTCCTTCTCCTCAGGGTTGTTCTCAATCCATTCTTGCCTCACCTTGTATTTGTGCTTGGGATTTCCCTGACCCAAGTGCAGGACCTCGCACTTGGACTTGTTGAGCTACATGAAGTTTGCACAGGCCCACCTGTCAAGGTCACTCTGGATGGCATCCCTTCCTTCCAGCATGTTGACCGCACCACACAGCTTGATCTCTTCAGGAAACTTGCTGAGGGTGCACTCAATCCCCCCGTCCATGTCACTGACAAAGATGTTAAACAGCACTGGTCCCAACACCAGTCCCTGAGGAACACCACTCATCACTAGTCTCCACTTGGACATGGAGCCCTTAACTGCAACTCTTTGAGTGCAACCATCCAGCCAACTCCTTATGCACTGCGTGGTGCACCCACCAAATTCATCTCTCCAGTTTAGAGACAATGATGTTGTGTGGGACAGTGTCAAATGCTTTGCACAAGTCCAGGTAGATTATGCCAGTCACTCTTCTCTCATCCACCACATTCCCCTTTTTCAGTCAGTGGGAACTTCACTGGACTGCCACAACTTCTCAAATATGATGGATAGTGGCTTAGCCACTTCCTCTGCCAGTTCCCTCCAGACCCACAGATGTGTCTCTTTAGATCCCATGGATTTCAGGTTCCTTAAATGGCCTTGAACCTGATCTATAGAATTTCCTTCTCTGTTGTCAGTTATCCTCATGCTTATTGCCAAGGCCAAGGCTTCTTGATTTCTGTTTGTATAGCAATCCAGTAACCCGACTTGAGTCATTTAGTGAGGAAAGCAAACCAGTAACTTGAACAAACTGTGATGTGTACCTTCTGAGTGTATATGTGAATTTTCTTTTGTGACCGTTCTAAGATTGTCTTTACATGCATTGCAAGTTAGTGATGATCCACTGGCTAGTAGTCTCTGATATGGTATGGAAGCATGGTCCAGCAGAAGGCAGGGATCAACTCTCTTTTGCTTTTATTGGTGAATGAGTGCCTCTAATTCTGTGTATTATCTTCAGAGAACAAGAGATAAGTGTAGAAACAGCTGGGTATTCTGTTGGGCAGTAGAGTTGTTCAGTGTTGCCAATATTTGGCAACTCTTTAGCCATCAAAAGTGCTTAATGCTGTACCCAGTTGTGGCCTTTTATCACAGCTTCTTTTATTCTACTGCATTAAACATTTGACTCAGTTCTCTGAACTGATGTGTTGTATGTGCCTTTGTACTCCAGCAATCCAGGTATTAAACATCAGTGGTGCTGTGTAGGTTGCAATGAAGAAGCAGAGCTGTAGGTAAAAGCAGATTTGTACAGCACAAATTACTTCTCTTTGTGGAACCAAATGCAAGGAATTTTAAAGTGAGGATTCACTTGTGAGCTGTACTGGTTTAGGGCAAATTTGTTAAAGAATCTGCAAAGGAGGGCCCCTCCAGAAAGCGAAACCCACACAGCCCCTCCCCCCAACCGGTTCGGGAAAAAATTCCTCGGAGAGAGGTGGAAAGAACCTGTTTATTTGACTGGCCCCGCACCCCCCAGCACACAAAATGAACAATACCCGATGACACCGCTCTGAGAAAGATGGCAAAATCAGAAAGTCTCTTTTGGGGGTGGTTGCTCTGTTCTCAGTCCCTCCGGCGCTGGGCCAGCCGCTGCAGCCGAACCCTTGGTGTTCCCGGGTCCCAGTCCGGAGCAGGTTCGAGATGGTCACAGGAACAGGAGAGGAGAAACAGTCCAGGAAGCAATGTGGACTGTTTAGCTAGAACTAGCTAATAAGCAGAGGCAGAAAGCAGAGCAGAAGCAAGAACAGAACAAGAGAGCAAGCAAAAGCAGCAAGCCCAAAGCTGGAAGTAAAAAAAAAAAAGCTCTGTCTACTGCTTGTCTCTGTGTCCTGATAAGAGAAACCCAAACAAAACTTCCACTCTTCAGTGCCGGTCTTAAAGGCACAGAACAGATGAATGGGGATATACAAGCATCATAACGTCACCCCAGGACATTCCACCCCTTATCCCCATATCATCAACATACAACACATCATGCATTATTCATACAAAATTTCTATCTGTTCCCCCAAAATTACAAGCAATACCCATCATGCCTTCATCACATCCCCACACTGGACCACTGAATCCAGGCCCTATATTACAGAGCTGCAGGATTCCCCCTTTTCACTTTAGTCACTTAAAGCTCCATCTATCACTTGCTCAGACCTTCGACACTTACACATTTCCTTCTCCATCTTCCACTTGCCCAGACCTTCAACTCTTACACATTTCCTTCTATCTCATGTCTGTATGGTTTAATGTACAGACAATGGCAGTAACATCCAATGAACAGTGATATTGCACATCATTCTTACCCCACAATCAGATCTCCCTGAGGTACACATTGTGTTGTTCCATCTCTTTGCATTATCCACCACGTGCAACCTGGTCCCTGAGCAAAGACAACCCCACGAATGGGTTTGTCTGTACTCGAGGCAGAATTGATCCACACAGTCTTCCCTAACAAACCTCTGATATGTACCACTGGGACTTTGTCCCCTTCTATTACATTCAGGGACTCAGACTGGTCAGGACCTGCTCGGTTGGTGGAACCTCGGGTGTTAACTAACCAGGTGGCTTTTGCCAGATGCTGCTCCCAATTCTTGAAAGATCCCCCACCCAAAGCTTTCAACTGGGTTTTTAGTAGTCCATTGTACCTCTCCACTTTCCCTGCAGCTGGTGCATGGTAGGGGATATGGTACACCCACTCAATGCCATGTTCCCTAGCCCAGGTGTTGATAAGGCTGTTCTTGAAATGAGTCCCATTGTCTGACTCGATCCTCTCAGGGGTGCCATGTCTCCACAGAACTTGCTTTTCCAGGCCCAGGATGGTGTTCCGGGCTGTAGCATGAGACACAGGGTAGGTTTCCAACCATCCAGTGGTGGCCTCCACCATGGTCAGCACGTAGCGCTTGCCCTGGCGTGTCTGGGGCAGTGTGATGTAGTCAATCTGCCAGGCCTCCCCATACTTGTACTTGGACCACCGCCCACCGTACCAGAGGGGCTTCAGTCGCTTGGCCTGCTTGATGGCAGCACACGTCTCACAGTCATGGATAACCTGAGAAATACTGTCCATGGTTAGATCCACCCCTCGGTCTCGTGCCCACTTATAGGTGGCATCTCTGCCCTGGTGGCCTGAGGCATCATGGGCCCATCGAGCTAGGAATAACTCTCCCTTATGTTCCCAATCTAGGTCTATTTTGGACACCCCTATCTTTGCAGCTTGGTCTACCTGCTCATTGTTTTGGTGCTCCTCGGTGGCCCTACTCTTGGGTACATGGGCATCTACATGGCGGACTTTCACAGGTAGCCTCCCTACCCTGGTAGCAATGTTTTTCCACTCACCAGCAGCCCAAATTGGTTTCCCTCTACGCTTCCCGTTAGCCTTTTTCCACCTCTCCAGCCATCCCCACAGAGCATTGGCTACCATCCATGAATCAGTGTAGAGGTAGAGCTTTGGCCACTTCTCTCTCTCAGCAATGTCTAGGGCCAGTTGAACAGCTTTGAGTTCAGCAAATTGGCTTGATCCACCTTCTCCTTCGGTAGCTTGTGCAACCTGTCGTGTGGGGCTCCATACGGCTGCTTTCCACTTCCGGTTCATCCCTACGATGCGACAGGAACCGTCAGTGAAAAGAGCGTAGGGTGTTTCCTCTGTTGGCAGTTGGTTATAGGGAGGAGCCTCTTCAGCACGTGTCACTGGTTCTTGTTCCTCTTCATCTGTGACACCAAAATTCTCACCTTCGGGCCAATTTGTAATGACCTCCAAAATCCCAGGGCGATTCAGTTTACCTATACGGGCGCGCTGAGTGATGAGAGCAATCCACTTGCTCCATGTAGCACTGGTGGCATGGTGAGTGGAAGGAACCTTGCCTTTGAACATCCACCCCAGCACCGGTAGTCGGGGTGCCAGGAGGAGTTGTGCTTCAGTGCCTATTACCTCCAAAGCAGCCTGGACTCCTTCATAGGCAGCCAGGATTTCTTTCTCTGTTGGAGTATAGTTGGCTTCAGCCCCTCTGTAGCTTCGACTCCAAAATCCCAGTGGTCGACCCCGAGTCTCCTCAGGCACCTTCTGCCAAAGGCTCCAGGACAAGCCATGGTTCCCAGCTGCAGAGTAGAGCACATTCTTCACCTCTGGTCCTGTCCTGACTGGGCCAAGGGCTACTGCATGAGCAATCTCCTGCTTGATCTGGACAAAGGCCTGTTGCTGCTCAGGGCCCCACTGGAAATTGTTCTTCTTGCGGGTGACCAGGTAGAGAGGGCTCACGATCTGACTGTACTCAGGAATATGCATCCTCCAAAAACCTATTGCACCCAAGAAAGCTTGTGTCTCTTTCTTATTGGTGGGTGGAGACATTGCTGTGATCTTGTTGATGACGTCTGTAGGAATCTGACGCCGTCCATCTTGCCACTTCACTCCCAGGAATTGAATCACACCAGCTGGTCCCTTTACTTTGCTCTTTTTAATGGCGAAACCAGCTCCCAGGAGGATCTGGATAATTTCCTTCCCTTTCTCGAACACTTCCGCAGCTGTGTTCCCCCACACAATGATGTCATCAATATACTGCAGATGTTCTGGAGCCTCACCCTTTTCCAGTGCAGTCTGGATCAGTCCGTGGCAGATGGTGGGGCTGTGCTTCCACCCCTGGGGCAATCGGTTCCAGGTGTACTGCACTCCCCTCCATGTGAAGGCAAACTGAGGCCTGCATTCTGCTGCCAGAGGAATGGAGAAAAATGCATTGGCTATGTCTATAGTGGCGTACCACCTTGCTGCCTTGGACTCAAGCTCATACTGGAGCTCTAATATGTCTGGCACGGCAGCACTCAGTGGTGGAGTCACTTCATTCAATGCACGATAGTCCACAGTCAATCTCCATTCTCCTTCAGATTTTCGCACAGGCCAAATGGGGCTGTTGAAGGGTGAGTGGGTCTTGCTGACCACCCCTTGGCTCTCCAGCTCTCGGATCATCTTATGGATGGGGATCACAGCATCTCGAGTGGTTCTATACTGCCGTCGATGCACTATGGAAGTGGCAATTGGCACTCGTTGCTCTTCTCCCGTCAGGCATCCTACTGCAGATGGATTCTCAGACAACCCAGGCAAGGTGTTCAATTGCTGGATGCCCTCTGTCTCTACAGCAGCTATTCCAAATGCCCATCTGAGTCCTTTTGGGTCTTTGAAGTACCCACTTCGAAGGTAGTCTGTGCCCAAAATACATGGGGCCTCTGGGCCAGTCACAATAGGATGCTTCTTCCACTCATTTCCCGTTAGGCTCACATCAGCTTCCACCAAAGTGAAATCCTGGGATCCCCCTGTCACACCAGCAATAGAAACAGACTCTGTCCCCACATGTCTTGATGGGATTAACGTGCACTGCGCACCAGTATCGACCAAAGCTTTGTACTCTTGTGGTTCCGATGTGCCAGGCCAACGAATCCACACAGACCAGAAGACACGATTTTCCCTGGCCTCTACCTGGCTGGAGGCAGGGCCCCTCTAAGCCTGGTTATCATTATTTCCCTGGGTGTATGTTTTGGATGTTCCTTCGAGGGGATCAGACATGTCATCATCATCATACCTGGCCGTTCGGCTACGGGCAACTGGAGCTGCTTTCCTCCTGGTGGCTTCCTTCAGTTCACACACCCGTCGTGCTAAAACAGCGGTAGGTTTCCTATCCCACCTTCTCATGTTTTCCCCACAATCACGCAGGTAAAACCACAGCTCAGCTCGTGGGGTGTATCTTCTCTCACCATCTTGGAAACATCTGCCTTGGATACCGGAACCTCGGATCTGTACTGCTGAAATTTGGAGAAGGTCTTTGTCATGGTTTGGTTAATCTCCTCTCTAAGCTTCTTATGGTTCTCCTCTATCTTATCCTCTAAGTTCTGCAGACGTGTTTCTACCGCTGCGATTCTGGCATGTGTCGGGCCATGTACAGCATCTGCATATGCTCGGAGCTTCCTTGCCATGTCAAGCACAGTCTCACCCCTCTCATCCCTCTTCATGATGGCTAAGGCAGAAGCATATTCTTGTGGCCCGAGTCGTACGAGTTTTCGCCACATCACAGACGTGCATGGTACTAAGTCTGGGTTCCTAGTTGTTACATCATCTGAGAAGATAATCTCAGCCACGGCCATTTCTCTCAGGCGTTGGATCCCTTGCTCTATTGTCTTCCACTGAGTCTGCTGCATATAGAGATCGTCTGCACACAGGTATCTTTCTGCCACACTTCTTAGGACCCGTTCCCAGAGGCTGTGAGAGTTAGCCCCCCTCATCATTCCTTGGTCTATGACAGTATCCTGTGACAGGGATCCCAAATGCCTGGCTTCAGTGCCATCCAAAACGGTAGCCTCGCCTGCAGCATCCCAGAGACGGACCAGCCAACTAATTATGGATTCATCAGACCTTCGAGTGTAATCCTTCCGTAGGCCACGAAGGTCCTTCAGGGAGAAGGACTCAGTATTGGCATCTGATCTTGCACCTGCTGCTTTGACTCCTGACTTTACGTCAGGAGGCACTGAGGTTCCTTCTCCTGCATCATCATCATCATCATCATCGTCCACTGGTCGATTGGTCTTGGCTGTGCATTTCCCACTTCTCGTGCTAGTGGCAACAGCCATGGGTTTAGCTGCTGGCTTCGAGCCTGGAGTGTTAGCTGCAGCCTGAGTCACCGGGACAGTTGCTGATTTATCTCCCTGCCCCCCTGCCTCTGTCTGCTGCCCTAGAGTATCTAGCAGTGTGCGATAAGCATATGCCAGGGCCCAGCTCACTGCAATGACCTTCCTCTCCTTAGGCTCATCCTGGTACTTCTCTTTCCGATATTTCCCCACCTCAGCTGGGTTCTGAATTTGTTCATGGGGAAAATCCCACACTATAGGGTCAGAGAATTCCTTCAGGATTTGGCCCATATCCTCCCATTTCCCACACCACTTAGGATTTTCCACACCAGGGTTTACTCCTGAGTCAGGGGTCTCATCAGCCCGTCTAGAAATCTCAGCCCTCATTCTAGAGAAGCAGCAGGCTGTATAGAGGAAGGTTACCAGATTGAATACCAGGAAGATGGTTTCTTTAACATTGAGGGGAAACTGAACATCCTTCACTAGTGATGCAACTGATTCATAGGAGAAGGAGGAAAGCAGAGGCTGAAAAACCTCATTCCCTCCTGCTCCTCCTGCGACAAACTGGATGCATAACCATAGCCATGAACCATTCATATCTGGAGCAGACCCCAGCATGTTTATAAACTTCTTGCACATTATTGCCACCAAACCCAGCAGGATAGCTATTCTGGTCACAGCCCCTCTGATGTAAAAACTACGTTTTAGGGGCAATACTAAAGCTATTTCTGGATAGGAAAATAAGCCTAGGGACCAGAGAGGTATTAAAATCTCAAAAAACCCTAGGGACCAGAAATGCATGCAAACCTTCACCCCAACAGACATTATGAATCCAAAAAGCATGGCTATTAGCTGATTTAAACGAACACAGAGTAATAGCAGCCAAAATGCAGTCAAAACAGGGTTTTTCCACTCTCTCTCTCTCTTGCCCCACGTTGGGCGCCAAAGATTTGTCCTGGTTTAGGGCAAATTTGTTAAAGAATCTGCAAAGGAGGGCCCCTCCAGAAAGCGAAACCCACACGGCCCCTCCCCCCAACCGGTTCGGGAAAAAATTCCTCGGAGAGAGGTGGAAAGAACCTGTTTATTTGACTGGCCCCGCACCCCCCAGCACACAAAATGAACAATACCCGATGACACCGCTCTGAGAAAGATGGCAAAATCAGAAAGTCTCTTTCGGGGGTGGTTGCTCTGTTCTCAGTCCCTCCGGCGCTGGGCCAGCCGCTGCAGCCGAACCCTTGGTGTTCCCGGGTCCCAGTCCGGAGCAGGTTCGAGATGGTCACAGGAACAGGAGAGGAGAAACAGTCCAGGAAGCAATGTGGACTGTTTAGCTAGAACTAGCTAATAAGCAGAGGCAGAAAGCAGAGCAGAAGCAAGAGCAGAAAAAAGAGAGCAAGCAAAAGCAACAAGCAAAAGCAGCAAGCCCAAAGCTGGAAGTAAAAAAAAACAGCTCTGTCTACTGCTTGTCTCTGTGTCCTGATAAGAGAAACCCAAACAAAACTTCCACTCTTCAGTGCCGGTCTTAAAGGCACAGAACAGATGAATGGGGATATACAAGCATCATAACGTCACCCCAGGACATTAGCAAAAGGTAGTAATCCAGATAGTGGGAGTTTAAGTGCAGAAGACTAGTTTGCTACACACGTAGCATTGAAAATTATAAATCTACTGTAGGTGAAGAGCCTAAAGGGAAAAAATGATAGTTATGTTGCTGTCTAATTTTCATTAATAGCCTGATTCTTGATACTGTTATTGGTTCTTACTGGTCAGATTTTTGTAAACCAAGGGGAGAACCCTGTTGTGTTCCTGAATCCAGGCTAATATGTCAAGTATGCTGGAATTTGTCTTTGAATGTCTCTTTTTAATTTGTTGCAGCTACTTCATCAGTTCCTGTGCTTAAGACAGAACCTTCTCCCTCACTACCTTCTGCTGGTTCTCTGCCCAGCATGGTGTCCACTACTGCTTCACTTCTGCCTTCAGCATTGCAGCATGCAGGAACTTTGCCCAGCTTGCCTCAGTCCAGTGATCTGGCCAGCAGCTCACTCTCACAGTTAAGCAGGTGCAGTAGGAGTTGTGATAAATGGAAAGGGGTTCAATTGTCAGGAAAGGACAGACATAAGGGTGATTGTGTATGAGGCTGTCAGTTACCAGGGTCTCTTTTTCTGACATTAGCTAGAATTAGGAGAGAGATTCAGAAGAGGCTAGGATGTTTCTGGTTACAAAGTATGAGCTCTGGGCTGCCTCTTAATGATAGAGCAGCTGCTGCCCACGGTTGTCTTGGTTTAAGACAAGTTATGAGGTGGACACTGAAATAAGTTACCTCCCCTTTAGTTTTAACCAATCACTTTCCACCAATAAGGAGATAGGAATATTGTTATATATGAGTAATGGGATGATTGGCTCTCACAATTAAGGGATGAACATTGTATCTATGTTAAGAGAAGTTTTATTGATGTATAGTTATGGTATTGTAGTTTGTTGTTTAGACATCCTCTGTTCTCCCCATAGTCCCCTTTCCCCCCCTCTGTATTGTTGCCACCAGACAACCTGGGTTGTCAGGGTTGTCCGAGACGTGGAGGGAGGGCATGTACATGTGCCCCTTGCATGGGGCAGTTTGGAATGGGAAAAGCTTGTTGCAGCATGACAACACCTCACCTCCAATCAAGTTACAAGAAAGTAGTCTCCTCCAATGGATGGCAAAGAAGAGTTGACTGACAGACTTTAGGAGAGGCCAAGGTTGCCTGATGCAACCCCCAGGGATATAAAAGGCGGAGCAGCCATTTTGTAGACAAGCTCCTGGCAGATGGTCACACACTCCCAGTGCACTGTCCTTTTTCCTTATTCAGTCCTTTGTTGTATTTTGTTAAGGTTTAATAAACCTTTAAAATTTTAAAAGTGACAGGTCATTTCTCACAAATATGAGTAGATATAAGTGAAAAAATAACAGTTTACTAAAAAAAAAAACAGAAACAGGCAAACATAATAACAGTAATAGTCACTAGTTACAAAATTGCTGGAATCTCACAGACTCCCTGGGAACAAGGAGAAATTTAAAAATGGCAGAGTAACCCCTCCCCCAAGATGGCACCCTCCACAGACAAGCATGTGTGGAAAGATCAAGATGGCAGCAGCCCTCCTCCCTCTTTTCTCTCCAGTGGCAGCAGCAGCTCCATTGGTGAAGGTGACTGGCACACTCTGGCAGCTGGAACTTGGTCAAGGGCTAGAACTCGTGGAAGAGACTTTGCCTTCCTCTTGGCAGAAGATGGCAAGGCAGCCAGCTGGGGCAACTTGGACTCTGTGCCTTCCAATTTCCACTGGGCACTGCTCGTGGGCTGAGGCGATTGTATGGAGCGGGGCTGTTCTGTTCTTCTTGTTGCAATGCCGCAGCTGTAGGCAGGCACTCAATTTGCCTCTCAGAAAAAAAAACAAACTACCTGAGGCAACCCTCTAGGAAAAAAACAAAAGAAACCCAAAAGAGAGCCTCTGCCCACTGGTGCCTTGGCTCTATCTCCCTGCAAGAACAAAGGGAAAAAAGCCAGAGCCATGAGGCAAGAGAGAGTTCTGCCTGAGTGCCTCAACCTCAAAAAACCTGGGCACCTCCCAGCCCTTGCATGGTTGTTTTCCTGCTGCAGCGTCTTAAAGAGACAGTAACAATGTTGGGCACAGATAGATATGGAATACAATAACATTTTGGTTTACCCAGGACAGTGGTTTATAAACAACTTAGTGTTTCAAGTAGCTGTTACTTCAGTCATGTCAGCTAAATTGATTCCCCTAGTTTGTTTTTCCTACTTTTTCTGCAGTGCTTGCTGATTGTTTAGTGTCGTAGGTTTGAAATTATTCCCTAACAATTTACTTCCTGGCTAATTTTGAAATATTGTGTTTTCATTTATATTTGTATTTCTTAAAATTAGAAAATAGGAATGGTTCCACAGGGACAGTGTGTGCCTTTTTCTAAAACATTTCCTTCAGACACTTTGAAATGTCAGATTAGTGTCTCTGGAAGTGCATTTAGCACAGCTTAGCTCATTCACACTGTCTGTCTGATATTTTAGTGCCTGTTACTTGAGCTTTGTCCTTAGACAGGTGATATCCCGAGGCTGTGCTGGTTATGTTTTATTACTCACCTTTGTACTGTATTTGTTAATATAAGAAACTAATTTTATGGGCTATCACAGACTTTTTTCTGTTAGACAGCTAGGACATAGTCTCTTAATACACTAGTGTTTTGTGTTGAATAAAATGGTAAATGTGTCAAACAACAATAATTAATTCATTCACGTTGAAAATATATCCCCACATTTGTTTGTTGAAAAGCTGTGTACATTGGTAGAAATTTTAGTTGGAGGATTGATGCTGTTAGTCAGATACAAAGCACCATGAAAGATGATTCTTGAATTCCAAGCATGTCTGGCTTGGTTGTGCTGGTGGTTCTTGTCTGTCTCTACCATAGGTCAGATAGTGAATTAAGGCTTTTAGAAGAGCTGGGGAGAGTGGGCAAGGGAGTGGTTTAAAAATGTATGTACGACTGAACTGGTTTTTTCCTTGCTGCTTGAAGTGGTGTCATTGTAATTTCTGCAGGCAGAGAACAGTTTTAGAGTCAAAGTAAAATTAATCTATGGAACTGCCAACATTTATTCTGGTCCCGCACCTCAAAAGAGCTGCCACAAGTGTTTGCCCTTTAATTAGGGCATATAATTTAGCCTGCAACTTTGCTATGAAAACTACTGTATTTTCTTGTGACTATTTCCATAGAGAACACTAAAATATTTGTTATGGTTAGGATCTCTCTTGCTTCTGATTTCAAATGAGGAGGTTATTTTTGAGCACCAAACCATACATAGTTTTTATATCTTTGCTTTGTCAGTGTTCAATTTGTTTATTGTGCTGTAAGTTATGTTCTTGACCTTGAATGTAAGGTATAACTTCTGTCACTGTAAATGTTTAAAAAACCATTTCAGTCACTTTTCAGGGAGATCTTTGGATTACAGATGTATGTCAGTGCTGCTGTTAGTGCCAGTAGTTCACAGGCCTTGTCAGTTAGGAAAAAAGATGGTGCTAAAGCAGAGTTGCTTTCTAAAGCAAAGCTATTGCAAATGTTTTTAATCAGGGGTTTCTTTATTTTCATATTTTACAGTGTATGTATAAAACAGAACTAATAGTTCTGTTTCATCTTTTCAAAGAGGAAATTGGTTTTGGTAGGGTGTAGTGGTATTAATTTGCCTTGATTAAATTGACAGATTCTATAGTAGTAAGGCTAACTTTTGGGCTTTCACAGATGCTCTTCATTTGTTGGTTGTTTTTTTTTTTTTGTGAGCCCTGTCTTTTGATAGTTCCTTGGGGCCTTTGGTAGAGTTATGGGGAAAATACCCTGCAGGTCTAATTGGTTGAACTAATGTTATACAGGTTATGTGAGAAATACCATAATGACTCAAACCAAAGCACTATCTCACCAAATGCAACAGTTGCTTATGGAAAGAATGAGAAACAAGCCATGTGTTTCTGTGAGTGTTCTTCTGGTTTTGGACTTTACATAATTCCTGAACCAGCAGTTATTTTTTTCTAAAAATAGAGTAATTTGATAGTTATAAATGAATGGTGTTTTAGATGTTTCTTGTTAGTAATAGTTGTTTCTGTACTTCATTTTTTAAATTAAACCATAGTAGGATATTAGTTAAAGGGAAAATGTAGGGGGTGTGTGTATATATATACACATTTCTACAGACAATTTTTTTTTATTATCCTACTGTGTGTATATGTGTATACACATAGCTACAATTTTTATTCTTTAACTAATATTCTACTACCTACTCTATTTGTATATATGTATGTGTGTGTATATATATATATATATATATATATATATTTAAAATGTTTTAGGAAAAAATAATTTTATTAACTGTGAGAAATGACTGCTCACTTTTAAAATTTTAAAGGTTTATTAAACTTTAAGAAAAATACAACAAAAGGACTAAATAAGGAAAAAATACAGCACTGGGAGCCACCGTAACTATCAGCCACATGCTCATCTACAAAATGGATGCTCTGCCTTTTATATTCTTAGCCCCTCCCTAAGTTTTGTCAGTCAACTCATTCTCTGATGTCCATTGGTGGAGATTACCTTCTTATATTTTGATTGGATGGCAGGTGTTGTTATGCTGTGCCTTAGTAATAATCTGGCCTTCTCTAAATTCCCTGGCTACTGAGGCTATTACAAGGGGGAGGGGAAAGACTACTATGGGAGGACATATTACAGTAACATCAGTATACATTTTAACATCTGCATAATATCTATCCCTTAATTGTGAGAGCCAACTATTATAGTACTCATCTATAACCTTAACTCTTTGCAATTCCTTTTTAGCTCCCTTTCCAATCATCAGAGCGGCCTCTCCTCTGCCTCAGTGTTGTCTTCAAGCACATCACATGTGGTAAGTCCTATTTGCATTTCCACAGATATTTGGCATATAGTCAGTTTATCTGATGATTAAGACCCTCTCTTAGTTCAGTGTGTTCCAGTATGCTAATTAATGAAACAAGAGCTTTATCTCAGGGAAGGAGGACTGCCAGCTCTCTAGTGGTAAAAAAAAGTCTTTACCACTTGTGATTTGTACTCGATCAGGACAAGCTGTTACAGAGACTTGCCAGTCACACAACTGTAGAGGAAATTTTTGTGCCAGCAAGGAGAGATGGAATATAGAAAGAATTTCTTATAAAAATGTGTTTAAAAAAGAAATAAAACTTTAGATGTGGCTGTCTGAAACTGCTCTAAAATGTGGACCCTTCACAGACTCCACTGGAGAGATTAGCTGGCAAAGTGCAGGTGATGGAGTGGTACATGTCATGACAAATGCTTCAGGACAGATGATTTTAGAGTTTACCATGTGACATTGTTGTCACCTTTGTATTTAATGTATTAGAGATAACAAGGCAAATGGTAGTGAACACAGTGCTCTAGATGAGGTTGCACAAATGAAAGTCAGACAGACACTGCCTTGTTCTGTCTCTACAATCCCATTTGAGGTGTGCAGATAGGTTACTGCTTTTCTTTATGCTTGAATTTTGGTTTGTAATGCTCCACCCCTGTTGTATATGTAAATTAAAAATCACACTTATCAAAATGTACTCATTTTTTGCTGTCAGAGTTCTTTTTGGTTTCTGTGTGTTGATGACACTGTTTTGCAGGTGTGATCAGCTTACAGCTAAAGTACTGTATTGTGCTGGATTCAAACCAGGAACTCCTTTATCTTCATGTGTTCCTGTAATACATTTTGTTTGTGTTTCAGTTTACCACATTGACTCTGTTGTGGGGCACTACAGTTTTAATCTTTTAAATTCCACAAATGCACTGAGGAAATCACAGTAGCAGTGTCCTGTCTTTTGGAAGAATATAGTTTATTTAACATAACAAATCCTAGCTTAAAGGAGTATACAAGCAAAAAGGGCAAGAAATAATGCAAGGGAGTGACATTTGAGTTACTGTGGTATAATTTTGTGATGATATAGCAGTTTGAATTTGTCTCATGTAATAATTTTCTTTGAATGCTTAAAAATCACAAGCATGCGACTCAATTGCTTGCCTGATACATAGATAATGCATTATTTTTTACATGTGCTGCTGTTACTTAAAAGATTGTTGGGCTTGATTTTTAGTTTTGTTTCCCCCCCCATCTTTCACTGTGCCTCATTTGCTCTGTTATCCTCAATCTTTTTGTCTCCTTTCTAGCACACTAGTGTTGAGAACACAACTTCACTTCAGCCTTCAACAACTTTTTCAACTGCTTCAACCTCAGCCACTAGCACCACCTCTTCGGTTGTCAGCATGGCAAGCAGTATGAACACTACAGCTAGCCTTGGCCTGAGTGTTACCAGTGTGTCTGCTACCACACGGGCAGCTCCCTTAATGTCTTCAGGTTTGCAATATTAACAGTTTATGTGGAGAGACAGAGGACTTCGATCAGCAGGGCTGTCAGTTGAGCATCTTGCCAGCCATAGCAGCGCTAAGAAATCCACACTTGACTAGCATTTTCAGCATGCTTTATTTTCTGAGTTATAAAATAAAATTACCTGGGTTTGTGTATTTGAGATATTTGTTAGGACATAATGTGGCATTTATGTAACATATTCCATCCCCAAAGAGCTTTGTAAATAGAAACCAGAGTAATTCTGACTTGGGAAGTTTTGGACTAGGAGATTGACCCTGTTTGTATTCCAGGTTTTAATCAGCTCTTTGCTGTGAGTTCACATTAGCTTTAATTTCAGTCTTCTCTGTGACTTGAATTTATTTGGCAGTGTCAAAATATACTGCAGTGTCCTCATTATCATATGCCACTTCCCTATTGCCACATCTAGAGAAAGGAAAAAAGTGTCTGATGTCTGGGTCATTCCACAGAAAATAGCACTTCAGAAAAAGGAACCACAGAGGGAAGGTTGGGAGGCTTCTTGCACTGAAATGAAAGCAATACTAAATTCTCTTTCTTTTCTAATTAGCCTGAACTGCTAAAAGGAAATCCTAGGGAGGGAAGTGAATGATTTAAATACTGAGATCAAACTTAGTTACAGAAGAATTTCTCATTTCCATAGCTTGTAAATAAAGTTTCTGATGACTGGTCAAAGTGATTTTTTTTACTTTTCTGCTTCCTAGCTCTGCTTCATGTAGGCAATTGAAGCTGTTTCAATTTCCTCTTTGCTTTTCCCAGGTGCAGTAAGTCACCCACAGTATGCTGGCAACATTTAGTGCTTTCCAGTCTGTTGCTGGTGATAAGTGGCAATGTGTTGACAGAGCAGAAAATTAAAGGAGATAATTTGCTCTTAGACTGAAAACAATGCCTGAATTTTGCCTTCGGGAGGGGACCAAGGAAAGGAGACTTTCCAGTAATTATTGTATTTCTCTTGGACAGAGTAAATAACAAAATTAGACTGTTCTCTGATGGGAGTCTTTTCAGTCTTAAGTAGCCTATGATTTCCCTTCCTTGAGGCATGGTTAAACTCTCTAGGCTATTGTGAGCATTTTCATCAACCAGCACAAAATTCTTCTGTGTCATTCTGCTTTTACAAACTAAGACAGTGCAGCTGCCAGGACTTGTGAGCTATCTTGTCTCAATGCTGAAACCTTTTCTTTTCTAAAGACTTGTTAAAGTGCCTGTATTTTAATTCTATAGGCAAAGCTCCCCCAAATCTGCCTCAAGGTTTATCACCCTTGTTGCATAACCAGTATATTGTGGGACCTGGAGGACTTCTGCCTGCCTACCCAGTAAGCAATTTGTTTGTCCTTGATTGATTAAGCCTTGGTGCAAGTGAGCCCTACAGACCTGCTGTTGTCTATGCCAATGCATTTCTGTTGGCACATGTTCCACCTGGAATTTTTGTTCCAAATGCTGAAGAATGCTAAATGTATTCAGTGAGGGTTTACTGTTGATAGTAAACTGTATAAGTGTTGGTACAGACCTGATCTGGCTGCTGTTGTAGGTAAACATGCACGTTGCTGTGGTTTTCAGTGTTATCAGGTTTTAGGCGCTTTGAATAAAATTAGATCCATTTAGATTTGTATTACTGGACTAGATAGTATTATGTAGTAATGTAATAGTAATCATGTAGAGTAATAGTCGAAATGTGCCATATGTATCCTGTCTGTCATACTTAAATAGATCGCATGTAACTTTTTCGTGTCTGACCAGGGTGAACATATTTTTGGTTATCTGTTTTTTGAATCAGAAACTTAATTCTAGTAATTCTTCTATATTACACTGAATGCGAGAGGGATGCCATAGGTTGCTTTGTGGTCTAGTAATAGAATCTTAAATTCTGCTATTTTCAGAAGTAATTATTACAGCAAGGAAGACTGTTGCTCTTACTCCCAATTCTGAATGCCCTGTAGATTTTAAACAATTTCATGAATGCTGCATCTGCAAAAACCATATTGAACATGCAACAGTAATATTCTCAGAATACTGCTGTCACAAGGAAGCAACATCAGAGTGAAAAGCCATTTTAAACTTTGCTCTACTAGCCTTAAAATGCTACAGTGCACCATGATAGCATAATGTGACATATATTTGTACATCTCTAAAATAGACTGGGCCTAGGTCAAACTGTTTAAACAGAGCCCCAAATTGAACATCATCAGAGAAATGTGTTATAATGTTTTATTTTCTATCTGTCTTTAAGCAGATTTATGGTTATGATGATCTCCAGATGCTTCAACCCAGGCTGCCAATGGTAAGTAAATGGCTTGCTTTATTTAGTTTTAAAGAAGTTATCTTCAGTGTTGATCATTTGTGCAACACAAATTAATTCATTTGATAGTGACTGAGAGCTTATCTCTATGTTCTATATTCTGTTTTTTTAATCATCCAGTTTTCTATGTTGTATAAATTGATGCAGTCAAACTGTCAATTTGCAAACAGAAGCAAATGTGTTCTGTGCTTGTGAAGTGATACGCGGAATAAATAGACTCCACAATCGGATGTAGTTATGAAGTGGGTATGTAATCTCAGCGCCTGGCACAAGCGAGATAACTCTTGTGAAAACTTGTGCCCCGAGCCCTGGTCTGAGCCACATCTTTATTCACAAAGGTGTTTCATATACATTACACTGCACAACCTTTCGATGCATATTCAACCCCTGGCCCTGCCTGTCCTTGCCTCGCATAATAATTAGATCCACATCCTTCTGGGCATGCATTGTTTGCTGTGGTGGTTGCACAGGGGTCTTTGGTGGTCTCTGAGGCCAAAGATTGTGGTCTTCCTCATGATTGAACTTTTCTCCTTTGCGCATGTGCTTTTGGTCCCTTGGTGCTTATCTGAGTATGTCTGTCTGTCTTGATGACCTTGGAGACAGAGGAGCCCCTTTATCTGTGTTCTTTGCATCCCATGGTCTTCTTCCTGTATTGTTCTTTATGCAAGAAGCTTCAGAAATTTGCATTTGTACCATGGCAGAGGTTTCTTAAGTAAAAGGTTAAAATTCAACACACAATTCTACAAGCTAAAATTTAAATGCTTAATTCATATTGCTAACTTAAGCGAACCCCCAAAACCTCCATTTCAGTGGTCTCTTTCCCTTTCCCTTGTTTATTGCCTTTGTTTTCATATTAGCTGATCTTTTCCCAATTGGAAGGGTTGTGAAATGTGGTTTGGAAGAACCTGGTCAGTCCCCTCCTGGACCGAGGGCCTTGAGGGGGAAAGCAGTGATTGCTGCAGTTGTGGCAGGAGCTTCTGAGGAGGCGGCAGCTTCTGAGGAAGTGGCTCTGGGTGTAGGCACTTGATTGTTGGATGTGTTCCTGGATACAGCTGCCCCAGCTCCTATGTCTGAAGCTCTTGGGGATAAGAAAGGCTTTTCCTTTGGATATATATATTGCTCCTACTCCTGCTGGGTTGAGTCCCTGGCTGTGGTCCCATGAGTGTGTGCCTGTAACCGCAGTATTGTGCTTTCTCTACCTTTTTGCCTGAGATGGCTGGGGAGCAAAGAACAAAATGCCCCCTATAAGACTTTGTAAGCCAAAGTTCTTGCATTTGGGATGACCTTGAGCCCCTGTGCCCCAAGAGGAGGGATATCCAAGAGTCTTCTGAAGATGGAGCTGAACCAACTTATCTAGTTAGAGCTCTAGTAGGAGGAGAAGGAGGTGGTGGTTTCACTTTCTGAAGTTTCAAGGTCCCCTCCAAAAGCAAGGATCACATTTTGCTTCTACGAGAGCTATTGTCAAATGTGAAAAAAGCGTTCACTCTCCTGTGAAAATTTAAAAAGTTTAATAAAGGACAATAAGAAAAAAGGACCTGAAACAGAGTGGAAATTTAACAGAGTAGAAATCCATTTCAGATTTAGGTGAAATGTGCCACTTTGAATTATTAAGTCTGTAGTTTGCTAACATACATGAACTTGTTTAGTCTGTTAGCTTTGCTGCCCTCACAAAAACTGCCTCAGTCAAGGAAAAAGGAATGCAATTTCCAAGCTGAAGAGATAAGAAGGGCCCCTTGAACTTTGAAACTAAGGCAAGAGATGGACAGGATGACCAGAGAGTTTTCTCTATACAAGGACTAGTTGCAAGCTGTAATGTTGTCCTGGTTTAGGGCAAATTTGTTAAAGAATCTGCAAAGGAGGGCCCCTCCAGAAAGCAAAACCCACACGGCCCCTCCGCCCAACCGGTTCGGGAAAAAATTCCTTGGAGAGAGGTGGAAAGAACCTGTTTATTTCACAGGCACAGCACCCCCCAGCACACAAAATGAACAATACCAGATGACACGGCTCTGAGAAAGATGACAAAATCAGAAAGTCTCTTTTGGGGGTGGTTGCTCTGCTCTCAGTCCCTCCGGCGCTGGGCCAGCTGCTGCAGCCGAACGGTGTTCCCGGGTCCCAGTCCGGAGCAGGTTCGAGATGGTCACAGAAACAGGAGAGGAGAAACAGTCCAGGAAGGGATGTGGACTGTTTAGCTAGAACTAGCTAATAAGCAGAGGCCAAAGCAGAGCAGAAGCAAGAGCAGAAAAGAGAGCAAGCAAAGCAGCACGCTGAAGCAAGAAGTGAAAAACAGCCCTATGTACTGCTTGTCTCTGTGTCCCTGATAAGAGAAACCCAAACAAAACTTCCACTCTTCAGAGCCGGTCTTAAAGGCACAGAACAGATGAATGGGGATACAAGCATCATAACGTCACCCCAGGACAAATGTGAAAAAGCTTTTGTGTAACTAATGCGATAGATGAGTAATGCGATGATTGACTCTCACAATTAAAAGGCAAATATCATGTATATATGTTAAGAAAAGCTTTATAGATTAACAGTTATGTTGTACCCCCTTGTGTTGTTATCAGGGGACTGCCTGGGTTTGGGACATTTGGGAGGGTCGGCTTGTCACTATGTCAACACCTGACCTCCAAATAAGATTTAAGGAAGTAAACTCCACCACTGGACAGAGAAGAAAGAGTTGATGGACAAAACTTTATGAGGGCCAAAAGGGTTAAAAGGCAAAACCTCCATTGTGTAGACGAGCACATGGTAGGAAAAATCCTTTGCTCCTGGCACCATAATGATTTCTCTATTCAGTCTTCTGTTGTATTTTTGATAAGGTTTAATAAACCTTTCTACATTTTTGGAAGTGAGTAGCATCTCTCACACTTAGAGAGAGCATCTCTTACACTAACAGTGTAAGGGCATCCACTGACTGACCTCTCCAAGTAATAAGATAACACTGACACAAGACAGAGCACCAGAGGAGGTTGGGAATGAGTTTGATAACTCCTCTTATCTGAAAAGTGTGAAACAACAGGGATGAAATAATGGGAAGGAATAAAATTTATTGACTTGATCTCAGGGTGTCATACAGATAAGCCAGGATGGGAAACCAAGAAGAGCCCCTGCAATATCAAAAGCTCTCAGGAATGTTTAAATAATGTATAAGCTAATGAATATGCATGTAACTCCAGCAATGTATATAGAGAACATGATTTTAAGTTTTTTCCGGTGCTCTTTGGCAGTTTTTCAAAAGCACCCCAGTGCTGGAAATATTGTCCTTCTTTTATCCTATTATTATTAAACTTTTAAAAATTCTAAGGAGCGAACTCTGTTTTCAACAGAGGCTTCTACCTCCGTGATAATCTGTGTGACTTTTATAGTCATAAAGAGAAGTGTCTTCAGTCAATGATATTTATTTTTCTTTTATCTCTTCCCACGTCTGCTCTCCATATCATGATGTTGATTCTTGGCCAGGCTGCAGACCTTTTGGCACCATGAGATGACCCCTTGCTGGGCCTTTGACCCACCTGGGTTCTCTCTCCCATCTGTACCTGCCATCTGTGGTAGAGAGAGGAGGGGGGAGGAAGTCCTGCCACACCTGGTAGAAAAACACCTTGGGAAGAAACTTTCATTCCCTTCCCCTGGGACAGAGGCAAACAAACCTGACTAAACTTTAAAAATAAAAAAAATTTAAACCTGGTATATTTTCCAACACCGTCCCTGCAGGAGATACACTGGTGTTGGAGGTCCATGGCTGGACCTTGTCTATGTTGCCTGAGAATTGCTCATGCTGCAAGGTGTTTTCAATCAAGACAATGAGACAGTTGGCATGAAAAGTGCCTGAAGTGGCATGAGTAGCTGAATTCAGCCGAGTCAAAGAGATCTCTGCTGTGTCTCTCCTTCATGTAATCATAGAATGGGTTGGGTTGAAAGGGATCTTTTAAGGTCATCTAGTTCAATCCCTGTTACAAACCAGTTTAACACAAAAGACCGAAGGAAACTAAGTCTTTGTGACTAAAACGGATCGGACCCAGAAAGGTTCAAAATATAGCCAAAAAACATTATTAAAATCAAATGAGGTTAGATGTTGGTGCAAAAAAAAACTTGATATATTTTATTTTATAGTAAAAGAGGCAAAGAGAAAAAAGAAAAGAAAAGAAAAGAAAAGAAAAGAAAAGAAAAGAAAAGAAAAGAAAAGAAAAGAAAAGAAAAGAAAAGAAAAGAAAAGAGAAGAGAAAAGAGAAAAGGAGTTGTGCATGGGGGGACAAGGAGAGAGTGACAGTGGTGTGAGAAATGACTGCTCAGTTTAAAAATTTTAAAAGTTTATTAAACCTTAATAAAAACAAAACAAAAGGACTAAATAAGGAAAAATAGGCCTGGGAGCCTCTCTCGTGGTTGCCTACCACATGGCTGGCTCCTCTTCAAGATGGGCGCTTTGCCTTTTATATCTCTAGCCCCTCTTAGAGCCTTGTCAGTCAACTCCTTCCTTGCTGTCCAGTGGTAGATGTCACTTTCTTACATTCTGACTGGAGGTCAGGTGCTGCCATAGTAACAAGCCAACCTTCCCAAATGTCCAGATTACCAAGACCATCCCACGATAACACCTACTAGGGGGACCACATTGCAGTAACATAACTATACATTTATAAAACTTCTTTTAGCATACATATAATGTTCATCCCTTAATTGTGAGAGCCAACCATTTACTCATCTATAACAGGGGTTAAATAGAAACATGTCACCCTTCTGGGGGTCCCAACAACATCTTGTTGTTCCCATCCATCTGGTCTTCTTGGTGGTGAGAGTCCCCCACTGCCCACTGCCCCCACAAAGTATAGAATCCCATGGATTAATATATGTTTGGGCCAGGTGGGAATGCCCACCTGCCTCCCCTGGGGAGGACAAGTTTGACACTGTCTCTTGCAACACTGTGGATCTGTTGCATCAGGCTGCAGTGCTCTGGTGCAGGGTCTGGAGACCCCTTTGTGGTGGGGCCTTTGATGGGCCATGACACCCCATCTGCATCCTTGTGGATGCAGCTTTTCCTGGGATGAAGGGGCCCCACAGTTGAGGTCCTCCGCACAGTGGAGGATGGGTGTTCACTGCTCTGAACCAGAGACTTCATTACACACCCAAAACCTCTCTTCCTCCCCCACACCCTTTGGTGTGAGAGTCTGTGCAAGCCTGGCAGCTGTTAGTCCCAGGACTGTGCTCTCCACCCTGAAGGTGCTAAGCTTGATCCCTCTGTGAATGTATTCTTCTCCGAAGTTACTTTATCTTATCTCCATCAACAAACAGTCCAGGGCTTCATTCAGTGTTTTGGTGTTTTTCTCTGCAGCTTTTGTACAGTTTTGCTATAATAGGCAAAAGTCCTTAATGAAAATGTTTAAGCCATAAATTATAACATTCCGTTTCTGACAAACCCTCTCAGCAATGAGCAGGGACATCTTCAACTAGATCAGGTTGCTCAGAGTCCCATCCAACCTGGCCTTGAATGTTTCCAGGGATGGGGCATCCACCACCTCTCTGGCCAACCTGTGCCAGTGTTTTACCATCCTCATCATAAAAAAAGTATTCCTTATATCTAGTTTGAATTTACCCTCTTTTAGTTTAAAATCATTACCTCTTGTCCTATTGCAACAGGCCTTATTAAAAAGTCTGTCCCCATCTGTCTTATAAAACCCCTTTAAGTACTGAAAGGCCACAATAAGGTTTCCCCTGGAGCCTTCTCTTCTCCAGGCTGAACAACTCCAACTCTCCAACAAGTCCATGCCTTCCTTTTACTGAGGACTCCAGTGCTAATCATTAGTCAGTCTAAACTGGGATGGAAGGTGGAAAATGTTGAGAAGATACAGGCTGAAGAGATTATTTTGATGATGATGGCTAAACCCTGGCAGAGGTTTTCCAAAGAAGTTGAGGAAATATCATTCTTGGGGAGATGCCAAAACAAAGAGTGCACAAGGTTGTGGAGCATGGGAACTGCAGAGCTCTGTTTGGAGTTGGTGTTGAGTGGAGGTCACTTCTCCCTACCCCAAAGGCTTGTTGTCACTGTGCTCCTGAGACAAGAGGCACCAACATGCTTTTTTGCTACAGGTCTTTATCTTCTGTCAAATAAATAAATTAATAAATAGTTAAACACTCTTGTCAAATTAAATAGAATAAATGAGTAGTCAGTGGAGGCTCAGGGTCCATGACTGTTCTTGTGGTGGATCTAGCCACTGATTGTGGAGGTGGGAGGATAGGGATGGGAATGGGGCAGTGGTCCAGAAGCGGTGATGGTGGCATGGGTGGAGCTCTGCGTGTTGGTCAGGGCAGTTGGGCTAATCACACATGATATGGGTGTGGTTGAGGAGATGGAAGCAGGTGTGAGCTTCTAGGCAGATGTGGTCTCAGGCATAGGGTCTGTGATGGTGGGTGCAGAGGAAGTCCTGGATGCACCTGTGAGAAACAGCACTCACTTTTAAAATTTCAAAGGTTTATTAAACCTTAACAAAAAAATACAACAAAGACTGAATAAGGAAAAATTACAACGCTGGGGAGTCTCCATGACTAGCAGCCATATGCTGGTTTACAAAATGGATGCTCTGCCTTTTATATCCTAAGCCCCTCCAAAGTTTTGTCAATCAACTCCTCTGCCATCCATTGGTGGAGATCACGTTTTTACATCTTGATTGGAGGTCAGGTGTTGTCATGTTGTGCCTCCTAGTAATAAGCTAGCCCTCCCCAAATGCCTTGACTACTGCAGCTATTACAAGGAGGAGGGGAAAGAAGACTATGGGAGGACATATTACAATAACATTACTATATATCTACAAAACTTGTCTTAACATATACATAATATTCATCTCTTAATTGTGAGAGCCAACTATCACATTATTCATCTATAACACACCCAAAATATTTGTTGATGCTGAGCAGCAGGTTGCAGGGCCTTTTGCCTTCAAAGAGTATGCCACTGGCTGGCACATACTGCTCAAGCTGCTGGATGTGGTGCTGGACGTGATGCCATATCTTGCCATCCCAGTGGTGGTGGGCAGGGCTGTTTGGGGTCCTGAGGATGGTGAAGAGTTTCTGGAGGATGCAGAGTGTGGTAGCAGCAGTTACTGTAGGTGTGGAGGAGGATTTTGGGGAAGAGAAAGGGTGCCTGCTGGTGGTGGCAGGGCTGTGGCATGCTAGGAGCCATGGCCTGAAGGAGCTGGAGGCTGTCCCAGGGGAAGGTGGTGTTGCAGAGACACGGGTGATGGTGAGGCCTGGCAGGAGCACCAGGGTACCATATCACAGGCAAGGCTGTAGGTCTGTGAGCACAGCCTAGGTGAGGCTGTGAGTGCTGGGTGTGTGAGCCTGGTCAGGCTTGGTGGTGATGTGGGTTGGTGCTATGCTTTGGGTGCTGCCATGTGAGCAGCTTTATGTGGTGTCATGGCTTTCCTTTCCTTGCTTTCTGAGGGCAACAGGTTTCCCGCTGTGGTTTTCAGTTTTTGCTGTTGGCTGTGGTGGTCTTCAGGAAGTGCATTGGTGGAGTGGCTGTGCTTGGGGAGGGTAGTGGTGTGTTGGGAGCAGGTTGGCTGTAGTGGTTCAGTGGGGGATGTGAAAGTGTTGGGATAGCAACATGTGGGGCAGTTTTACTGCTGGTGGTTTTTTGTGATTTCTCCTTTCCCTCCCAAGTGAGCTCTGATGCCTATTGTGTTCCACTGAATTTCCCTTCCTGCCCAAGTCTCTTTTCCTTATGAAATATGCCAGTGTTGGTTGTGATTTGTTTATTTTTTCATTTTGGTATATTTGTCATCTTTGTGTCAATACATAATTTTTTTACATTTTGGATGATTTGTAAAATACATATTTCTTGGCAATCTCAGGGGCTCTCCAAGTCCAGACATCATTTGAGGGGGTAGCTCTGGGCACTTGAGCACTGTCAGGACTAAAAGCGGTTTACTTGTCTCAAAATACTGTCAAAGAGGGAAGTTCCCATAAGATAAACCACCACAACAGGCACAGATGGCAAACAAGAAGGCATTAATTCCAGGCCTAAATGGAGGTTTGGAATTAGTACACCAGACAAAATTCCACTGGACTGTGGTAACTCCCCCAGATTATATACTGGGCATGATGTTCTGTGGTATGAAATATCCCTTTGGTCAGTTTGGGTCACCTGCCCTGGCTATGCTCCCTCACAGCTTTTTGTGCATCTGCCCACTGGCAGAACATGAGACACTGAAAAGCCCTTGACTCAGGGTAAGCACCACTTAGCAACAACCAAACCATCAGTGTGTTATCAACACTGTTCTTATATTAAATCCAAAGCACAGCACTGTACCAACTACTAAGAAAAAATTAACTGTATCCCAGATGAAACCAGGACAGTATCTACCTCTTATTCCATACCATTTGCATCATACCAGGTCCCACACTTCCCAATATCCCATCACCTTTCCTATTTTTTGATAGCTATACAGACAGATATCATTCCCTTAGTCTATGAAACATCCCTATAAAAGTTCATTGAGTTAATTTAGTCCATGACTTTGGGGTCCATCTGTCCTAACAGTCTTTCAGGCAGAAAAGATGGTGAATAGTGTTGGATTGTTGCATGTTGAAGCCAGTTCTGATTCCATCACCACTGCACTTGTTCTGGTTTATGAAAGTTCATTCTTCATTAATGTGCAAATCAGAGGGAAGTCAGGTTCATTTTTCCAGAATGGATGTGGCAAAGATGGATGTCATAAGGTACCCAGCGTGATGATGCATATAGCTGCCACAGAGGTGATAATACACAGTGTTGTTAGCGTTCAGAAACACATAATCACGAGAATGATTATATGTAGGTGCTTTTATTGAAGAGCTCTGGGTGTCAGGGGTACAAACCCAAATCTGACTCCAACATGGGTTCGGAATGAACATGTTTTTATATTCTATCATTATATAACTTTCATGTTAATTATTAAACTTATATTGTTCTATTGTATACATAGATTTCATCCAAGCATGGGCTCCTCGTGGCCCCCCTCAAACTTCTAACACAGTTTCTCATGATTCTTCCTACAATTAAACAATAATTATATTTAATTACTAAACAATCATCACATCTAACTATTATATCATTTATCATATACTGCTTACGCAGGTGCAATTTCACATGATCTGGCAAACACAAAGCCTAACATTTTCAGAGTCTATTTTTAAACTTTTTCCAGGGCCCCACTAAGTCTAGCTTCTTTCTAATTCCCTGAATCTTATGATTTTAAAACGTTTTACTATCAGTGTTATATGGTTATTAACACCATACAGTTTAATTAATTGGCAATTCTCACCCCAAATCAAATTCCCTTGAGGCACACACAGACTTCCCCATCCTCCCATATTACCCACCAAGCACACCTAGGTCCTTGAGTGAAAGCAATCCCATGGATGGGTTTGCCTTTGCCTGAGGTAGGGATAAGCCAGACTTTTCCTCAGCTTATTTTTAATGTGCACTACAGGAACTTCATCTCCTTGTACAATACGTAAAAGTTTTGATTGGGCAGGGCCAGCCTGATTGGCAAATCCTCTGGTGTTGACTAACCAGGTTGGTTTTTGCTAAATGTGTATCTCAATGTTTGAAAGTCCCACCACTCATTGCTCTTGGTGTAGTCTTTAACAGTCCATTACATTGTTCAATCTTTCCAGAGGCTGGTATGTGATAGGGAATGTGATACACCCACTCAATGGCATGTTCTTTGGCCCAGGTGTCCATGAGGTTGTTTTGGAAATGAGTTTCATTGTCTGATTAAATTCTTTCTGGAGTAACATGTCTCCATTAGATGTGCTTTCCAAGACCCAGGATAGTGTTCTGAGCAGTGCCATGGGGCACAGGGTATGTTTCCAGCAATCTTGTGGTTGCTTCAACAATTGGAAGCACATGGCGCTTGCCTTGGCAGACCACCCCCTATTTATATTTCAGCCATCATCCTCCATAGCAAAGAGGTTTTAACCACTTGGCCTGCTTAATTGCAGCATGTTTCACATACCTGGATAACCTGTGCGATAGTGTCCACTGTCAAGTCCACCCCTTGATCACAAGCCCATCTATATGTTGCATCTTTTCCTTGATAGCCTGAGGTGTCATGGGCCCACTGAGCTAGAAATAATTCACCCTTATGTTGCCAATGGAGAGCCACCTGAGCCACTTCAATCCCAGCAGCCCAATCCACCTGCTGGTTGTTCCAATGTTCTTCAGTGGCCTGACTCTTGGGTACATGAGCATCTATGTGATGTACCTTTTCAACCAGGTTCTTGTCCTGGTTCAGGGCAATTTTGGGAGAGAACCTCCAAAGGGGTTCCTCTAGAAAAGCAGATTCAATTGACCCCTCCCCTAACTGGTTCGGGAAAAAATACCTCCTTGGTGAAAAGTGTAAAAAACTGTTTGTTAAACAATAAAACCTGAACAGTATTAAACAATAAAACCTCTTGCTTCTCCAAAAGAGATGAAAAACTCAGAAAAGTCCCCTCCCTGGGTTGCAGCTTGGCTCACTCAATCTCTTATCAGTCCCTCCGGTGCTGGAAATGTTGCGGCCCAGGCCCAGTCTGGTGGGTCAGAGGTGCAAGCTGCTGGTGCTCTTCTGGGTGTTCAGTCCAGAGCAGGTTAAGCAGGTCCAAAGAAAAAGAGAAAAAAAAATACAGTCCAGGGAACTTCTTTGCCTCAGCTAGATTAACTAAAACAAAGGAGAGCTCTGTCCCTTTGTCTGTCCATCTGCAGACAACAACAGTCCAGGAGCAGGAATGCGGAGGAGTGAGTGCAGTTTCTGAAAACAAACTGCTCGCTTCTTTTCTCCCCCCTTCACTATCTGGAACAAGTCTTAAAGGTGCAAAACTTATTATTCAGCATAAACAGAACAGACAATTGGGGATAAAAATATCATGCAGTCAACCCAGGACAGTTCTCCACCTAGGCAGCAATATTTTTCCATAATGCAGCAGCCCAGATGGGTTCGCCCCTGTGCTGCCAGTTGTTGCTTCCATTGCTGCAACCACCCCTACAGGGCATTTGCCACCATCCATGAATCAGTATAGAGAAAAAGTATTGGACATTTCTCTCGTTCAGCAGTGTTTAAGGCCAACTGGATGGCTTTCACCTCTGAAAACTGATGGCAGGATCCATCAATAAAGAAGGCATATTGCTTCTCACTTTCTTGTTTTTTATTATATAGTGGGGCCTCTTCAGCACATGTCACCTCCTCCTCTGGTGACATTCTGAAACCTTTGCCTTCTGGCCAGTTCATGATCACTTCCAAGATTCCTGGATGACTGGGGTTCCCTATTGGAGCTTGTTGTATGATCAGTGTGACCCACTTACTCCATGTAGCATCAGCTGCAGGATGTGCAGAGGAGACCCCTCCTTTGGACATCCTGCCCAGCACTGGCAGTTGGGGTGCCAGGAGGACCTGTGCTTCAGTGCCAATCACTTCCAAAGTTGCTTGGACCCCTTGATAAGCTGCCACTATATCCTTTTCAGTTGGAGTATATAGGGCTCCAGGTCCCCAACTCCAAAACCCCAGGGGTCAACCTTGAGTCTCTCCTGGTGCTTTCTTCCAGAGGCTCCAGGAAGGATCATTCTCCCCAGCTGTGGTGTAGAGCACATCTTGTCCTGTCCTGACTGGCCCAAGGGCCTACAGCATGAACTGTCTCGTCTTTGATTTGTTCAAAGGCTTTTCATTGCTGAGGCCCCCATTTGAAAACATTCTTCTTCTGGGTTACTTGGTAGAGAGAGCTTATTATATTTTGGAATGTGCATTCTCCAAAAGCCTACAGTGCCTACAAAAGCTTGTGTTTCTTGTGAGTTGGTGGAGACATTGCTGTTTTGTTGATCACATCCACTGGTATCTGGCAACATCCATCTTGCCATTTTATTCATAAAACCTGGATCTCTTGGGCAGGTCCCTTGACCTTACTTTGCTGCATTGCCCCACACAATGATATCATCAATGTATTACAGGTGTTCCAGAGCTTTACCCTGTTCTAGTGCAGTCTGGATCAGTCCATGGCAGATGGTAAAGCTATGTGCCCATCCCTGGGGCAGTCGATTCCAGATGTACTGGATGCCCCTCCAAGTGAAAGCAAACTGTGACCTGCACTCTGCTGCCAGGATTGAGAAAAACACATTAGCGATATCAGTTGTAGCACCATTTGGCTGCCTTTGACTCCAGCTCATATTGCTCCAACATGTCTGGCACAGCAGCATTCAGTGGTGTGATTTCATTCAGGCCATGATAATCCACTGTCAGTGTCCATTCTCCATTAGACTTTCGCACTGGCCATGTGGAGCTTTTAAAGGGTGAGTGGATCCTGCCGATCATTCCTTGGGTCTCCAGTCGATGAGTCAGCTTATGGATGGGAATCATGGAGTCTCAGTTGGTGTGATATTGCTGCTGGTGCACTCTTGGCACCTGTTGTTCTTCAATCTTCAGCAACCCCACAACTAGAGTCCTCCAAGAGACTGGGCAAGGTAGGCAGCTGATAACTTTCCTCTGTCTCTAGGGCAGCTATACAGAAAGCCAACCAATACCCTTCTGGGTCCTTGGAATACCCTCTCCTGAGATAGTCTATGCCAAGGATGAACAGAACCTCTGGGCCAGTCACAGTGGGGTGCTTTTGCCATTCATTCCCAGTCAGGCTGATTTCAGCCTCCAATACAGTCAACTCTTGGGATCCCCCTTTCACTCCAGAAATACAAATGTGTTTTGCCCCTTTATAGAATCATAGAATATCCCAAGTTGAAAGGGACCCACAAGGATCATCAAACTCCAACTCCTGGCCCTGCACAGGACACCCTCAAGAGTCACATCATGTGTCTGAGAGCATTGTCCAAACATTTCTTGAACTCTGGCAGGCTTGGTGCTGTGATCACTTTCCTGGGGAGACTGTTCCAGTGCTCAGCCACTGTGATACATGAAGGGATGAGACCCACCAGCAGAGACTATGAATCTGAGACTTATTTGGAAGCACCAGCATATATATCTTTACTCCTAAGAGCTTTTTTTTTGGTTACAGCTTACAGACGCAATCACAGTTCTACAAAAATCTGTCCTCTTGACATTTTCCATTGTTCTCTCCAAAGCCATGGTAAATGAACACAAAGAGTGTACAGTTTTATGTTGAAGTAGAAGTAGAGACTCGTTTGTCCAGTTCTGTCTCAAGTAGATACGTTTCTGCTGCTGATGCAGGTGCTTCTGTTGCTCTCTGTTTAACTCTTTCCTTACACCAACACCTGTTGCCCCAACAAACCACCCTCTGGGTGAAGAACCTTTTCCTAGTATCCAATCTAAACCTCCCCTGACACGGCTTCATGCCATTCCTTCAGGTCCTGTCACTGGTCACCAGAGAGGAGAGATCAGTGCCTGCCCCTTGTGAGGGAGCTGTGTAATGTGGTCTCCCATCAGTCTCCTCCAGGCTAAACAGACCAAGTGACCTCAGACACTCCTCATACAACTCCCTCTCAAGGTCCTTCACTATCTTCACAGCCTTCCTTTCGATGCTCTATAATAGCTTTATATCTTTCTTATACTGTGGTGCCCAAAAATGTACACAGTACTCAAGATGAGGCCACACAAGTGCAGAGTGGAGCGAGACAATCACCTCCTTTGGCTGGCGATGCCTTGCCTGATGCCCCCCAGGACACGGTTGGCCCTCTTGCCTGCCAGGGCACACTGTTGACTCATATTCAACTTGCCATAGCATGATGATATTAGGGTACACTGTGCACTGGTATCTACTAGAGGCTTATACTCTTGTGGGTCTAACGTTCCAGGCCATTGGATCCACATAGTCCAGTAAACCCAGTTGTCCCTCTCTTCCTCCTGGCTAGAGTCAGGGCCTCACTAATACTGATTACAGGATTCTCTAGTTCTTGTAGAAATGGATTAAAACTTGGTTCCATTGAATCAGTAGTGAAATCAGCCCTTCCATTCTGCCTGGGAATCTGCCCACTGGAGCATCAACTTTCCTGGATGAACCCAGGATTGCGTTGTGATTGTTTTTCCCTGCAATTCCTGCCCCTGTGCCTCTAGAGTCAAAGTAGGTTTTCCATCCCATTTCCTCATGCCTTCTCTGTGGTTCCACAAGTAAAAGCACAGGGTATCCCATGGTGTGTACCTGTCGTAGTTGAGATGGAGACAATACAAAGCAACACTCCTAACCTGTTTTTATTATAGCATGTATGTATTTTATACATTCTTACAAAACTCTTAAGTTTACACTGTACTCATTGGTCAGGAAAGAAAAACAAAGTGCTTATTGGAATAGACAGTTGCATGTTTCTCTTATTTATCCTTTTCTCTTGGTTTCTATGTCAACGACCTTGGTAGGAAATTCTTTCAGGGGTAAACATGGATCCTCTTATCAAACTTCTCTTTGGCTCACAGAAGTTGCTGTAAAACTTCTTCCACATGTACCTTCTGAATACTCTCTCAAGAATGAAAGAACACCTGCTCTCAGTTCCTGAATGTAGTGGTTTGACCTTGTCTGTGTGCCAGGTGTCCATTAAGCCGCTCTATCACTCCTCAGTGGGACAGGGGAGACAATAAGATGGAAAACAACTCATAGGTTGAGATAAAGCAGCTTACTAAAGCAAAGGAACAAAAGTGAAAGTTTGCATGTGCATAAGCAAAGGAAAAAGTTAATCTCTACTTCCCATCATCAGGTGATGTTCAGACACTTCCCGGGAAGCAGGGCTTCAGCATATGTAGTGGTTGCTCCAGAAAGCAAACATTGTAAAATAACTAATGCCCCCCATTCCTCCTGTCTCCCTTAGCTTTATATTTCTGAACTGATGTCATATGATATGGAATATCTCTTTGGTTAATTTGGGTCATCTAGCCTTGTTGTGTCCCCTCCTGGGATCTTGCTCACTCCTAGTCTCCTTGATGGGGGAAGGAATGTTAGAGATACAGTACTTCTCAGCAGTAGCCAAAACTCTGGTGTGTTCTCAACACCCTTCCAGCTACCAAAGCAAAGCACAGGAGTGAGGGGTGCTGTGGAAAAATGAACTCCATCTCAGTTAGACACAATACACTGAGATATGGGCCCAAAGAGAGAGAAGTACAAACAGTTGAGGAGGTTGCTGGAAAACACTGATGACAACTTTCTGACACAAGGGGTGGAGAAACCAACAAGCTACTTAACCTTATACTAATAAACAAGAAAGGCCTTGGCTGCAGTGACCATTAGGTTGTGGAGTTCAGTACTGAGCAAGGAGGATGCAGGGCAGCATGTAAGATCACAACCATGGACTTCAGGAGAGCTGACTTAGGCCTCCTCAAGGATCTTCTTGAAGAATCCCATGGGAATGGGCCCTGCAAGGAAAAGGAGTCCAAGAGTGCTGGTCAATATTCAAGCACCACTTCTTCCAGGCTCAAGAATGATGTATCACAATCAGCAAGAAGTCAGGCAAAGGTGGCAAGAGACCTGCATGGATGAATAACGAACTCCTGTCACTACGCAAGCATAAGCAGGAAACACACAGGAGATGGAAGCAGGGTCAGGCCACTTGGAATGAATATAGAGAGGCTGTCAGAGTAAGTAGAAGTGAGATGAGGAAGGCCATGGCCTATCTGGAATTAAATCTGGCCAAGGATATTAAGGACAACAATAAGGGCTCTTTCAAATACAACAATAACAAAGGGAAAACCAGCTATAATGTGAGCCCATTACTAAATCCATGGGGGACCTCAGTAACAGAGGATGCAGAGAAGGCAGAGTTACTGAATGCTGCCTTTTTATCAGTCTGCACTGACAAGACCAGCCCTCAGGGATCTCTGACCCAGGAGAGCAGGGTAATGAAATGGTGGGAGGAAGACATTCCCTTGGTCAAGGAGGATTGGGTCAGAAAATACCTAGGCAAACTTGACATCCACAAGTCCACAGGCCCTGACAGAATGCATCCGGGAGTTCTGAGAGAGCTGGCAGACACCATAGCAAAGCCACTCACAAAATCATCTTTGAAAAGTTGTGGAGATCAGGAGAGGTGCCTGAGGACTGGAAGAAAGTAAATGTCACCCTGATCTTCAAAAAGAGCAAGGAGGAGGACCCAGGAAGCTACTGACTAGTCAGCCTCACCTCAATCCCTGTAAAGGTGATGGAGCCCTCAATCTGGAGGCCATCTCTACACATATGGAGGACAAGGTGGTTACCTGGAGCAGTCAACATGGATTCACTAAAGGGAAGTCATGTTTGACTAGCCTGATTGTCTTGTACAATGAAAAAACTACCATGATGGATGAGGGGAGATCCATGGATATTGTCTACCTGGACTTCAGCAAGGCATTTGACACTGTTTCTCACAACATCTTCATAGGCAAACTCTGGAAGTGTGGACTGGATGCGTGGACGGTAAGGTGGGTTGAGAACTGTCTGAAGGAGGCCTGTCACTCATGATGTCCCCCAGGGTTCCATACTGGGTCCAGTATTGTTTAACTTATTAATCAATGACTTGGCTGAAGGGGCAGCTGCCTCCTCAACAAGTTTGCTAACAACACAAAGCAGGGAGGAGTTGCTGATACTCCAGAGTGTTGTTCTGCCCTTCAGAAGAACCTTGACAGGTTGGAGAGATGGACAGAGAGGAACCATCTGAAACTCAACAAAGGCAAGTGCAGGGTCATGCACCTGGGGAAGAATAACCCCGTGCACCAGCACAGGGTGGGGGCCGACCTGCTGGAAAGCAGTACTGTGGAGAAGGACCTAGGCATCCATGAGCCATCAGTGTGCCCTTGTGGTCTATTGAAGTCCGGCTCGCTGCAATCCCAAGTCTGGTCCAGCTGGGGGGACAGTGGCATAAATAGAGGAATGGGTACAATGAATTTACCCAAAAAATCCACTTTAATAGCAAAAAAACAAACGCAGAAACTGCACAGTCTGAGGGGCAAGATCCAAAGACTGGAGGGTGTGGCGAACGTAACAAAATATAGGGATATTCTGAGGGTAAGGGTCCAATCACAAACGTGAACTCAGGACATGTGAGAGTCTGTCAGAATTTTCCCTCATCTGCCTCACGATCATCCTTGGGAGACCACTGAAGAGAAGACCCCCCCCGTCTATATCTGGCTCTGAAGGGGAAAAGTCACACGCCATGGGCCCTGAGACCTGAAAGCTCAGTGTTAAGCTATTGTTTTCACAAATGTGTTTGCTGTATGCTAAGAAGGGGGCACCATGCCCCGTTTGCAACAATAGCAGCTCTGGAAGCTGTCCCACCTCTCGGCCTGGCAGGACTTCTCCTGAGTTTCAGGTGGTCTCCCACAGAAGACCCTCACCTGTATTACAACCACCGTGACAGACAGACGGAGATGTGAGAAGCTTCTCCACCAAGGACTGAGACATGAAACTCCTAAAAGGCCCCTCTGCTCCTTCCAAGGACTGGGACTGAAACCCCCAGCCCAGGGGAGGTGTGTGGGAGAGGCAAGCTGACTGAAGAGAGATGTTTGCCTGCAGGTTGTGACCACTGGAGCAAGAAAACAATGGCTCTCGCTTACTGCTGAGAACATGGACTACCTGTTACATCTGTTCCCTATTTTTAACCTGTTTCCCCCCTCACAATTTTCAGTAATAAAAACCTCTGAGGTAGCTAGAGCCTTCGAGATCTCCCCAGCGTAGCAGACGGACCCTCGGCTGGACTGGACTAAAGGACTTCGTCTCTGCGTTGGTAGCTATATCCCCTCTCCCCCTCTCTCTCTCTCTTTCTCTCTTTCCCTCTGTTTTTCTCTCCCTTAATCCCTCTATCGCATTTTTGCTGTGGTTATTTCAATAAAATTGCATTTGATTTGATTATCACTGCAAACCCCCTTGAACCGTGTTGGTTTTTGCACTCTGAGATCATTCCTACGAACCATCAGGTCATCTGTCCACTAGGACAGACCCTGACAGGACATAACCTTATATGTGACATGTTCCGAACCAACTGAGAACAAGAACCAGAATCATGACAATATAGAATAGTTCCATTAACATACCATCAACATACTAATTTCCATGACCACACTCTTCTCACCATGACCAGACTAGATATCTCCCTTTCAGTACTCTGCTTCCCATGGTCTCAGCTTGATGCCTTCTGTATATGCTACCAAGACTAAACCACTATTCATCCCAGCCAGATGCATTTCCACAGTGGCCAAGAAGGTCAATGGGATCCTGGGGTACATTAGGAAGAGCTTTGCCAGCAGGTCAAAGGAAATGATTCTGCCCCTCTACTTAGCCCTGGTGAGGCACATCTTGAGTTCTGTGTCCAGTTCTGGGCTCCTCAGTACAAGAGAGACATGGAGCTCCTGGACTGAGTCCAGCAGAAGGCTACAAAGATGATTAAGGGACTGGAGAATCTCTTATGAGGAAAGGCTGCGGAAGTTGGGCCTGATCAGTCTTGAGAAGAGACAACTGAGAGGAGACCTCATTAATGTATATAGTATGAGAAAGGAGGTTTCAAGAAAATGGAGCCAAGCTCTTCTTGGTGGTGCCAAGCAATAGGACAAGAGGCAACAGGCAGAAACTGATGCACAGGAAGTTCCACCTGAATATGAGGAAGTTCTTTACTGTGTGTGTGACTGTGCACAGGAACAGATTGCCCTGAGAGGTTGTGGAGTCTCCCTCACTAGAGGTATTCAAGAACCATCTGGACACAATCCTGTGCCATGTGCTCTGGGATGATCCTGCTTGAGCAGGGAGGCTGGACCAGATGACACCACTGGTAGTCCCTTCCAACCTTATCCATTCTGTGATATCCCTCCTAATTGCTGGAACTCCTGGATCAGTTTATCGAACAGTTTCTTCACAGCTGAGATGAGGGAGGAAGAAATACTGTCTTCATATTCCCAGAGATGGTGAACCACTTCATCCACTGTTAGTGACGTATTGTCTTTCCAGATTAATGTTGTTAATGGGTTGGCATGCAACGTTGGTGTGCTCTGTACACATTTCCACTTAATGGGTTGTAGTCATTGGATTTTGTCTGGATCTTTATGTAATTACGCATTGTCCAGGTCATAATGAATCATCTCTCACATGGCTAATTCCCTCAGGTGTATGATACCTTTCTCAATTGCAGTCTAGTCTTGGGTGACGTGGAATATCTTCCTTCTAGGGATACCTTTCCATCACACTTGACAGGACTTGCCTCCAGAGACTGAGGGCTTATGTCATTTTTCCCATTGCTTTGTTAATGCCTGCTTCCTTAGCAAGTGATCCCAACTGCTTGACTTCCTTACTCTCTATTTCCAAACTGCTAGCTCTGTTATCTCAGCATCAGAACAGCTAGGCAGTAATAATACACTCACCTGGATGAGAGATGAAATCTTTTAATATCTCCTGCAGCTCATTTAAGGATAGAGATTGAATAGTGGTTACCACTTGTTCTTCCTCTTCCTCCCGTTCCTGTGAATTGCACTTGTGACAATCCTGCTGCTTCACCCTCTTCGCCCTCCCTCCATGTCCTCCATTACTAAGCTCTTTTATGAGCTGACTTCTGTGTACATTTCTTCTGTATAGAGGCAACTGATACTGGCACATGGTGGTTCTCTGGTTAATCTGCAAGGCCTGTCACAGGGGTTGGAGTAGTTGCAGGGCCTGTTGTCTTGTTGTCAGATCCAGAGACCTTCTTGTACCCCTGAGAGTACTGAGTGGTGTTGAGCAGGGGTCAGTAGGCCTGGGCCGGGCCCCAGCATATTGCAGTGATTTGTGTCTCTCTGGAATTGCCAGGGTGACTGTCTTGGTTTGAAAGACAGGTGTCTGCCAAGGAAGGTGGGAACCTCCTTTGGAATGGAAAATATTACCTCCTTCCCTCCAAATTATTACAACATTGAAATGATGGCGCTTTCAGGAAAAGATATGGGAAAAAGAATAACAGTTCTTTACTAGTGTGTGTATATATAAAAAGGCAAACAAACAACAACAATGGCAGCAACAACAAACAGAACCAGAAACCCAGTAACAGCCTTTTTTCGGCCATCAAGCACTTTTCCCTTTGGTGCAGTGATGGTCATAGCCGGCAGGAGGAGTGCTAGTGATTCCGAGTAGGGCAGGGCAAGGTGCAATGATTCCCCCACAGCTGCAGAGGGCGTTGTGGCTTGATCTCAGTCTCCTCTCTACATGCTGTAATGGCAGGCAAGCCAGTAGAAGAGATAGAAAAGGGGTTTCCTTTACAAACCCACAGGGGCAGTTTCTCCCGAGGTCCCTTCGGGTGACAAGATGGGGTTCAGCAGGAATCTCAGAGCAGCAGGCTGGAATGGCAGGGGTGAGCAGACCCTGAGGGTGGCAAACAAAATGAAGCAGAAACTCTGCAGCTGTAGCAGGAACCACAGGGAGGTGGGCAGACACAGGATATCGGGTTAAAGTGTCGCAAAAAATGCGAAGTAGTGGCAGAAGACAGCAGAGCTGGGCAGTGGCAGCCTGGCTCCTGAACGCATCCAGGAGAGGCTCCTTTGGAGGGGTTTGGAGTCCCAGGTTTCCCCTGGGGCACCCAAGTAGATGTTGAGGGTCCTTTTCCACTAAGGTCAGGTGTTAATAAGGTCCCAGTTCAATCACCATTTAACCAAACTTGTTAGGAAAATTAATCCACAAACATCAGAGGTTTGTGTCCAAATAGGAGACAGAGGAGTCCTTTTACTTTATTCGAACAAAGGGAGAGTCCATGGGGCATTCCTCTGGGGTGTCTTAATTTTTGGAGGACGCAGCCTCCTTTTTATCCAAATTTCCTGGCCACATTTCCATTCTCTCTTTCCCCATTGGCTGAGGTACTTGAGAGGTACAGACTTCACAATACGCCTGATACCAAAGATTTCCCTCTGATATATAACCTTCCCTTTTAATTTTTAATTCTTATTGTTATAAATGATCAAATCGTGAGCCAAAATTATCAAAAATTTAGCAAAGATTTATTTATTTGTCTGCAAGACTAAAGTTCGGTCTTCAAAACCACCACAGCCAAAAAGACAGTGTCAAGCCTGGGATCAGCGCCGGGTGAACTCGGATATGACCTCCCGAGTGTCAGAGCGCCCCCTGTTCATGCTTGCGGCTTTGCACAGAGAGGTTTTATACAGTTTATTCTGCCCGAGGCAAAGATGACCAAATTTTCTTTGTGTCTCTTCACATGCATGGCTTTTGCTTTCCATGTGCAGAGGTGGACAAAAGCCTCATCCAGGTGTGCCATTGGTGTCAATCGGCTTCGGAGGAGCTGTGTATTCAGATGTATCAGGGTGGCGTTGCTGACTATCTCGATAGATGCAATCAGCAAGGCAATAATTGCTCTCAGGTGGCTCCCAACAACTCGGGAAACCAACGATCATCATCCTGGAAGATTCTATTCCTACATTAAGGCATCGATCGTTATCTTATCTTGTGTTCGGGAACTAGTTGAATCTAAATAAGACAGCTGTTCTCTGCCAGGGTGGTCAAAAGACATGGTTTGGATTTCACAATATTTTATACCATACATTAATAGCATAAATCATCCCTACCATATATTACAATCCCTCCCCATTTATATCACTAATTTAATTCATGCTTCTTTTATAACCCAAATTGCTAAATTTTTTTTATTTCTACTTCTACCCACCACCATTAAGGGTCTTTCACAAAAAGAGTAACCTTTATTACACTATCCTGTACTCCCCTTGTGGAACACCATGGTACTCAGTATTATTTTCATTCGTTTTCACTCGTTTCTCAAATTTCGCCAATATTTTGGCGGCATTGCTGGCGTACTTCCTTTCTCCCAATCTCATGATCTTAGATGTGTTGCCTCCGGAAGCCACCTCCGGGTCCATGAGCACTATTGCTATTTGCATCCCTTGGACTACAGAATGGATCAGTCTAATAAAATAAGGAATTAGACAGGGCAGGAATAGGATTCCAGCTACTGAACACAGCATGAAGAACATAACTTTGTTCCACCAGGCCCCATCGAACAATCTGTCCCACCATGAAGATTGCAAAATCGAATTCCATTTTTGAATGGGGACATGGGCCACCTTCTTGATTTCGGCTGCCAATCCTCTTATGGTCTCCCCATAATCATCAATCTCAATACAACATTCTGATTCATTGAACTTTCCAGATACTCCCCCTTCTTCAGCTAGCAAATAGTCTAAATCTATTCGATTTTTGTACACAAATGCCCGTACCTGGGTGTGCTGCCGACTAAGTAAATCCAGGGCCTCTGAGGTGTGATTTGATACAATTTCCACCACTGCCTGCAGCCGAATCAGCCTGTTCAGTAGGTAAATACGAGTCCTATACCTGTAGCTTCCATCCTGGGCCCACGTGGCCGGCCCATAATAATCAATTATTCTTGCAGTCGGCCACTCTTCCTCCCCCCAGGTTCTCTTTGCCACTTATCACCAGTATCATCTTTTTAAAGCTTCTCCTCTCCCTCCTCAGGGTCTCGTACAGTGGAGCCCCTAATAGGTTACTCTTTGTTCGAGGGAGAGTAAAGAAGACTGGCCGGATCATGCCTAAAGTGCATGATCCCTTCCACCTTGCGGGTAACTCACTGTATGCCTTCTTCCCACAAATCAAATAAATTCCATCCGGGGCTTTCCATCTGATGTTTATTCTCCCTGGGTCTCCCCAGTACTCTTTCAGGCCCTCCAGGGATTGAATAGGGTTGGCTCCAGGATTTTTGACCCAACACAGTCCTAACCTTTTGTTCCACTTGCAATTTGTCTCGTTCTTCCAGCTCCAGTAACCGAAAGGGGGTTCTGGCTGCCAGACCTTGCTTTTGGTGTTTGAGTTCACCATCAGAGTGGACACACAGGGAGTGTATCCCACCATTTTGGTGTACTCCTTTCCTTCCCGACTGATGCAGATGGTTCCAATCACCCTCTGGTCCAAAATCCATCCCTCAGGCCTCTGTGCCAATTTTGAGGCCCTCAGACTGTCCCATTTCAGAAGCTCTTCTGGAGCCAAACCTTCGCCTTTCCAAGGCCATTTCTCTGCTGACTTCATCCCCCCACAAATCCAGCAATTTGACAATCCTAGTTCGGTTGCAATTTTGTGCATCAGGTCAATGAATAAATTCCTGTCCGGGGAAGGTAATTCCCCATCAGCATATTGTTTCTCCAGTAATTCATACTGGTCTCCCAGAGTTTTTAATCTTTCCCATTCAACTCGTTTCATCCTCATTTCTGACTCCCTTCGTTTCAGTTCCTGAGTTATTTCTCTCATTCTTCCCTCAGGATCCTCACCAACTTTATTTCTCACGAAACAGACCACCCGGTCATATTACAGGCACACCCTATCATCATTCACCTATGCCAAATCCAATATGATTGGTTGTCGGTTCAAGGTAAATTTACTATCAAATTTAGCATTTCTTTCCATCCAATACATTTTCCCATTCATCGTGCATATCCCCAGCCTCGCATTGTCATAACACAATGGATTCACCTGGTGATATGCGACAAAGATCGATTCCGTCTTCCCCCCAACCTGCATAGTTCGGTTGCATTGGTTAAAAATGAGGATTGACAATATTTCTGCATTTTGTTTCCATATCTGGTGTTTGTGCTCATCTGACAGCCCGTTCCTTAGCCCTACCTCGGGATTGATACACCAAATCCCTGTTTCCAATTCACACAATTTGACCCTTGTGCCGTTTTTCCAACAGTACCTGCCAGGATCCTTCAGACATTATTCCGGGGCTTGGTATGCTGAGGATCTCCCGTCCCCTACAACTGGGACCCCTGAGTGCAATTTCCACACTCATCTGCTGAGCTCTTGTTTCCACCTCTCATTGGGACCTCAGTATGCAGACTATGCATCCCGCACATGGCTAGGCTCAGGCCAATCAGGATTCCCACCAGGCGTACTCCTCCGCCTTTGCCTCCGCCCCCTGGGGTGCCACCAGCGGCGAGGAAGACCATCTTCGCGGCAGCAGGAGTATTCTTCTGGGAACACGTTCTCAGACCTAGCCGCATACCTCCTTTTAAAGGCGCCCCACCGTGACACTCTGATTGCATCAGAACTGCACGGTACTTTGATTGACTTCTGGCACTCTGCATTCAGAATCTCTGCTTTTGATCTAAGCTTTCCACGCACCCCGTTCTGAAAAATTTGAAACCACTCCTGTGAATCTAATTCAATGATTCCGAAATTTGTGGCTAGGGTTAGGATTCGGTCAGTCAGCTCGAGCTCTTCCTCCAGACACTGAGTGCACAGCCCCTTTGGCCACTGTTCCCTTCTACAGTGAACAATAAACACCCCCTGACAATATTCACACTTGAAGTCTACAAATGGATAGCATACACAATCAGACAGTATACAATTTACCCGCTCGCCGTCGGTCATTTACAAAGACATTGGAGTCTGAGTTTCAAGTCGCCTGAGAAAGAAGTGACCCTCCACTCGGGTGCTTCCTCCTGATGCTCGACGTTCTTCACCCTAGAGGCATGTGTCCAGCCTTTCTCTGCCGTCCAACTGGCCATGTCTGTTGTCAAGAGCACAAGAAAGAGACCTTCCCAGTGAGGAGAGAGGGGTACCTCCATCCACACTTTCACAAGCACTCTGTCACCTGGTTGGATTTTGTGGATAGCAAATCCCAGAGGAGCACTCTGAGCAGCTATCCCTTGTTTTCTGAGTTCTTGCAAATTTTTGTTGATTGTAACCGGATACGGTTGAATCTGGCAGTCCTCAAACCTGGGGTGTCCCACCGGCATTCCATGTCTATATGGCATTCCATATAACATTTCAAACTGTGAGAGCCCCATCTCTGAATGAGGCATCATTGGGATATTAAGCAATGCTAAAGGCAGGCATTTCAACCAAGACATCCGAGTTTCTAAAATCAATTTAGATAACTGCACTTTCGAGGTCTGATGCATCCTTTCCACTTGTCCTGAACCCTGGGGATGCCACGGAGTGTGGTATTCCGACCGAATGCCTGGCGCATCAGCCATCTACTTAATAATCTTTGATGCAAAATGTGTCCCTTGGTCCGAATCTAATGCAATTCACCACCCCATATCGGGGTACAATTTCCTCCAACAATTTTTTGGTCACCGTCTGAGCCTTTGCCTATGGGCTAGGACAAGCCTCCACCCAATGAGTCAATTTGTCCACTATCACAAGCACAAATTTGAATCTCCCCACTTTTGGCAACTCTGTGAAATCTACTTGAATTCTTTCAAATGGTCGGCACGCAATTGGGCGACTCCCCAGGGCAGCCTGTTTTGCCCTTGTCTTGTTGATTCTCTGACAAATCGGGCACCCTTGTACGTCTTGTTTGGCCAATTCATAAATTCCATTGCACCCAAAAAATTTCAAAAATTGTTCTGCCAGGGCTTGTGCCCCCCAATGTGTTCGCTGGTGCAGTTTCCACAAAATCCTCCTGGTAAAATCTTTAGAAACTAGTTCTCTCCTGTCAGGTAATCTCCACTTACCTTCTCTCAATTCTCCTCCAATCTTTTCATAACATTCAATCTTCTTTTGGGAGGGCTGAGGAGGATCATCAGGCACCTCAGTCCCTGTGATCTCCGAGGTAGTCAACGTTATCAACGCCATGGTTTTGGCTTCCTGGTCCACCAAATTGTTTTCCCTGGTCCAGAACTGAATCCCCACCTGGTGTCCCTTTACATGGACCAGCCTAATTTCCTCCGGCCCCCTTAGAGCTTCTAAGATTTTCCAGATCAGTTCTCCGTGCATCAGTCCCTTCCCCTCGTGTTGATCAGCCCCCTTTCCTCCCAAATTTTCCCAAAAGTGTGGATCACATCAAAGGCATATCGAGAATCAGTAAAAATTGTTCCCTTTCTCCCTTTCAGTCCCTTCAGGGCCCTCAGAACTGCGTACAGTTCACAAGCCTGTGCCAACCAACTCGCACTCAGGGGACCTGCTTCAATCACCTTTCAGGTCCTTCCATCCACGACTGTGTATCCTGATTTCCTTTTCCCCTCAACTACTCTGCTTGATCCATCCACAAACCACTTCTCTCCTTCATCCAACTCTTCCTCTTCTAAATCCTCCTTGATTTTTGTTTGCAATCCAACCACCTCCATGCAATTGTGAATCAATTCCTCTGAAGCTTCCCCAAACAAAAATTGTGCAGGGTTCTGTGCGGTTGTTGTTCTCAATTCCAAGTCCTCCAAGTGAATCAAAATGGCCTCATACTTTAACAACCTTGCATCAGTGAGCCATTTGTCTTCCTTCTGCTGTAGTATGCCCCACACATTGTGCGGTGCAAATACTACCAACGGTGTGCCGAAGGTTACCTTCTTGCCTTCCTCCACCAGCAATGCTACAGCGAGAATCACCTGCAAGCAGCTGGGCCAGCCCCTGCTTACTGGGTCTAAAAACCTCGACAAGTAAACCACAGGTTTCCTGACCCCTGCCCAGTCCTGTGTCAACCCCCCATGTGCTGTGCGACTGCTCACATCCACGAACAACTGAAAGTGTCGCTTCACATCAGGGAGGCTCAGCACTGGTGCTGCTGTGAGTGCTTCCTTGACACCCCTGAATTCCTCTTTGTCTGTCCATTTGATCTGGTCCGTGGTGAGTTTCTCATATAGAAACTTCACCTTCTCACTGTACCCTTCAATCCACTGCTGGCAATATCCAAGAACCCCAAAAGCTGTCTAACCTCCCTTTTTGTTTGCGGGGCGGTAAGGCTATAATCCCTGCCACCCTCTCTGGATCCAATTTCTTTTTGCCCTTGGTTAACCAATGTTCCAAGTACCTGACCTCGGGCTCTGTAATTTGCAACTTCGACTTGGACACCTTCAACCCCTTTTCCCCTAAAAAGTTCAAAAGCTTGATTGTGCTCGTCCTTACAACCTCCTCCCTTGGACTTGCAACCAACAAATTGTCTACATATGGTAACAATTTTGTCCCCTCCGTTGGTACGAAATTACTTAAAACTTGCTCAAGTGCCAGCCCAAATAAGTTCGGGGAGTCCACAAAGCCCTGAGGCAACACCAACCACCTAGGCTGCTGCTTTCTGTTCGTCTCCGGATCTTCCCACTGAAATGCAAAATAATCTCTGCTGTCCTCCACTAGAGGACAAGTCCAGAAAGCATTCTTCAAGTTGATTACACTGTACCACGTGTCCTCAGGAGAAATGTTATTTAACAAAGTGAAAAGATTCGAGACCGTGGGGAACAAAGTCTTAGCTCTCTGATTCACAGCCCTTAAATCTTGCACCAGCCTGAAGCTGCCGTCTGTTTTCTCACAGCCAGAATTGGGGTGTTGTGCCAAGACATGCACGGCTCCAATGTTCCTTTCTTTATCAACTCGTCAATCACTGGTTTCAATCCCTTCCTCCCCTCCATGGAGATGGGATATTTTTTGACCCGTATACGGTCTTCTGGTCTCTCAATTTCAACACAAATCGTCTCTATGTCCAGCCTCCCAGCCTCCCCTTGGACATACCACACCCCTGGGTCTATTTTCTCTTCGTCCTGAACGGTGAGTTTATACATACTCACCTTGAGCCGTGACTTTTCCACCGCCAAGCCAATTTCCAGGGCAACCATCATGTCCCGCCCCAGCAAATTGAAATCTGCATCCCGTAGCAGTAATATATTTCCTGTACACTTTTTGTTTTCCGTTTCTATTTCTACATCCTTTATGATTGGAACCTCGAAAGGTTCCCCCTTTGTCCCGACTACTATCATGGAGTCGTCGCTCAGAGAGTACCCCTTTGGCAGCTGTTGAACTGCTGTCCGTTCTGCCCCCGAGTCTACCATAAACCACATCTCTTGCCTGTGGGGTCCTACTTTGAATTTTATCAAGGGCTCCCGCTGTGTTCCGGACCCCAAACTGAAAAGCCCCTGACACCCCTAATCTTCTTAAAACTAGCCTGGTCCTTGGCTTTGTTGGGACAATTTCTCCAGTTGTGTCCGTTTTGCTTGCAGTAATAACACTCAAAATCTCTCCTCTGATCATTCGATCCCTTTCCCTGTGAAGAACTCTGTTTCTTCACTGACACCTTTTTCGCTGTGTCTTTACCCTGTTCCTGCTGTTGTGCTTCCCTTACCACAGCCACCAATACCTTTGCTTGGATCTTCTGTTTCTCTTCATCCTGTCTCATGTAGACTTTCTGGGCTTCCCGGAGCAGCTCCTGCAATCCTTGTTCCTGCCACCCATCTATCTTTTCTAACTTTTTCCAAATGCCCTTCCAAGATTTTGCCACAAACTGAGTTTTTAGCAAAACCATCCCGACCAGAGAATCGGGATCCGTCCCCGAATACATTCTCAGACCCTTGCGGAGTCTTTCCAGCCATTCTGTGGGGGTCTCATCTTTTCCTTGGCACTCCCTGAGTACCTTGCTCATGTTCTGTTCCTTGGGTACCACCTCCCTGATACCCTGAATTATCATATTACTCAAATTTACCATTTTCTGCCTCCCCTCCTGTGTCGGGACATTCCAGGACAGTTTCTGGTTTGTCTACCTCTCGTTCCCGCTCCCCCCATTAGGGGTCCTCTTTTCCCAATCTTTGATCGTGGCTTGCCTGATCATGTCTCTTTCCTCGCTGTTAAACAGCGATATCAGGATCACTTGGAGATCCTCGTAGGTGTATGTGCTGTTCCCTAGAAATTCATCTAGCCTTTCTGCCACCCTCAAAGGATCATCCATCAATTTTCCCATCTCTTTCTTGAACGCCCTCACATCATTGGTGTGGATCGGCGCATGTACGAAGCCCATCACTCCCAGAGCTTTCGGCACCTCCCATAAAGGGAAGAAGCTGGCCTTCTCTTCCTCATCCCCACTGTCTCCCGTGGTTGCCCTCCTTGTTAGCCGCCTTGTCCGATGGGCCGGGGGAGAGCTGTCTCTGAGGATTGTTGCCTGTTTTTCTTCGGTTTTGGGAAGGGTCTGCGGCAGTGCTTGCTCACATGGGAGCGGGGTGCTGCCATCACTTGTTCACATTGAAGGGAAGGCGCCGCAGCCTGCTCCAATGGGAGTGGCAGTGCCGAGACCTGACCCAGCAGGATCCCGCTTCGAGAGGCAACGTGGGCACCAGCTGTGCCCGAGCTGGTCCAGGCTGTGGTGGAGGAACAAGGTAAGGAGGTGGAGGATTGTCCAAAGGTTTCCATTCCTTTTCCCTTTTTGCCGCGCGTTGGAGGGCTCGTACCGGGTATAAACTTGTACAAGCGTACCTCCACATCTCTGCATACTCAATTTCCTCAAAATCCTGCGGGCGGCGATGAAATACATGATCATACAAGGGCTCACAAGTCCAATCCTCAAATGTGCCGAAAATCGGCCACACCACATATTTTCCAACCTCCTTCCCTCCCCATTTTTCCATACAAAAATGGACCATTTTCTCCTTGGATCTGCCTGCTGTCCTTGGGCTCTAGTCCCAATGTTCTAGCATCCACCCCAACAGACTATCTCTTGGGATTTCTGGCAGAACTTTCCCGGGACTCTGGGGAGATTTTTCCTGGGATTTTCTCTGAAACCTGCTGTTTCCCAACCCCATTTTTCCAAAAATCCCTTCTGTGATTTTTCTCATCTTGTCTCCTCCGGCTGGGACGCTCATGGTGAGTCCCGATTCTTTGTCCAATGTCAATTTCCAGAGCTTGCGAAATGCTGCCAGTCTTACTCGGTCAAGTGGAGAACCGTTCCGCTGACTTTTCGACTGATCTCCGGTTTTCTTGCCGGTTTTCTCCAGATCAGAAGGCAGACAGATTCCTAGAATTTTCTAGGACCCTCTCTTCCCCCCTCCTGACCCAACCGTGACCGATTTTCCCCCTCGAACTCCCTGCAAGTCTCGGGTCCCACGTGTGTTAAGCAAAAATGTTCCACTCCCCCCTTGACCGACCATGTCCCTTATGGGATGGTGGAAATGCAATCGTGGGGCCCACGCTTCCTTTGTGATAGAATCACGTCTCACACATAGACTTGGTCACACCCCACTCAACCATGCGATACTCACGTTTCCTTTTCCCGCATGGATTCCTCGTGCACATCGATTTTCCTAGTGGAAAAAGCACCTCGGGCTCAAAGATCCCCTGGATTTTGCTGAGATTCCGAGAACTGGGCTCGTTTTTATCTCTCTTTGGCTGTGGCTCTGGTTTTGGTTAGGTGATTTTTGATTGGTCTTGCAAACTCCCAATCCCGCTCAGACCGCTGAAATCAGCAGGGCACCCACCAGGGGGGAAGGGATCCCAAACCCCAAATTCAAATCACTTTGGGTTGACACCAGATTGTTATAAATGATCAAATCTTGAGCGAAAATTATCTAAATAATCTAAATAAGACAGCTATTCCCTGCCAGGGTGGTCAAAAGACATGGTTTGGATTTCACAATATTTTATACCATATATTAATAGTATGAATTATCCCTTCCATATATTACATTATGGAATTTAGGTTTTTTCCCTATTTTTTCTTTCATTTTTCAATGTCCAATTTAATTTATCAGCAACCCTAAAGTTTATTTGTAAAAGCAAATATCTTTTTCCATTCATCAATCAGTGGAATCCTTCCCATTGTTTCTTTTATGTCTCAGTGCTAGTTTTATCTACCAGCAGACCCACAGCTTGTTTTTAAAATCTGCTATTCCTCTCAAACTGCTAGCAAAATCCTGACCAACAGGGTGTCAGGTTGTATTCTGACTCTGTCAGTGGTTTTGTACTATTGCATTTATTTTAATTTTCCTATTTAATTGTATTTCTGACTTGAGATCTCCCACTGGTTCGCTTTCAAACTAGTACACTCACCTTTGGTAGGAGAAGCAGTGGGAGGACAAAGGCACCATAGTGGCAGCCAATCCTCTGGGCAGCAACCGTCTGGCACTAAACCCCACCTGTCTCCACTCTGATCCTGAGAGCAAGAGAGAGAGAGAAGCTGAGCCCAGCCCCTCACCCTCCAGCCAAAATCTGAAGGTATCTCGGCTCTCCCTAAGAGAAAACTCCCCCATCTAAGAGAGTAGCCAGCTTCACCCTTCCCCTCCACTTTGGCTACTTCTTTTGTCTCTTAAGTACCAGTCATTATCATCTCCCAGGTAACAAATGGGACAAAATTCCCAGAGAGAAAGAAAAAAAAATAGGAAAAATCCTAACCCTCAACAGTGACAGACATGTTTTCCAAATCTTTTAATTTTTTTTTTTTTTGGATTCTGCACTTGTTCAGGGCAGGGACTGGTGACATTAAAGTGAGGAGCTGCTATAGGCTGCCTGACCAGGAAGACCAAACTGATGATGAAATAAACAGGGCCAGGAGACTTCTTCTTTTTAATGCCTTTATTAAAAGTGATCAGCTCAGGATTGAGCGGCTCGGCAGGGCTGCAGTCCCCGTTGTGTCTCCCAGGGCGACTCGGAGGAGGAGCTCGTGGGAGCTTTTTAGGGCTTGATGTCCCCGTCAGATGTTGCTCCTGTGACCTTCCCAGGTGGCTAGTCCCGGCGTTGGGACCACTCCCTGCTCAGGGCGAGAGGGGCTCCGCATCTCTGCAGGCTCAGCCATCGGCTCCTCATGTCCAGACATCATTTTAGTCTCTCAATTCTTATTTGGCTCGTTGTTTTTGGGGTTTTCTCGTTGCATTTCGAGTCGTGGTCCCACAAAGCATTCTGGACTTTGGAGTCACTTTGCATAACCCCCCCCACCCTCTCAGGTGTCTTCCCTATGTTGGAAGAGAGCACAGCCTCGGGGGAAGGGTCCACCGCACCCAGCCAGGCTTTTTACTAATACAAAAGAAGAGATAAGCCTCAACGACCCGGTATTACAATAACAAAGCACTAAGTATCCTGGCAGAGACGGACCCGATGGCGATGGCGTCCCTGCAACTCCCTCCCACAAAAAAAGCATTAACTGAATTTTTGTTCATAACAGTCCCCCCTCTTTTTCTTTGATTGAGCTTAAATTCTTAAGCTCGCATCAACTCACAATTTTTTGTTTTGAATCTACTATAAATCTCTTGTGCACTTTGGTAATCATGCTTACTTAACCTTGTTACTTTTCTAGGTTTTTGCAGATTGGTTTGTACAGCCAATACTGTTTTACTAAAACAGACAAATAAGCATAGTAAAAAGAGCAATCCTCCAAGTACACACACAGCGAGAAAAACCACATTTTCCCATACATATTTTCTGAAAATCTCTAAATTCTCCCACGCACTGGGATCAAGTGTAGGAGTTTGATCTTGATTATTTACACATGCCAATCCTTTTATTTAGTTTGAAATGTCCCTAATAATTGAATTCTTTATTTTTAATACTGCCTGGAGCCGGATGACTTTGTTCAACACAGATTTTGGGATCTGAACTTGGCTTTTACAATTTTGGATTTTCTCAATTTCTATTTCACTTTCCCGGTTTTGTTCAATTTCTTCCAAATCATTATATATAGGAACTCCCAAACTTGATCCAGTTTCTTTGCGTAATAAGAAAATTGGTGTTATCACCTTAGCAATGCAGTTGCCAGATGAGATCAAACCTAGGGGTTTAGAGCTCCCCTGAAATGTGTTCCAAAAGGGGTTTATCTCTTTTCCAGTACACTCATATAAATACTTGTAACAAACAGTTTTTCTTACCATTTTCACCATTTCTTTGCTTTTTACTAGATCTGCTGAGCTTGTTTCAGCAGCATCACATTCAAAGCCAAACCAGGCTTCCTCTATAGGGCACTCTCCTAGGAGTGGCTGCCTAAAAGTGGCAGTATTCTGGGCTATCCAATACATTCTCTTATTTTTCGGATAAAGGACCAATTGGGAGAGGTTAACACCATCAGGGTTAGAACTGATGTGGACTCTCGACAAGGAGCTCACTTCCTCCTCTTCATAGCAGGGTTGGTAGCATTCACTGCACAGCTCAGCTGGGCTTCCCAGAGCACCACCAGCAATTAGATCTATCATTACTACCCTTCCCAAGAGTCCGGTATGGGTCATCTTGCACAGCCTGCCCACCCGGCCTTGCCTCTTGGGGAATTTTTTTTCTGAGGACAAGCTTCCAAGCTCTTTAGAGTCCCTTCTACCCGCTTCTCTGGTTAAGCCTCTCTTGGTCTGTTCCCTACAAATTTTAGTTTCCCCCCCAGGGGAGTGTTCTGTAGAGGGTTAACCTGGAGTCCTTAGAAGTATATTGGGGAACTTAAACTAGAATTACTTATTTACAGCCTTAAACTTTTTACCAACATAATTTACACAAAACAGTTTTGAAACATTTTAAGCAATATTAGAACTCTGATACCAATTTTTCCCATACAGTTCAGTCCTTTTTGACTCTTCCTCCTGAGAGTCAACTTTAAATCTCAGTATACCCGGGTGAATTAACTTGTGATGTGGATGAATCCTTATCCAGTGCCCGGAGGTGAGTGGTGTGGAATCTGGCTAAATGCCAGAGGGGAAAACTGGGAGTCTGGCCCAATGCCAGAAGTAGACAGGGGTGTAGTCCGGTCCAATGCCACAAGGAGAAACTGGGAGTCTGGCCCAATGCCAGACGGAGACAGGGGTGGAGTCTGGCCCAATGCCAGAAGTAGACAGGGGTGTAGTCCGGTCCAATGCCACAAGGAGAAACTGGGAGTCTGGCCCAATGCCAGACGGAGACAGGGGTGGAGTCTGGTCCAATACCAGGGAGAAAGGGGTGCAGTCCGGTCCAATACCAGAATGCCAGAGGGAAAAACTTGGTGTTGAATCCTGGTCCAATACCAGGGGTGAGAGTGATGTGAGTCCAACCGTCTTAGTAATGAAGAATACCTGAAACGGGCTTTCAAACACAGGCATTAATGGTCTACTGTTAATGATTTTATCAAAACTCAGCTTCTCTGTTTAATGTTATCAGTAATTTCTCTTTTTCCATAGTTTGTATGTTTGTCTCATCAACTTCTACATACTCTGTATTTTGCAAGGAGTTGTATTTCTCAGCTAACTTAACTCTCAAAGTACTTTTATTCTCCTATTTTTTCTGTGTATTTAATTCACTGGTTTTCTGTTCTATTTTCAAGATCTTATTTATCTCTTGCTTCTGTTTCTTACTTTTACTTAGAGCTTAAATGCTTCTTTCAACCCCTTACACTTTATCTCTTTTTCCCTTTTTTTTCTTACACCATTCTTTTACACAATACACTTCCTTCTAAGGAGATGTGGTAAAACTTGTAATGCACAATCTACATTACCTCTATTCTAACTCATCTATATTCACTCTCTCATTTCTCATTCACTTTCACACACTCCTCCACACCTTTAAGACACAAACTTATTGCTAGAAAATCACAGGTCCCTATAGCCCCCCCCCACCTTGGGGTTGGCCCACAGGTCTCAGTATCTCTGGGCCTCTTGGAAGGGCCCACACTCTGGTTGCCTCTGGTGCACATTCACATGTGAGGCTGCCTGCGTGTCACTCACGCTCTTACAGCTACGGCTCCCTCACACATCTGGGGAGCACTAGTCTGGCTTGCAGGTCACACACACACACACTTTGGTCACAGTCCCCACCCACCCGGGGGACACAAGCCTGGTTTGCAGGTCACACACATACACACACACACTCCCACTGCCCCCTTCCCACCTGCCCGGGAAGTTGAGGCTGACTTTTCTTGTGACTCACTCTCACACACACAACAAGACAACAATAAGGTACCTTTTACTTTCACACCACTTATTACAAGTTAAGTATTACTGGCCAGTTTTGGTGCTATTGGATATCCTTTCTACCTAGCTGGTTTTTGTCTAACTTCAGATGTTACTTTGTTGAGACAGGACTTATCTGCTCCTGTATCAACCAAAAATTCAAATTCCTCATTTAGGGGTCCCACTTCAAAGTTTACCAAGGGCTCTTCTTGATGTTGCATCGGGTCCCCTAAAGTATAAAGCCCCTGACCCTCTACTCATCACCTCTAAGGATCTTTCCAGACATCATCTTGTTCCCTGGCTATTGCCACATCGAGACTGAGCTTGCTACAAAACCTCCTGGTGTGTCCTGGCTCTCCACAGTAATAGCAATGTCGTCCTCTCAAAGGGACTTGAGGTGTCTCTATCCCTCTTGCACCTGACAGTACAAGAGGCCTATCCTTGCCTCCTCCTGGTGGTGGTCCCGCCCACCCTGCACTTTCTCTAGCTACAGCAACCATGATCTTAGCCTTGGCCTTTGCTTTTTCTTCCTCCCTCCTTAAATACACCTTCAATGCCTCTCTTAATAACTCATTTATGTCCCTCTCTTGCCAATCTTCCATCTTTTCCAGTTTTCTCCTTATATCAGGCCAAGATTTGGTAACAAATTGGACTTTTAGTAGCATTTGACCTTCTGGGGTGTCTGGGTCTATTCTAGAGTACAACTGGAAGTTCCGCCTTAGGCAATTAAGCCAGGCAGCAGGAGCTTCATCTTTCTCCTGTGTACCCTCAAATGCCAATTGGGTGTTAGTTCCTTTGGGAACTGACTCTTTGATCCCCCGTATTATCAAAGACCTATATTCCATCATGGCCTTCCTCCCCTCCTCCTGGTTAGGGTTCCAGCTGGGATCCGTTAGCGGCAATTTCTGTTCGCCTGATGGCACCTGGGGTCCTGGACAGTTATCCTTCTCCCAAATTCTTATGCTAGCCTCCCTAATCATCTGAACCTCTTCTGGAGAAAATAATATACTCAGGATGGAATTCATCTCCCCCCAAGTGTAGATATTTGGACCTAGAAATTGATCCACTTGGTTAGCTATGCCCACTGGGTCCTCAACTAAATGCCCCAACTCTTTCTTGAATCCTCTCACCTCAGAAGCAGTTAGGGGAGCATTCACAAAGCCAACACCTCCCATTACTCCTCCCATAGGAACCTCTCTGAGGGGAAAGAGTCTCTCTGCCTTGGAGGTCTTGGATCTGGTACCACAGTACGGCCCATCTTCAGATGCCAAACTACTTTGAGGGATATCTGGGTTACCCTGAACTTTCTGCACATCAGCAGGTGTATTTGCTGATAGCTGTTTATCGGGCGAGGAGACATTTGTGCCCCAACTGGGAGGAGGTAAAGGGACAGCAATAGGAGGGGGAGAAGAGCCTGAGTGAATATTAAGTGCAGCTTGAGAAGGGGTGGAGAATGCAGCAGGTGGAGTAGGCACTTGTGGTGGTGCAGAAGGAACTGGAGGGGATACTGGGTTTATCATAGCGAAAGCTGACGAGGTAGAAGGAGGAGTTTGAACAGGTGGTAGTGAGATGGCAGCCGGGGGAAGAACCGGACCTGCCATTTGAGGTGCTTGAAGAAGAGGATTATAAGGCGGAGGGGCAGAAGGAAGCAGATAATCCAGGGGATCCCATCTTTTACTAGTCCTATCATCCCCTCCTTCATTCCCCTCTTTCTTCCTCTGTACCTTACAAATTCGCACCCCTTCATCCCCAACAGCGCTCTTTAACCAGCAGGCTACATACAATAATTGCTCAGGATCAGTACCTCCTCGAGCTGTCAGATAGTTATTTAATTGTTGGCACATCCACTTATCCTTCGTCCCACACCAAGGCCATCCTTCTTGTAACTCTAATTCTGGCCACACTTCCATACAATAATGGATCATTTTAATTTTATCTTATCCCTCCGTGGCCTCTATAGAATCCCATTTTACTAACAGTTCTCCTAAGGGACTATTGGGAGGTATGTCCCTCAGCCTCTTGCCGGTCTTTTTACTATTACACCCTCCCATTTTACAGGTCTCAACAGTAAAAAATCCCAAAGGTGCCTTTACTGACCAGTAATTTCAAAAAGAACCTTCTTTGAGGAGCTTCAGCCTCCTCCACTGAAACTTCAAATTTCTGCCTGATGCTCAGGACTTTATACTGAAACAACTGCCCAATCTCTTGATTGCCTAACTTTCCCCACGTCAGGTCTTACATCTATCGGGACTTGAACACACGAAACCTCGGCCTAAGAATCCGGGTCGTGCCTGACTCCCTCAGTCAGGAAAAACAACTGCCTGATTTTTAGTTTGCCTAACCCGCCAATTTTTAGGCTTCACCGTATCAGGACTTAAAAGCAAACCACAGCCTCCTTCGCTGGGGTTTTTGCCTGGCTCTTGTGCCAGGACTTACTTTTGCCTGCTGGGCTTATGAGCTACCCGAATCCTTCTCGGGACTGACAAAATCTAACGCGAATCCTTCTCGAGACTTACAAATCTGCCTGACTTCCCTCTGTCAGGGCCTATTTTGGGTGCGTGCCACTCATACAAATATTCCCTCCGCACGCCCGGAGGGGGGGGCCCTTTATTCCCCCTTGGGAGACGACTCACTCACGCTGATTCCAAGCTCCGCCCCCTGTTCCCGGCCGGATCCTTCGCAGGAGTCCGGAACCGCGGTACTGAGAGGTCTACTCTAACTTCGAAGGTCCGGCTGCCGGCCTTCGTCTCATTCACACACACATGCGCACGTCTCCCGCTCCCGCCACCGGCTTTCTCACCAATCCGGTGTTCAGGTGCTCCTCTGCATCACTGCTCCTGAGCCGATCCCTCTGGTCCTGGTAGCCAGCTGTCCAGAAGTCCAAGATGGCCAGTCTTGAGTCTTCTTGCGGCGTGGCTATTCCGGACGAGCGCCCCCAGCTGAAATAAACAGGGCCAGGAGACTTCTTCTCCTTTATAATGCCTTTATTAAAAGTGATCAGCTCAGGATTGGGCGGCTCGGCAGGGCTGCAGTCCCCGTCGCGTCTCCCAGGGCGACTCAGAGGAGGAGGATATGCGCAGCTCCGTCCACTAGGGGCAGAGCCGGGGATCCAGTCCTCGTGGGAGCTTTTTAGGGCTTGATGTCCCCGTCAGATGTTGCTCCTGTGACCTTCCCAGGTGGCTAGTCCCGGCGTTGGGACCACTCCCTGCTCAGGGCGAGAGGGGCTCCGCATCTCTGCAGGCTCAGCCATCGGCTCCTCATGTCCAGACATCATTTTAGTCTCTCAATTCTTATTTGGCTCGTTGTTTTTGGGGTTTTCTCGTTGCATTTCGAGTCGTGGTCCCACAAAGCATTCTGGACTTTGGAGTCACTTTGCATAACCCCCCCCACCCTCTCAGGTGTCTTCCCTATGTTGGAAGAGAGCACAGCCTCGGGGGAAGGGTCCACCGCACCCAGCCAGGCTTTTTACTAATACAAAAGAAGAGATAAGCCTCAACGACCCGGTATTACAATAACAAAGCACTAAGTATCCTGGCAGAGACGGACCCGATGGCGATGGCGTCCCTGCAACTCCCTCCCACAAAAAAAACATTAACTGAATTTTTGTTCATAACACCTTTAAAGTTTGAGCCTGCTTTGTTCTCCTGTTAATTCCTATCTTGCAGCAGAAAATGAGTAATTCTAGTGGGTGCATTGGCATTTGGCCAGCACTCAACCCACCACATTATTTGGTGCATTGGCCAGGAAACAAAAAATTGGTGAACCAAAACCGCTACATGAAATTGGTGTTTCCGCCCAGTTTCGAACTGAAACAGCCACAGAGGGTGAAGGAGCAGCTGATGCTGGTAGCGAGTGAGCAGTTTCCTTCACGTGGAATGCTGTTCTGGCCTGTCTGTACTGGTTGGTTTGAGCCATGTTGGGTGGTAGTATTTGGGGGGCATATCTTTTGGTTTGCTAATGATGTGTTGGGGTGAGAAAGGCCTAGGCCAATGTACTTTATGTAGTTAGGCAGGTACCCTGACCACTGGTGTGACCACAGGCAGAAGCATCCTGGGCCAGTTGTTGTTGTAGGAGAACAATGAGTACTGCATGTCCTATGCTTTTTTTTGGCTTTTTGGTGGTTCTTGGGTGGGTTTGGTAGCACTGAGGTGCTGTTTCTTGTCCAAATCTCCCCAGGCCTTGGTGAGCCCCTTCCTTGCCTCTTTCAGGTGCACTTTGTCCATGCCACCCTGCTAGGCCACAAGCAGTGCTGTAGCGTTGCTGAATGATTGTGATGGGGTGGTGGAGATGGGCTTTCATATCTTGGCAGTGGGAGACAGTTTGGAAGGGAGAGGGGTAGTGGTGGAAGAGGAGGAGTATGTAGGGCAGGCAGCATGTTGTTTGGGCAAGTGTGTGCTTGAGGGTCCAGCATCAGTGGGAGATGTCTGTGGACTTGGAGGGATATGGTGGGTCCCTGAGAGTGGCCTGATGTCCAGAGCCTTCAACCAGGGCAGGAGGCATCAGTGGGATGGGCTGCAGGAGGGAGGCTTATCCCTGCTTGCCTGTGGAGATCCTGTCTTTGCCCTTCATGCATATGTATTATGGCCTTCTTCTCTTTAGAGCACAGCAATTTTCTCCAGTGCATGGACTGTGTCACAGACTGGCCCCAGCCTCACCATGGTCATGCCTGTTTCCCTGTTGGCACAGGCACCTGACTGGAAAAGGTATGAGCAGTGCTGAGCAATCCCAGCCCTTGCTGCTGTTGCCTCCACTCAATCTGTGGCTGCTGATGTTGGCTCGAGATGGGCATTTGATGCAGGTGTGCTTGGTGGGGGACAGGAGCTGGTTGACTCTTCATCTGCCACATGAGTGTGTCCACATGTTCAGAGCAGACGCAAACTTTGAGTTGGACATGGTCCCAGAGGCAGGTGCAGATGAAGTCCTGGATGAGCCTGAAGTATTTGTTGATACTGAATGGCAGGTTGTAAGGCCCTTGGCCTTCAAAGAGCATGCCATTGCCTGGCATGCATTGCTCCAGGTGGTGGATGTAATTCTGGAGGTTGTCGAGGTCCTGCCATGCCTGGGTATCCCAGTGTTGGGGAGTGCTGGGACTGCTGAAGATGTACAAGAGGTGCTGGAGGATGTGAGGGGCAGTGACAACAGCTTGCTGTGGGTGGTTGATGTGGAGGAGGATGTTGAAGGCAAATGGCACATGCTGGTGGTGGCAGTGCTGTGGTGGGCTTGGAGCTGTCCTGGGGGAAGTTGATGTCACAGGGATGCAGGTGGCAGCAAGCAAGGGCTGTGGCAAAAGCCAGCAGGAGGAGTAGGAGCACCAGGGCACCATGCTGCAGGCAGGGCTGTGGGTGCTGCATGGCAGGAGTCTGGTCAGTCTTGGTGGTGGGTGAGAGTAAATGCTGTGCTTGGATTGCTTCTGGGCAGCCAACTTTAGATATTTCTGTGGCCTTTCTTTTATCATCATCTAGACAGCATTTCTGTTTAAATTTTCAGTTTTACTTTCTGTTTACTTTCTTCTGAGGGCTGCTGTTGAAGTGTGGGGAAAACCTGGCTCCTGTGTGTTGCTTTAAGAGTATGGATTTAACTTTTGCCTGACAGAGCATCTTCAAGGACTCACTGAGGCAGTTTCACAAAGTCCAATATAGATAGTTTATTGAGGGGACAGATTCAGAATTGCCGTTGATAAATGCTCTTGCTGTGTTAATGCTAAATATCCTAAGGCTAGCCAATGATTAATTAAGCTAAGAATCCACAGTTCACTATGCTTAACTTCACATTTAATTAAGCTTACTTTCATCTGGGTGTCATCTGCTAAGTGCAATTTCTTACTGAAAGAGGCATCTCTGCTAAGGAAGAAAGGAAAATGAGTCAGAACTGTCTATCTGCCCAGCAATCAGTGACGTGTCGCCTCTTAAGGAGGTGTTTCTCCTCTCCACCAAGTGTTTGCAAAGGACCAGATTTATAATTTTGAGGAGATGAGACTAGGTCATAATTTATAAACTTCTAACAAGACTTGCTATGTGTGGATAAGAGAGTATGAGGCTACTGTCTGATAGAGAGGCATGAGTGCTCTTCTGTGAGGCTTCTGTGCTTGTTTTTCCAGCTTCATTGAGACATCAAGCTGAGGCCTTTGCTTCACCCCAGACATCATTCAGTTGTTAAGATAAGCATGCCCTTGCTCAAGCCAGGTGCAAGATAAGCAAGTGGCTCAGCTCAAGTTCTTGCTCAACTAGTCTCATCAATTCTCCACATTTTGAGGCAGCAAGCCTGACAGTTTTCTACACTGTGCTGTTATGGTTCAGTGGGTGATGAAAGCATGGTGGCAGAGGCTTTTGGGGTAGCTGTACTGGGGATGCATTTTAGGGTTTCCTTTTTGTCTCTTTTGTGAGTGGTCTTGCTTGGTTTTATTTTTAAATTTGTCAACCAACATCTATTTTTCTTCTTTCATACTCTTATTATTTGTATATATGAGTTAATGTACGCTGTCTTTTATTTCTTATTGACAAAAATGTTTGGTTTATTGGTCTTTTTTTTCCCCCTGTGAAATACGCCAATCACTTGTTTTAAAATTTTAAAAGTTTAATAGTAATAAAATGGTTATAAAAAATAGTAATACAAATTAGAGCAATAAGAATTTGGACTATCAGAGTTAGGACAATAAAGGACAATAAAAGCAAAGAATATAAATGTTCTGATGCTTTCTTTAAAAAAGCATGGCTCGATAACAAAGGATTAACCCTTAAAAGCAAATAGCCTGTTGCATATTCATATATCTTATACATGATGCATACATTCCTTTCAAACTAGGGATTTCTCTGGTTATTGTCAATTTCCCCCCCCTTCCTCTTGTAAATCATGGTCAGACTCCATGGAGTCTGCAAGGAGACTCTTCACGAGTCTCTTCACGATAAGGAGGCAATAATTCTTTCTCTTTGAGATTTTAGTGTCTTGTTGCTGTTATCTCTGTGCGAAGAATTTCTTGATTATCTCATCTCTTTCTTCAGCTAGTTAAAAAGTATCTTACATAGCATAGTTTCTATTTTAACATTATGTTATAACTTAAAACTATATTTACCACACTACTTAAGAAAATTAATGCAGCATAACTTTCTACCATAACACATATAATATTAATTTTTATATTTGCGAAAAGCTAATCATAAAATACGCATTTTTCACAGCCCCCACCTTTCCCTATAACATCTACAACCTTGCTGATGGAAGAATGTTTCCTCTCTCTCTGCAAATATCTTGAAGAATGTTTTTGGGGTCATATGTCATTTTCCCCCAGTTTCTCCTCAGTGTGTTGATATTTATAAATAAATGCATAAATGTTGTGAAGGTTTTTCCATCAACTATGCATGCAATGGTTGTGGTTTCTAGATTTTTCAGTATTTTTATTGTGTTTTGAATTGGTTGTGGAAATTAGGCAACATTAGATGTATGGGAGGCAGGAACTGGTAGAAATAATTGTGTTTGACATGCTGGTCTGTTTACACCTTAAAAGTGAAAGTGGGCTGAGTCCCAAGTGCAAGTCATCACTGCTTCCTGGGAAGCTTTTAGTAGAGAGAGGTAGTGGTGGCTGCTGATGTAGTGAGTTTGGGGAGGAGTATGTGTATGCCTTTTAAAATTTAATTCAATTTCTTAATGCCTGTGTTCATGCTGTAAATTCTCACTGTGTTGTGTTTTGGGAGTTTTTTTTGTTTTGTTTGTTTTAATTTTGGTGTATATTACATTGGGATATGCTGTCTTTTCTGTTAGTCTGTTGCAGGCTGCCTGTGTAGTAGAGATCTTATAAATGCCTTAGCTGGTGTGCGTGCTACCTTGTGAGCTGCTTGGTGGAACTTACTTCTATTACATCAAAACACATTGATTTTCAGTCCTTTTCTGTCTTGCATTTTGAGTCTATTCCTGATATGTCAGTTTTGACTTTAGGCACCTTCTTCTGCATGCCTTCTGTAGGTCAGGAAATACCCATGTTGTTTGATGAGCAGAGTATCTCTTCTGATGTTTTCCTATGGGTGGGAATGAAATGTAAACATAACTGGTTTGCACTCGTAATTTCTAATGTTTTTTTTTTGGAATGTGTGTATGCACAGGTGTGTGGGATAGGGATATTCAGTGCTGATGTGGTTTTCCTGTCGTGGTTTAATGCCAGCCAGGCACCAAGCCCCAAGCAGTCACTCACTCACTCCCCCACCAGAGGGATCAGGGTGAGAATCAGAAGAGTAAAACCTTGAAAGCTTGTGGGCTGAGATACAGATAGTTTAATAGGAAAATCAAAAGCTGTACACACAAACAAAGCAAAACAAGGAAGTAATTCACTGCTTTCCATGGGCAGGCAGGTGTTCAGCCACCTTCAAGAAAGCAGGGCTCCATCACATGTAAATGGGGACTTGGAGAAACAAACTCCATCACTCCAAATGTATTCCCTCCCCTCCTTCTTCCTCAAGCTTTATATGCTGAGCATGATGTCTCATGGTCTGGAATATCCCTCCAGTCAGTTGGGGTCACCTGTCCCAGCTGTGTCTCCTACCAACCTCCCACTCACCCCCAGCCTCCTCCCCAGCATGGCCGTACCAGGAGCAGAAAAGGCCTTGACTCTGTGTAAGCTCAGCAATAAGAAAAACATCTCTATATTGTGACCGTGTTTTTTTCTGAAAAATCCTTTAACCAGGATTTCTTCTCCTGGGAAGATTAGAAGCCTCAGCTTCTCCATGTTTTGCTGCTCTGGAAGGTGGTCTGGAGATTGTTTATCCAAACATGTGATTTGTTTTAACTTAATGACCAATCACCATCAGCTGTGTCAGACTCTGAGGAGTCAGTCACGACCTTTCATTATCATTCTTTTTGAGCCATCTGATGTATCCTTTTTTTTTAGTATAGTTTTATTATAGCAATAATATAATATAATATAATATAACATAACATAACATAACATAACATAATATAATATAATATAATATAATATAATATAATATAATATAATATAATATAATATAATATAATATAATATAATATATATCAGCCTTCTGAGAACATGGGGTCAGATTCTCATCTCTTCCCTCGTCCTGGGGACCCTCACAAAGACCACACTATATTATCAACCCTGTGTTCAGCACAAATCCAAAGCATAGCACCATACCAGCCACTGGGAAGAAAATTAACTCTACCCTGGCTAAAACCAGCACATCCTCTACCTGAGGGGCAGTGGTAATAATTGCAATCCTTAGATCCTGTTCTCATGTGGATTTGGTTTTATTTTTTCTGATTTATATAGGGGAAAAATGCTACTGTGTCAGTTCCAGTTCATGTCCAATGAATCCTGTTCAGATCTCTTTTCCAAATCTGCTTTTTGCGTTATGATGTTCCTTAGAATGAGATGGGAGTGCTGCTTTTGAGTAACCTGCAAAGATTTTTAATATGAATTTGGTTGTTTTGCTAAGTGATTCATGCTGGAGGGGCTGAGATGGAATCAACTGGGAAGGAAAGGAGGATGAAATATAACACAGTTTCAAATTACAGAAAACACATGCAATACTAAATCCTTGCCAGATGGTTTCATGTTCAGTGATGGAGGACTGGGTTTAGGAGATGGGAGGGATGGGCAGAAATGCAGCAAGGCAGAAGGTGCTGGGGAATTTGTAGAGAGGAGTATGAAGGAGGAGGATGCTTTTCCAATGTTGAAGACTGTGAAAATGGATAGGTAAATGGTTAAAGCATTAACTCTTTGTGCTGGTTTGAAGGCAAGCCAGCAGGAGGAATTAACTCCACGCAAATATGTTGCAAGAGATTCCAAATCAGAACTACAATTTAATAGGACAATTACAAAAATGGCAATACTACAGGAACATTGGCTTAAACCAACAAAGTCAGAATATAGCCAGACACCCTGTTGGTTAGGGTGGTGGTAGCAGTCCCATTAGAGTGATGGATGTGGCCTTGTCCAAGCAATGATCCTGTAGAAAGGTCTGGTCCTTCTTTGGAGGTCCAGTGGTTGTATCATGCTGTCCCAAGTCCCAGATTACATACAGGTAGGAATGTTTGGTTCCTCCCTCAGGGCAGGGAATTTCACAATGGGATGATGTAATTCTATAAGTCATGCTGGTGAGTCCTTGATGTCCCATTAGCAGGGATGCCCCCCCCCTTTAGGCTGTGTGCATTGGGCAGCTGTTGCAAACAAGCGACTATTAACAGCTCATCAGAAGGTGATATAGGTGGTGAAAGAATACATACCCGGCATTGTAATGCAAGATACTCGATGGATTAGAGGCGATGGGGAGAAGACCATGAGAATTAGGAGGAAAATTACTTAGTAGAGTACCAGCCTCATATGTGGAGTTCACCCAGAAAGGGAAGGGCAGATTTTTCTCTTTTTGTCCCAAACTGAAGACAAAATATTGCTTTGGTTTTGCTGGCATGTCCTGTCTAAGTAAGAGCTTTCTAGGGTGAGAATTTTCTTACCTTCCTGTAGAAGAATGACCTAGGGCAGTGGTCTCCACCTTTTTTGATTGCACCACCTCATCAGCAAAAAAAATTGTGAGCACTCCCAATATATTTTTTATTTATAAATTATATATGTATACTATTGTACTAATATGTATGTCATAAAACATACATGAAAATAAAAAAGAATGAAAATTAAAAAAAGGATGAGAACAATTTTTTTTTCATGCTCTATTTTAATTTTTTTAAATTGTATTTATTAATTATACCAGAACCAATTTCTTCATGCACCCCAGTGGATTGTCTTGTGCACCTCACTTCAGAGACTACTGATCTGAGTTCTCTTGTAACATAGTTTAAGTAAATTTTCCAATCATCAGGTGGTAACTTGTGAAAAATGCGTATTTTATTATTGGCTTTTTGCAAATATTAAAATGAATATTATATGTGTTACGTTAGAAAGTTATGCTGTATTAATTTTTTTTAAGTAGTGTATTAAATATAGTTTTAGGCTATAACATAATGTTAAAGTAGAAACTATGTATGTTGGATATTTTTTTAAAGAAAGGAATGAGGTACTTGCACCAGATAGCAGCCACAGGACACCTAAATCTTTCAGAGAAAAAGAATTTATTGCTCCATTATCAGAAGAAACTAACTTCTTCCCACCTTGCTCAGCCCTGAAGATGCCGTCAGGATTAAGAGAAAGAAGTTGACACTGACCAGACAGAATCCTTTGTTTGAATGGAATTTATGCATCATATATGAGATGTATGACTATGCAACGGGCTATTGTTTTTAGGGGTTAATCCTCTGTTAATGTGTGACCTTTTTTGGGCTTATTTTGCCCAGAAAAAGGTACCCAGACTGTCCGTAACTCTTTGCTTTTATTGTCTCATATTGTCCTCAATCCTAATTGTCCAAATTTTCATTACTCTAATTATATTACTAATATTATAACCATTTTATTACAATTAAACTTTTAAAAATGAGTGATTGGTGTTTTTCACATAACTCTTTTTCAACAGTTTTTAAAATAATTGTACTGTTTTCCTAGCTGATGTTTTTTACTTTTAGAAAACAGAGCATGTTAAAACCTTTAGACTCCTTAGACTACATCCACATTGTGATTATGGTCCTGGCTTCAACCTAGGTCTTTGACCTGTGATGGTCTGTTGCTTCTCCAGACAGTCTCGCTGGAATATGACAGCTCAGAGCTGCAGGTTGGGAGGGGTAAACATTTAGTCATTGCCCTTAATTTACTATTAAGAGATTAAGTGTTTGTCTATGATATTAAAAAAGTCTGTAAAAGAGGTTTATTTTGAAGTTGAGGATACAGGTAAACCTTCAGCTATGCTGTACATGATAAGGTCAGTTTCTGCCCAAACTTCCTTTAGTTCTTTTAAAAATTTCTTATGCCTATAAGAAATATATGGGTTATTGTTGGAGAATTTTGCTCAGACATGGCTTGAAGGAAAAAAGGCCATGAAAATACACAGCTGATGGAAAAGTAAAAGGCAGCTGTAAGCAGCAGTTCCCAAGCCTGTTTCCGTAAATAATAAGGTTCTCAGGCACATTTTTATAAACAGCAGGGTTCTCAGGCAGTTTTCTCATAACAGGTGACTATCTTTGGCTGTTTTGGGAAAGTAAAAGTAAGTTTTGAGAACCACTCATATCAGGGTGAGAACACAAATCTTGGTTTCAATAACAAACCACAGGTATTGAAAACAAAAGGAGGGGTTAATGTGTAATCTGTGACCAATGATGAGCTCGGGTTTTGCAATATGTATGAGCTTAATTACCACTGTTATAAAAAGTGACTGATTGAATCAATAAACGGGAGTTCGATGCTGATCAATTAAGATGGGTCGTCTCCCTTCACTTCATCAAATGGTGAACCAACCGATGTGATACTGCAACGCACCACGGAGGAGTGAAAACCGGGTCAGGTCCTAAGCAGCGGGACGGCAGTAAACGCGATAAACGGGATAAAAAAGAAGCTGATACACGTTGTGCCTCAGGTGATCATAAAAGCGAGCCTGACTGATACGTGCTGCACGGACCTTGAAGAGGCTGCAACCAGCGCTGGCAAATTAGGTATGAAAAGGCAAGCAGCATATTTACAAAAACGGCAGGTTAAGGGGGTGGATTGGCAAAAGGATTTAACAGGACTTTGGATTTACGGCTATGCTAGAGGGATTTTCCTTAACCCCCATACGGTTTACGAGTTAACGGAATGGCGTAAATTCGGTGATTTATTATTGGAGGCTGCTTTAGAGAGTGATAAAACTGCCAAGAAGCTAAGCAAGCCATGGCGGGTGACGTACAGTGCACTGTTTCTGCATGTCTCTGAGTGCAAGCCAGCAGCCGCGGCTCAGGGCGCTTGCGGGGCTGTGCCGCTCCGAACTCGGCATGGATGCTGCGCCATGCAGAGCAGCCGCGGCGAGCGACCACCTGAAATGCTGCGCTGTAGTGGCGGTAGCGGAGGCAGCAGCGGGGAGAGCCGAGCCGCCAGGGGAGCCGAGCCACGCCGCCGCGGCGAGAGCGGAGCCGCCGCGGGGGGAGAGTGGAGCCGCCGCGGGGGGAGCGACCGCAGCTACCGCGGGGGTTTCGCCCGCTCCGACACATGCACCGTGGGACTGGAGCACTTTTTCCAGCGGGAGCACTTCTCCCTCCACCCCGCAGCCGGCAAAAGCTACAGTTTGAGACCTAACAACCGTAATAGTTGTGACTTTTGTCAGCAATTGAGAGGCCAGTGATGGTGGACAGACGACACCAAGGACTATCAGGACGTTTCCCACCTAAGTCAAAGGGACTTTTGTTCTTCCTAGCAGAGACTGTGAAACAGGAATCAGCAGTGAATGCGTGGGTCAAATTTCGACCGATTTTGGCTCAACATTGGTTATGCTGTCTTAAAATCACCTGTATTAACAGACTTTAGAACATCAGAAGCCCGGATAGCTCAGTTGGTAGAACATCAGACTCCAAAACTGTATTTTGAAAAATTTAAAAATGTTAAAGATGTTGGAGTGATTGTATGAGTGAGATGTTATGAGTGTGCTTTTTGGTATAAAAATGCTATAGCAAACATGTGAAAAAAGTTGTTTTAGCTTAGTATTTTAGAATCAGGCCTGTAAGTAAGTTATAGTAAATGCTATTTTTATTTTTATAGTAAGTTTTATTAGTTGTTTAGTAGTTTAAGTTAAATTATCTATTAAGTGCCATTAAATATTAAATACTGTTGAGGTTAAGTTTTGTTAAGTTTTCTGTTAAGATAAAATTATATTAGGTTTAAGTTATGTAGAATTTAAAGTCAGTTAAGTTCTGCTAAGTTAAGTTCTGTTGATTTGAAAATAAGTCTGTTAAGTTTCAATATTTTAAGTGCTGTTAAGTTTGATTTATGCTAGGTGTTTATTTTATTATTTGCATTTGTTGGGACTACCTTATAGAGATACTAAGAGTGCTTATAATGCTTTTACTTATTTCGCTTTGTATTTTTGGTTGTATTTAGGATATGGTCAGTAGAATGATAGAGAAACCCGGCATACTAACCTCCTTGTGAAAAAAAGAAAAAAAAAAAGCGGGAATATGTTGGAGAATTTTGCTCAGACATGGCTTGAAGGAAAAAAGGCCATGAAAATACACAGCTGATGGAAAAGTAAAAGGCAGCTGTAAGCAGCAGTTCCAAAGCCTGTTTCCATAAATAATAAGGTTCTCAGGCACATTTTTATAAACAGCAAGGTTCTCAGGCAGTTTTCTCATAACACGTGACTATCTTTGGCTGTTTTGGGAAAGTAAAAGTAAGTTTTGAGAACCACTCATATCAGGGTGAGAACACAAATCTTGGTTTCAATAACAAACCACAGGTATTGAAAACAAAAGGAGGGATTAATGTTTAAATCTGTGACCTATGATGAGCTCGGATTTTGCAATATGTATGAGCTTAATTACCACTGTTATAAAAAGTGACTGATTGAATCAATAAACGGGAGTTCGATGATGATCAATTAGGATGGGTCATCTCCCTTCACTTCGTCAGGTTATATTATAAAAAATATAAGGGTTCATAAGAGTTGTCCAGCTTAGTTATCATTTCAGCTATCAATAAATGATTATGTCTTTTTCTAAGGATTACTACGGAATTACATTTCCTGCTCCTGCAACCTTGACAGGCAGAGATGGAAGCCTTGCTAACAACCCCTTCTCAGGTGAGTATTAATTAAACATGAGGATGGTGAGTGAGATGTTCTGGTCATCCTGCTGTTGCTGAAAAAGCAGTCATTTGCCCCTTCTGTAGGTAGTTAAACCCATCAGGCCAAACTAGCCAAACAAAAGCAAGCATCTCTCTCTAAACACTGATGTTGATTTTTTTTTCTTTTTTTTTTTTCTTTTTCTTCATGGTTTTGGTCAGTAATTCATATGTGACTCAGCGGTTCTTGAGAGTAAGTTGGATTCCCTTTGAGATTAAGTGCAAAATTGTTACAAATTTAAATGGTAGTGTCATCTACTGTCCTTCCCAAGTGCATATAGGTGCTTGAAAACTATTTCATAGCTTAATTATTCTTCTTGAAATTTGACTGGCTTGCTTTCCTATGTTACTGCTATTTTAATACTTGTATGTTCTCAGCAGGAGCTGTCTCTATCAGGCTCCCTCTCACCCTCTCCAAATCTAATGTACTTCATTCCCAAAAGCACCTGGTCTAAGAAGCCCTTGTTCATTCCTGCTCTTACTCTTCAGTTATTGTTGTGCAAAGATGACTCTAATGCTATCCAGGATTTTCAGACAGTGGTTTTCTTTCACTACAATCTGATTACAGCTTTAAACTGTAGCTATAGGTGTTATAATTCCTATAACGATGATTTTAAGTGTTGTCATACTTTTTGGTAACCAATATAAAGGAATATTAGTTGGGAATGAGATAGATATGAGTGATATATGTCACCTCCCTAAAAACAAGTGAGCATGGTGCTCTGTAGGCCACCAGAAAATGCAAGTGTTTGGGAGTTTTTCTGCTGCATAATCATTTCTCTTGGGAGTCTGCTTTTGGAGTAATAACCGAATTTCCTTTCCTACTTCTTAAAAAAGGTGAGCCATGATGCAAGTCTTGCTTTCCTGGCCTTGAGCTATTGTTTCCAGAACTTTGGTGGTGTGAGGAACCAGACGTTAACTCTAGTCATGCTTGGCAAATAAACAGTCTGACAAAAATATGCCTATCACTTCCTGTAAATCCTGACTTGGTTTCAGCCCATGAAGCTTAGCTAATCAGTTTAACCTCTAGGAGAGTCACATTTTAACCCAACAACTATCTGCTCTTTGGCTGTTTACCATAGTTTTGCTTTTAGCATGTTTTATTGCAATGATCTGATATAATGAATCTGCTCAGATTGTGTGAGATAGGTAAGTATTGGTATCTCCATTTTAACAATGGATTAGCCATGGCATGGAGTTCTCTGCCACTAACAAGCAATGTCCCTGTAGCAATCAGGAACAGAGACTGGGAGAGGGCTTCCCATGAACAACTGCAGGCTTTCAAATGTAGGATGTGTTCTCTTCTGTAGTTGTCTACTTGTATTCAGAGATTTTGAATCCTTTGAATTCTCCACTTCTGGTGTAGCATTGATAGCTTTTCTGATGAGTTTGTTCTTTTGCAGGTGACGTAACAAAATTTGGCCGTGGGGATTCTGCCTCCCCTGCTCCTGCTACTACGCTCACTCAGTCACAGCAGAACCAGACTCAGACTCACCATACAACTCAGCAGCCATTCCTCAATCCGACCCTGCCCCCAGGGTACAGCTACACTGGGTTACCTTATTATGCTGGTGTGCCCGGTGTTCCGAGTGCATTCCAATATGGGCCAACCATGTTTGTAAGTGTGATAGCCTAAACTGTAACCCTCCCTGTGTGCCTCTCTGGTGTTTGCTCTCTTCAGCCCAAACCTTCTACATCTTAGAATCACAGGATGGTTTGGGTTGAAAGGGACCTTAAAGATCATGTAGTTCCAATGCCTCTGTCATGAACAGGGACACCTTTCACTAGACCAGGTTTCTCCAAGCCCCTTCCAACCTGGTCTTGAACACCTCTAGGGATGGGGCAGCAACAACTTCTCTGGGCAACCTGTGCCAGTGTCTCACCACCCTCACTGGAAAAAACATATTCCTTATGTCCAATCTAAATCTACCCTCTTTCACTTTAAAGCCATTCTCCCATGTCCTGTCACTACAGATCCTGGTAAAAAAATGTTTCTGTGTCTTTCTTATAAGCTCCCTTTAAGTACTGAAAGGCCACAATAAGGTATTCCTGGAGCCTTCTCTTCTCCAGGCTTAACAGCCCCAACTCTCTGAGCCCTTCTTCAAAGGAGAGGTGCTCCAGTCTTCTGATCATTTTCATGGCCCTCCTCTAGACCTCTTCTAACAGGTCTTTCTTGTACTGGGGGCCCCAGAACTGGATATGGTACTCCAGGTGGAGTCTCATGGCAGCAGAACAGTCATCTTTCCCAGTCTGTAAGGGATCTCCAAAAACATGCAAGCATGAGAAAATAGCTGCAGTCTCTTCCTCAAGAAAATGGGAAATTTAAAAGGCCAGAGCTCATAGATTCCTGTGCAGGTTACTATAAATAGCAGACAGCTGCAGCTCTTGGACTTGGTGTTCCTGAAAGCCTGTAGCGCCCTCCAGATAGTCAAAGGGAGATCCAAAGCTGTCAGAGAGCCGAGAATGCCTAAGAAATCCTTTTGAGGATGGAGGAGACTGGATTAATTCAGAGAGCAGGGAGTCTCAGGAGGGAAAATGTTATTTGGGAAGAGGGATGCTCCAAGCAGAAGGGTAGATGACTCTATTTTAGGACCCTGTATGACTGTGTCTTATGAAACAGACTTGGACAGAAGTTGGTGTTTCATTTGATTCTGTGGGTGACAATTTGCTGTTTACAGTCAGTGTATGAAAGAGATTCAACAAGGCCAAGTACTGGGTCCTGCACTTGGTCACACCAAACCCCTGCAGTGCTACAGGCTGGGGCAGAGTGGCTGGAAAGTGGCCCAGCAGAAAAGGACCTAGGGGTGCTGGTCAACAGCCAGCTGAACTGATGCTGTTGAGTCAGGGACAGAATGAAAGACTCCAGTCTTCATAAGGTGAATCAGAAGGCCCATTTAATGAAAGTAGCGGGTCCTTTTATAATGCAACTCACTAAGCTGAGACTTGATTGGTCTCAAAGTAAAAACCTCTCACACTATTGGTGAACTATGAATAGCACACTCTGCAGAACCATATCTATAAACAACAGTTACAGAAAGAGAGATAATAATTGTTTTATTTTCTCTAATTTTCTCACAGCTTCCTAGGAAAATCCTGGGACAGCTATGTCTCTCTCTGTTCAGAGGATATGTGATTACCACACTGAACATGTGCCAGTGTGTGCACAGGTGGCCAAGAAGGCCAATGGCCTTATGGCCTGTATCAGCAATAGTGTGGCCAGCAGGACCAGGGCAGTGATCATTCCCCTGTACTGTGCACTGGTGAGACCACACCTCGAATCCTGTGTTGAATTCTTGGCTCGTCACTACAAGAAAGATATTGAGGTGGTGGTGTCCAGAGAAGGGCAACAGAGCTGGGGAAGGGTCTAGAGACTAAGTCCTATGAGGAGCTGCTGAGGGAGCTGGGGATGTTTAGCCTGTAGAAAAGGAGGCTCAGGGCAGACCTTCTCACTCTCTATAATTCCCTGACAGGAGAGTGCAGCCAGGTGGGGGTCAGGCTCTGCTCCCAGGGAACAAGGGTCAGGACAAGAGGAAATAGCCTCAAGCTGTGCCAGAGGAGGTTCAGGTTGGACATCAGGAAGAATTTCTTCACAGAAAGGGTGATTAAGCATTTGAATGGATTGCCCAGGGAGGTGGTGGAGTCATCATCCCTGGAAGTGTTCCAGAAATTATTGGACGGGGCACTTAGTGTCATAGTTTAGCTGACAAGGTGGTGTTCAGTTGAAGGTTAGACTTGATCTTAGCGGTCTTTTCCAACCTTAATGATTCTATTATTCTAAAGAAATACACAGCCTGTTTTGAGAGAGGGCTGTGATGTAATCGGAGGGCAGCTCTGGCAGAAAACTTGGAGCTTGCATAAAGCCACTACAGCAATTTACTTCTGGAAGCATGAATGCCATGTCCCATGTCAGCCCAGTGCTCCCAACTCCAGATTGAATTTCCCACAAGGTGAAGGTGCCTTCTCCACTAGATGGCAGAGGGACCTTGTGTTTTGTGTGCCATTCTCTGGTGAACAGTCTTTTGTTTCCTTCCTTTGTCCAGGTACCTCCAACATCTGCTAAACAGCATGGAGTCAACCTGAACACCACGTTGACTCCTTTTCAGCAAGGGAGTGGCTATGGGCAGCATGGCTATGGGGCAGGTATGCTTACCACTGTGCTTTTCACATGCATATCTGTAGAGCTGTTTGCTCACTGTAACACCTTGTCTTGTACACACTGGCAGGCTATGATGACTTAACACAGGGAACAGCAGCTGGAGATTACAGCAAAGGAGGCTACAGTGGGTCATCTCAAGCACAAAACAAATCTGCTGGCACTGGACCTGGGAAAGGTAACATGAAACATGAGGTTGCTTGAGTGGGATTTAGTAGGGCCAACTCCCAGTGCTGTGCAGTCAACACAGCAGCCAGCTCTAAACAGGGTCACGATCCAAGCTGTTCGTCCATCTCCCATATACAAAATGCTTTTTTAATGGCCCAAGTGTTCCTTCTAAACATCATGGCTGAACTTTGCATAAGGATTTGTGTGGCTGATGTGCAGCTTTGTCCACAATTATACATGGGAGAAATGGTAAGCTGTTTCCTCTGCTGAAGTTTTCTTTGCTGAAGAATATAGTGATCCTGCAACAGTGCTGTGTTTTTGAAGCCTAAGCAGTTGGATGCTGTTGCTGAAATTGTCCTCTGCCAAATGAAGACTAAATCGGATTTCTTGGCAGTCACTTGAGGTAGCCGTGTGTTAGGGTTGAACAGGGCAATTCACAGGTCTCTGGGCTGTTTGGCTTCTGTCTGTACACCCTGTAAGTCATCACTTTATTTTGTGCCTGAAAATGTTTCCTTTGTGACTGTAAAGGCTGAATAATTTATACAGCTCATATGAAAGCTTTATTCTGCTCATGCTGGTTAGACCTGAGAAGTGTATACTTAGCTGCTTAGCACAAACTAGTTCATCCTTGGACTTCAGAAAGTACCAAGCATTTGCTGTGTGTTTGAAATGCTGTGTTCAGCCAAGAGCTGATCACGCTCTCGCTCTCATCTGTAGAGGAGCAATACAAAAAGGAGCAATGTCCTTGGAAGGGAACAACCATAAAGCAGTGCACACCCTCTGAGCCCAGTCCTCTGATTCACTGGCCAAAGGAACAGCTAATTTTATTCTGAACCAAGTGAAATGATTAGAGACAGTCTTTGTAAGACTGAATAAGTGGCTGATGTGAAAATCACCTTGCTGGTGAGTGTTCCTGAGCCTGATATGGCACCAGACTGTCTAGATGGAAGGCAGCCTGAATCAGTGATATTAATTTTCTCTGGGCAGAGGAACATTGCAGACCTCACCCTTCTGCAGGATGTAAAAGGACAAGGGTTCAAATGTGTAGCAGATGCTGAATCTCATTGCTCAGTGCAATCCTAGAGGAAAGCTGTCTTTTTGTGAGCTCAAATGAGTGTTTGATGCAGCAAACTGCTGCCTGGTGAAGTGCGTTTGAATCCAAGTGGTAACCACTGGGTTGTGAATGTGGGTGATTTATTCCAGTTGACTGTTTTCCTGCTTTGCAGTGGGAGTGAGGAACCGTAACCATTTCTTCTCTTCCCATGTCCAGTGCTGTTTGTCTGACAGCACGGAGAACCCCACTGGGTGGGCCAGCAGCAGCAGCAGGGTGTGGGGTGTAGTGGTTGCAGACAAAGGTGCATCCACTGAGGCTGTCAGAGGTGCTGGGAGCAAAGCATGGGGCTCATGCTAGGTGATGGTTGACTTTCCCATTGTTGGTGGCTGCTTTTTGTTTTCCAGGTGTTTCTGTGACCTCAAGTAACACGGGTGTGCCTGATATCAGTGGCTCAGTCTATAACAAGACTCAGGTGAGCAATGCTGGACTCTCCTCCCCTGTGCTCTTGAGGCCTGACCGATAGATCCCTTTGTGGAGGAGGTTGGGGTCATTCCCAAGCCACTTGGTTCTCCGAGTCAACAGGCTGTGGCATTTCTTATGCTGGCTGTTTGCTTTTGGAGAGGAGTCTCACTCTCTGTCCCACTGCTCCTGATGGCAGCTGTTGGCATAGGTGTGGGCACTCTACGCTGCCCATACTGCCCCACATGTGCTGTGTCCTGGTTGCAAATGAAGTGTGATGGCACTAATATCTTTGGTCAAAATATCCCTCAAAGCAAGTGAGTCAAGAGGCTGGGTTGAGCTTTGGTCAGGGGGAAAAAAATCTTATTGCAAGTGGTTCTTCTGCTTTTGTAATTTCAGCCTGAGACCCCATAATGTGTGAAGGACTGATTTCAGGCAACTGCTGCCATCCCATGTCCCACTGAATAAAAAGAGGTCAGGGAAAAAAGGAGCATAGTAGCTGTGGAAATAAAAATGAAATGTTGGAGTAATTATTTCAGAAGAATGGATGACAAAAGGAGCTGAAGCTCATCTGCTGAAGTGCTTGCAGGTGTAGCTTGGCTTGCTCTGTGGGGGGTTGAGGAAAGTTTCAGGTGATGTGTGTTTGGGCCACTCTTGTTCATGTTTGGTCACCATGGGGCTGCTCACACCAGTCTCTGATGCTGTCCCCCTCGCCTCCTGTGCAGACATTTGACAAACAGGGATTCCATGCTGGCACACCACCTTCTTTTAGCCTACCCTCTGCTCTCGGATCAACTGGGCTGAACCCTGCTGCTGCCCCAGGTTATGCTCCAGCCCCATTTCTCCATATCCTCCCTGCACATCAGCAGCCTCATTCCCAGATGCTGCATCACCACCTTCAGCAAGATGGGCAGGTGAGTCAGCCCCTTCATCATCTTCAGTGTGCCTGAGGGCAGATTCCTAGCAAGGGCTTGGGGGTTTTTGCTTCCTTCTGGTTTTTGCTTTGCTCATTGGGAAAGGGCCTTGACAGCAATTGTAGACTGACAGACTCAATACTGTTGGCCATCTTGGGGAGGGAATCTCATGATGTTCAACAAGGGGAAATGCCAAGTCCTGCCCCTGGGGAGAAACAACCCCATGCACCAGTATATGCTGGGGGCCAAAGCAGCTTGGCAGAATAGGCCCTGGGCATCCTGGTGGACACCAAGTTAACCATGAGCCAGCACTATGCCCTTGCTGCAAAGGCATTCTGGGCTGCATTAGCAGGAGTGCTGCCAGAAGGTTAAGGGAGGTGATCCTTCCCCTCTGCTCAGCACCGGTGAGTCCCATGTCCAGTTCTGGGCTCCCTAGTACAAGACAAACATGGATGTATTGGAGAGTCCAACAAAGGGCCACAAGGATGATGAAAGGACTGGGTCATCTCTTATCCGTAAAGGCTGAGAGAGCTTGGACGGTTCCTCCTGGAGAGGAGAAGGCTCAGGGGAGATCTCATCAATATATGTATGTATATATATATATATAAGTACCTGAAGGGAAGGTGCAAAGAAGATGGAGCCAGGCTCTTTTCAGTGGTTCCCAGTGACAGGACCAGAGGCAATGGGTACAGGCTGAAACACAGGAGGTTCCTTCTGAACATCAGGAAACATTTTTTTATTGGGATGGTTACCAAGCATGGCACAGGTTTCCCAGGGAGGTTGTGGAGTCTCCATCCTTGGAGCTATCTGGACATAGGTCTGAACAACCCTGCTTGAGCAGAAGGATTGGGCAAGAAACCTTGAGAGGTCCCTGCCAGCCTCAGCCAGGCTGTGATTCTGTGAAGAGGCCATCCTGATGTGGGGCATGGAGAGATGGGCTGTGAGGTGTGAAGCCCAGGCAAGTGTTGATGTCCCCTGGCTGTGGCAGAAGAGCAAGATGTGAACACTTGTACTGTAATTCTGGCAGGGAAATCATCCCCTTGCAGGTTGAATGTTAATTCCAATTTCTGGTTTGGTTTTACCAGCCCATGTGTTTCCTTACTATAAATGTTGCCCAAAAAAACGTTCTGCCTTGGAATCAAGAAACAGGAAATTACTTCTGTTTCTTAATGTGTGTCGTCTTTGGCTGGTGTACTGCTTCTGTTCACCTTGGGAGAGTTCCTTTGTTGTCCCCAGTCCTGCTCCTCTTCTTCCTTGTCATTAAACCTGAATGGGAGGGAGTGGGATGGTGGTCCTTGCTCTTCTGTTTGATTTCTCTGTGACTGTCCTGGATTGCAGGATGTAGAGATGTTGCAGAGCAGAAACAGATCTGTCGGGGGGGGGGGGGGGGGGAGCATCACTGTGTTGGTGGAAGCTCCTCTGCTTATGTATGGACAGGCTTGTCTTCCTAGTAGTGTTGGTGCTCATGTCTCCTTTCTTTCTAGGGTGGATCTGGCCAACGCAATCAACCCAGCACCATGCAGCAAAAGTCTCAGGCTACCAAAACCTATGGTACTTCTCCATACTGGACAAACTAAATCCAAAACTGGGGAGGGGAGAGAGAATGAGAGGAGGCAAAAAAAAAAAGAGAAAAATAAAAAGCTGACCCCCATTCCTAGAATTATTAGGAGAAATTACTGCTCAGCCAAACATCTATGGGGGAGAACTGCAGCCAGGCAGCCATTCTCAGTGTGACTTGCCTGCTTCCTCTTGAAGTTGCTGTTGTATGTAATATATTTATATATGTATTTGTAAATGCAATAGAGGCTAAATGTTGTTTTCTGCATCTTGCAGCCTGTTTTATTTTCTTTGTAGGGAAACTTATTATGAATTTCCCATCTGCATCAGATAGATCATCCTTCCTTGGTTTTTTAAGCTTTATAACTCTGTCAAAAGACAAACTGTGCCTTTTTTTTTTTTTTTTTTTTTTTTGAGCTGGAGCCCATTTATTTAATGCAATTCTAAATTCAGGCAAATAAGACCTGCTCCCCCCCCCCCCCCAAAAAAAAAAAAGAAGTAGTCAAGATGTGTCCTGTTTATTTGATTTCTGCCCTCAGCCCTTCAATATAGCTGTTACTTGAAAGAGATAAAAAACAGACTGGGGTAAGGGAAAAAAAAGTTTTGTGGGTCCTTCCTCTTTCTTTCATGTCCTCATTCCTTCCTGCAGTGGAAGATGAACTCTCATGGGCAGTTTGTTCACTGTGGCCCTGAGCTGCACTCTCACCTTTTTATTTTTCACTTTTTTTTAATAATAAAGGCCTTTTTTGTTTGGGGGGGGGAGGCTGTGGTTATGTGTTTTGGTATTGGGTTGGGGTTTTTCTGTTTCTCTAGCAAGAGACTTTGGATTGCTCAGTGGGTCCTGCAACTTGCTTTCTATCATTAGAGGCAAAAACTATGTAGCGGTTTCTTAAAGTATAAGCAGTGTCTTGTTCCTCTTTTTGCCTTGAGCCACCCTGCCCAGAAAAGACACAGCTACTTGATGGAAACTTCACCTGTCCCTCCCCACTTTTTTCTAAAACAATACCCTGGAGGCAACTCCTCGTCTTTCTTGTTTTACACCAGTGCAGTGAATGTTTTAGGAGTTTTATTTCTTTTTAACTCTCCCTCCAACTAATAAATTTTTGAGTGTATCACTAGTGTTTGCATTTTCAAAGGCCTCAAGCAGTTTTGCTTTTACAGCCTGTCCCTACCTCCTCCTGCTGGGAAGGTAAGAGCAAGAGATGGGTATGCTGGGGATGCTGAATACTGTGACAAAGGTGAGCACACCTTGGTACTGAAAGCTCATAGGCAGCTGCATTGGGTTGGGATCCTGGGCAGCACCCTGACTTCTGCCACAAGCATCATGTTCTGCATTTGCTGTGCTCTGTCTGAGGCCCTGTGGAACAGCTGGGAATGTTAAGGAGGGAGCACAGCAACACTATCCTTCCTTGCTTTGCCCATGAAGTCCAGGGCCTCCATCAGGAGGAAGGTCTGTGGTGAGGTTCAATAAAGCGAAGTGCTCAGTCCTGCACTCGGAATACAACAATCTGTTTCTGCAGGCTGGAGACTTATTGCCTCCCTTCCCTCCCCTTGCAAGCCTAAACAGGATGTTTTCCCCTTATCATCTGCTCCAACCAGGCTCTTCTGTGGGAATTTTCTCTTAAAGTCTCTGTTCCACAGTGATGGTAGAACCAAGGTTTCTCTGCTGCACTTGGCCATCAAGTAAATGGAGGAAAAAAACCCCCAACCACTGCACAAGGGGCAGCCAGGTTTGTCCAGTGACAGGGCAGTGTGGAGTGTTTGTCCTGGTTTTGGTACAACACCTGCTAGATCAAGAAGCTACTGTCAGCTCAAGGCAGGCAGGAGCTACAAGCAGGCCTGATCCCAGTCAGAAGGCCCAGACAGCACCGTCTCATTCCCCAACATGGAGACTCCTCTAGGAAGTCAGCTCTGCAATGCCATAACCACTCCTCTAGCATGGCTGTGAAGCAGAAACATTCAGGCCCCAAACACATTTGACTCGGCTGTTGCTGTGTTGCAAACAATGTTGTATAGCAAATACAACACTTGTACATGTGTCCTGCTAATTTCAGCACTGCAAAAACAAATACTTCTCCACTCTTGAGCCTGGAGGGAACAGCATGGGCCAGGCAGGGTAAGCACCCTGAAGGGGTGGTTGGCAGTGATTACCTCAATTCCTCTGCCGATTTTCTGCATGAAGTCAAAGCACCTTGCCCCAGAAAACTGGCCTCCAGCAGCACCCCAACCCCATGCCAGCATCACCATTACTCTAAGTCCTTGCATCCTGCTGCAGTCATATGATACCGCTAACAGTCTTCTCCCTGGTCTCCTCTTTGCTGACTTAAGATGAGTAAATAAATATAACAGCAAATCTCATGGCTTTTTGCCAAAGTGCTTCTCCAAATCAGTTTGTTCTTTAAGGTATAGACAGCTGTCAAACAGCAGCTTTAGTTTTCCAATAACCTTGTAGATTATTTACGTACATGTATAGGTATTGATACTGGAGCACCACTGAATTTGTGAACAGCTGTTATTCAAAGCTTTAAGTAACCCATGCAAATAGACTAACTCAATTAACAGGGAAGTAAAAGTACTGGCATATTTTCATTTCACATTTTTATTAATAGATGTGCAGAAAAGACAAAACTACTGAAGAGGAAGACAACACAAAAATGCATCAGTTAATTGTTTCTGGCAAATTATACTGAAAAAAAAAGGAAACCATCTGGGATTTCAGCTAAGAAAACTACTAAGAAATGTAGTGTACCCTGCTGGTTTCAGAATTGTTGAAAACTGTAAAACTGTATTTGAAAGGGCAGGTAGTTGCTAATGTAAACACTAATATTGGCTGAGATGAGAAAAAGGTTAAGAAAAAAACAGAATACAAAGATCAGATAAACATTTTTCCACAATTTCTTAAATAGGTAAAAAAAGCTCAAAAAAAAAAAAAACAACACCAAAACAAACCCAAAACCCAAACATAATACCCTCATTTCAGTTTATATCTCAAAAAATGAAACCAGCAAGTCAACAAGCAATGACACTGAACAGGACAGTGGGGAAGAGAAATTAGTTTGGTTATGGTCAGAGCTCTCAAAATAGATTGCTTTCTGTCTTTAAAAAGGTTAACATGAGATAATGCATCTTACAACACCAAGCTTGAAAATACAACTCACTGGAGAGCATACAGTGAACAGTGAAGACAGTAAAAAATACAAGGGAAATCCTGAAAGCTGCAGTATCATTTCAAACCAAGTCAGCACAGCCAGTGTTGCCATAGTCTGTTCCTTCATGCCCCCAACAGCCCCTCAAAGCTGGAGGCTGATGTTCCTGGCCCAGTGTGACCTTGAGACCAGTCTTGCATCAAGTGCCAGAGGCCCATTTACCAACACCAGCATCACTCTCACAGGGCTGGTGTGAAGCTGGGAGCTGAGGGGGAGGCCCACTGCTGGCTCCAAAAAGCACCAGGGGCTGTTAGTTCTTGATGGAAGGATGACCTGAAGGAGCCCTTGTGGGACACTTGAGGAGGGTTCCAGCTGCCTCCCCAGGTAAAAAGCAAGCAGAGCAGACCATCACAGAACACACTGGGGACAAGGTATTACCACTTGGGCTGCCTTCATTCTGCTGAGGACACACTAGCACAAGCTGGGGCAGAGGGACAGGGACTGTCCTTGCTGGAGCAAACCCCAGCCAAGCAACATTCTGATAACTTTAAACAGAGCCCCACAGGCCTTCCCCTCCTCTCCCTACAGGCAATACACTTTAAACTTGCTCACTCTCATCTTGCTCCTTGCTTCCCACCAAGCTGATCACAGAACAAAGTTTACTCCCACCAAAGTACCTCTTGAGGGACTGCAGCTGGTGATGTATCATTAAAACCACCAAGCTATACCAAATGTCTGACCCTGCAGTTCTTATCAGGGTGACTGCCTCTTGTGAGAACAGAGGGTCTCGCCCAAGCAGGGCCAGCACCTCTGATCTGCTCCTGGGGCTGCCAGGGCTCAGCACAGAAGGGCAGGGCTGGCTGCCAATCCATGTGAAAGGTGAATTCAGGGAACTGCACTACAGCTGAACTACAGCACACTGCAATGGGGTGAGGGTGCTGAGGGCCCTAAGCTCTGCCAAGAGCTCCCAAAATAATACAGGAGGCTGAGCTCAGGGCATCAGCTGAAGCATACTCCTAAATAGGCTGTCAAACCCTGATTGCTGGCTTTCTTTTTCAGCCTGAAAACACTGTGTACCCTTCTCTTTGTGGGGCTACACACATCCATCTGTGCCCCAGCCAGGCAGGAGAGAGCCCAGCACCCATCCATCTCTCTGCCCTATGTCCCAGAAGCCACTGCAGGCACAGGAACAGCCTGGCTGCCCCAGGGAGCTTTATCTTCTGCCAACCCCACAGAGCTACAGCAGAGCTGCATTTACCAGCAGGTGACCTACATAAGCAACAGAAAGAAGGCTCAGGCCAGCACTGGACTTGGGCTGCAGGAGGCAAGGGCTACTAGCAAGCACTGGAGAAGGAGACTCTCCCACTGCCAAAAATAAGTTCAGGATGAATGCTGGCCCACTGGGCAGTGGGATACACTTCTGTTTTCCTCCCTCAGTAGAGGGGCAGCTAACAGCAGATCCCAGAAGAATGGCTAAATGAAACTTTTTCAACCCAGACCTAGTCTAAAAAAATAATGCAACCCAGGGCTCAGTTGTACAGATGTGAAGTGTTAAGTGTTTATTTTAGGGTTCATATCACAAGCCTTTTTCAGAGACAAAGCTGATTGTGCCCTCTGGGGATCCAGGGGCCAGCTACTTCCTAATTTGATCAGGCTAAACAGATTCCTGTACCTTTCAGTAACATCCCATCAAGCTCAACACACAGTAGCTTTACACTTTCCACCCCACACCTTATAAAGGAAAAGCCACCACCACAAGGCTAAACAAATGTACACACGCTACTATTATAAATGGAGCAGCTAAACCCTGGCAATTTGCTTTGTGTGGATTTTTTTCTTCCCAGTAAATGCAGTACTTGAGCTCCTGAAAATTCATCTTCCAGTGGGTTTGTTCCAGCTTTAAATACATTAAACATCTCAATGCAAGACTGTATTTAATTCAAGAATCTAAACACAAGCAAACATGTTTCACTGTGAGCATTTTGTAGAAGTGAAAAAGGGAATTTCTTTTAAAAAAAGAAATCATAATACAGTGATGAAAGGGTTAAGAATGCAAGAATTCAGACATTCTGTGGAGGGTCTCTAAGAGGTCCATAAAAAAGGAGCAAACAGATCCATACAACAGGAGACAGCAGGAGACAGGTTTTTTTATCCCCCCCCCCCCCCCACCACTATGTTTTTGCTGGACTCCTGCTAGGTTACCACTGCTCCCTTCTGGCCTGAGTTGACAGGGCAGTACAGGGCCATAGAGGGAGCAGGTCACGACTCCTCATTGCCAGAATCATCATCATCGTAACAGTCGGCATCCTCTTCCTCCTCATCTTCGTCATCAATGTCATCATCATACAAGTCGTCATAAAGCAAATCTGAACTGTTGTCATTGGAAGGCACTTTAGTTTTGATGCAGTATTCTGCCAGTGTAGTGGGGACCTTCACGCCATCCTTCTCTGCCTCAGCTTTGGTAGCCAAAACCTGTTTCCTGTGGGGAGGAGGACACAGCAACATGAGCAAGGCCGTGTACTGGCAGCAGTGTGGCTCAACTCCCCACCTCCCAATCACCCCCTGCCCAGCCCTCCTGGCAGCTCAGTCAGAAGAGCTAATGTTTGGCTGAAGCACCACAAGCATCACTAGAAACAGATTTAGTTCCTGCAGCCCCAAGCTTGGGAGCACTTCAAGGGTGTTTGCAGCACACATACTCTCAGCAACATATGAAATCAATTATTCTACAGGACTCTGTATTAGAGATCTGCCAGAACTCAAAGCAAATTCCATTACATTTTTTACAGAAGGGATAGTCACAGATTTCCTAAGATGACTTAGGAAATGCCATCCAGAGATGCTATCCACAGCCACTCTCTACCACTGATGACTCTACCCTAACATGCTCAAAACTCTAATTCCCACAAGCATTTGTCAGCTCTGAGCTCCCCCTGGAGGGTAAGAGCAGGTGGCTGCACTCTGAGATGCAGCTGTAACCCCAACACTGACCAAGGATAGCAGGAAACAAGTGTTTCCCTTTGCTCCAGGATGGGCTCTGGTTGGTGCCTCAGCAGTATTTGAGCTGCGAACTGTTGCTGCCTCCCAGCAGGGAGAGGAGCAGATGGCAGCCTGTTCCTTTACTCCCACCCACGTGCTCAGTCTGCCATACTCGGTTTATGGAGTACATCCAGCTGAAGCCAATGCAGCTGGAGGGGACTAAAATAACCTCCCAGCAAGGCTCTTTGCACAGCCCAGGACAGTGACTGACTGCCCTGCGTAGCTCCAACCAGGGGTATATCCAGCTAGCAGTCAAGGTATACCTGGTCTTGCCCCAGGCAAGCATGACAGCAGTCCCACTGCAGTATGGGCTGCCCATTTTCACTCCACAGCAATCTTGGCTCAAGTTTACATCTCCCTACAGCACCTGATGAACCATGAATTTCTCAGAAAAGGACAGTCATGACTAAACAGCACTTCCAGCTAATCAAACCCAGCTGTGCAAGCACTTGCCAAATCCTACTGATACTCCTTCAAATTGGAGGGACAAGATTATGATTCATGAGTGAATTAAGCACAGAACTAGTAGCATGAAGGCAGTTTGAATCACATCTCAAGCAATGCAAGCAGTCCTCAAAGGTACACAGGGACTTAGACTAGAATTTACTAGCAGCTAATAGGTTTTGCATAGTATCGTGCCAGATTAGTCTGAAAAAGAACAATACAAAGACACAAGTTTGCACCATTTCTGTCCAGAAGAATGAACTTGGAATAAAGCTGTAAAATTCATTTTGAAAGGAGCAACCACAGTGAGAAGCTGGTTTTAGCAAATTCTGAAATCAGCCTATTTCATCGGATTCAAAGTGGGAGGCCAGTAGCACAGCATCACACAGAGCAAAGTTTACCTTATGATTTCAGCATACTCCTTGTCTTTTCCTTTACTGTCCCTCCATTTCCTGAACATGACTGATGCATCCACGTTGGCAGGAGAGAATGTGTTGGGCTCATTAAGCAAAGAGATTACACTCAGTAAGATAGTCCTGAAACAGGTAATCACAACAGCAAAGTCAGAGCTAACACATTCACAGATTCTGGATGCTGACAATTTCTGTGGGTGATGCATCAGAAACATGTTTAAAGTCAAAACTTATGAATAATTAAAGATATCTAAGTGTAGTGGGTTGATGTTGGCTGGATGCCAGGCACCCACCAAAGCTGCTCTCACTCCCCTCTGCAACTGTACAAGGGAGAGAAAATATAATGAAGGGTTCATGGGTTGAGATAAAGGCAGGGAGAGATCACTCACCAAATACCATCACGGGCGAAACAGACTTGAATTGGGGATATTAATTGAATTTATTACTAACAAAATGAGAGCAGGATAATGAGAAGTAAAATAAGACCTTAATAAAACACCTTCCCTCCATCCCAGCCTCCTTCCCAGCTCTACCTCCTCCCCCCAGCAGCACAGGGAGATGGGAATGGGGGTTATGGTCAGTTCACATTGTTTCTGCCATTGCTCAGGGACAGGAGTCCTTCCCCTGCTCCAATGCGGAGTCCCTCCCACAGGAGACAGTCCTCTACAAACTTCTCCAACATGAGTCCATCCCATAGACAGTTCTCCAGCTCCAGTGTGGGTCCCTTTCCATGGGGTGCCGTCATTCAGGCACCACTTGCTCCAGTGTGGCTCCCCCATGGGATCACAAGTCCTACCAGGAAACCTGCTCCAACATGGGCTCCTTTCTCTCCATGGGTTTGAAGGTCCCTACCAGTAACCTGCTCCAGCACAGGCCTCCCACAGGTTCACAACTCCCTCTCAGGCATCCCTCCGCTCCAGCATGGGGTCCTCCATGATGGAAGGGGACAGCTGCTTCATTATGGTCTTCACCATCTGCTGCAGGGGATTCTCGGCTCTGGCATCTGGAGCACCTCCTGCCCCCCTTCTCCACTGACCTTGGTGTCTGCAGAGCTGTTCCTCTGACGTTCTCACCCCACTCTGGCTGCAATTACAACTGCGTAGTCACTTTTTTTTCTTTCTTCTTAAATATGTTATCACAGAGGCGTTACCATCATTCCTGATTGGCCTAGCTTTGGCCAGCAGTGGGTCCATCCTGGAGCCGGCTGGTGTTGGCTCTGCTGGACATGGGGGAAGCTTCTGGCAGCTTCTCACAGAAGCCATCCCTGTAGCCCCCTTGCTGTCAAAACCTGGCCATGCAAACCCAATACACTAAGGACTGATGCCATTGGGGTTTTGCCTTTTTTTTTTTCTATGTTTTCTATATTCTTCACACATATATTTGTAGCTGTGTAGTCTATTGTATAAGTGACTAGATTTCCCAGTACTTTTCTATGGCCTTTCCCTAGGCAGAAAGACAAAACAAATTCCAGAGCTCCAAGCCCCGGGATGTACAAGACCCCAATGCTATCTTGGTTCTTTCTGGGAACCAAGGTTGAGAACAACTCTTCGAGATACATTTCATGGACAAAGTACAACTAGTGCTGAAGGAGGGACTCATGAGAAGGGGCTTAACCTGGGGGGAAATTGCATCACCACTTGTCCTCCTAATTGGTGCTTTTTATTAATTATGATAATTTCCTATAAAAATGTACTCACCCCTGTGGGGGGGTGGGCTTTTGTGGACATCTTTCCATAATTGCCTCTGGAAGCCTTCAAATAAAGATCCCCCTTTATATTACCTCCTTACTAAAATTATCTCGAGTTTCATTTCCAGGTTGGGAAAAAGGCAACAGGACAATAGTTGAAGTAAGAGCAAATACTTATGAACTTCAGACCTTGGTGATCAGCATAAGGAAGATGACACAATACAAACCTCAAAGACCTAATCTGATGACAGACTGTCATGTCAGTACACATTTGTGACAGGGCAGCAGGTAAAGCTTGCATCAGACCAGAATTCTGTTAATTCATACCACCCATAGATAGTGCAGGGTTGGAAACCTGCTTAGTGAGCCTGTTCTTCATGACATTCAGCCTCACAGCAGAAAGCCAGGCTCTTTGCTTATCCTGACTGATACAACCCAAAGCCATCAGATGAGGCTGCATTGCCTTCCCTACCCCACAGTGTATTAAGAGGTTGGACCTGTGGCCAGGTGTCCCTTCTCCTCAGCCTGTGTGCCAAGACTGCTGTAGCAGTACTTGAAAAATATCTGCACTGCCTTCCTCTTGCTGTACTCAACACTTAGGCAAACCGACAAGGGCCCAGCAAGACTGAACTGCTGGTACTCAGCAAAGCCAGCATGAGCCAGTCACGTAACTCCTGGCAGACAGACAGCCTTCCTGGATTTCTAGCAGCAGCCCAGAGCTAGCCAGCTGCCCTGCTCTGCTGGCATTTATCAGGGACAAACATCACCTCCCTCTGCTGGCCAGACCCTTTTGCATTTCCTACAGCTCTTTGCAGTTCAGAGATTTAGCCCTTTGTTCCTCACACAGTGTCACAACCAGCACAAAACTCAACAGCAAATCCCATCAGGCAGCTCTACACACCTGGCCACCTGGCTGTAGCTACCACTGCAATAGCTTCCTGCGTCTGAGGTGGTCCTGCTTTGAACAGCTTTTAATTTAAATGGAAGGGAAAAACAAGAGACAAGGAAATAAGTCTTGAATTACAGCAGTACATAGCAACTGCTTTGCAGAACATGATTAAAGGAGACTACAGCCCCAACTGTACTTGAATTGATTTAGAGGCATATTCAGAGCAATGCACGCTGAGCATATCTACAAGCATATTGTTATAAATGACAATATAGTATTAGCTTTCACATTTATGTATTAGCTTTGGCATATTATTATTAATCACAAAGATTTTGATATGGTACAATTTATATTTCCTTTTAACTGCTTTTTGGTATAGTATAATCTGTCAGTTTAAGTATGCACCATATAGCTTATATAAATAGTAGTGTGGTAAATATATCTTAGACTGTAGCATAATATTAAAATAGAGACTATGTGATGTTAAAATGCTTTTTCACATAACTAACTCAGAGAATGGTGTAAGATAATTAGATGGTTCCCCACATTTTGTGGACTATCTTATCTGAAGGATAAGATAACAGGGACAAAAACCAGAACACCAAGAGAAGAATTTATTGATTGTTTGTTATCAAGGCGTGTAAAAACAGCAAGATGGAATCACAAGAAGAAATAAAATATATTGATTTAATCTACAAGATGTCATGAAGACAAATCAAAGGTTAAAACCAAGCAAAAGAATTCCTGGAACATCTTCACTCCCAGGAATGTTTGAATAATGTATAAACTCTCATGAATATGCATGTACCCCCTGTCATGTAACAATATAGAAGAACATTGTTTTAAGCTAAAGGTATGTTTTTTTGCCAATTGCCAAAAACATGACAGTGCTGGATATTTGTCCCTTTTTATCCCTTATTAATCTTTTAAAAATCTCAAAGAATAAGCTCAGTTTTTCACAGAATAATTTATCTGGGATACAATTCCAGGAAACATTTGGCCATTTGGATGACAACTTTATAGGAAGGTTTTGAAACTAAACACATCTGGCCAGACTGTTCAGCATAGCTATCAGGAGAGTCATATACAATTTACTCTCCAAATAATGTAATTCAGTAGGAAATAGAACAGCAACTATGGAAAAAGCTGTCTGGTCAGACTGGAACGTTGAGCAGAAAATAAAACATCTTTTACTTCAATTCAAGAATTCACTTAAAAGCCTTTGAATTATCAGCAATCAGGCTGCAAAGCCAGCACATCCGCTTCAGCATCATTACTGTAAAGCAAGCAAAATATCGAGAAAGCCAAGGACAGGAATTCACATCTGGATTTAGCACCCACTCTACTACAATCTATCTACTGTCTATTAGAGGTGAGACACTGTGCACTTTTCATTTCTGACCAGCACATTAGATCAGCTCCATCACTGCTCATATCCTTAAGAGCTGGCCATTCTCCTTAACTCAAACCCTGCTGCTGTGGGTAAGCAAGGCGAACAAGGTACAGTAACAGGAAGGGATCCCAGAACAGGGTACAGTAACAGGAAGGGATCCCAGAACAGGGGATCTGACAGGACAGAAACCACAGAAAAGTTCAACCATGTGTGACTGAAAACATCCTTAGCATCACATACAAACTGCACCAGACTGGGTACAGACTGACCCTCTCCAGTATAGTTATGGATCTGTTTCTCCCTTAGGTGAGGTTCTAGCATGTGGTTTCATGTGAGTTGTTTGCAAGAAGAGTGGGTATTTAAAGCCCACCTTTGCTTTCTTATATTCCCCACCCCATTCTGGGGAACAGTGTGCTCATCAGCTGGCATATCTCTTTGGTTTGTGTTTACAGTGCTGTTGTCTTCAGAGTGAGTGCCTGTCCTGGTTTAGGAATGGTATTCCCCAATTTAGTACTCCCACTAAAAAGACCATGACCTGCAGTTGGCTGCCTCCCCCCTTCGATGGGAGGCACAAAAGATCACGGGTTGAGATAAAAACAATTTACTGGAAACAGCAATGACATTAGAAAACAACAATAACAGCAACAATATAAATAACAAAAGTGTACAAAAGGGAGAGTGATCCACAGGCAAAAATGCTTACCGTGAATCCTGGGGAACAATGAAGAAATGGTGGGCAGGTTTCCCCCTCCTGCCACACCACAGTTTTCTCCACTGGAAATCCCATCCTTCTTAGAAACCAAAAAGTACCCTAACCCCACACTGGCAATGATGTGAGGTGGTATAAAATAATCTCCTAGCCCTGCCCATACAGGTCCAGGCTCCACCCCCTCATTGCTACTGCAAAAAAAAAAAATTAACTCTGTCCTGGCTGGAACCAGGACAGTTCCTCTACATGCCTTTATCAGCAGAGAGAAGCCAGTAGTGGATCAAGGAATCAGAACCGTTAACTGCATTTTTTTCTCACCATGTATGAACAAAAGTATCAGACTTAGCCTGTACTGAAAGTTTTGTTACATCTGAACAGTTTCTGCAAACAGCTCAATGCACTAAAGCAGCCAGAAAAAGCCAACAAAATGTTGCCACATTATATCACAGTACAAGCTGGCTTGTACTGGGCAATAATTTGGCTACCCAGCCAGTTCCATAAAACCAGTCTCTGGGTTGAAAGACAGGAACCTCAACCAATTACATTCCATCCTAAGCTGCAGGCATATCACTGGTCCAGGATCTGAGGGGCATAAAAGATCAGATCAATGGCTGTCTAGACCCCGGAGTTTTGAAGTCCCTATAAAAGAAAGCTCTGAACAATAAAACACAGTTTGCTGATGACCCACCGGTGTTGTGTTGTGTGTCTGTCTCTGACCCTACGATAACAGCAAAAATGGGTATCCTCAGAAAACAAAGCAATAGTAAGATGAGGCACCACATATCAGCACAAGATACAGATATACCAACATCTTGAATATTGTGCTGAATTCTGGCCTGTGTGTGCACCTTAAAAGATAGAGTGAGGCCAGGCTAGATGGAGAAAGGTAACTAAAATTTATCAAAGAGCCTCAACCCCATAGCCCTGCAACCACTTCCTCAGCTTTATGGGACATAAGAAAAGCAATACATTCTGCCATACAGATCACGACTGCATTCCTTCACTTCTTGATGGAAGTTTGCTATATTTACTTATGCCAGCCTCATCTAGCTCCAAGTGATGGGAAAGTCCATATTGACTGTGTTTAGAAAAAATGAATGAGCATGCTTGAAACCATTAGGTGGAGAGATGCACAAGTGCTCTCAAAGTTGAAGAATTACATTCCTCACTCCAGACACTTCAACCACAGTCATCTGTAGTAAGCGGATTTACAAAATTCAGCAGCTGACGAGAAGCCCTAGGTTACACAGGCACTAGGCTAACAGTGAAGGACAAGGTTTTTTTCTGCTTGCTAATACAGCTGAGGAATGTTTTCTCTCCAAATATCACTGTTAAGATGAACATGTTCCAAGAGTAAGCACCAAAAACTGCACCATGGTAAGGGAGAGCAGAAATCAGAGAACTAGTACCATAAGAAGTTTCATGTCAATATTTAGGGTTGTATATTGTGAAATACTCAAAATGTGTGCGCATTATAAGCAACTAATACCCAAAGCCGTTTTCTAACTATAAGTTGAAGCTTGTCACCGAGTCTTAACCATATCAGATGTTTGAAAAAAACAGTTTAATAGCCATCTGAGAAGAGGGACAGGTGAATGTAGCTTAGCAATATAACAAATTAAGATAGTATTTAAGCCTATTTTTCTTTTTTATAAATCTGAACTAGAATGTGTATTTGTTACAGATGGATTGGATAACCTTTACCTCAAGCTCTAAGGATCAGATTACCAACCCTTCATGACTTCATGCAGCTAAGATACACAATTTCTCTTGGGCCCTTTTAACCTTCAAGTAGCATGCTCTAGAGGGAAGATCAGTTGTTATAATTTGCTGACTGCTACAATTCCTAGTCTCCTGCTATGTTAGCTCTAGTTCAGTACTTTGCAATGTGTGTTACAATCATATTTCAAGGGTCAAGAATCCATTGAATCCCCTTTGTTAGATCTTTGCTTTGATAGAGAATCCTTTCAAATGAATTTTGTGAAGCCAAGTTAGATGAAAGCTGAGTTAAACTGTCAGACAATATTTTTCAAATCACTATATTCCCTCACATGTCCTGATGTCCTTACTGGATTTACCAGTAAATAACAGATTTCAAGTTGAGGAACCAGCACCTAATAAATCTGAGAGCAAGAATAATTCTCATATGATAAAAATCTAGAGGCAATTATTTTAACCTTATTTGGATAATAAATCAGTTTAAAATGTTAGAACAGGAAGTACCTTAGAGTTTTTTCACTACATCACTTACTACTCCAGTTGCACAGGTAAACTGCTACTTGATATGAGTTTTATCAGTTCCTTATTGGCAGTGTCTTGTAATAAGAATGAAATTCAGCTGGTGTTTAAAATGAAAAAAAAAGGACAGGTCAGCCCCAAATGCCTCTAATACTTAGTGATCCTTTGTGTCTTTTTGTCAGGAAGAAAGCTACCTGGCTAACCACTCAAGATATCACACTGCAGGACAGGAGACACACAAATACTGTAAGGCAAACAGCAGGCAGGATTATGAACAAAATTACTCCTACAGTGCAAAATACCCAAAAATATTATTTTCCACTAGTGGTATCTTGGAAGAGTTTGAAAACCCCAACTATAGGATAACAATAACCAGGGAAGGGCAGAAAATTTGAAATCAGTTGCTTTGGGAGCATGAAAGCCTGCAAACAGGACAGAATTCTCTACATTGTTACTCCATCATCAGCACACCTCAGCATCAGCACTTTAGACAACTTCTTAAGTCTGGTTTGCACCCAGTTAAGGACCTAAAGCTCCTAAAGTCTTGAATTCTGTTCCAGAACTTTCCCAACACAGGCCATAGTCTTGGAGAGAGATCACAGGCCTTTGAGGTCACTGTTGTACATCACAGATTCACAGTTACCTGACATTTTGGGTAGGGTTCCACCTCTCGGAGGGCAGCTCTCCACTTTGCGGGTCATCTACAGGTGGGTGAAGAATTGAAATACATACATCCCCATTCTGCAAGATAGAAACAAAAGTTGAGAATAGCCTGATTTGAGGCAGAGATTTGATGACACAACCAGGCCAGTTAACCCAAATGGAGCAAAGGGATATTCCATACCATATGGTGACACGTTGGTGTTCATGTGTCTGAGACTTAACACACAACAGACCTCCTTTGGTCATCAGCCAAACAGCATGTTTTATTCTTCGGGGCTTGCTTTTAAAGGCAATTCAAAGCTCCTGGTTCCTAAACAGCCATTGGTCTCATCCCCATGCCTCCCACACTCTGAACCAGTCAAATGCTTGTATTTTAGGAGACTTGTTATTGGTTGAGACCTCTGTCAGTCAGCCTAGAGACTGGTTTATGGAACTGGACTGGGTTTCTTATTTGTAAATGGATTATGTTCAGTACAAGTCAGATTGTACTGCAACATCTCACCCTTTTGTCTTTACTAAAATTGTAACTTGCTCTCTGACATCTATTTGCAAGGGTCCCTTGCAATCAGGGTGACAGAAAACAGCATGGTTTTAATTTTCATAAATTATATATTAGTGAAGCTGAAGCATTTTGGTTCAGAGTCTGTAGGCAAGAATTCAGGATAGCATGTTACAGGCTTAAAGTTTAGGTTACTGTCGTGGGGTGACAGCCTTTATCCCAATATCGTGTGTTATGTCTGGCAGCTGTGCCTTTTCCCCCACCCCCCCCCCCCCCGGCAGTCTGGCTGTGGCGGGATGGGGAAGAGGGGGGGGGGGGGGGGGGTGTGACCAGGCACTTTTGGCTTTTGGCTTTTGCTGCTTGGCTTTGCTAGTTGCTTGCTTGCTTGCTTGCTTGCTTTTTGCTTTTGCGCTGTTTTTTTTTTTTTTTTTCCTTTTTCTTTTGTTCTCTCTCTCTCTTTCTTACCCTCCCCTGAAGATACTGGACCGGCTCCGGATTCTGACCTGCGAGCTCCAGGACACCCGAAGCCTGCTAGAGAAGATTCGGCGCCCTCCACAACACAGTCTGGTCCCTTTTCTTTTCTTGTGTTGGGGAGTGTTCTTTTGTTACTTGTAAATAAATAGGTTTTGTTTTCCACTTTGCTCCTCCGAGAAATTCCTTCCCGAACCCGGTGTTGGGGGAGGGGTGGTTGGAGGTTTGTTTTGTTCTGGGGGGCTCCCTCTTGGAGATTTCCCCTAATTTGTCCTAAACCAGGACAATAAATTTTTGGTGCATTGGCCGGGAAACCGGAGGCCAAAAACAGTGGAAAAAAAAACCTATAACAATAATATTTTGGTTTTGGTTGTTTTGTGGGCATATTGGTGATTCATAATGTCATTTGGAGTGGAAGCTTGCCGGTTTTTCTGGTCCCTAGGGGCTTTTGAAGTTTTAATACCTTTGTGGTCCCTAGGGTTATTTCCTTACCCCAAAATAGCTCTGATGTTGTCCCTAATAAGTAGCTTTTGTAAGCGGGGGGCACTAACCAGAATAATCATTGTGCTGGCCTTATGTGTGATGATGTGTCGGATAACAGTGCTGGACTTTATTTCAGGAATGTATGGATTGTTGTCATGGCTGTGTACTCAGTTTGTTTGGGGAGAAGAAGAGGAAGGGGCTTTTCAGCCTTTGTCTTCCTTCTTCTCCTACAAATTGTTGACATCTCTATTAGAAAATACTGACTTTCCCCTGAGTTTGAAAGAAACCATCTTTCTGGCATTTAATTTATTAAGCCTTGTCTATACTGTCTGGAGTGTATATAAAATGAAAGCTGAGATTTCTAGAGGGGTTAGAGAGACTCCTGATTCAGGAGTAAAACAAAGCAGGAAAAATCTTGACTGGAGTGGGAAATGGGAAGATATGGGCCATACTTTAAAGGAATTTTCTGATCCTATAGACTGGGACTTTCCATCTGATCAAATTCAGAATCCAGTCGAGGTGGCAAAGTATTTGAGGGAGAAGTGCCATGGTAATACTAAGGAAGAAAGGATTACTGCAGTGAGCTGGGCCTTGGCGTTTGTTTACCGTACTCTGCTAGATACTGTGGAGCAGCAGATAGCAGAAAGGGAACAGGGAGATAAGTTAGTTACTATCCCAGTGACCCAGGCTGCAGCTAACATCCCAGGCTCCAGGCTAGCAGCTGAATCAGACAATAGGCCCCAAACCATGGCTGTTGCAGCTAATACAAGAGGTGGAAAGTGTAAAGGCAAGACCGATCGGAAGGTGGAGGATGATGACGATGATGCAGAAGAAGGACCCTCACCAAAATCAGAGGCCACATCAAGGGGCACAGAATCTGGAGCCAATATTGACTCCTTTTCTCTGAAGGACCTCAGAGGCCTAAGAAAGGATTACAGCCGACAACCTGACGAATCTATTATTAGTTGGTTAGTCCGCCTTTGGGATGCTGCAGGGGAGGTTACGATTTTGGATGGTACTGAAGTGAGGCATTTGGGATCCCTGTCACATGATCCTGCCATCGATCAAGGTGTGATGAGGGGGGCTAACCCTCACAGCCTCTGGGAACGGGTCCTAAGAAGCGTAGCAGAACGGTACCTGTGTACGGATGATCTCTATATGCAGCAGACATGGTGGAAGACCATAGAACAGGGGATCCAACGCCTGAGAGAGATGGCGGTCGCAGAGCTCGTTTTCTCAGATGACACAACAACTAGGAATCCGGACCTGGTACCATGCACTCCGATAATGTGGAGGAAACTTGTGCGACTTGGGCCACCTGAATACGCTTCCGCCCTAGCAATAATGAAGCGAGATGATACATATGAGACTGTGCTCGATATGGCAAAGAAGCTTCGAGCGTACGCAGATGCTGTGCATGGCCCAACTCATGCCAGAATTGCAGCAGTGGAAACCCGACTGCAGAAACTAGAAGACAAAATAGAGGAGAATCATAAGAAACTCCGGGAAGAGATTAAGGAGGACCTTATTGAAATCTCAGCCGTACAAATTAGAAGCCCTGGTGTCCAACGCCGGCGCTCCTTTGATGGGGAGAGAAGGTACATCCCACGGGCTGAGTTATGGTTTTTCCTGCGTGAGGCTGGAGAAGACATGAGAAGATGGGATGGAAAACCCACCGCTGCTTTGGCACAACGGGTGCGTGATTTGAAGAGAAGAGAAAGTATAACCAAAAAGATAGCAGCTCCGGTCGCTCGTAGCCGAGATGTTAAGTATGACGATGACGATGACATGTCCGATCCCCTTGAAGGAACTTCCAAGGCATATGCCCAAGGAAAGAAGGACAATCTGGCTTAGAGGGGCCCTGCCTCCAGCCAGGAAGAGGCACGGGAGAACCGGGTTTTTTGGAAGGTGTGGATCAGATGGCCTGGCACATCAGAGCCACAAGACTATGAAGCATTGGTTGACACTGGATCACAATGTACCTTAATGCCATCGGAACACGTGGGGACAGAACCTGTTTCCATTGCTGGAGTGACGGGGGGATCACAACAGTTGACGTTGTTGGAAGCTGAGGTGAGCTTGACTGGGAAGGAGTGGCAGGAACATCCAATTGTGACTGGTCCAGAGGCTCCGTGTATTTTGGGCATAGACTTTCTCCGGAATGGCTATTACAAAGATCCTAAGGGATTCAGGTGGGCTTTTGGAATAGCTGCAGTTGAGATAGAGGGTATTAAACAATTGAATACCTTGCCTGGACTATCAGAGGACCCATCTGCAGTAGGACTTTTGAAGGTAGAGGAGCAGCGAGTGCCAGTTGCCACCTCAACAGTGCACCGCAGGCAGTACCGGACGAATCGAGATGCTGTGATCCCCATCCACAAGATGATTCGAGAGCTGGAGAGCCAAGGGGTGGTCAGTAAAACCCACTCACCCTTTAACAGCCCTATCTGGCCCGTGCGAAAATCTGACGGAGAGTGGAGATTGACTGTGGACTATCGTGCCTTGAATGAAGTGACTCCACCACTGAGTGCGGCTGTACCGGACATACTGGAACTGCAGTACGAGCTGGAGTCCAAGGCAGCAAAGTGGTACGCGACCATTGATATAGCTAACGCGTTTTTCTCCATCCCTCTGGCAGTAGAATGCAGGCCTCAGTTTGCTTTTACATGGAGGGGAGTGCAGTACACCTGGAACCGATTGCCCCAGGGGTGGAAACACAGTCCTACCATCTGTCATGGACTGATCCAGGCTGCACTAGAAGAGGGTGAGGCTCCAGAACATTTACAATATATTGACGATATCATTGTTTGGGGGAACACGGCAATAGAAGTGTTTGAGAAAGGAGAGAAGATAATTCATATTCTCCTGGACGCCGGATTTGCCATTAAGAAGAGCAAAGTCAAGGGACCTGCCCGAGAAATTCAGTTCTTGGGGGTGAAGTGGCAAGATGGACGGCGTCAGATTCCTGCGGATGTTATTAACAAAATCACTGCTATGTCCCCACCAACTGATAAGAAGGAGACACAGGCTTTCTTAGGTGCTATAGGTTTCTGGAGGATGCACATCCCTGAGTATAGTCAGATTGTGAGACCCCTTTATCTGGTTACCCGCAAGAAGAACGACTTCCATTGGGGCCCTGAGCAGCAGCAAGCTTTTGTCCAGATCAAGCAGGAGATCGCTCATGCTGTAGCCCTTGGTCCAGTCAGGACAGGACCAGATGTAAAGAATGTGCTCTACTCTGCAGCCGGGAGCCATGGTCTGTCCTGGAGCCTTTGGCAAAAGCTACCTGGCGAGACCCGAGGCCGACCATTGGGATTTTGGAGTCGGAGCTACAGGGGGTCTGAAGATAACTATACTCCAACAGAAAAGGAAATCTTGGCCGCCTATGAAGGAGTCCAAGCCGCCTCAGAGGTGATTGGTACAGAGGCACAACTCCTTCTGGCACCCCGACTACCGGTGCTGGGATGGATGTTCAGAGGAAAGGTTCCCTCTACCCACCATGCCACCAGTGCTACTTGGAGTAAGTGGATTGCCCTCATTACGCAGCGCGCTCGGATTGGGAAGTTAAATCGCCCTGGGATTCTAGAAATAATTACAAATTGGCCCGAAGGTGAAAGCTTTAGTGTCGCAGATGAGGAGCAAGAGCCAGTGACCCGGGTTGAGGAAGCTCCGCCATACAATCAGTTGCCAGTAGAAGAAACACGTTACGCCCTATTCACTGATGGTTCTTGTCGTGTCATAGGGATGAAACGGAGGTGGAAAGCAGCTGTGTGGAGTCCCACTCGACGGGTTGCAGAGGCTACTGAAGGAGAGGGTGAATCCAGTCAATTTGCTGAAATCAAAGCTATTCAACTGGCCCTAGGTATTGCAGAGAGAGAGAGGTGGCCAAGGCTCTATTTGTATACCGATTCTTGGATGGCAGCCAACGCTCTATGGGGATGGCTGAAGAGATGGAAAGAGGCCAACTGGCAGCGCAGAGGAAAACCAATTTGGGCTGCGGAAGAGTGGAAGGATATCGCTACTCGGTTAGAGAAGTTACCTGTGAAGGTTCGCCATGTAGATGCCCATGTCCCCAGAAGTAGAGCTAATGAAGAGCAGCAAAACAACCAGCAAGTACATCAGGCTGCAAAGATAGGGGAGTTGAAGATAGATCTCGACTGGGAGCATAAGGGAGAGTTATTCTTAGCACGATGGGCCCACGATGCCTCAGGCCACCAGGGTAGAGATGCCACCTATAAGTGGGCACGAGACCGAGGGGTGGATCTAACCATGGACAGTATCTCTCAGGTTATTCGTGACTGTGAGACGTGCGCTGCCATTAAGCAGGCCAAGCGACTGAAGCCCCTCTGGTATGGGGGGCGGTGGTCTAAGTACAAATACGGGGAGGCCTGGCAGATTGATTACATCACACTGCCCCAGACACGCCAGGGCAAGCGCTATGTACTAACCATGGTAGAAGCCACCACAGGATGGTTGGAAACCTACCCTGTGTCCCATGCTACAGCCCGTAACACTATCTTGGGCCTTGAGAAGCAGGTCCTTTGGAGGCACGGTACTCCCGAAAGAATTGAGTCAGATAATGGAACTCATTTTAAAAACAATCTTATTAATACTTGGGCTAGGGAACATGGCATCGAGTGGGTATACCATATCCCCTATCATGCACCAGCTGCAGGGAAGGTGGAAAGGTACAATGGATTGTTAAAAACCACCTTAAAGGCATTGGGAGGGGGGTCTTTAAAAAACTGGGAGCAGCATTTGGCAAAGGCTACCTGGTTAGTTAACACTCGAGGTTCCACCAACCGAGCGGGTCCTGCTCAGTCTGAGCTCCTTAATATAGTAGATGGGGATAAAGCCCCAGTGGCCCATGTCAGAGGTTTGTTGGGAAAGACAGTATGGATCAACCCTGCCTCGAGTACAGACAAACCCATCCGTGGGATTGTCTTTGCTCAAGGACCAGGTAATACATGGTGGATAATGCAGAAAGATGGAACAACACGGTGTGTACCTCAGGGAGACCTGATTGTGGGATGAGACTCATATATGACTGTCATTGTTTGTTGAATGTGAGACAGAAGGAAACTGTAAGTGTCAAAGGTTTGAGCAAGTAAGATGAGAGGAATGCGTAAGTGTCAAAAGGTGTGAGTAAGTGAAATGAATGTTTTTTATTGTATGTTCACGATATGGGATAAGGGGTGGAGTGTCGTGGGGTGACAGCCTTTATCCCAATATCGTGTGTTATGTCTGGCAGCTGTGCCTTTTCCCCCACCCCCCCCCCCCCCCCGGCAGTCTGGCTGTGGCGGGATGGGGAAGAGGGGGGGGGGGGGGGAGGGGTGTGACCAGGCACTTTTGGCTTTTGGCTTTTGCTGCTTGGCTTTGCTAGTTGCTTGCTTGCTTGCTTGCTTGCTTTTTGCTTTTGCGCTGTTTTTTTTTTTTTTTCCTTTTTCTTTTGTTCTCTCTCTCTCTTTCTTACCCTCCCCTGAAGATACTGGACCGGCTCCGGATTCTGACCTGCGAGCTCCAGGACACCCGAAGCCTGCTAGGGAAGATTCGGCGCCCTCCACAACACAGTCTGGTCCCTTTTCTTTTCTTGTGTTGGGGAGTGTTCTTTTGTTACTTGTAAATAAATAGGTTTTGTTTTCCACTTTGCTCCTCCGAGAAATTCCTTCCCGAACCCGGTGTTGGGGGAGGGGTGGTTGGAGGTTTGTTTTGTTCTGGGGGGCTCCCTCTTGGAGATTTCCCCTAATTTGTCCTAAACCAGGACAGTTACAAATAATTTATCTTTAAAAATGTCCTGGATTGCCAAACAAATTGTATTCTATTTGCCATCTGTATGGCAGATGTCTTCTGTTAAGTGGACAGTTTTCCTTATCTCTTCCACAACCAATCTTCCCTCTGGGGAGACATCTGCTGATAATAGGCTTTTGAATGTCACTGCATGACTGATAAGAACTATAGCATCCCATTGTGAGATGCTCAGCTTAGAGGGAGGAGCCAAGCATTTTTTCCAGATATAATCTGGAGATTCTGGAATACCAGCATGGCCTTTTCCACTGGATTTCCCAGAGGAACAGCTGCCTCTTCCACTGGATCTTCAGAGGAAGACTACATCTTTCTACAGGATTACTGCTCCAACAGAACCACACCTGACACTCCAGGAGGACTGCAGCCACATTTCCAATTGGACTGCTAACAACACCCTGACCAACAGGGTGTCAGGTTGTCTTCTGACTCTGTCAGTGTTGTTTTAGTTTACTGGATTGTTTATTTTATATTCTTATTTTCTTCTATAATAAAGAACTGTTATTCCTGCTCCCATATTTTTGCCTGAGAGCCCCTTAATTTAAAATTTATAACGATTCGGAGGGAGGGCGTTTACATTTTTCCATTTCAAGGGAGGCTCCTGCCTTCCTTAGCAGACACCTGTCTTTCCAAACCAAGACAAAAAAGAACAAACTACTTTACTATTAAAGAAAAGTCTAACTAGTAGAAAAAACAATTTGTAAACAGAAAAAGTTTGTAAACTTGAAAAATAATTTGTAAACAAAATTGTAAGTTATATCTTAACTCTAAACTGAAATTAAAAACTTTCAAATATTCAACTCTCAAACTGTAAGAAAAAAGCAAACTTAACAGATAAAGCAATTTGTAAGCAAATGAGAGTCTCTATATGAACTGTTATTTCAGTAGTCTCAGATTTCTGAGGTAGTTATTAATTGTTCTGGTTTCACAGTTCTGTGATATCTGTTGACAGGACATTGGGTTGATACTGTGGTTCCAAGCAGGATGTAGTTCAGGCTGGATACATCAAGTAGGTGTCTAGCATGTTCCAGAGTCCATGGAAATGTATTTATCATAGGATTATTGTACTGTTATATGATTAATTGAAAGACATTACCTTAGACTTAGAGAGGGGTATACATTCACTCCAACCTTCCCCCCCCCTTTTTTTTCTTTGTATTAATGATTAAAATTAGGATCAGAACATGGACTTTGAACAGTTTTAATAAGGTACTATTATCTAGAGGGTTGCTGAGAGGTGTCTTTTTCACTATGAGGACTTGAAAGAACCCCTTCTGGACAAGGCTTTCTCGTTTATCTCAAGGGGAAAAGGGTTTAGTTTTTGTAAAGTTTGTATACTAATATATTTTTTTTACCAGCCAGGTTCATGGCTTGATCAGGCCATGACTTGGTTGGGGGAGATTTTCTGTATTTTATATTTTAAAAACAAGCTTGTATTAATATCTAATGCAAGAAATTTTTAACATGAAGAACTTATGAATAATTAAAGAAATATAGGTATTTAAATGTTCTAGTTACTACGGTAAAAGTGCAAGTAATATACCTTTCTTATTTTTGTTAGAGGTTAGAAATTTGTTATTGATTTAACAGGTGACTTTTAGGTTTTTTAAATGATGACATGTGGCAAATTCTCAGTTAAAAAAATTTGCAGCTTAAATTTGTTTATGATGTTAGTAAATTAATGTTCTATGTATGCTTTAGTGGACCTAGAGTGTTAGGATGAGGATATTCTTTGAATCTTCCAGGTTGATTTAGAAACAATGTAGGCAGAAACTAGGAGTACACCAAGACTTGTTGACATACATCCTAGGACCTCTTTGAGACAGAGTAGCCCATACCTGAGACAGAAATGTAATATTTTCTTAATAACTTTAGCAGAATCAGCTATCACAGGCTTATCAATTTTGGTTTTAGCAAATGCAAAAAACAATAATAAATATTGCACTATGAGTTCTAAGGCATATTTAGTAAACTACTGTGTGATTTTGTAACCCTTGTGTGACAACCCTTCAATATTTTTACCCTTAGCACATGTTATTAGTTTATTAGAGTTTGTGGAATATGAGAACTTTTCTATAGTTGAAATATCAGAAGGCAGGGTGGCTGTGAAGTTTCGTTGAGGTTTAAGGGGTATGAATTTGGTCTTTGTTTGCTTTTTCACTGTCCATATGCAGGGAGGTGCTGGTTTCCCACTGGACTTGGTAGTGGCTCGCTCTTAGCTGCTGTAAAACGGCTGTGCCATATGGTCAGCACCATCTTTTCAGGATGGCTTGATTGCTATTACTCCCATGGCACCACACCCCTACACGCTTCTTTCCACTGCTTTTTGCTGGGTAGGCTCCCTGCAGGGACTTTTCCCACGCTCTGCTTCTTGATTTGGTGTCTGCAGCTTTTCTCAGATCCGTCATTGGAGGCAGAGTTGGGGGCGGGCCATGCCCACTGGCGGCGTGGCTGTGTTCTCCGAAGGTTGGCTTGGGGACGGTGCCCTGCCCTCTGACGTAGGCTGGATCAGGGGTGTAGGTATGTCCTCCGACGGAGGCGTGGTTAAGCTCCCTGAAGTTGCTGGTGTTCCCTTGGGACAGAGCCACCCGGTTTCAGGAGACAGTCTCGGTGTTTTTATGGAGATGGGGGGTGCGGGGCTGGGGCTGAGCCGACCAGCACTGGGCAGGGGTGGTCTGGGCGTTTCCATGGCGATGAGGGGCGTGGGCTGCCCTGGCTACGGGGGAGGGGGGGGGCGGTCTCGGGAACAGCATGGGGTTGAGTCATGGTCACAGGCAGTTGTGAAATGGCGACAGGGCTCGAGTCACTGTAGGAACCCTGAGGAGCAGACACGGAGTAGCATTTGCGCGGTGCCGACACTGGACGTCCCGGCGTCGCTAGGACCCTGCCGCCCCCTTCTGTTTCACTGCGTGGTGGTGTCCCCCTTTGAGGGAGGGGAAATGCGGGGGATGGCTCTCTCAGGAACAGTGCCGGTGCGGGAGGGGAATTTAAGGTAGCTAAGCCACAAGGAACAGCATGGCTGGCCATTTCTTCCAGCCACGTGCTCTATGGGTTTGGAAAGGCACCTACTCCCCCAAAAAACTCATCTGGTGTGCTTTCCTCACCATATATTTCAGTATTTACCAGTCTTATTAAATCCAAGATAAGTCCCTGTAGCAATGTATCTGAACAACTTAGGCCTCAGTGTGCACCAGCCATAGCACTTGTAACTGTTCTTTTCAGAATTTTCTCAGGGCACTGTGGAATTCATCAAGGTTACTGAGACATTAACTGTGCTAAAATAAGAACAAAGAAGCTGAGAAACCGCATACCAGGATCGCATACCAGGATCTCAAGAACTAGTTAACAGAGGACTGTGAAACACCTGGACTGTAACCAATCACAGATGCTGAGAAATGGAGGCAGAGAACAAGACAAAGGCATCAATCATGAAGGGTCTACTTAGTAGTGTGTAGAATCTATAAAAGCATGTATAATGTAAACAATAAACGGCTTCTGCTTGATCATATTGGTCAGTTGTACAGGAGTCCTGGATTTCCCACAATAAGTCTCCATGGGTTTATAACTTGTATTGCATTTTCCTCTCCCTTCAAGGCTGCCCTGATGATATATTGACCGGTTCATGCCAAGGTTGTTATGAATAAAAATTCGGTTAATATTTTTTTTGTGAAGAAAAGTTACAAAAAGGCAGCCAGTCCACTGTCCCTGCCAAGGTTCTGCGTGTTTTGTCATGGTAATCACGGGTCGTTGTGGCTTATCGCTCCCTTTGTATCAGCAGAGCCTTGCCCGAGGCTAAGTTGTACCTTTCCCAGAACAGTGAAGAGAAGAGACCTGGAGGGGGGGGGGGGGTTATGCAAAGTGACTCCAAAGACCAGAATGCTTTGTGGGACCCCGACTCCAAAATGCACAGAGAAAACCCCAAAAACAACGAGCCAAATAAGAATTGAGAGACTAAAGTGATGTCTGGACATGAGGAGCCAAGTGCTGAGCCTGCAGAGATGCGGAGCCCCTCTCGCCCTGAGCAGGGAGTGGTCCCAACGCCGGGACTAGCCACCTGGGAAGGTCACAGGAGCAACATCTGACGGGGACATCAAGCCCTATAAAGCTCCCACGAGGACTGGATCCCCGGCTCTGCCCCTAGTGGACGGAGCTGCGCATATCCTCCTCCTCTGAGTCGCCCTGGGAGACGCGACGGGGACTGCAGCCCTGCCGAGCCGCCCAATCCTGAGCTGATCATTTTTAATAAAGGCATTAAAAAGGAGAAGAAGTCTCCTGGCCCTGTTTATTTCAAGCCCACATCATTAATGCTAATAATGCTTTTTCATCATAGTCTATGTCCCATTCCTCAAGAAGAAGCTTCCATACCTTTAGTACTGGGTGGTCCTGTGTAGAAATAAAGTTTCCCATGTCTCCAGTGGGGATTTTCTTCTATTTTAAGCTTCTCCGGTTTCTTTTTTCACATAGCACTTGGGCTGTGACTTGCAGCCTTTGCTGCCGCTTTTGGGCTCTCCCTGCCTCTTTCTTTCCAGCTTTTTGCTGTAGGGACAGGCTCAGCAGGCTCTGCCGTGTCTCTCTCTTCTCTCTCTGCTCTACCTGCAGGCCAAAAGTTTGGGCTGCTTGTCATCACACCAGGGTCACCACGTAACACGTTGGTGTTCGTGTGCCTGAGACTTAACACACAACAGACCTCCTTTGGTCATCAGCCAAACAGCATGTTTTATTCTTCGGGGCTTGCTTTTAAAGGCAATTCAAAGCTCCCGGTTCCTAAACAGCCATTGGTCTCATCCCCATGCCTCCCACACTCTGAACCAGTCAAATGCTTGTATTTTAGGAGACTTGTTATTGGTTGAGACCTCTGTCAGTCAGCCTAGAGACTGGTTTATGGAACTGGACTGGGTTTCTTATTTGTAAATGGATTATGTTCAGTACAAGTCAGATTGTACTGCAACAATATGGCATCAATTCAGATATAAAAGCTAAAGGAAGGAGGAAGAAGGGGGGCATTTGTTATTTGCAATGTTTGCCTTCTGGAGCAACTGCTACATGTGTTGAAGCCCTGCTTCCTGAGAATTGGCTGGACATCACTCACTGATGGGAAGTAGAGAATAAAATCCCTTTTTTGTTCCCCTTTGTTTGTGTGTGCGCAATCTTTTGCTTTAGTAAACTGCCTTAAACTATGAGTCATTTTCCATCTTATTTTCTCTCCCCTGTCCAGCTGGGAAGGAGGAATGATAGAGTGGCTTGGTGGGTGTTATAAACAAAAATCTGTCAATTTTTTTTGTGAGAAAAAGGTTACCACGGTTGCTGCTGGGATGCTGCTTGTGTGTTATGGTAATTACGGGTCGTTGTTGTTAATAGTTGTTTTTGTATCAGTAAAAGCCCTGACTGGGGCCGAGTTAATGGCTCTTCTCTGGGACAGTGAAGGGTGGGGACCTCCCCAAACAGTGAGGAGAAGAGACTTAGGAGGGGGGGAGACATGCAAAATAACCCCAAGACCAGCATGCCAAGAGAAGCTACTGCTTCTAGCTTGCTAAAAAAGACCCCCAAACAATGAGCCAACTAAGAGTTGAGAGATTGGAGTGATGTCTGGACGTGAGGAACGGAGTGCTGAGCCTGCAGAGATGCTGAACACCTTCGTAGTCCCTCTCACCCTGAGCACAGGAGTCGTCCCGAAACCGGGAGCGGACAGAGCAAAGCAGCGAACAACAACATCTGAAGGGGTCACCACGCCCTAAAGGCTCCCACGAGGACTGGACCCCCAGCTCTGCCCCTAGTGGACAAAGCTGCACATATCCTCCTCCTCCTCGTCACCCTGGGAGAGATGACGGGAGACTGCAGACCCGTCAAGCTGCCCAATCTTGAGCTGATCACTTATAATAAAGGCATTAAAAGGAGAAAAAAGTCTCCTGCCCTGTTTATTTCAGGGAGGGGCAGGTCATATTTGACCAACCTGATCTCCTTTTATTACCAAGTGAACCACCTGGTGGATGAGGGGAAGGCTGTGCATGTTGTCTACCTGGACTTCAGCAAGGCTTTTGACACTGTCTCCCACAACATACTCCTGGAAAAGCTGGCAGCCCATGGCTTGGACAGGTGCACTCTTTGCTGGGTAAAGAACTGGCTGAATGGCCAGGCCCAGAGAGTGGTGGGGAATGGTGTGGCATCCAATTGGCGGCCAGTCACTAGTGGTGTTCCCCAGGGATCAGTATTGGACCCAGTCCTGTTTAGTATCTTTACTGATAATCTGGATGAGGGGATCCAGTCTACCATTAGCAAATTTGCAGATGACACCAATTTTCAGGGGGACAGTCAATCTGCTGGAAGGTAGGAGAGCTCTGCAGAGGGACCTGGACAGGCTGGATAGATGGGCTGAATCCAACAAGATGAGGTTTAACAAGACCAAGTGCTGGGTCCTGCTCTTTGGTCACACCAACCCCATGCAGAACTACAGGTTGGGGACAGAGTGGCTGGACAGTGGCAAGGCAGATGGGGACATGGGGGTACTGATTGACAGCAGGCTGAACATGAGCCAGCAGTGTGCCCACGTGGCCAAGAAGGCCAATGGCATCTTGGCCGGTATCAGGAATAGTGTGGTCAGCAGGACTAGGGAAGTGATTCTTCCCCTGTACTTGGCACTGGTTAGGCTGCACCTTGAATACTGTGTCCAGTTCTGGGACCCTCAATTTAGGAAGGATGTTGAGATGCTGGAGCATGTCCACAGAAGGGCAACAAGGCTGGTGGAAGGGTCTAGCACACAAGTCCTATGAGGAATGACTGAGGGAGCTGGGGTTGTTTAGCCTGGAGAAAAGCAGTCTCAGGGGAGACCTTATCACTCTCTACAATTACCTGAAAGGAGGTTGTAGCTAGGTGGGGGTTGGGCTCTGCTACCAGGCAGCCAGTGACAGGACAAGAGGACACAGTCTTAAGCTGCACCAGGGGAAGTTTAGGCTAGATATTAGGAAAAGATTCTTCACAGAAAGAGTGATTCAGCATTGGAATGGGCTGCCCAGGGAGGTGGTAGTGATGCCTTAGGATTTAGCTTTTATATTTTTCAGATCCTGTACTGCCTTAGTGTATAACTCTAAAACTCCATAGCCTGTCAGCTACTGTTCTCCCATTTTATTCAGACAAAAACAATTCCTCTCTAGGCCTGAAACTCAAGGACACCCTACTGTCTCAGGCCCCAAAAAGTATAAACAAAAGTGAGTTGAGGGGAGGAGCAAACTGGGGGTATATGACTTCATTACCTGAAGCTGTAATTGGAGGATTAACCCCTCATATGTAAATGGACCAAAATGATATCTGTCTGAAAAACTCATGACCATTGTTCATCTTGGGTGTAACCTGTTGGAGGCTTTGACTGCCCAAGGTGTACCTATTGAAGGCCTTTAATAAATACCCACTTTTATTCTCTTAATCTTGTCTAGTCCCTGTTCCAGGTAACCACTCCAAGGCATCAGTGTAGTCACCATCCCTGGAGGTGTTTAAGAAAAGACTTGATGTGGCACTTAGTGCCATGGTCTACTTGACAAGGTGGTGTTAGGTCATAGGTTGGACTCAATAATCCCAAAGGTCTTTTCCAACCTAGTTGATTCTGTGTGATTCTGTGATTTCCCTCTCCCTCCCTTAGATTAATGTGGATAGTTTTATTATGTAGGCTCCTGAGGTCCTTGTTCATTGTTATGTGATATGTTTAATACCACTAAATAATACTTTTGGCACATTATGGGGTTTGTGGAATCTGGTGTTGTCCTGGTGTAAGAGAAAACAAATTTTGGGTGATGCAACATTGAAATGTGCCCAAAGCACCCGGTCCCTGGGTGGCAGGATTTGAGCAGGTTCCCAGGGTGGTCATCACCTCCCATTGCCTGGGACTTTCCACCTGAACAGGTCATCAACCCTGATAAACTGACCCATCACCTGATAGAAGGGTGCCTTACCTACCCCAATGAAAACCAGCAGCTTCTCACCCTGTACTGGGGCCTAGCCTGTGCCTATTGAGCCACATTTCAGTACTCTTAGAGGACTGTAGTTGAGGCAGGAGCCCAAACTGCATTTGAGGATACTGTGGCTGAGACAGGGACACAACAACTACAATAATTTCCCCAGTAATGAAAAAGTGGACAAAGTGAACAACACATCCATACCATCAATTAGAAAGGGAGGAAGAGGAGGAGAAAGAATCAGGAAAGGAAGCATCTGATCAAGAAGCCAGTCCTTCAACAAGGAAATTGAAGAAAGGAGTGAGACAATTCAAACAGGAAACCAAAGTTACTTGGTCCCTGACCTCATCAGAACTTTGAGACTTGCAAAAACATTACAGCCACTAGCCAGGTGAACAGATTTCTGCCTGGCTGCTTCGATGCTGGGATAACGGGGCCAGCAGTCAGGACTTAGAACGTCATGAAGCCAAACAGATGGGATCCCTTACTAGAGATCAGGAAATTGAAAGAGGAACTGGAAACGGGGCAGCAATTTGCAGCCTCTGGAGATGGCTCTTCTCAAGTGTGAGGGCAAGATATACATTTAAAGAAGATCTTGTGAATTCCCCAGGGAAGTGGATCACTGCAGATGAAGGTATCCAGTACTTGAGAGAATTAGCAGTGCTGGAAGTCATCTATAGCGATCTAAAAAGTGACAAGGTCTCTAAAGATCCAGAGGATGTCCCTTGAACACTGGCCATGTGGAGGAAGGTGGTTCAAGTCACTCCTGCATCATATTCTAACAGCTTGGCAGCAATGTATTACCTGCAAATAGATACGCCAACTGTGGAGAGAGCAGCTTCGTGTCTGAAAAACTTTGAAGAAAATCTTTGTACCTCCTCATCCCTACAGGCCAGTGCTTCAGCTGTCAGGATCTGCCCAAGAGATTGGTCCTCTCCTACCCTGGTCAGAGGGAAAGGAAGCCCTAGGCACATGTCCCATGGTGCACTCTGGTTCTTCCTGTTTGACCAGGAGTTGGACGTAAAGTGGGGTGATGAACCCACCTTTCAGCTAGAAGCCCATATATGTGAACTGAGAGGGAAGAGAGCTGTTAAGAAGGGGTCACTCAATATGACTGTCAGTATAGTTGCTGCAGAGACACAAGAAGGCAATCAGTGATCTCCCACATAGAAGAACTGAAATCATGTCCTTTCATTCTGGTGAGGGGATCTGGCATTGCAAAGGTCAGACAGTGAACACTCCGGTGAGGAACATGAATGGAGGGTCCCTGTCTTCAGCCAGGAGGAAAAATTGGATGACCAGATATATGGGACTATGTGAGTTCCATGTTCTGGCACGCCAGATTCACAGAAGTATAATGCTTTGGTAGACATTAGTGCACAGTGTGCACTGGTGCCATCAGCATATAGAGCCACAGAACCCATCTGGATCTCTGGAGTGACAGAGGGATGCCCAGAATTGTCTGTATTAGAGGCTGAGCTGAGTGAGAAAAGCACTCCATTGTGACTGGCCCAGAGGCCCCTTGTATCTTTGGCATCAACTCCCTCAGGGGAGGGTACTTCAAGGATCCAAAGGGGTACTGATGGGCTTTTCGTGTAGCCACTGTGAATACAGAGAAGATCAAACAGTTATCTACCATACCTGACCTCTCAGAATATCCCTTCATTGTGGAAGTGCTGTGAGTTGAAGACCAGCAGGTACCAATTGTTACCAGGACTGTTGCACTGGTGGCAATATCGCACCATCTGAGACTCCCTGGTTCCCATCCATGATCTGAATCATCAGCTGGAGAGCCAAGGAATGATCAGCAGAACTCACTCACCTTTTAATAGTCCCATATGGCCAGTGCAAAAGTCTGATGGAGGATGGAGGTTAACAGTAGACTATCGTGGCCTGAATGAAATAACACCAGCACTGAGTGCTACTGTACTAGACATGTTAGAGTCCCAATATGAACTGGAGTTGAAGGCAGTCAAGTGGTGTGCTGCAACTGACATTGACGATGCATTTTCCTCAACTCCTTTGGCAGCAGAGTGCAGACACAGTTTGCTTTCATGTGGAGGGGTGTCCAATACACCTGGACTCAACTGCCCCAGGGGTGGAAACACAGCCCTACCATCTGTCATGGATGGATCCAGACTGCCCTGGAAATGGGTGATGCCCCTGAACATCTACAATATATTGACAACATAATTGTGTGGGGCAAGAAGGCAAAAGAAGTATTTGGTAAGGGAAAAAGAATAATTTAGATTCTTCTGAAAGCTGAGTTTGCCACAAAGAAAAGCAAGGTCAAGGGACCTGCAAAGAAGATTCAGTTCTTAGGAATAAAATGTCAGAATGGACACCATCATGACCCTATGGATGTGGTCAACAAGATAGCAACTATGTCTCCACCAACTAACAAGAAGGAAACACAAGCTTTCCGAGGCCTTGTGGGGTTCCCGAGAATACACATTCCAGGCTATAGCTGGAAGATGAACCATTTTAAATGGGGCCTTGAACAACAACAGGCCTTTGAGCAGATCAAACAGAATAGCTTGAGCAGTAGCTCTTGGGCCTGTTCAGACAGGACCAGCCATGCAAAATATACTCTGCACTGCAGCTGGAGAACATGGTCCCACCTGCAGCCTCTGGCAAAGAACATTAGGAGAAACCTGAGGTCTACCATTATGGTTTTAGAGCTGGAGTTATCAAGGATCAGAAGCCCACTATACTCCAACTGAAAAAGAGATATTACCAGCCTATGAGGGGATTTGAACTGCCTCAGAGGTGTGTCTCCTCTTAGCACTGCAATTGCCCATGCTACACTGGATGTTCAGAATAATTAAACATCCCCTCAAAATATCACACAACCAGCGCTACATGGAGCAAGAGTTGATCACACAGTGAGCTCAGCTGGAGAAAACTAATTTTCCAGGATTTCGGGAAGAGATTATAGACTGGCCGGAAGGCAGACATTTTGGAGCATTGCCTGAAAAGGTGACTCATGACAAGAGGCACCACAATATGAATTACTAGAAAACAAAGGAGGTTTTGCACTATTTGCTGATGGATCCTGCTGTGTGATAGGAAACTATGAGAGGTGGAAAGCTGCTGTCTCACATGAGGAATCATTGAGACTGCTGAAGGGGAAGGAGTCAATTCAATTTGCAGAAGCAAAAGCCATCCAATCAGCCTTAGAGATTGAAGAACAAGAAAAGTGGCCTGTACTCTATACCAACTCCTGGATAGTGACTAATGCCCTATGGGGGTGGCTGCCACAATGAAAAAAGACCAATTGGCAGGGCAGAGGTAAACCCATCTGGGCTGCTGCATTGTGGCAAGACATTGCTGCACAGGTAGAAAATATGGCTCCAAAGGTACTTAGATGCTCACATGCCCAAAAGCTGCACCACTGAAGAACATTGAAACAATGAAGTGGTAGATAAGGCTGCCAAAATTGAAATAGATCAGGTAGACTTAGACTGAGAATGGAAGGGTGAGCTATTTATAGCCTGATGAGCCCATGAAATATTCATAGAATTCACAGAATTCACAGAATGACTAGGTTGGAAGAAACCTTAAAGATTATCGAGTCCAACCCATGCCCTAACACCTCAACTCAGTCATGGCATCAAGTGCCATATCCAGTCTTTTTTTAAACACATCCAAGGATGGTGACCTCACCACCTCCCCGGGCAGGCCATTCTTGAACTTTATGACTCTTTCCATGAAATACTTTTTCCTAATATCCAACCTACAGTTCCCTTGATGCAGCTTGAGACTGTGCCCTTTCATTCTGTCAGTTGCTGCCTGGTGAAAGTGATCAACCCCTACCTAACTACAGCCACCTTTCAGGAAGTTGTAGAGAGTGATAAGGTCACAGATGAGTCTTCTTTTCTCCAGGCTAAACAACCCCAGCTCCCTCAGTCATTCCTCATAGGGCTTCTGTTCCAAGCCCCTCACCAACCTAGTTGCCCTCCTCTGGATGCGCTCAAGCGTCTCAACATCCTTCCTAAACTGAGAGGCCCAGAACTGGACACAGTATTCAAGGTGCGGCCTCACCAGTGCCGAGTACAGGGGAAGAATGACCTCCCTGCTCCTGCTGGCCACACTGTTCCTGATACAGGCCAGGATGCCGTTGGCCTTCTTGGCCACCAGGGCACACTGCTGGCTCATATTCAGTCGGCTGTCAACCAGCACCTCCAGGTCCTTTTCCGCCTGGGCACTGTCCAGCCACACCCCCCCCCCAGCCTATAGCGTTGCAGGGGGTTATTGTGGCCAAAATGCAGGACTCGGCACTTGGATTTATTAAACTTCATCCTATTAGACTCTGCCCATCGCTTCAACCATTCCAAGTCTCTCTGCAGAGCCCTCCTACCTTCCAGCAGATCCACACACCATCCCAGCTTATTGTTATCTGCAAATTTACTAATGAAAGACTTAATACTCTCATCCATATAATCAATAAAAATATTGAACAGAACTGGCCCCAGCACAGATCCTAGAGGGACACCACTGGTGACTGGCCACCAACTGGATGCAACACCATTCCCCACCACTCTCTGGGCCCAGCCATCCAGCCAGTTCTTAACCCAGCAGAGTGCTCCTGTCTAAGCCGTGGGCTGCCAGCTTTTCCAGGAGTATGCTGTGGGAGACAGTGTCAAAGGCCTTGCTGAAGTCCAGGTAGACAACATGCACAGCCTTCCCCTCATCCACCAGGTGGTTCACTTGGTAATAAAAGGAGATCAGGTTGGTCAAATATGACCTACGCTTCCCAAAACTATGCTGGCTGGGTCTTAAATTCTGGCCATCCTGTAAGTTCTGTGTGATGACACTCAATATAAACTGCTCCATTACCTCACAGGGTACTGAGGTCAGGCTAACTGGCTTATAATTAACAGGATCCTCCTTCCCAGCCTTTTTGTGAATGGGCCAGCTTCCAGTCATCTGGAACCTCACCAGTGAGCCAGGACTGCTAATAAATGATGGAGAGTGGTTTTGAAAGCTCATCTGCCAGCTCCCTCATCACCCTGGGATGGATCCCATCTGGTCCCATGGATTTATGAATATCCAAGTGTCTCAGCAGTTCTCTGACTGCCTCTTCTTGGATAATGGGGGGACCATTCTGCTCCCTGATATCATCGACCAACCCAAGAGGATACTTATCCTAAAGGCAAGTCTTCCCACTAAGAACTGCAACAAAGAAAGTGTTATGCCCCTCTGCCTTCTCCTCATTTGCAGTTACTAAGTTTCCTTCTGCATCTAATAAAGAACAAAGGTTAGTCTTACTCTTCCTTTTACCATTAATATATTTATAAAAACATTTTTTATTATCCTTTGCAAAAGTTGCCATTTTAAGTTCAAACTGAGCTTTGGCTTCCCTAATTTTTTCCCAAAATACTATAGCAGCCCTCTTAAATACTTCCTGAGAGACCTGACCCTCTTTACAAAGATAATACATCCTTTTTTTTATTCCTAAGTTCCTCCAAAACCTCCTTGCCCATCCAAGCTGGACATTTGCCTCATCAACTCATCTTTCGGCACATAGGGACAGTCTGTTCCTGTACCCTCAAGATCTCCATTTCGAAGCATGCCCACGCTTCCTGAACTACTTTGTTTTTAAGGACTGCATCCCAAGGAACTCTCTGGATGAGTCTCCTGAATAGGCCAAAGTCTGCCCTCTGAAAGTCCAATGTAAAAGTCTTATTAATGATCCTCCTGATTTCACCAAATATTGAGAATTTTATAATTTCATTATCACTATGCCCCAAGTGGCCTCCAACAACCACATCTCCCACCAACCCATCTCTATTTGCAAATAACTGATCTAACATAGTCCCTCCCTTGATGGGCTCACCCACCAGCTGCGACAAAAAGTTGTCCTCCACAAACTAAAAATTTCCTGGACTGCCTTTTGTCAGCTGTATTAAGTTCCCAGCAAATGTCTAGTAGGTTGAAATCCCCAACAAGAACAAGGGCTGATGATCCAGAAATGTTCTCTAGCTGCTTATAGAATGAGTTGTCCATCACTTCTTCCTGCTTGGGTGGACTATAACTGACTCCCAGTAGGATGTCAGCCTTGTTGGCCTTCCCCCTAAGTCTTACCCATAGGCATTCAACTTCATCGTCATTAGTTTCAATACCTATGGCGTCCAAAGCCTCCGTAATATAAAGGGCCACCCCTCCATCTTTCTCCCTTTCCTGTCTCTCCTGAAGAGCTTGTAGCCATTCAGTGCAGTGCTCCAGTTATGTGAATCGTCCCACCATGTTTCCGTGATGGAAATTACATCATAGCTCTGCTGCTACACCATGGCCCCCAGCTCTTCTTGTTACCCATGCTGCATGCATTAGTATACATGCACCTCAGCTGGGCTACTGATTTCACCCCTATCTCAGGCTTACCACCCTTGGGCCTTCTTCCAGACAGCCCAACTTCATCCCCTTACCCCTTCAAACCTAGTTTAAAGCCCTCTCACAAGTAGAATCTCCTTGGAATAGAGGGCATGGGCTGGGTTTCTGATGTGGTGAGGCCTGGCAAATTGACTACATTGGACCACTGCCACCAGTATACCAAGGTAAGAGCTACATACTCCCCATGCTGGAGGGAATAACTGGCTGGCTGGAAACACCCTGTAAGCCATGCTGTTAGAAATGCTACAAAGATTAAAATATTTTATGTAGCTTTATTCAGTTTTGCTCACTCTTGCCATGGGGGAAGGGCATTGAAATTTCTTTTCAAGGGATTGGTCCACCAGGTGAGGTCTGATGAGCTTAACGTCTCAACAGACTGGGAGTAGCACAGAAGATACACAAAAGATAATGACCATCAAGGACTATTATGACCACCAACTCCACACATGACCAATGGCATAGTCAGAGACACCTGATCTGGGAAAAGAGAGATAAGAATGAGGACCTAATTAGCATGGAGGCAGAGATTGGTAGCCAATAGGAAATCAAATACTTCATAACTTGGGACCAATGAACATTGAACCAATGGATTTCTATGGGTTTTGACTGTATAAGTATCTGAAAAATCTATTAAAAGTGGAATGGGAAAATAATATCTATCTGTAAAAGGATGGGAGATAGTAAATGAAAATGTATAAATCTGTATGTTTGGTATAGAGATGGTTTTAAAACATAGATTGTGTTGTAAGGGTTGGTAAGAAGGGATTTCAGTAATGAGTATTAAATACAATGGAATAGTTAAGATATATATGTTTTAAATTATGTGAGATATGAGTATGACACAAATGGTATGGAATAAGGGGTGAAGTGGAATAATACTGGAATGGAATAATATTGAGTCTACCTGAGCTGGAGTTCATTTTCCCATAGCAGCCCTCCGAGTGCTGTGCTTTACTTTGGTAGCTGGAAAGATACTGATAACACACCAGTGTTTTGGCTACTGCTGAGCAGTGCTGGAACAGCATCAGCACTGTCTCTTCACCATTCTGCCATCCATCAGTAGGTTGGGGGAGGGCAATATCCTGGCAGGGGACACAACCAGGTCAGCTGACCCAAATTAACCAAAGAGATATTCCATACCATATGACATCAGCTCAGATATAAAAGATAAGGGAGAGAAGAAGAACTGGAGGGCATTCGTTATTTTACAATGCTTTCCAGACCAATCGCTACACATGCTGAATCCCTGCTTCCCGGGAAGCAACTAGACATTGCTCGCTAATGGAAAATAGAGAATAAAATCCTTTTTTTTCCTCTTTGTGTGTGTGCAACCTTTTGCTTTTGCTTTAGTAAACTGTCTTATCTCAGCCTATGAGTCATTTTCCATCTTATTTTCTCTCCCTTGTCCAGCTGAGAAGGGGGAATGATAGAGTGGCTTGGTGGGCACCTGGCATCCAGCAAAGGTCAACCCACCACATCATTGGTAGCTGAGTTAGTTCCAGGAATTTTTTAATTGGAGGGTTGAGCACACTATACTAGCTCAGGTATTAAAACAATGCTTCTCTCAGGACACAAGAATGTTGAACAGATGGCGTAAGCCAGGCTTACACTGCTTTCCTAGGACACAGCTGTTCAAAATGTCAGGTGAAAAAGCAGGAGATGCTCTCTGAAGGTTTCACTGAAAATCCCTTCCAGCATGCAAGAGGAAGAATATTTTGGCAGGATATGGAAACCATACAGCTACATAATCCTCAGTCTGTATCAATCTACTCACAGTGCTATGACCTGAAGATAGATTTAAAGTTCTATAATGCCTACCATTTAGACACTTTAAGATGCCTATAAAACCAATTATTCATCACCAATAGCATTCTGACATGAGTAGTTTGCAGGATTGCTATAGCAGTATCTACCACAGATGAGAGTCTTCACTGAAGTTAACTCCAGAGGATCGTGGGGTCTCAATGCCAGATGAGGTGGAAGTGCAGATGGGGCCTGGGGCCAGACAGCAGATGTTGGCCTCTCCAGGCCCCACAGGCTTGCTGCCTCCTGCAGCCCTCTGTGAAATGACTTACAAGTTCTCAGAGCCACCCTTATATCAGCATTCACTGTCTTGGTTTGAAAAGACAGGTGTCTGTTAAGGAAGGCAGGAGGCTTCCTTGAAATAAAAATGTTCACCCTCTCCCTTCGAATTATTATAATTTTGAAATTAAGGGCTTCTCAGGCAAAGATATGGGAATAAGAATAACAGTTCTTTACCAGGAAAATTAAAAATACAAATGCAATAGTACAAGAAACCAGAAAACAAACCACTGACGGAGTCAGAACACAACCTGACACCCTGTTGGTCAGGGTGTTGGTAGCAGTCCAATTAAATGGTGGCTGCTGTCCTCCTGGAGTGGCAGATGTGGTTCTGTTGAAGCAGTGATCCTGTAGAAGGGTGTAGTTTTCCTCTGAAGATCCAGTGGTGGTGTAGATGGGCCTGATCTTCCTCTGGGAATCCAGTGGAGAAGACAGCTGCTCCTCTGGGAATCCAGTGGGAAAAGGCTGTCTCTGTTGTTCCAAATGTCTGATTATATCTGGGTAGGAATGCTTGGCTCCTCCCCCTGGGCAGAGCATTTCACAATGGGATGATGTGATTTTTATCAGTCATGCAGTGACACTCAGTGGCCCATTAACAGAAGATATCTCCCAGGTGGGAGGATTGTTTGTGGAAGAGATAAAGAAAACTGCCCAATTAACAGAAGATAACTGCTCCACCTCTAACAGATGGGAATAGAATACACACCCCCATTTCCAGCCTAAGACAGTCCTTCACAACTTTAAATCTCTTCAAGCAGTCCACGCTCAGCATCATGAAGAAAATGTTTTCAAGCCAGGGAGTGCTTCTTTCTAAAAAACTTTTATATAAAATAATTCTCCTTCTGAATTTGCTATGTAGTTGTACCATGATCCAATCATGGACTTGATAGCTCAGTGTTACACTCTGAACACCACTCATATATGCACTGAACTAAGGGCTTCTTCAAATTGATTAGCAGACATTAAGTCAAACTGAGACAGAATATCCATCCTGAACTAGGTAAAGTGTCTAGGAGAGGTGAAGGGTCTGTGGAGCTAAAGCTGAAAGAGAAGCCGCGTTCCAGAGACAGCAAGGAGACAGAGAAAGAAAAACAGAAAAACCACGAGGTCAATCTGCCCCCGACTTAAGAATTCCTTCGATAAAGAAGAATTAGTGCTAAATGTCATGTGGAATGAATATGTATGAACTTAATTTGAAACTGTATGCATATGCATTTAGAAGAGGAAATAAAAAGGGGACTCGGAGTCTCCAGGGGCACGCATGCCCTTTTAGAGAGTCTTGCGTCCGGCGCGCGTTGTAATAAAGCATACCGGGCTTTACAACTTTTACAAGTTGTGAAGTTTCTTCTTTTCTCCGCAAAACAAAACGGTATCTGTTCACTCTGGTCTTAGGGTGACAAGGCTGTGCATGACTCCTGAAGCTGGACTCCAGCTCTGGTTCTTTCTGCAGTTGGAGCACCCCAAGTCCAAACCCCTTTATCATAGGTTAACTGCTGCAGGAGACTTTTCCCTAACATTTCTTGTCTCATCACAAAATTTTGTAGGATATACTCATGTCCGGTTTATCTCGGCTGTTTGAGGGGCCTGGAAGGCCCGGGGTGGCCTTGGGGCAGCCCGCGTATCGAAGGACGAGAAGAGGCTTCAGTTCTTCTTTTGGTTTTTATGTTTATTAATTGTTTATCTAAAAGATGTTCTTTCAGCCGAACAAAGATCTGCTCAGCAGTCAGCTATGGGCACACTGTCTCGTCCTCCGGGGCAGGCACCTATCTTTATACCCATTGTGACGTGTACAATATTTATCATTTTTCCCCAATACCATCTATTCTTATAACTCGGTGTACTCTTAGTATTAACCAATCCAAAGGTGCCACCGTGGCCACAGAAGATGGAGGAGAAGAGGAAGAAGAAGGAGGACAGGACACACCCCAATTCCTCCATCTTACTCCTCTAAACCCCCCTGTACATAAATCCTAAACCTTGTGTCTCACTCTCTAATTAACTAATCCCTTCACCATTCACCCTGTGAAGCCCTCATCCTTGTCGTCTCCTGTGTAGGGTTAAAGTCCAGCTACCAGACACTTCTGGCAACATTCCAGGAGTCCCGAGACCCCCAAGCTGGTCTCGGAGGCTCAGCATCTCAGGACTGAGATCTTGAGATCCGACATACTCAAATTAAAAATGTACTTGAAAGGTGTACAAACAACTAGTTGTCTAAGTATCCCAGTACAGCATGACTCCACACACCAGTTTAGGGGATCCAAGAATACCCTAAAACTGCCAACACCCATGACATGATTCTTCAGCTGGGGGTACTTGCTGCACTTGCAGGTATGAGAAAGGCTCCATCCCTGCCTACAGAAACAGCATTTCCTACAACATTTAGATTTAACTCTGCAACCATGAAGCTGACATTTAAACACAAACAGCTAAGCATTTTAGTTATGGCTAAAGATGTTTAGTACCTTCAATACTTCCAGAAATTAAGGACATAGGAAACCTTTTCACATACTGGAAAAAAATTATTAGCTTAAAAACCACTTTACCTCATAAATGTTGGGGTGCCACATTTTGGTCAGGAATCTGAACGTAGGTGGTGAATATGGATAGTCAATAGGAAATTTAATGTGAGCCTGGAAAATAAAGCAAAATATTTTAATTATGAAACAGAACAAAGATATCAACAAGCAATCATTGCAGTGAAAAACATGGAAAAAATTCCAATATGTCCATTAAATAGCTTGTTTTATATATTAGTGCCCATGTGGACCCACAGTATAACTCTACACAATTTCTTATGAAGACAATACTAACTGAACAAGAAAAATCTAAACACCAGGCCTTACTTGGGCTGGTAACACTCAGAAAACAATCCATAAGGAATTTACTAAATCCTAATTCAAGAAGTACTATCCAACAACTGTTGTTCAACAGAATAAGCTAGATTTGAAAAGCTAAAGCTCAAGATATAATTGCACTCTTGCTAGTTTCAAAACACTTGCAGGATAAAAAAACTTGCTAAGGTGAAAAGACTATCGGTGATTGGAGAAAGATGGGGACTGTGTGATGGTCAAAGAATCTGAATTTATTATGAAGTACAACTGCTTATATACTTATTCTAGGAAGACTAGTAATGTTTTACTGCAATGACTGGGTTAATCATCACATAAACAAACTCATACATTTAAAACTCCTTTTGCTTGCAGAAGTTGATGTAATTTTCTTTTTCCAGTAAACCAGTCTGATTTAATCTTCTTTCAATCTTGAAAGCTGTTTGTTCTTGCCAAGGCATCCCGTTATGAAATCTCATGCTAGCCAGGTCCAAGGTCCATCATCTGTCTTGTGTATACCAATTAACACCTGTTCTACATTTGCCAGTGCAAAAATTTTTAATTACTCTTTCTGTGTGGGAAAATAAAAATTATTGAATACCTGTTCAATTAAGATCTAAAGGGTTGGGGTTTTTTCTGCCTTTCTTGTGCAAGTTAAACTGGTGGTCCTAGGGTGACTTTATGATGCTGTATTGAATCCCCTACTGTCTGCCTTATGGCAGATATAAGTCCTGTGCCTTTAAGCAAGCTCGAAGAGAGAAGCGGGGGAAGTGGTGGAAATTCCTTTCCCTGCTTGTGTTTAAAAACAGAGATAAAGGTTCGGGTTTTTCTTCCAGTTTCGCAGCCCTGCAGCAGGGAAAAGAGATGGAGAGTTCTTCTTTGCTTTTATCTAGTTTTTCTAGTAGCTAAAGCAAAAATGTTTTCCTGGGACTGTGGCTTCTTCTTCTTCTGGAACTCTTCAGCTTTTCTCCGGTCTGGAACACCATCGCTTGGGGCCCCCTCCCACACCACACTGGTCGTAACTTTGTAGCCCAGCACCGGGGGAAGGGGGGGGAGAGACATAGAGAGAGCCAAGGAACACCCACAGAAGGACTCTCTGAACCACAGAAGGACTCTGAATTTACTATTGCTTCAGAGCAGCGAGAGGTGTTATTATTTCACATTATTTATTCTATTCATGCCTGTGAACACTTTGCTTGTTAAATAAACAGTTCTTTTTCCTACTTTCGCCAGGGGAATTTTTTCTGAGCCTTGTGTGGAGGAGGGGTTGCTGAAATCTGCCTTCTTCAGAGGAGACACCCTTTCGGGATGTTTCATCCTAAATTTGTCTCAAACCGGGACACTGGTCCATCTACTTGTGTTCCTAATACTACATTTCTTGCCGCCAAAAGCATTCTCCAAGTCTGAATACCATCTGTTTGTTTAATAAATCAGCATAACTTGATGAACCAAATATTAATAGGCAACGACAGCAAAATTACCTTCCCGAACCTCTCCGATTAGTAGGCAGATGTGGGGCTAGACTGAGAGCCAAGTCAGTTGTGGGAAGGCTGCAGAAGTCCTAACACTGAATATTAACTTCCTTGTGCTGTTCTGCCATTCACAGCAGTTAGAACAGCCAGCCAGTAGGAAAGCAAGCTGAATCTGGAGTAATTAATGACAAAAATACTCCCCTCAAAGGACTCACAGACCACTTTCTGCACTGTGGAGCACAGATCCTTCCCTTGGCACTGCTCAACCCACCAAGAAAGTCCCATCAGTCTAATGTGCCATCTCCAGAGAAGCATCTCCTGGCACCTGCACCACAGCTAGACTCACAATCAACTGAGAATACAAAAAGAGACCCCAAAAGCAGGTCACATACAATGAGAGCAGAATCCTGGGTCACCCTCTTCCATTTAAGCACTTAACCATACAACTTAGATGCAGGGTGCTGACCTTGTTAAACAGGACAAGCTATGGGAACTTTTATTCCAAGAAACAGGACCAGGCAAACAGATTGGATTAGAGCCATTGATAACTTGGCTACTGTTTTACTTAGACTGGTATATGCTTTTGCCTTGCAACCCAAATTTTATGAGGCCAGAGTGCCAGATACGCAGGAAAAGGTTTTTCTGTTCACCTTTACGAAACAAATTCAGAATCTCATGTGGCTTTACAGTCTGTACATGCCTACTCATGATACTGACTCTATGTGGATATGTTACAGCACCACTGACTCCTTGCCTCAGTCATTTGCCACAGCACCCTCACAAGCAAAATATTTATGATCTGTATAAACAATCCTAGCCCACAGTTCAAGGTCAGTTACACAAATGGCATGGCTCTAAGAGCAGCAAACTAATGCCTTTTGTCACCACACCGCCACAGAAGAGAGTGTCTATGGCTATGGCAACAAGGATGTGCCTAGCTCTACATGCCACCCTACAATGGGAGCAGAGCAAAGATTTACCCAGGCAGAACACATTCACTTCAGCTCAAGTGTTTGCATTGTATAAGCTACAGATTCCTCCAGACCACTGGCGTTTTCCCAGGAAAGCCCATTCCCATTGTAGTATATGGTAGAGATAATTCATGCTATAGAAATAGATATATATGTGTATAAAATATTGTAAAGATCCAAAGTTAAGCTTCTGACCACTCTGGCTGGGAACAGAGTTCTATTCTTATTGTAACCAGTTCCCGGACAGTGTTAAGATAATATCAGGTCTGTTACCATATGAATGGGACGGTCCTGGCCTATTAGGGGGGGAGGGGGGGATTTCCTCTGGCTCCTACACCTGGGAGATAGCATCTGGACCTTCCTGGAATGGAATGTCTGGGGGAGCTCACAGGACCTGCACCTGGACATGATTTCATCACGGTACTCAGGAACTGGTATCATTCTATTACATGTGAATGCAGCTTCTGCCTGGATACTCAGACATTCGTCTGCATCTCCGGATTCGCTTTTGTCTGTTCCTACACCTGTACGATCCAACTCTACATGTGAAGGGACACAAAGAAATATGTGGTCATCCCTGTCCCAGGCAGAATAAATTGTATATAAGCTGGCCACTGGAAGCACTCAGGATGTACCTCTGGGGAAACGCCGTCTCTCTGTCAGCTGGAACCCTAGGTCACCCAGCGTCTGTACCTAGGGCTGACACTGTCTTGGCTGTGGTGGTTTTACCTTTTTTTCAAAATTTCTATTTTTGTTATTGATCTAATAAATCTTTGTTAAATTTTTTATAAATTTGGCTACCAATTTGATAATTTATAACACTGTGCTTACATGCAGTTTCACGTGATCCAACACATAATAAAAACAACCCAAGGCCTGAGATTAAAAATGCAAGACACAACAAAACTCAGGGTTGAGCTAACTGTAAGTTTTCTTGGCAGAACCTGTGTCTTCCACACAGATATAGCTTCTAGGTGAACAAAAACAAAAAAGATGCAGCAGCAGCCATGATTATAGATCAGTTTTTTCACTAAAAAGCCCAATTCTCTGTTGTAATATATGGTAGGGGATGATTCATGCTATTAATGCATGGTATAAAATATTGTGAAATCCAAACCATATCTTTTGACTACCCTGGCCAGGAGCAGCTGTCTATTTAGATTCAACTAGTTCCCAGACACATGTTAATATAACCATCGATGCTTTAATGTAAGAATAGAAGCTTCCAGGACGATGATCATTGGTTTCCCGAGTTGTCAGGGGCCACCCAAAAGCGATTATCGCCTTGCTGATTGCATCTATCAAGATAGTCAGCAGCGCCACCCTGATACATCTGAATACACAGCTCCTCCGAAGCCAATTGACACCAATGGCACACCTGGATGAGGCTTTTGTCCACCTCTGCACGTGGAAAGCAACAGCATGCATGTGAAGAGACACAAAAAAAAATTGGTCATCTTTGCCTCGGGCAGAATAAACTGTATAAAACCTCGCTGTGCAAAGCCGTGAGCGTGAACGGGGGACACTGTGACACTTGGCAGGTCAGATCCGAGTTCACCCAGCGCTGATCCCGGGCTTGATGCTGTCTTTTTGGCTGTGGAGGTTTCGAAGACTGAGCTTCGGTCTCGCAGACAAATTAATAAATCTTTGCTAAATTTTTTATAATTTTGGTTCACAATTTGATCATTTATAACATCTGTTGAGACAAAGAGACCAAATTAGGCAATAATTTTTTTTTTTTTTTAAATAAAGCAGTAGCTCACAGAACCATTTACATCCCACAATTTCACTGATGAAAGGCAAATCAGCTATCTGAGCTTACTTCAGCCAGTCTACTAGATACTAGAGAGTGTAAGAGTTTTAGGGCAGCTTGTTGTTAGGTCAGTTACAGTGAGACAAACTAATTTAGGAGGAGTAAAGTCAGTCCCCCTGCCTACAAATACCCTACCATTACTGCATTCACTTTATGTTTAACTCCTCTAGCTGAGCTTAAGCTGAAGAAATCTTATTTTGGTGTCCTGATTTTAGCTGCCTGCTCACCATAGCTCTTTGACACCACTGAACATACTCAGTGTGTAGAGATGACAGTCCTCAACCCATTCCCCCCTTCCCCAGTAATAGATATCATGCTTATAGTCCCTAGAAAAAGAATAAACTCCCCTGATGCTATACTCAACATGATACAAAAGGGTCAATTTGATCTTTACTGTGCCCGTGAAACTTTTAGCAGAGGAAAAAGGCCTTCAAAAGCTGCTTCCAGCAAGGACAGTTGGGAGATAAGAGGAAGACATCTGGCCCAAGAATGTTGCGATAGACAAAACAAAGGACTGAATCTCTGGGAACAGGGGGTGGGATTTATGATAATAGGTAAATTGTACTATGCATGTAGTGACTGTATATAAGTAATCCTCTTGTAGAATCACGTGTCCATGTTAGGTTAGAATCCCCTGCATGTTACATGACCCTAAAACCTGTATCAAAACCGGTCAGGCAGAAACAATATCCTTTAAAATTAGAAGTTGAAGCGGAATCCAGAGTCTAACAGAGAATTTCAGGGAATTGGGATTAGTGATAGAATGTGAATCATAATATAACAGATCCATTTTGCCAGTTAACAAAATGTCATCGGTGGTTTACAGTAATAAATCTGAAGGATGCTTTCTTTTGCATATCTCCCAATAAGTAAAGTTAGGGCATTTTTGCCTATTGTTATAGATACATATTATAATATTGGATTTTTGCAAATATTAAAATGGATTTTATATATGTAGTGTTAAAATAACTTTGTTATAAAGATATAGTTTTTATTTCTGTTGTTAATTAAGCTTGGACATAGTAGTGAAATAGCTGATATAAGTATGCTTGTGTTAAAATGCCTCCTTGGATGGGATAACATCCAATGAACATATGAAGAAGACACCTGCTACAGATATGCCAACTATCAGCACTCACCGTCTGAAGACAGTGTAGACCAAGGCCCAAAAATTGGAGGTGATAAGAATGGACTAAAACCACAACCAAGGAATAAGCATGCGCTAAAAAGGCAGATCCAAGGAGGAGATATGCTAAACAATTCTTGGAACATGTAAACTAGTTTGGGGAAAAGTTTACTATGCATAAGGGTCTATGAATATGCAACAGGCTGATGTAAGGGAAAAGGTATTTAAGGGGTATCCACAAAGATAACAGTGTGGTCTTGGCTAAGTGCCAAGATGCATCTGGCTGTAATAACCTTTGCTCTATGGTCCTTGTCTCCTATTGTCCTTTATTAAACTTTTTAAATTTTCACAGGAGAGTAAACGTGTTTTTCACACTTTGAACAGGAAAATCCCAGAAGTGGTCAGAAGACTCAGCTTACCTGGACTGTATTACCACAAGAATTTAAAATTAGCCCACCAATTTTTGGGGAATCAATTGGCAAAAGAATTAGAGATTTGGAAGAGGGAGAATCCCAAAGGATTGGTCCTGCAGTAGGTTGAGGACATCTTACTAGCAACTGAAACTAATGAAAAGTGCATGGAATTGACTATCAGTCTTCTAAATTTCCCAGGCCAAGGAAGCTACAAAGTACCTCAGGAAAAAGCTCAGTTCATGAAACAGCAAGTTACCTACCTAGAGTTTGAAATAATTCCTGGACAGCAGAAATTTGGAACAGACAGAAAGGAGGCCATCTGCCAGATACCCCAACCTGAGACTGGCCAAGATTTAACAGCATTCTTGGGAGGTATGGTCTCAAATTAAGGATGCCTCAAAAGGCCTGAGAGTGAACATGCAATCTGTAACTTGAAGATAGCCCTGATGTCTAACAAAGCCTTTTGAGCTTTTCGTACATGAATGACAGCACTAGGCCCTTGGAGTTCTAGCTCAGAAGGTAGAGGACTTCAAGAGGCCTGCAGGGTACTTTTCAAAATAACAATTTAGCCAGGGATGCCTGCTGTCTGTAGCAGCGACTGTTCTCATCCAAAGGGCCAGAAAATTGACTTTGGGACAAAAAGTAGTAATATACACCTCGCACACCATAACCACTTTATTAGGCCAAAAGGGAGGGGAGGAGGGCTCACTGTCTTTCCCCAAGATGTATGCTGAAATATCTGACTGTTTTAACAGAGCAAGATGTGGAGTTGATGTGTACCTAAACACCTTGATGCAAGAAGAGCAACTAACCCATGATTGCTTACAGATGCAGGTCAATCAGACCTACAAGACACACTCAGTGATAACCCAGAGATAAGAGTTCTTAACAGACAGAAGTAGCTTGGTGGAAGATGGAAAACGAGGAGCTGGCTATGCAGTAGTCATGATAACCAAGGTAATAAAAGCTGCACCGCTGTTCATGGACACCTCAACAAAAAGGGCAGAGCTCACAGCATCATGAAAGGCCCTTGGAATTGACAGCTTGTCCTAGGGTGACATTATGATGCTTGTCATCTATTCTGTTTATGCTGGATATTATGTTCTGTGCCTTCAAGACTGGCTCTGAAGAGCAAAGTTTTGTTTTGTTTTGTTATCAGTTATCAGTCTGCTCACTCCCCCAACAGTCAGCGGGACACAGACACGGGGCAGTACATAGTGCGACTTTTGCTTTTTGCTCTTGCTTTTGCTTTGCTCTTGCTTTTGCTTCTGCTTGTTAGTTAGTTTAGCTAGGCAGTCCAAATTTTCCCTGGACTGTTTTTCTTTCCCTTTCTTGGAACCACTCGAGCCTGCTCCAGACTGGGACCTGGGAAACATCAAGAGTTTGCACCTTGTGGCCTGCAGCAGCCATTCCCAGTGCTGGAGGGACTGATAACAGAGCAACCACTCCCAGGAGAGACTTTCTGAATTTGTCATCGTTTTCAGAGCAGTGAGAGAATATTGCCATCCGGTATTGGTCATTTTGTGTGCTGAGGGGTGCTTTGCCTGTTAAATAAACAGGTTTTTTCCACTTCCCTCTGAGGAATCCTTCCCAAACCGGTTGGGGGGGGGGGGGGAAGGGGGCGTTTGGGTTTGCTTTCTGGAGGGGCGCCTTTTGGAGGTTTTCTCCCAAATTTGCTATAAACCAGGACACAGATGGAAAAAGGGTAAATATATGTGGACTGACTCAAAATATGTTTTTAGCATTGTTCATGCCCATGGAGCTATATGGAAAGAAAGAGGTCTTTCAACAACACAGGGATTTCTGATTAACACACCAATGTGGGAATTCTCAAATTCGCATAGGAAATAGACTTGCAGATAATACTGCATGAGAGGTTGCACAACAAGGTATCCTGGCATTAATACCTATTTCACTTCCAGAAGTTATTCCTGGGTATAGTCAGGCAGATTTAAAATTATCTTATTATCTAAAAGCCCAAAATAAATTTTCTGGTAAATTGAGTTTTTTGAGCTACCACATCAACAAGGATACAAGTATCTCTTAGTGTTGGTAGATACTTTTTCTGGGTGTCCAGAAGCTTTTCCCTGCCACACCAAGAAGTCTAAGGAAGTCATCAGGGTTTGGATTGCCTATAAGGAAGTAATCTGATAGAGGACCTCATTTAGTATTTAAAATGCTGTAGCAACTTGGTAAGCAATTTTGTTGGGGAAATGAATTAGAAGGTTTATCTTTCTCTCAGAATTTCTTACCCTAGAGCCCAGTTCATTCATTTCATCCCAGAGATCAAGTATACACCAGAAACAGTGGAAAGGACCTTATATTGTTTTGGTGACTACAAGAATGGCAGTGAAAGTGAAAGGACTTAATTCCTGGATTCATCACACCAGAATTAAGAAGGGTCTCGATTCAGAGTGGACAGTGGAAAACACTGGACCTCTGCAGGTGAAAACTTCAAAGACATTTGTAGACAAGTAGTGAAATGCATAGGCTAATGTTTATGGGAATCTTTTGTCTTTAGGTGGGGAGGGTTTAAGAAAACTTAATATTTACTTCAGTTCAAGGTAAGATGCACAAACTGTCCAGCATTACAGCCTGCCTCCCTATCCCTGGTTTAGCTGGGGAACCTATTCCGTGAGGAATGCAATATAATGCAATAGCAAAAGCATACATCACCAACCATTTAGATGAGAAGAAGAGATGTAGGCAAAGGGGAGATGGCCTTCTTAAGGACAAAATGTGACAATCTGCTGAAGATAGAAAGGCTATCCCAAAGGCCTTTGAAACTAATTGGCTTAATAAAATTCTTCAAGAAATAAGGGGATAGTTGCTGAGATGATGGCTGGAATACTAGAAACCATCATAATTATAATTGCTATTATAGTAATTATTGTAGTAACTACTAGTCTTGTTATCTGTGTTCATAGAATAATCAATCATGATCTCATGAGGATGTATGCAACTATAGATAGAAATTGAATTTAAACTTATTGAATGCCCTTGAGGAATTTTTAAAGTTTCAAAGGGGGGAATTGATACAAACAGGGTTCATTCAGTTTCTACCGGGCCTGTGAAACTTTTAGCAGAGAAACAAGGCCTGTGAAAGTGTCATGGTTTGACCCAGAAACAGGATTTCTGGGATGCTGTGTGGATGGGGCCAATGAGTGGTCAGTTTTGAATATTGCCATCTGGCCTAACCACTGGGCAAATGGGATCCACCTCTGAGAACACAGGGTAAAAGCAGGGCTCTCCCCTGGCAGTTGCTCTTTGGATTTCTGGTGGTGAAGGAGTTGAGTCTCTCCCCCGGCCCAGTTGCTGGCTGGGCTGGGGGAGGGGAAAAGCCATGCGGCCCGGCCTGGGAGAGGTAGGCCTGGCCCCAAGGGTGGAAGGAAGAAAATAAAGAAATGCCGGGAAGCAATGGGCAGCCTGTTCTTCCCCCCCCCCCCCCCCCCCCCCTTTGGAGACAGACAGAGAAAGTGCAGCCGGTGTTTGTGTGCCGTTACCTTGAAAGCAGTAAACATGTGCTGGCAGCAGGCAGCCCGGCTGAGGAGATGGTGGGGGGGGGGTGCAGCCAGGAGTCCAGCGGCTTGGAGGAGTTTTTAACCCTTTCTTTGGACAATGAAAATTTCACAGAACACTAACCCTTCCTAGACAAGAGATGAGTGGAGGAGGACGAAGGAGATGAGTGAGTGATGAAGGTCTGGACCAGAGAGAGAGACTGAGAGATGTTGGAAAGATGGAGAAGAGGGAGTGGCATTTGATGCTGGACTCTTTTGTGTAGCCATGGACAGAGCTATGTTCCCCTGGAATACAGAGACTGAGACCAGGGGGAGAAATGTCCAAGAGCCAAAGAAGATTCAGTGTGGGTACCCCTCGGCCCCAGGGGGTATATAAAATATGGGGGGGACAGATGTCCCAGAGGTGAGAGATTGAGCTTCTCTGGAACTGGACACAGCCTCCTTAAAAGGACAACCCTGGAAGCAGCCCTGATTCTGGTCCGGTGGTGAGAGCACCGGAACAAGGACGGAAAAGGCCACCACGACACATGGAAGGACTCCCTCTCCTCTTGAGGAACTGAAGTTGAGCATTCTAAAGGGTGGTGCTGGACCCAGAATTGATTTTGGATTGTATTGTATTGGGAATTTGGGGGGGAGGAGGAGGAGGAGAGTGTTTTTGTGAGGTTTTCATTTTCCTTGTGTTTTCTTTTTTTTTCCTTTTTCTTTTTTTTGTGTGTAGTTTAGTAATTGTCTTTGTAGTTTAGTTAATAAACTTTTTCTTCTTTTTCAAGTGAGAGCCTGCTTTGTTTATTCCTGGTCAAAATCTCACAGCAGACACCAGAGAAGGTGTATTTTCATGTGGGCATTTGGCCTTGTGCCAATGTCAAACCAGAACAGAAAGCTACTTCCAGCAAGGACAGTTGGGAGATAAGAACATGTCTGGCCCAAGAATGCAGTGACAGACAAAACAAAGGACTGAATCTCAGGGAACATGGGGTGGGATTTATGATAATAGGTAAATTGTACTATGCATGTAATGACTGTATATAAGTAACCCTCTTGTAGAATCATGTGTCCACATTTGTGGATGTGACAGCCTGGTCAGAGAGCGAAAAAACGAGATAAGTTTTCTCACAGGGAACTTGTTAGACTTTTAGGGAGTTGTAGAAAAACAATGATAACTTATAATAAACAACCTGCACGTGGTGTTTTCCTACTCTGTTTTTCTGTTCTTCTCAAGGACTGTTTGTGAGGAAAGTGTTTTTGTTAATTAGCCAATCAAGTGGAATGTATTGGAACGGTCTATAAAAAGAGAAGAGATTTTTGTATTAAAGCTGCTGTTGTGAAAATCAGCCTTCTTGGAGTCTGTGCCACTTTCTTACTCAATAGCAACATACATTAGGTTAGAATCCCCTGCGTGCATCTCAGGCCTGAATAAATTATGCTGTCTTTAACACAATTTTAGTGTTGGAGAGTCTGATTGTGATATTTCACATATTTGGTAACAAATAGATTATCCCGGAAGAAGATTCAGCCCTTTATAGGCATTTACAGCTACTGCACAAGAACTTCAACTTTTAAGTTACACTAACACATAATTTAAGAATATTGCTACCAGCACAGTAACTTTGTTTCCTCTTTTACTGCCTTACTTCCTGGCATCCTTATTAGTACTCGTACTTCAGGTTTGTTGTAGGAATGTGCCCCCTGTTGACAGAGTGACAAAATTATCCTTTGTCTCCTTAAAAAAGGAAAAAAGCCCAGAAGTTTCTCTCCTCAATTAGGTAAAAAGACACCTCATAGGACCTTGGGGACGTCACCTCAAACTTAAGGATAGCCAATTGGACAGAAGCCAAAAAGTCCCGCCTGAGCAATTTACTAGAAAAAGAAGAGAACCAAGGAATTAATCACTTTTGTGAGATGTTTTACCAGAAGCAAGAACCTCTTGCCCTGGCTTGGTTTTTCTCTGTAAAGAGCTTTGTTATTTTGCCTTTTATTAAAACTTTTCTGTTTCCAACACTGCCACAGAAGCCATCCTGCTGATTTTATGCCATCTGAGGCGGCTGAGCTATCTCGAGTGTGATATAAATCTCCAAGAGCTTATAAGACCTGGCTCAAGGAGACACATATCAGTTTGCTATTTTTCTTCTATTTGGATAGGGCAAAGCCATAGTGAAATCTGCATATGTCAAAAAAAAAAAAAGTATTACAAGATACCATGCTATTTGACTGAAAATACAAACCTAAATGTTTTTACCTGAAACACAGGACTCCTTTAACATAAGCACCTTAATATAAAGTATAGATTAATAAAATTAAAGTGTTTACCTTCTGCAGAACAAGCTGTTTTTGCAAGACAAGAAGCCTAGCCCTGGAAGGGGCTATGATGATAAGAGCATGCTAGATGCTGTGCCTAAACCTAACTGCTTTTGAAAAAAACAAACCCAAGTGGACTAAGATGATAAGAAAAAGGAATGCGAGCCAATGTGTCCTACTAACTGCTTTTCTGCAGAACCAGGGCTTAGCCCCTGTAGGCTAAGTAGGAAGAAGCATGCTAACTGCTGTTTTAATGACAAATGGGCGAGCTCTCACAAAGGGTAGAAAAATGTAATTTTTATATGTAATAAAGAATAGGAACGTAATCAATACACAATTATAGATGAAGTATAACTAATATAGCGATAAAGTGTGTAATAGTAAAATTAAGCGTGTATTAGCAAAATAGGTGTGTGATTAATGTATTACATAAGAATAGTGCACTGTGTTTGTAACCCTAACATAAGGAAACTACAAGTTATGTGTGCTGGTTTGACCAGGAAGAAGTGGGAATTCTGGGATGCTGTGGTCAAACCAATGGGTGCTCAGATTTTAATATTGGCACCTGGTGTGGCCAGTGGGTTTTGGACATACCTCTGAGAACACACAGGGGTTAAAAAACAGAGCTTTGGGCCTGGGACTTCCTTTTGGGACTTCAAGGGAAAGAGGTCGGATCTCCCTCCCCCGTCCAGCTGCTGCTGCTGGGCGGGGGAGGGGCAGCCATGTGGTAGGCCTGGGCCTGGAAGGAGATGGGGGGGATGAGGAGGCCCTTCAGGATGGAAGAGTGGAGGAGCACCGGGAGACATCAGGCAGCCACCCCCCCCCCTCCCCAGGAGAGAAAGAGGGAGAGCTGGTGACAGAATGTGATAGCAGCCGGCCGAGGAGGAGAAGGGGGGGTGCGGCAAGAAGGTGCCTGGCCAGAGCAGCGTGGGAGTTCCGACAGGCAGAGACTGAAATTTTTAACCCTTTTCTTACATGATTGGGACCTTGCAAAAATGCTGATCCTCCTCGGAGCTGAATAAGAAGAGAGATAAGAGATGAGATTACAAGGACCAGGCCCGATGGAAGTGGAAAAGACTGGCTGAATGCGGGGAGAGATGGAGTGGCCTTTTGGCTGGATTTTTCTTGTGTGGCCACAGACGGAACCATTTTTATTCCTGTGACACAGAGACTGCATTTAGGGGGAGGCAGTGCCTCAGAACCAGGAGGGTTCAGTGTGGGTACCCCTCGGCCCAAGGGGGGGGAAAAAAAATGGGGGGGGGAGATGTCTCAAAGGAGAGACTGTGCCTTTTTTGGAATGAGACAAGGCATCTTTAAAAGACAACCCTAGAAGCAGCTCTGGTCCATGTGCAGTGGTGAGAGCACTGGGCATGTGTACTGGTTTAGGGCAAATTTGTTAAAGAATCTGCAAAGGAGGGCCCCTCCAGAAAGCGAAACCCACACGGCCCCTTCCCCCAACCGGTTCGGGAAAAAAATTCCTCGGAGAGAGGTGGAAAGAACCTGTTTATTTGACTGGCCCCGCACCCCCCAGCACACAAAATGAACAATACCCGATGACACCGCTTTGAGAAAGATGGCAAAATCAGAAAGTCTCTTTCGTGGGGGGTGGTTGCTCTGTTCTCAGTCCCTCCGGCGCTGGGCCAGCCGCTGCAGCCGAACCTTCGGTGTTCCCGGGTCCCAGTCCGGAGCAGGTTCGAGATGGTCACAGGAACAGGAGAGGAGGAACAGTCCAGGAAGCAATGTGGACTGTTTAGCTAGAACTAGCTAATAAGCAGAGGCAGAAAGCAGAGCAGAAGCAAGAGCAGAAAAAGAGAGCAAGCAAAAGCAGCAAGCTGAAGCTGGAAGTCAAAAAACAGCCCTATGTACCGCTTGTCTCTGTCCTGATAAGAGAACCCCAAACAAAACTTCCACTCTTCAGAGCCGGTCTTAAAGGCACAGAACAGATGAATGGGAATATACAAGCATCATAACGTCACCCCAGGACATTCCACCCCTTATCCCCATATCATTCTTACCCCACAATCAGATCTCCCTGAAGTACACATCGTGTTGTTCCATCTCTTTGCATTATCCACCACGTGCAACCTGGTCCCTGAGCAAAGACAACCCCATGAATGGGTTTGTCTGTACTCGAGGCAGAATTGATCCACACGATCCTCCCTAACAAACCTCTGATATGTACCACTGGGACTTTGTCTCCTTCTATTACATTCAGGGACTCAGACTGGTCAGGACCTGCTCGGTTGGTGGAACCTCGGGTGTTAACTAACCAGGTGGCTTTTGCCAGATGCTGCTCCCAATTCTTGAAAGATCCCCCACCCAAAGCTTTCAACTGGGTTTTTAGTAGTCCATTGTACCTCTCCACTTTCCCTGCAGCTGGTGCATGGTAGGGGATATGGTTCACCCACTCAATGCCATGTTCCCTAGCCCAGGTGTTGATAAGGCTGTTCTTGAAATGAGTCCCATTGTCTGACTCGATCCTCTCAGGGGTGCCATGTCTCCACAGAACTTGCTTTTCCAGGCCCAGGATGGTGTTCCGGGCTGTAGCATGAGACACAGGGTAGGTTTCCAACCATCCAGTGGTGGCCTCCACCATGGTCAGCACGTAGCGCTTGCCCTGGCGTGTCTGGGGCAGTGTGATGGAGTCAATCTGCCAGGCCTCCCCATACTTGTACTTGGACCACCGCCCACCGTACCAGAGGGGCTTCAGTCGCTTGGCCTGCTTGATGGCAGCACACGTCTCACAGTCATGGATAACCTGTGAAATACTGTCCATGGTTAGATCCACCCCTCGGTCTCGTGCCCACTTATAGGTGGCATCCCTGCCCTGGTGGCCTGAGGCATCATGGGCCCATCGAGCTAGGAATAACTCTCCCTTATGTTCCCAATCTAGGTCTATTTTGGACACCCCTATCTTTGCAGCTTGGTCTACCTGCTCATTGTTTTGGTGCTCCTCGGTGGCTCTACTCTTGGGTACATGGGCATCTACATGGTGGACTTTCACAGGTAGCCTCCCTACCCTGGTAGCAATGTTTTTCCACTCACCAGCAGCCCAAATTGGTTTCCCTCTACGCTGCCAGTTAGCCTTTTTCCACCTCTCCAGCCATCCCCACAGAGCATTGGCTACCATCCATGAATCAGTGTAGAGGTAGAGCTTTGGCCACTTCTCTCTCTCAGCAATGTCTAGGGCCAGTTGAACAGCCTTGAGTTCAGCAAATTGGCTTGATCCACCTTCTCCTTCGGTAGCTTGTGCAACCTGTCGTGTGGGGCTCCATACGGCTGCTTTCAACTTCCGGTTCATCCCTACAATGCGACAGGAACCGTCAGTGAAAAGAGCGTAGGGTGTTTCCTCTGTTGGCAGTTGGTTATAGGGAGGAGCCTCTTCAGCACGTGTCACTGGTTCTTGTTCCTCTTCATCTGTGACACCAAAATTCTCACCTTCGGGCCAATTTGTAATGACCTCCAAAATCCCAGGGCGATTCAGTTTACCTATACGGGCGCGCTGAGTGATGAGAGCAATCCACTTGCTCCATGTAGCACTGGTGGCATGGTGAGTGGAAGGAACCTTGCCTTTGAACATCCACCCCAGCACGGGTAGTCGGGGTGCCAGGAGGAGTTGTGCTTCAGTGCCTATTACCTCCGAAGCAGCCTGGACTCCTTCATAGGCAGCCAGGATTTCTTTCTCTGTTGGAGTATAGTTGGCTTCAGCCCCTCTGTAGCTTCGACTCCAAAATCCCAGTGGTCGACCCCGAGTCTCCTCAGGCACCTTCTGCCAAAGGCTCCAGGACAAGCCATGGTTCCCAGCTGCAGAGTAGAGCACATTCTTCACCTCTGGTCCTGTCCTGACTGGGCTAAGGGCTACTGCATGAGCAATGTCCTGCTTGATCTGGACAAAGGCCTGTTGCTGCTCAGGGCCCCAGTGGAAATTGTTCTTCTTGCGGGTGACCAGGTAGAGAGGGCTCACGATCTGACTGTACTCAGGAATATGCATCCTCCAAAAACCTATTGCACCCAAGAAAGCTTGTGTCTCTTTCTTATTGGTGGGTGGAGACATTGCTGTGATCTTGTTGATGACATCTGTAGGAATCTGACGCCGTCCATCTTGCCACTTCACTCCCAGGAATTGAATCTCACGAGCTGGTCCCTTTACTTTGCTCTTTTTAATGGCGAAACCAGCTCCCAGGAGGATCTGGATGATTTCCTTCCCTTTCTCGAACACTTCCGCAGCTGTGTTCCCCCACACAATGATGTCATCAATATACTGCAGATGTTCTGGAGCCTCACCCTTTTCCAGTGCAGTCTGGATCAGTCCATGGCAGATGGTGGGGCTGTGCTTCCACCCCTGGGGCAATCGGTTCCAGGTGTACTGCACTCCCCTCCATGTGAAGGCAAACTGAGGCCTGCATTCTGCTGCCAGAGGAATGGAGAAAAATGCATTGGCTATGTCTATAGTGGTGTACCACCTTGCTGCCTTGGACTCAAGCTCATACTGGAGCTCTAATATGTCTGGCACGGCAGCACTCAGTGGTGGAGTCACTTCATTCAATGCACGATAGTCCACAGTCAATCTCCAGTCTCCTTCAGATTTTCGCACAGGCCAAATAGGGCTGTTGAAGGGTGAGTGGGTCTTGCTGACCACCCCTTGGCTCTCCAGCTCTCGGATCATCTTATGGATGGGGATCACAGCATCTCGAGTGGTTCTATACTACCGTCGATGCACTGTGGAAGTGGCAATTGGCACTCGTTGCTCTTCTCCCGTCAGGCATCCTACTGCAGATGGATTCTCAGACAACCCAGGCAAGGTGTTCAATTGCTGGATGCCCTCTGTCTCTACAGCAGCTATTCCAAATGCCCATCTGAGTCCTTTTGGGTCTTTGAAGTACCCACTTCGAAGGTAGTCTATGCCCACAATACATGGGGCCTCTGGGCCAGTCACAATAGGATGCTTCTTCCACCCATTTCCCGTTAGGCTCACATCAGCTTCCACCAAAGTGAAATCCTGGGATCCCCCTGTCACACCAGCAATAGAAACAGACTCTGTCCCCACATGTCTTGATGGGATTAACGTGCACTGCGCACCAGTATTGACCAAAGCTTTATACTCTTGTGGTTCCGATGTGGCAGGCCAACGAATCCACACAGAGACCAGAAGACACGATTTTCCCTGGCCTCTACCTGGCTAGAGGCAGGGCCCCTCTAAGCCTGGTTATCATTCTTTCCCTGGGTGTATGTTTTGGATGTTCCTTCGAGGGGATCAGACATGTCATCATCATCATACCTGGCCGTTCGGCTACGGGCAACTGGAGCTGCTTTCCTCCTGGTGGCTTCCTTCAGTTCACGCACCCGTCGTGCCAGAACAGCAGTAGGTTTCCTATCCCACCTTCTCATGTTTTCCCCACAATCACGCAGGTAAAACCACAGCTCAGCTCGTGGGGTGTATCTTCTCTCACCATCTGGGAAACGTCTGCCTTGGATACCGGAACCTCGGATCTGTACTGCTGAAATTTGGAGAAGGTCTTCTTTAATCTCCTCTCTAAGCTTCTTATGGTTCTCCTCTATCTTATCCTCTAAGTTCTGCAGACGTGTTTCTACCGCTGCGATTCTGGCATGTGTTGGGCCATGTACAGCATCTGCATATGCTCGGAGCTTCCTTGTCATGTCAAGCACAGTCTCACCCCTCTCATCCCTCTTCATGATGGCTAAGGCAGAAGCATATTCTTGTGGCCCGAGTCGTACGAGTTTTCGCCACATCACAGACGTGCATGGTACTAAGTCTGGGTTCCTAGTTGTTACATCATCTGAGAAGATAATCTCAGCCACGGCCATTTCTCTCAGGCGTTGGATCCCTTGCTCTATTGTCTTCCACTGAGTCTGCTGCATATAGAGATCGTCTGCACACAGGTATCTTTCTGCTACACTTCTTAGGACCCGTTCCCAGAGGCTGTGAGAGTTAGCCCCCCTCATCATTCCTTGGTCTATGACAGTATCCTGTGACAGGGATCCCAAATGCCTGGCTTCAGTGCCATCCAAAACGGTAGCCTCGCCTGCAGCATCCCAGAGACGGACCAGCCAACTAATTATGGATTCATCAGACCTTCGAGTGTAATCCTTCCGTAGGCCACGAAGGTCCTTCAGGGAGAAGGACTCAGTATTGGCATCTGATCTTGCACCTGCTGCTTTGACTCCTGACTTTACATCAGGAGGCACTGAGGTTCCTTCTCCTGCATCATCATCATCATCATCATCCACTGGTCGATTGGTCTTGGCTGTGCATTTCCCACTTCTAGTGCTGGTAGCAACAGCCATGGGTTTAGCTGCTGGCTTCGAGCCTGGAGTGTTAGCTACAGCCTGAGTCACCGGGACAGTTGCTGATTTATCTCCCTGCCCCCCTGCCTCTGTCTGCTGCCCTAGAGTATCTAGCAGTGTGCGATAAGCATATGCCAGGGCCCAGCTCACTGCAATGACCTTCCTCTCCTTAGGCTCATCCTGGTACTTCTCTTTCCGATATTTCCCCACCTCAGCTGGGTTCTGAATTTGTTCATGGGGAAAATCCCACACTATAGGGTCAGAGAATTCCTTCAGGATTTGGCCCATATCCTCCCATTTCCCACACCACTTAGGATTTTCCACACCAGAGTTTACTCCTGAGTCAGGGGTCTCATCAGCCCGTCTAGAAATCTCAGCCCTCATTCTAGAGAAGCAGCAGGCTGTATAGAGGAAGGTTACCAGATTGAATACCAGGAAGATGGTTTCTTTAACATTGAGGGGAAACTGAACATCCTTCACTAGTGATGCAACTGATTCACAGAAGAAGGAGGAAAGCAGAGGCTGAAAAACCTCATTCCCTCCTGCTCCTCCTGCGACAAACTGGATGCATAACCATAGCCATGAACCATTCATACCTGGAGCAGACCCCAGCATGTTTATAAACTTCTTGCACATTATTGCCACCAAACCCAGCAGGATAGCTATTCTGGTCACTGCCCCTCTGATGTAAAAACTACGTATTAGGGGCAATACTAAAGCTATTTCTGGATACGAAAATAAGCCTAGGGACCAGAGAGGTATTAAAATCTCAAAAAACCCTAGGGACCAGAAATGCATGCAAACCTTCACCCCAACAGACATTAGGAATCCAAAAAGCATGGCTATTAGCTGATTTAAACGAACACAGAGTAATAGCAGCCAAAATGCAGTCAAAACAGGGTTTTTCCACTCTCTCTATTTTGCCCCATGTTGGGCGCCAAAAAATTGTACTGGTTTAGGGCAAATTTGTTAAAGAATCTGCAAAGGAGGGCCCCTCCAGAAAGCGAAACCTACACGGCCCCTTCCCCCAACCGGTTCGGGAAAAAAATTCCTCGGAGAGAGGTGGAAAGAACCTGTTTATTTGACTGGCCCCGCACCCCCCAGCACACAAAATGAACAATACCCGATGACACCACTTTGAGAAAGATGGCAAAATCAGAAAGTCTCTTTCGGGGGGGGTGGTTGCTTTGTTCTCAGTCCCTCCGGCACTGGGCCAGCCGCTGCAGCAGAACCTTCGGTGTTCCCGGGTCCCAGTCCAGAGCAGGTTCGAGATGGTCACAGGAACAGGAGAGGAGGAACAGGCCAGGAAGCAATGTGGACTGTTTAGCTAGAACTAGCTAATAAGCAGAGGCAGAAAGCAGAGCAGAAGCAAGAGCAGAAAAAGAGAGCAAGCAAAAGCAGCAAGCTGAAGCTGGAAGTCAAAAAACAGCCCTATGTACCGCTTGTCTCTGTCCTGATAAGAGAAACCCAAACAAAACTTCCACTCTTCAGAGCCGGTCTTAAAGGCACAGAACAGATGAATGGGAATATACAAGCATCATAACGTCACCCCAGGACAGCATGGGAGGAAGATGTCACGATGGCAAAGGACTTTCTGGGCGGTGCTGAGTGACAAGGAAGCACACGAGGTTTCAGCATGTTTCCAGGGGAAGCCTATGGTGCAAGGACTCCTCTCCTCTTCATGAACCGAGGATTGAGTATTCTAAAGGGTGGTGCTGGACTCAGAGTTGGTGATTTGGGGGAATGTATTACATTGGGAAATTTTGGTGGAGAGGAGGAGGAAAGTGTTTTTGTAAGGTTTTCAATTTTTCCCTTATAGTTTTTTCCCTTCTTTTCTTGTAGTTTAGTTAATAAAGTTTTCTTTATTTCTAAGCTTGAGCCTGCTTTGCTTATTCCTGGTCACATCTCACAGCAGACACCAGGGAGAGGGTATTCTCATGGGGGCACTGGCTCTGTGCCAGGCCAAAACCATGACATTATATAAGACCCCAACCCCTAAGAATGTAACTTTCAGTTAAATGAATGAAATAAGGGCGGATACTGAACTTGTAAATGTATAAATAACCTCTGTAAGATGAGCACAGTGGACATGCACATGGAGGTGTGCTGTTAACCCCTGCATGCTGCATATTCCCCTCAGCCGGGTCAATAAAGGTGTGCTTTACTTTACAGTACCTTACTGTGGAATAGATTCCTTTGAATCAACCAACCACTGAATTAAATCCTAATTCAGTCACTATGAATAACTACTACAGTGACTTGACACATATATTAATATCATCTCCCTCTCAGGGACCACTAACACAGGCAGAACTACATCCTAGCTTCAGCTGCCAAGAAATTCAGTAGTTATTCCAGCATCACTGTATATGACACTTCTATAGTCCAACACTGATTTCTTCTACTCTTCTCAAGCTAACAAAACCTAGATCCCCAGTTTTTAGGCAGCAAGGGTAGGAATGATGAATCCATCCTATCTGCTCACTTCAGAGAGGCTGCTGGGGAAAGAGTACACATTTCCTGGAAAGCCACCAGCATCAGAACTGACCTGATTTGAGGAAATCAGGAGCACCAGCAGCAAAACTGCAGCTGCTCAGCATTTCTGGAAGCACCACTTAAATATAATTTACATTTTAAAACACCACAAGCTTAATGCAAGCTCTGTGAAAATGCAGCATCAGTGAAACTGAACATCCTTTGAAAACTATATTTAAGTTCAAGTATGAAGGAAGCATTTGAGTTTTTCAAGTATTTTGTGTTTTTTTGTAACAATCTGCTACAACCAGTCCACAGACAAACTCCTACTGACCCTGTGCAGGTACCACCAAGGTCTCCTACAGATCACCCACTCTGCTCTGGTAAGAGTTACAGCACTTGAAGACAGCACCAGGCTTCCTCATCTTTCTTTGCATGACCAGGCTCCTCACTACGCACATCATCACTTCCCATTGCTGCATGCCTTATGATGGCTCCTGACAGCATGCTGCTAACTACATCACACATTTAACACACAAGAAAACCAATGAGAGCAGGAACTACAGGGCACAATTGAATTAAGTGTTAATATCTAATCCCAAAAACTTCCCTTTAATGCTTCTAGTGCATCAAGCATACAATTCATCTAATGGATGCTCCTCTTCCACATTAAGCTGGGATTAGAGTATGCAGTATTAAATGTGCCAGAAAAAACATTCAGTTAGTACTAGCAGCCTGTTTCTTACATCAGTGAGGTAGATTTAAAGCACCTTGATATCATGCAGTTTCAGAACCTGCAAAGTAGCATTATAGCTAGCCACACTGTGTTGTTGACTATTTAAAAAAGGAAAAATGAATGTAAACACATTATTATTTCAGCTTCAGCTATTATGACTTGGGTCCAAAGTAATTTCTTGTGCCAGAGCTGGGCACCTACCTGGTGATTTAGTCCCAGTTCTGGGTTAATTTCCTAGCAGCACCATAATAATATTTATCTACATTCATTGTGCTTTTAGAGAATTAGGACCACATCTCTGATCCAAGTTAGAAGATGAGTGACCAGATAAATTAAATCTTTTGAGTCCTGAAAACTCCCTTGATGCTGCAGTGGACATATGAACACTAACAGCAGCAGACCCCTATATTATCTGCACTGTTAAATAAAGAATTTATATCAAAGACTTGAATGTGAAGAGTGAATTAGGTCTCATAAAAAGGATGTGAAGCTTCTAAACAAGAAAAAAAAATAGAACCACAAGTCAATGGGGCAATGATGAGTCAACAAGTGAGTTTAACTTAAACAGAGACTGGTTTGACAAGCAGAAGCCCATTCTTGTTTCACACTAATCATACCTTGTATGCACTTAGTAATTTAGTTATCTGGGTCATTTCTAAAAGCTGTGGCTTCCAAAAAGGACTCTTCTTGTAAAAATTTTTTCCATTTATCAAAACTTCTTTGAACAGAAAGTTGTTATTAAATATTTCTCTGCTGTGCTGGTTTTGGCTGGGATAGAGTTAATAGGCTTGCACAGATCCAAGGCCTTTTTTGCTTCTCACTCCACCTTGCCAGTGCACAAGAAGCTGGGAGGAGACACAGCTGGGACAGGTGACCCCAACAGACCAAAGGGATATTTCAGACCAAATGGCATTATGCTAAGTACATACGATGGGGGAAGAAGGAGAAGGGGGAGGACGTTTGAAGTGATGGCATTTGTCTTCACAAGTCACCATTACACGTGACAGAGCCCTGATTTCCTGGGGATGGCTGAACACCTGAGTGCCCATGGGAAGGAGTGAACAAATTCCTTGGTTTTCTTTGCTTCAGTGTGCAGCTTTTACTTTCCCTATTCAACTGTCTTTATCTCAATCCATGAGTTTTCTCACTTTTCCCCCCTCCAGTTCTCTCCCTGATCCCACTGATGAGGAGGGAACCGAGGCACTGCATGGGGCTTGTTTGCTGGCTGAGGTTAAACCATGATACTATCCATGTAGCTATGTTCATAAAGCTGGGACATTAAGTCACTCAACTCAAATCAAAGCAGTAAGCCTGCAGTGTGAAAGTCAAAGTTACAATTACACATTTAAAGATAGTGCTTTCACCCACATATTAATCTTCTTACTCCTTAGATCTGAAATCAGGACTAACAATAGACAGGAAGACAGGGTTGAGCTGAATAAGGGAGACATTTAGTACAGGGTTGTTAAACTGGTTTGCATTCAAGCTCTTATGATCTTATACATTCACATTCCTGTTGCCTGGGACATTTCTCAAGGTATCCAAGTAAATAAAACTGCTCTGAAAAAGCAGTTCCTGGAAATCAAACAATTTTCTTCTAACAGTACTCAAACTATTTTTTTTCACTATTGCCTCCTGTAATATATGATAGGGAAAATTCATGCTATTAATGTATGGTATAAAATATTGTGAAATCCAGACCATGTCTTCTGACAACCCTGGCCAGGAGCAGCTGTCTTATTCAGATTCAACTAGCTCCCGGATGTATGTTAATATAACCATCTATGCTTTAATGTAAGAATAGAAGCTTCCAGGGCGATGATCATTGGTTTCCTGAGTTGTCAGGGGCCACCCAAAAGCGATTATCGCCTTGCTGATTGCATCTATCAAGATAGTCAGCAGCGCCACCCTGATACATCTGAATACACAGCTCCTCCGAAGCCAATTGACACCAATGGCACACCTGGATGAGGCTTTTGTCCACCTCTGCACGTGGAAAGCAACAGCATGCATGTGAAGAGACACAAAAAAAATTTGGTCATCTTTGCCTCGGGCAGAATAAACTGTATGGGCAGAATAAACTGTATAAAACCTTGCTGCGCGAAGCAACAAGCGTGAACGGGGGAGACTTTGACACTCGGGAGGTCATATCTGAGTTCACCCAGCGCCGATCCTTGGCTCAACGCTGTCTTTTTGGCTATGGTGGTTTCGAAGACTGAACTTTGGCCTCACAGGCAAATTAATAAATCTTTGCTAAACTTTTGATAATTTTGGCTCACGATTTGATCATTTATAACACTCCCTTTGCTAACCTAGAAGTTCAGTCTGGAGGTGCTAGCCTTCATGACAATACCTGCTAATGGCAGTGCTACTCATCTAGAGATTGAAATAGCCTGCAGAAGTCAGCTGCATTGTTGTGGTTTAGAAATGGTACTCCCCAGTTCAGCGCCCCCACTGAGACTCTCCCAAACCAGATGCCATTCTCTTGCTCCCCTCAACTTCCCCTCCCCCTTCCCATCCTGGGGATGGAGATGAAAATTGGAGGAACAAAAGGTGAAAATCGTGGGTTGAGGTAATTTACTGGAAATAGCAATGAGATAAGAAAACAAGCAGTAATAGCAACAATACTAATGACAAAAACATACTAAGAGAGTGTGATTTGCATGCAAAATGCTCACCAAGCCCAGGACAATGAAAAACAATGGCCGACAGACCCTCTCCCACCCCAGGCAATGACATAAGGTTTTATCAAATAACACAATGTCTTGGTCATGCCCCCTCTGATGCCTTGAAAATAGAATAAATCTTTCCAAGAAAGTTAGAGTGAATATAAAAGCAAACCTTTACTTGAAAGCTTTCAGGTACACAATATGGCAAAAATTGCATGTGGTATGATAATTCCACAATTTTTATAAGGTTAGTCAATTAGTATACTTATCATATACTGTCCAGTTTAAAGGTTAGTAGGTTAGGTAATAATTCCTGGGGTCCTTCCCCACTGGAAGCAGTCCAGAGGTTTGTTTTGCCTCACTTTTGTTATGTCTGGTCCAGATTCTGGTTGGAAACCAGAACATCCTTGTAGTTGGCTCTCTTCTTGGAATAAGATGAAACAATATTTAGGAATGTGTTTAGAAGGTTATCTTATTGTTCCTAAATGTAGGGAAGAAAGATAGGAAAAATACTAGAAGCTACATCCATGCTTTAGCAATCTACCAAGCTAAAAACATATAAAAAATATAAAAAAGCTAAAAATCTTAGGCATCATTTCCCACTGATCTGGGCTGGAACCAGGACATGCATTTAGGATCTTAAACAGTTCTAGAGTTAGAGAAAATATTTCTTTCTTGCAGTGCATTTTACTACAATGACAGTCCATGGTATTGTCCAGTTAATTGTTCTGCTCAGTTTGAACAATGCAACAACCACTCTGGCTCTGGCAAGAAACATGCGTTGTCAGTACTCTTGAATCAGGAAGCATCCAGTTTCAGACAAGGCAGTTGTAATGCTTTTGTGTGGAGAGCTTGTTGGGGACATAAAGCTCTGGACGAGACTGAAAGTTGAATAAGAAGTTTACCTTAGGCAGAGAGGCCACCTGAACACTCCTGAAGCTGTTTATCTCCCTGGTTGCACAACCAAGCACAGTCCCACCAGCACAGGGCCAGTAGGTGCACAGGTCAGTCCTGTAGTGCCAATGGTTTGACAGAGAGTTTTTTTCCTGCCTCAGCAATATGTTCCAGGGTGATAATGGCAAAACAAGAGCATTTCCACACAGGTCTAGACTTCTGAACTCCTTAGTATAAACCATTCAGATGCAGAAGTGTTACTTAAGCAATTTTTTCCCCAGACTTCAGGTCAAAACCCTCAGAGCTCAGACAAACAAGCAGATTACAGGAGCACTCACCTCCATTAGGCTAATGTGTGGTTGCCCACAGATTGTATATGAGTTGTATGGCTTGAAATCAGGTTCACTGGGTGTGTGTTATGCAGAGATTAGACAGTATGACTATTTTTCAGGCAGAAACAGATGGCTCCATTCTCATTTATACCTGAACAAACACACTGATTTCCTCTTTTGGACAAAATAGGAATAACAACTTCAACTTCACCAAGGAAATTAACGTTGGATATTAGGAAAAAGTTTTTTATTGAAAGAGTGATAAAGTACTGGAATGGTCTGCCCAGGGAGGTGGTGGAGTCACCATCCCTGGATGTGTTTAAAAATAAAGATTGGATGTGGCACTTGGTGCCATGGTTTAGTTGAGGTGTTAGGGCATGGGTTGGACTCGATGATCTTGAAGGTTTCTTCCAACCTAGTGATTCTGTGATTCTGTGAACTGTGTGAAACCTAAGTCTCCCTTTAGTGTCTAATACTTGTTGAAGGAGCCAAAGACAATTGGCAACATTGCACCTAAAGTTTACTACAAATCATACATCTCCTCTTAGGTCTGCTTTAGAGAAGCTGGCACTTGAAATAGTCCTACTGAAGGTATAACTGAAGATGCTGGTACCTGAACTGAGAAAGCTCTAACACTAGTGCAGCTGTTCTAGAAACTGTGCCCAGTTCGGAAAAAACAATTTTCCAACTCTTTCTATTTACCAATAGAGTTTTGCTGGAGCAGTGGCAGGAATATTTGAGGCTACTTATTCAAAGTATCTTGTTACATTACTCACATCTCTGGCAACATGCGTGGAAGTTCTCCAGTTATGTATGTACGAGATTGATATCCTGGGCACCTGCTTCCACTTGCGAGGCTCCAAGATCCAAAAGATTGTCTCTTTCACTGGTAACTGCATTAGTCTACATCTTCAGCATCCTGTTCAGTCTTATATTTTGACCATTCATTACTTGGATGAGTAATTTCCTTCCTTGAAGCATATTTGCATGCTGGCATGTCTATGGAATGGCTGAGCATGAGACAGTATGATGTACTTTGGATTTATCCAGGTAATTTCTCAAAATTAGGTTGCTCAAATTAAAGTAATCATGACCAAAGCACGTCCATTTCATAGCATCTTGCATCAGACTTAACAGAGTGAACTCGCTTATTCATTCTCCCATTTGCATACTTACCAAAACATAGCACATTGCTTTATTGTTCAGTGAAGCAAGCCATATCATTTGAATCTGCTGAGTGATGTCCAAACTAGCTCAATATAACAACACCCTTTCTTTCAACCTGTTTTAGCTATTTTTGAACAATTCTTTAAACAAGCACCATTCATAAGTCAGTGAATGACTAAGTGCCTTGATTCTCTTTGTATGCAAACAAGGCTGGATGCAACAAGAAAGCTATCCTCAAGGGACAGCCGGTCACATGCACTGGTAAAAAAACAGTGCAAGGTTTGATGCAGTCCTCTCTTTCATAAGCAGCAAGAGGAAAGGAATATTTATGGCATTGTAAGTGCAAACCATAATACGGTGCTTCGGTGTTAGACAATTTCGCCTTTCTCAGCGCAGCAAGCAGTAGTTCTTCACTCCTCAAGCTGGCATACCAGCATTCATTTAAACAAGTGTGTTGGTTTTGCACAGCCTGGTTTCTGGTAGCAGGGGGCCACAGAGGTGGCTTCTGTGAGAAGTTGCTAGAAGCTTTCATCATGTCCGGCAGAGCCAATATCTGATGGCTCTGAAGATGGACATGCTGCTGGCCAAAGCTGGGCCAATTAGAGAGGTTGGTAATGCCTCTGTGATAACATATTTCAGAAGAAAATCAAAACAAAGCCACAGGTTTTTGCTTCTAGTCAGAGAAGAGAAGGTGAGAACATGTGAGGGAAAACAACATGGTGACACCAAGGTCAGTGAAGGAAGGGGAGGAGGTGCTCCAATCGCTGAAGCCAAGATTCCTCTGCAGTCTGTGGTGATGACCATGGTGAAGCAGGTTTTCCCCTTGCAGCCCAGGGGTCCATGGGAGATGTAGAGATCCACCCGCAGCCTGTGGGGGAGGTGCCCAAGCCAGAGCAGGTGGATGCCTGGAGGAGGCTGTGATCCAGTGGAAGACCTGGTGGAGAGAGAGGGCCCTTGCTTCCAGGCTGGAGCAGCCTGTCTTTGGACGACTGCACCCCATGGGAAGAGAGAACCATGTTGCAGCAGTTTTGGAAGGACTGTGTGCCCATGGGTGGGGCTAACATTGCAGTAGGTGCGGTATGGCTGCTGCTTGTGAGAGTGGACCCACACTGGAGAGGTTCACAGGACACTCTCCCGTGGGAGGGACCCCATGGCCTCACAGGGGAAGATCTCCTCTCCCAGAGAAGCGGAAGAAAATCTTGGTGATGAACTGACCAAAACCCCGATGCTCTGTCTCCCTGTGCTGTCAGTGGGAAGGAGGGAGGGGCTGGGGGGGAAAGGTGCTTAAAAAGGGCTTATTTTACTTCTCATTATCCTCCTCTGATTCTGTTAGTAATAAATTCACTTTGCAACTGAAGTTGAGCCTGCTTTGCCCTTGAAATATTTCTCCCGGTCCTTATCTCACTCATGAAGTCTTTGTTATTTTTTTTTCCTTTTTTCCCTCCTCTGTCCAGCTGTAGCAGGGGAGGGTGAGCAACCGACTCTTGTGGGTTCCTGGTGTTGGGCCAGTGTCAAAACACAACAGGCACACAAATTTTCTCACTACAGTGGCAAGCAGCATCTCTATATTCCTCCTATATCAGCTGTCCATGCTTCTACTGACCATACACTTTATTTGCCTTAGCTCCAGATGACCATCCTTGCTCAGCTAAGTTGACCTTCTGCCTTGTTTGCTTGACTTACGACATTTGGGAATTGCCTGTACCCTTAGGAGGTGGTGCTTAAGAAGTGACCAGCACTAATGGACCCCAGCACCTTCCAAAGCATTTTCTCAGGGAACCTTACTCACTAGCTCCCTGAGCAGCTTGAAGTCTCCTCTCCTCATGTCCAGGGTTAAAGTTTTGCTTTCCTTCTCTCGCCAGAGATTTTAAACTCGATTGTTTCGTAGTCATTGTGGCCAAGATGGCCACCAATCACCACTTCACTCTCAAGCCACTCTCTGTTAACAAGCAACAAATCAAGGAGGTCAACTTTCCTAGTCATCTCTCTTAGTACCTGTACCATGAAGTTATCATCCAGGTGTTTTAGGAATCTTCTGGACCTGTTTGTACCAGCTGTCTGGCATTCTCAGTTAACATCAGGCAAGATGAAGTTCCCCATAAGGACAAGGGCAGTTGATTTAGAGTTGTCCCTTAGTTCAGACACTGAAAAGTTAATGCTGTTTCAGCACTTTGCAATTATAATTGCAGACTAGCTGCTGTCAAAGTACTTCAGAGGTTTGGTTTTTAGCACCTGAAGGATTTGTCTGACAACTATGGGTCGCTATCTTCCTTAATACACCTTTTGATATGCCAAGTAAAATCTCCCCAAAATCAAATCATAAACAGAACTGATGTTGGTAAAAAAAAACAACCCAGCACAAAGTTCCCTTTGTGTAATTTTTGAACATTCAGCATGATTCACTAGAACCACTGCTCAGTCCCACTCACCTCACCTTGTCCTAGTTTTCATAGCATTTAGGGAAAAGCATTTTCAGTCAAGCAAAATGGTCTCCATCAGAGACTGTAACAGCAGTAACCTTCAGTGGCACTGAAGGTGTGGATGCCAGCCTGGTCAGGGAGAGAGAAACGGCAATTGTTTCTTACAGTGGCTTCTGAGAATTTTAGGGAGTTGTAGGACTGTGATAACTCATTAGTATAAACAATCTGCAGGTGGTGTTTTCCACTTTGTTTTCCTGTTTTTCTAAAGGACGGTGTGAGAGAAGATGCTTTTTATTAACTAGTTAATCAAGTAGAATGTATCTTATCAGTCTATATAAACCGGAGGATCCTTTGCAATAAAGCTTATTTTTCTCCTCTTGCAATTGGGTCTCTCATCTGTTCTTGTGTCATTCTTGGCTCAAGGGTGACATCTGGTGACTCGACGTGTGTATTGCACAGATTGGCCCTTTGCAGAGCACGCAGAGATGCCCAGGACCCCCACCGGACCTCCACCGGGGTGCACGGCGCCCGCACGGGTTTGCCCACATTTGGACACCCTATGTTTCCCCAGAGAGATAACAACTTTTCCCCACGTCCTTCGATATCGGACTCAGTCCGTGGGGCTACCCTAATAATTTAGACCTGCAGATGGGGACAAACTCCCCAAAATGGCGGACAGTTCGTGAATTGCTGGGGCAAAGTGCCGGTGCTTCCGCAGTGGGGGACCAAGCTTATGAGGAGGAAGCTGGTGGTTTTTTTTATGTGGAGAGACCTCCTTTCTTATAGGGGGTTCTCGGTGTTGGACAACTTGCTCTGTGAGCTGCTTGGGTGGGCCAAGGCTCATGGGTTCTCAGTGAGCATGGCCACTGCTTTTAGCCTGGTCCAGTGGCAGGCACTGGGTGACCGGCTTGAAGAGTTTTATGGAGGGGACAATACTGTGCACCCACTCATGGCTGTGTGGAGGTCCCTGTTCAACACCCTCATGAACTGGGATGGTGCTTCGGAGATGGGAAGTTTGACGGGCAGGGGTGGCACCAGCGCTTCGGAGGGACAGTTGTCAGACCGATCGGTGGCCAGTTTCTCCCTGGCTGCCAGCCTTCTTTCGACTCCTCGTGGGCTGGCGGGAGGCATGGGGACTCCCCGCGGAACCCGTCTCTTGTCTGGAGATGGAGTTCCAACGACCAGCCCTGGTTCCTGTGTTTCTGGGTGGTTGCCGCCTTCTCTTTCTGCAGTGATATCGCCAAAGGGGGCGGTCGCCGCATCTCTGACGCACCTGGAAGACCGTGGCTCACTGCCTGCGCCGAGTTCGGCCCGCCCCCCCCCGTCCCAGCAAATCAGTTCCCCCCCTCATTCTCCCCCTCTGCTGCCCAGGGGCCAGCATTGTCCCAGACAATGGGAGCCACAGTTTCCAGCCCAGCAGCCCCCCCTGAACTGCAGGAAGGAGTGGGGTTGGCTCCTGCCTTGGCGGTCGCCAAGAAAACACGGGTCACTCCGCCGGCTTCCTTGTTGTCAGCCATGGAGTCTGCGCAGCTGTACCGGCCACTCCCATCATCAGTGCTTGTGGGTGGCTGCCCACTCCAGCCAGCGTTGTGCTCCCAGTCAGTTTTCCCCTCTTTCTCCATGGCACCTCTGCAGACGGCAACAGCTGTGACTGCAGCTCCAACACCGTCTCTCCCAATGGTAAATCATGCTGCAGGGGCAGTGTCTCTTCCTCATTCTGGCGCGGCAGCCGATTCAGGTGACTTAATATCTTTTACACCTGCGCCAAGGTAGCCTGCAGTGGTGGTGGTGCCATCAACTGCAGCTGCGCTGCCCGCTGCCCCACCTCTGGCCATGGCGGTGCCAGCGGCTGGACCCTGTGCATCTTGGCTTGTAACTAACCCTTTGGTCTTGCAGCCTGTGGTTGGCTTCTCAAAACCGGACCCTTTGGCTAGCATGCCACCCCCTGTTACCTGCTGGGCGCCCTCCCCATTCCTAGGTGGGGACTCGGACAGTGATGACGACCAGCAGCCAGTCTCCCAGCGGGGGCATGCCGCAGTGGTAGACCACTGGCACCGGCAGGCAGAGTTGGCGTCTGCTCATAACCTCTGGACACTGCCTCCCTGTAGGGTGACTGTGAGCCCCAACAATCCCCGCAGCTTTTGGGACATGGTTAAAGCGTGGGTCTCAGAGGCTGGGGATGAGGATCCGTTGGAGGGAGTGGGAAGGTCACGGTATGCGGCCGATGACATCACGCCCGCCTTAGGGGGAGGGGCGCGGGTGGTTTGGGAGGGCCATGTTCTGCCCCAAGGCGAGGTGCAGGTTCATCCTGTGTTTAAGGCTGTCGCCAAATTCAGGACAAGCCGACAAGCATGGGGTGCTTGCCTGGTGGGTGATTCAGGAACTGAGAGGCCAGCTTGCAAAACATGGCCTTGGCTCAGAGGAGGTTATGCAAACTCTCAGGGTGATAGCCAGAGATCTTCTCTCTCCATTTGACATCAAGCATCTTGCTCAGGTGCCTTTCCGACCTCTGCAATTTGTGATGTTCATGACGTTCTGGTCACCAGATGTTGCAAAGGTTGCAGCAAGCAACAGGCTTCTGCCTCAGGCTGACCCTAGGTATGGCGTGGGAGTAGATGCTCTCCTTGGGGAGCATGCTTACTCCAATCATGATTTTCAGGCTACCTGGGACACTGTTGTTCTTGAGCAGTGTCAAAATGTGGTATTTGCTGCATTGTTGAATATCATTGAGGCAGCCTCCCCCAGGCCCCAATGCACAACGGTAATGCAGGGGATGGCTGAGCCTTCTGTGTCATTTGTCAAGAAGCTTATTGATGCCCTGGAGAAGCAGATTTAGGAGGCTGACCCGAGGGAATCCTTTTTAAAACAATTGGCCCGGTTCAATTCCAACAGTGAATGCCGGAGGATCATAGATGCTCTTCCTGGCGACCTGTCACTGGTGGACATGGCCATGGCATGTGTTAAGGCGGGTGCTGTGGATCACAGAGTGTCCACTCTGGTGGTTGCTAAGCAGCCAGGCCAGGTACCCTCAGGGGGTGGATGCTGGAAGAACAAAAATAAGGGCAAGAAACAGCAAGGAGAACCCAAGCCGGCAGGTATGGGTGCCAACTTCTTGTGCGCTAGATGCCTTAAGGCAGATCACCTTGGCAGCCAATGCAGGTCAAAATTTGACACAAATGGCCAGCCTTTGGCAGGCCCGGGAAACGGGAGGAAGAGTGCAAAGAGGAATTGCGCCCCAAACAAAAGTGATTCCTCAGGGCATGGCGCCAGCTTAGGTTTGCCTAGCCGACTCGGAGACATCACCCATGGCTCTGCTGGCATGGATGTATGTACCACCGGCACGGTCATCCTAGAATCCAGCAGTGAGCATAAGGTTCCTTTGGACGTGCTCGAACCTCTGGAGCAGGGGCTGGGCACGTTGCTGGTGGGGACATCTAACGTCACCCACCAAGGGATCTTTGTCCACCTGGGACTCATTGACTCTGCCTTTTCAGGACTGGTTTTTGCCACAGTTTTCACACCATCTCCCCCTGTCACTATTCCGGCAGGGACTCGGACTGCTCAACTTGTGCTTTTTCAGTCATGTGTCCGCAGGACTGACCTGCAGACTAGTGGGACTGGTGGCTTCAGATCCAAGGGACTGCCACGAGCCCTCTGGTCTGCGACCATTTCCACTCAGTGACCCCAGACGGTGCGTGTCCTGACCCTACCGGGTCCCCACCTGCCAAAGATCAAGCTACAAGGTTTGATCAACACGGGGGTGGATTTTACTGTCATCTCCCTCTCTGTGTGGCCTTCTATGTGGCCTTTGGCCCCCGTGGAAACACCCATTGTAGGGGTGAGTGGTCCGGCACATACCATGATGAGCCAATGTTTTGTGCTCATCAGCAATGCAAGTGGGCAGGTGGCTGCAGTTCGACCCTATGTTGTTTTGGCCCATCACTCTGTGGGGGTGGGATGTATTGGCTGCCTGAGGGGTGCGAATTGGGGCGGATTTTTAATAGGGGCCACTGCGTTGGAGGGTGAAAGGGATCCTACGCTGCCTGTACAGTGGCTGGTGGACAAACCCATTTGGGTTCATCAGTGGCCCCTGACGGAAGAGAAACTGATCGCCCTTTGTGAATTGGTTCAGGAACAGCTGCAGCAGGGACACATTGAGCCTTCTATGAGTCTCTGGAATACTCCCGTCTTTGTAATAAAAAAAGTCTGGGAAGTGGAAGATGTTGCAAGACCTCCGAAAAATCAATGCAGTGATGGAAAGCATGGGGGCATTACAGCCTGGTATGCCCTCGCCCACCATGATCCCTGCGGGGTGGGAGATCTTGATCTTGGTCATTGATTTGAAGGACTGTTTTTTCACGATTCCTTTGCATCCTGATGACAAACCAAAGTTTGTTTTCACAGTGCCTTCAGTCAACAATGCCGAACTTGCGCAGAGGCATCAATGGAAGGTTTTGCCACAGGGCTGTTGCAACAGCCCAATTATTTGCCAGTGGTATGTGGCTCAGGCCTTGTCCAGTGTTCGTGATCAGTTTCCTGATGCATGTTGTTATCATTATTGTGGAGAGTTTTTGTGCAGACGTGGCTTGAGGAAAAAGGCCATGATCATATACAGCTGGTTAAGCAGTAAAAATGCAGCTGTAAGCAGTAAGTTCTCAGCCTTCTGATTTCAAGAAAACATCAACACTGTGTCCTTGAGCAGGTAGTAAGACAACAACAGCAGGATGTAAAAACAAGTACTAGCCTCAACAGAAAACCACAAAGTATCCTGAGAATGTAGCTACAAAAAAGGAGCTGACATTTAATCTGTAGCCAATGATGAGCTTAGCTTTTGCAATATGTATGAGCTTAATTAACACTATTATAAAAGCATGTAAGCCGGATCAATAAATTCGAGACTCAATGATCATCAATAGGATGTGCTTGTCTCCCTTCGCTCCGACACATTATATGGATGACATCCTGGTGGTGACACCCACCCAGGACGAGTTGCTAAGGATACAGCCTCAGCTGTTCACTGCTCTGCATGCTTACAGGCTGCAGGTGGCCCCGGAAAAGGTTCAGCAACACCCTCCTTGGAAGTATTTGGGAGTCAAAATTCTTGACCGAACCATTCAGCATCAGGAGGTGAAATTTTTAGATTCCATTCGGACCTTGAATGATGCCCAGAAGTTGATGGGTGTCATCAGCTGGTTGTGTACTTACTTGGGACTGACTGGGAAACAACTGTCCCTGTTGTATGATATTTTGTAAGGGGACTGTGATCTGAGGTTGCCTTGGGAATTGACCCCTGCAGCGCGACAGGCACTGGAGGAGGTCCAAAGGGCCATTTCTGCCCATTGGGTTCACCAAATAGATGCTTTCATTGATGTCACTGTTTTCATTAGCAATCCAGATTTTTATCCTACGGGTATCATTTGCCAGTGGAGTGACAAGTGGTCTGATCCCTTGCATGTTTTGGAATGGGTCTTTTTGCCCCATAAGGCAAAGAAGACAGTGCCCTCATTGTACGAGCTGATTGCTCGTTTGATAAACAAATGCCGTCAATGGTGTTTGCAGTTGATGGCTGCCGATCCTGTGGCAATCACTGTTCCTGTGGAGCGGGAAGATTTTGAATGGAGCCTTGCTAACAGCGCTCCTTTGCGGAGTGTGCTGGAAAATTTTCTGGGCAGACTGCCTACCATATGCCCAGTCATAAGTTGCTGTGGCTGGCAAAGATGATGGGTTTGTCATTGCAGCCAAAGGGCAGCCGGGTGCCAGTGCAAGGACCCACTGTATTCACTGACAGCTCTGGAAAAACGGGGAAGGCCATTGTTACTTGGAAGGATGAATCTGGATGGCAGACACTGGAGGGCCATAAGTCAGGCTCGGCCCAACTGGTTGAATTGAAAGCCATTGCCATGGCAATCCAAGAATTTTCCAAAGTGCCTCTGAATGTGGTGACTTATTGTGCCTATGTCGTGGACATATCCAGGCATTTGGATTGTTCGCTTCTAAAGGAAGTCAATAATGCGGCTTTGTTTTAGTTACTGAAGGCCTTGTGGAGTGCAATTCAAACCCGGGTCCATCTGCATTACATCTTGCACATTCGGAGTCACACCAATTTTCCAGGTTTCATAGCAGAAGGTAATGCCAGGGCTGACAGGTTGGCTAACCCTGTGTGGGTAGCGCCCCAGCCTGGTGTGATTGTGAAAGCCAAAGCATCACATGATTTTTTCCATCAAAGTGCACATACTTTGCAGAAACAGTTTCATTTGATGCCAACTGAGGCTCGTGACATCATCAGCTCTTGTGCTAACTGTCATGGATTCGCAGCATCTTTGCCAGCGGGGATGAACCCCAGAGACTTAAAGGCTTTGCAGCTTTGGCAGACAGATGTCACTCACATCGCTGAATTTGGCTGATTCAAGTATGTGCACATGTCTATTGACACATTTTCCTCTGCCATGTGGGCATCTGCTCACACTGGGGAAAAGAGTTGTGACATGATTGCCCATTGGAGGATGGCTTTTGTAGTCTTGGGAATACCTTCCTTCAGTGAAAATGGACAATGGCCCTGCCTATGTCTCACAGAAGACGCGGCAATTCCTACGCCTATGGGGAGTGTCACACAAGCTTGGTATCCCGCACTCTCCAAAGGGTCAGGCCACTTTCGAATGCGCTCATGGTACCTTGAAGCGTGTTCTGGACAAACAGAAAAGGGAAATGCCTGGAGAAAGGCCACACAATTGATTGGAAAAGGCTTTATACACAATCAAACATCTGACAGTGCCACAGAATTCAGAAAACCCTATCATTCTAAATCACTTTCTTTCATTTCATTCTTCAGGTGAGGCGCACCTGCCTTGAGTGAAGGTCCAGATACGGGATCTAACCATCATTAGGTGGGAAGGCCCATACAACCTTATCACTTGGGGTCATGGGTATGCATGTGTTTCCACAGATACTGGAGTGCAATGGGTACCTGCGAGGTGTGTCCGCCCTGACTTGCAACATCAAAACCAGAATGTGTCCAACAGGCAACCTTTGAATGATGACCAAGATGACGGTCAAGATGATGACCATCAATCCGATGGCCCTTCCACGAGTGGGGACTGAACACTTCATTCTGTTTTCTGAAAATGACTGTTTTGAATTAGAATAAATATATGATTTAGGATCGATAGTGCATTTTATAAGAGACAATCACAAGACCCGATCTCTCTGGACATTTTAATCAGCATCTGATTGAGGGACCTCTGGAGCTGTGTTTATTCTCCTTTTTGCAAGGGGCCCCGCAGAGGACTACAAATACCGCCTCCATCTTCAAACAAAAGGGGGATTTGTGGATGCCAGCCTGGTCAGGGAGAGAGAAATGGCAATTGTTTCTCACAGTGGCTTCTGAGAATTTTAGGGAGTTATAGGAATGTGCTAACTTGTTAGTATAAACAATCTGCAGGTGGTGTTTTTCTACTTTGTTTTCCTGTTCTTCTAAAGGACGGTGTGTGAGAAGATGCTTTTTATTAACTAGTCAATCAAGCAGAATGTATCTTATCAGTCTATATAAACCAGAGAATCCTTTGCAATAAAGCTTCTTTTCCTCCTCTTGCAATTGGGTCTCTCATCTGTTCTTGTGCCATTCTTGGCTCAAGGGTGACACTGAAGGCAGTCTGGGAAGTTGAGTATCTCCTTTGCTGTACCAAAAGGGTTATGCATTTTCAGATCAGTACAATTTGCCTCCATATTCCTCTGATCCTGAACTGTCCCCTGTGAAACAAAGGTCATGCACTTCTTAGGAACAGCCCCATCAATGCCTATAAAGTACACCAAGGCAGGATTTTGGGTTGTAACTGCAAAATACATTTACACACCCATTACAAAAAAGGATTAACATCCAGGGACTTTGTCCATGCCACCACAATTATTTTCTGCATTGGATATGCAAATAGTTTTCAACCAACAGCAGTTTAACTCTCTAAAGACCTCTGCATATCTGACCCTTAAAATTACTACTGCCTGCTCAGTATTATATTAATTTATTTCTAACATTGTTCATTCTGGTGCAATACAGAATTATTCTGCAGATATCCAAAACTACTTGGCCTTTAACTGACACACTGGAAACAGTTTACACTATGTTACTTGAAGGACAAGGGCAACAAGTTTGTTTTTTTTAAATGCCAAACACCTCAAACTCAACAGCTCTATCAGACTTTAAAGGACAAGTGGTTCAATGAAATGGTAGCATCTTTTCTAATACACCAAACCCATGGACAAGGAATATCACTAGAATTCATTTTAAAGAAAATCTTCACAATGGTCTTATAAATGGAAAATTTTTGGGAAGTGCAAAAATAAAAATGCAATCTCCCACTTTATTTTTAAATACTTTAGTGCATTTGAACACACCGAGATGCAATGCTTATATTTTAATACAAACATCTCCTTACTACAAAAATGCTTTACAGTAACAGAAGAGCTCTCCTCCCTTGCATAGCAATAGCTAAGCAATCATACAAAGATAAGAGAATTCCTTTTAACTCCCACTTTGCACCTACTTACTAGTACAGTCCTGATCATCTGCTTTAAAAGGACTGCCTTCTGATCTTTTTAGAAACAAAATTATAATCTTTGGCATCAATTAGATCAGCAGAAGTTGGTGCTTTCTGAAACCTGCTGGAAAGCAAGACAGTACACTTACCACTGTTGTGAATTTAGGAAGGAAAAAATTAAAGTCCTTACTCTCCCAAGAAGTAGCAGAATCCACATATCTGCAACATTATACGTGCTTTTGCTTCAAGTCAAATTTAGAATTGGAGGAAATGAAAAAACATTGCTCAACAAGGATTTCCACCTCCCAAACAGTGTGTTCCTCAAGGTGGAGAATCACAGCAAGGTAAGAGGAGAGGTCCCAGTTGACTGGAAGCTAGCAAAGGTTGCCCCAGTTTTCAAGATGGGCAAGAAGGATGACCCTGAAAACTGTAGGCCTGTCAGTCTCACTTCAGTGCCTGGTAAAGTTACAGAGAAGATTATTCTGGAAGTTATTGAAAAACACTCAAAGGACAGCACAGTCATTGGTCACAGCCAGCACAGATTAATGAGGGGAAAGCCTTGCTTGACAAATTTAATTTCCTTTTATGACAAGGTAACCCACCTAGTTGACCACGCAAAACCAGTTGTGATCTTTTTGGATTTCAGTAAAAATTTTGATACTGTCCTGCCATTGCAACGGGTCCCCGGTCAGGTAATAATTAGTATTGACTCCATGATTCACAGAAGGCTGATCATTCTCTTTATTATATTATTCTATATTTCATTATTAAGAAACCCATTGCTTTTATAGACAGTTAGGATACACCTGGACCTAATTGGTCCACCAATCCAAACACCATCACCATTGGCTAATTAAGAAACCACCCTTTGGCAAACAAATCTCCATAACACTTTCCACATGTTCACAATAACAGGTGCAGCAAGTGAAGATAAGAAATGTTTCTTATTCTTTTCTCTGATCTTCTCACAGCCTTTCCCAGAAAGGCCTGGGAAAGTTATGTGTTGCTCTCTGTGGCCAGAGAGCTGCTGCCACACTGTCTCTCACAGGATCCTTATGGACAAAATGATATGTTTATCCAACTGTGTGCTAGATAACCATCATGCAGTGGGTGAGCAACTGGCTGACAGGTCAGGCACAAAGGGTTATAGTGAAAGGGGTGACAGGCTAGTGACCTGTCACTAGTGGAGTTCTGCAGGACTCCATCTTAGGGCCAGTTCTCTTCAACATCTTCATAAATTACTTGGAAACGGGATTCAAAGGTATACTAAGTAACTTTGCCAACAACATTAAATTGGGAGGACTTGTTGATTCCCTTGAAGGCAGGGAGGCCCTGCAGAGAGACCTTGACAAATGAGAAGGCTGGACAATCACCAATCATATTAAGCTTAACAAGGGTAAGTACCGGATTCTGCACCTAGGACAGGGCAACCCTGGATGTACAGACAGACTGGGGAATGAGAAGCTGGAGAGTAGCAATGCAGAAAGGGACCTGGGGGTCTTGGTTGATGCTAAGTTGAATATGAGTCAGCAGTACCCTGGCAGCCAGGAGGGCCAACTGTGTCCTGGGGGGCATCAGGCAAAGCAACACCAGCCAGTCAAGAGAGGTGATTGTCCCACTCTACTCTGCACTGGGGAAGCCTCACCTTGAGTCCTGGGGGCACTTTTGGTCACCCCAATAAGAAAGATATAAGGCTATTAGAGAACATCCAAAGGAGAGCTACGAAGATGGTGAAGGGTCTAGAGTGGAAGGCACATGAGGAATGGCGGAGGTCACTTGGCTTGTTTAGCCTGGAGAAGAGGAGACTGAGGAGATACCTCATCACAGTCTACAACTTCCTCAGGAGGGGAAGCGGAGGGACAGGCACTGATCTCTTCTCTCTGGTAACCAGTGACGGGATCCTAGAGACTGGCATGAAGCTGTGTCAGGAGGTTTAGGTTGGATATTAGGAAAAGATTCTTCATCCAGAGGGTGGTTGAGCACTGGAATAGACTCCCCAGGAAGTGGTCACAACTCCAAGCCTGACAGAGTTCATGAAGGGTTTGGACAATACTCTCAGTTACAGGGTGGGATTCTTGGGGCTGTCCTGTGCAGGGCCAGGAGTCGAACTCTGACGATCCTTCCAACTCAGGATATTCTATGATAACAGCAAAATTACAATAATATGCTAATGTCAACAAAGATTAATCTCCTCTGGACCAGGGGGATGGGGAAGAAAGGTGTTGCATATGGGTGATATCTTGCAAGGGAAAGGCCATGTGAAAATATGGTTTAGGCCCTGCTACTCTGGCTAAGAGAGCAGCTAGTTTGTAAGTTCCCATGTGAAAAAAATCAAAGGAATGAAAGTCAGTTAATACAACAATCCATTCTGGTAAGAGAACCGTTTGCACCTGCAAAAACAGTAAATCTATCCCATGAGACTCAGTGAAGATACAATAGAGACATTTGATGGATATGCAAAATACCATTTATCGACCAATAAACTGAGTGTCAGTGTATTGTTAACCAATTGTATCCAACATGGTGCCTTCTGATAATCCTATAAAAGTATGAGCTATGCAATAAAGATTTGGCTTTTCTAGATGAAGAAACTGAGTCCCATCTGCTTATTATTGCGACAGAAAGGGATAAGGCTGCACAAAAGGTAACCTAAGACTAATTAGCATGGTAAAAAAAATCATACCCCTGGGAAGGGACCTTGTATGCTAATGTCACACCAACCTCATATATTGAACTAGTCACTAATTGGAGCATGCACAGAAATGAGTTGGTTAAGCTGACCAATGAACAAGTTTTATGCAACTTCTGTGTTTTATCTTGTATAAATGCCTGCCAACTCTCCAAAGAGGTGTGCTAGCTTTGCAAACTATCACCTAGCACTCCTTTCTGCATAGAACCACATTAAAGGTTAGAAGGTGAATCTCAACTCTGTGGATGTGACAGCCTGGTAAGAGAGAAAGAAAGCTAGATAAGTTTTCCCAGAATTGGCCTGGGAGACTTTAGGGAGCTGGAGATAAACAATTATAGCCAATTATTAAAAACAACCTGCATGTGGTGTTTTTCTAATATCTGTTTTTCTGTTATTCTCATAAGATTGTTTACAAATGGGTGTCTTGGTAATTAGCCAATCAGGTGAAATGTATTGATTAAATGATCAATCAGGTCTACCTGTATCGGACCAGTGTATAAAAGAACCAGTTTCAGTAAAGTCATGGTGCTTATGCCACTTGGCCTTCTGACTGACTCTGTCATTTCTTATTAAACAGTGACACAACTCTGTGCTCATTGTTTCCTGCACACCAGGCACAAACCTAAAGCCCAACTGAGGGACTCCACAGGGTACCCTACAGATTTCTTGATGCTTGGTCTTCTCATCTCTTGGCCACACCACTACTGAAGGACTCTAAAGTATATTAACTCCTAGTTTATTATCATCATCATGAACATTAGATATATGCATTCAAACCAGCTTAGGTTTTAGGAGTATTTGTCTCAATCAGTCTGCAATTCAAGATACTCAACACAGTTCCAAATTAGCATGCTATGCTTTGAAGTTTAGAAAACTTGTCTCGTCCACCCCTCCAATCACCACTACAAACATCAAGAGAATTCCTGTTACTGAAAGTATGCAAGTTTTGTTCTGAAGGTTACTGTTCAGTATTCACTATGTGAAAAGAGAAGCTCTAAACAAAGAATAATCACTTTTTTTTCAAGAGGCCATTTAATATTCACAACATTTGAAGTGCTCAGGTCAGAGGTTATTCCATTTCAGCATCAGTATTAAAAAACAGCATGCAACTCATCTGGGTATCAAAGAAAATCAGAGTACCTGACAAATTATCCTGTGTCTCATTTTAAGACTGACAATATTGACACTAGTATACAGCATTGTGAGGAATCCTTAACCTTCCTAACAGGATACTCGGGAGTTATACAAGTAGATGTCACAGAATCACAGAATGGGTAAGGTCGGAATAGACCACAGTGGGTCATCTGGTTCAACCTTCCTGCCCAAGCAGAGTTATCCAAGAGCACATGGCACAGGTTTGTGTCCAGACAGTTCTTGAATATCTCCAGTGAGGGAGACTCCACAACCTCTTTGAGCAGCCTGTTCCGGTGCTCAGTCACCCAGCAAGTAGAGAGGTTCTTCTTCATATTCAGGTGGAACTTCCTGTGCATCAGTTTCTGCCTGTTGCCTCTTGCCCCATTGCTTGGCACCACAGAGCAGAGCCTGGTCTACCCTCTGACCCCGCCTTGAAGACACTGACAGACATTGATGAGGTGCCCTCTCAGTCATCTCTTCTCAAGGCTGAACAGGCCCAACTCCCTCAGCCTTTCCTCATAAGAGAAATGCTCCAGTCCCCTCATCATCTCTGTAGCCTCTAATGGATCAGCTCCAGGAGCTCCATGTCTCTCTTGTACTGAGGAGCCCAGGACTGGACACAGCACTCCAGATGTGCCTCACCAGGGCTGAGTAGAGGGGCAGGATTGCTAAGGAAATTTCCCAGTCTGACCATTCATGAGACACTTTGGCAGTCACTCCCAATGCCAGGGCCTTTAACTACTGGGACCAAAGCCCCTTCACAATGGGTGGCTCCAGTGAGATGACAGGTACCCAACTTGACTCCCTACACACCCCACTCACACACAGTCAAACCAGGTTTCCTTTCTGGTTCCATCCCAGGTTTCCCATAGCAGAGTCTCAGATGTCTTGTTCCATAAAGCAATTTATTCACCGTGCAGTAACAGAAACAGCTAAAGCTGGTGCCTTTGAGGAAGGACTCCCAACCAAGGCTTTTGTACCCTCAAAGTCTGTGATAGTCTGGGGTCATTGGCTCCTGCTCTGTCCCTGAGTATCAAGTCACCTGGCTGGGCCACAGGTCCCCATGTCCTTTGTTATGCAAAGGGTTGACAGTTCACACCCTCTTGCCTCGGGCTCCCACCACCCAGAGTTCAATCTGCAGCTGGCACTACAGCCAAAGACAGGAGCACCTCCCTTGACCTGCTGGAAATGCTTTTTCCAATGCACCCCAGAATCCCATTGGCCTTCTTGGCCACAGGGACACACTGCTGGTTCATGGACAGCCTGTTGTCTGCCAGGATGCCCAGATCCTTCTCTGCAGGACTGCTTTTCAGCAGGTCGGCCCCCAGCCTATGCTGATGCAGAGGGTTATTCTTCCCCAGGTGCAGGACTTTGTTGCACTTGCCTTTGTTGAACTTCATACAGTTATGTCTAAAATTATTCAGGTGTCCTGCATCTACCATAAAAACCAGAGCACATCATGATGTCTGCCTTTGACCGCATTACCAGTTTTCAACTTCATGTGCTACAAAATGTTACATCATACTGATTTTGCTAATCCATTCCAAATATTGTACACTTTAAACAAACCTGCAATGTAAGTTAATTAGATAACATTGACAATCTAGTCTGTGAGTCCGAGAGCAAAAGGAGAAAAACATCTAAACTATTCATGGCTTCTGCTCCGATATCCCAGGAAACCAGCTGCAGCTACTTGATTCAAGTTGTGTACTATGGCAGAAATGTTTGCAATCCCATCCTAATAACCAGCATTTCTTCAACTACTAAGTAGCATCTACAAAGAAGAGCAGCAGTTCTCCTATAGGATGCTAAGCATGAACTGCACATGCAAAAGCACAGTATGTCTGGGAAGTCAGGACATTCCCATCTCAGAATTGTTTTAGCTAGGTCAGACTACATATTTGCAGAAACAGTGGTATAAAATCTAGCTCACTTGCACAGAGTAGCACAATGAAGTAAGTGAGCACATGATGCCAGGGTATCCCAAGCTAGATGGTAACTTGGTTTCTTTCCTCAGAACTGGCCCTGTTGACCCCTTGGCCATGTAACTCAGGAATTTCCCTAAAATGTAAGCACATTGTTTGGAAGGGTTTCTACATGGTAATATTTAGTTTGTAATTTTAATGTCCTAATTGAACTATTAGGTCATTACAATCATAAAATAGTCTACATAGACTCTTTTAGGCTAAAATCCAAATGTATTTCAGGTACCATGTGTACCATTTTAGTCTGCCAGTTCATAGCCTTGAAGCCTTTATCTATTTGTACAGAGAAGATACCAAACCAACTACCCACACTCCAGAAGACTCCAGAAGTCAGCATTTTGACTCCTGAATTCTTCTCAAAGGATGCTTTTAGAAAGCCATAATTAGTCCAACATTATTTTTCAATGTGTTACAAAGTTCAAGTTGTTGTCCCAAATATGGGTTCTACTCCATGTGCAAGAAGCTAATCCACACAGTTACTTATTTCATGTCTGTGCAGAGATGGGTGCTAGGTGGTGAATCCACAAAGCCAGCACACCCTCAGTATGCTAGCGACCTGCTTTTATACACTACAGTGAAAGATTAACATTTCCCCTGTACCCACAATCTAAAGCTATAGTCATTGGCTGTATTTTCCTTGATCTCCATTTAAAGATATAGTACACAAGTGCTCTACCAAACTTGTTCTATGATAACATGTGAAGGGGTTTATGTAAGGGGCAATTACAGGCTATGGGCAGGTATTTTACTATGCTAATGACTAAAGGTTAGCACAAAGTTTAAGTAAAATTCCTTTTGGACTTCATCAGCAGTTAGCACCACTATGGCAATTAGTCCTGTTATTCTCCTAAACCAATTCCCCAAGTCTGGTAACAAAAATGAAAGTCACTCCCATACTTCAGCAATACCTAAGGATATGCTATCCCTTTGTACTTCATGTAATACTTTTACTTTCCTTATACCATTTGTCATTATTATTTCCAGGCTTAAGCAAATTACTATTTTTATAGATTACCACTATAACTATAGGTAACAATATCACTAATACACAAAAGCAATGGCAATAGTCCTTAAGGACAGTCTAATTCAAGGGGATTCAGATTCCCAGGTACAATTAATTAAGGTTCTTTGTGTAGTTTTGTTTTCCATGGCCCCAATGGTGTTGATGTCCACTGTGATCCAAAGCAGCTTTCTTTACTCTGGAACAGTAAATCCAAGAGTTAATTCGTTCTACCTTTACTGCTGTGTAGGTATTTAAGAGTAGCAAATGGGGTCCTTTCCACTTTTCTTTTAATGGTTCATCCTTCCAAGTTCAAATATAGACTGGGTCTCCAGGTTTGAAATCATGAACCAGAGAGTTCAGAGGAAGCAAAGTTCACTGGTTAATACCTGTGTGGGGAGGATAATACCCAAGAAAGAGACAAGAAATAATTTCTCATCAATTTCTCCCCTTTTAAGTGCATTTGGACAGTTTGATTTCCCATATCACTAACAGGATAGTTTTCCATATAATACGACAAATGGACTTACTCCTCCCTAACCCATGGAGTTATCCTAATTTTCATCAACACAAAAGGTAAAACCTCTACCCATTTAAGCTGTGTTTCCTGACATAATTTTGTGATTTGCCTCGAGACTGATTCATTCTATCTTCCCACTTGATTGCAGTGTCCAAGCAGTGTGTGAATCCCATTTAATTTGGAGAAATTTTGATACTCCCTGAACTACCTCTGAAACAAAATGGAGTCAATTATCTAAGGATAGGCCTTTGGGGATCCCAAACCTAGGGATTATTTCCTTTAGTAAGACCAACAACTTCCCTAGCTCAATTGTTACAATATGGGAAAGCCTCTGGCCATCCTGCAAAGGTATTCACTAAAACAAAGAGATACGTATAATATTATCATTTCATAATGTTAACATTTATAGTGTTATTTATAATGCTTTTGGTAACTCAGTAACTATGTGGCAATACTCCCCAAGAGCTATTCCTCCTTTTACCTCTTCCACTGGGGGATTTCTTTGGATTTTAGGATTATTTACACAGTAGACAGGACATTTTGTCATTATATCCCCAAGGAATTGCACTTTTGATCCTACAGCATGTCTTCTGATGTCTACTTATCATAGCATTGGCTCCCATATGGGTCTGTTGAAGATTGCAATGCAAGATGTTTTCAATTACCATCTGCATGGCAGATTATCTTTGTCAAGTGGGCAGTTTGCTTTATCTCTCCCTTTGAGTGACCACATTCACACCTCCCTTGGGAGGGGACATTGCTGATAATAGACTATTGAATGTCACTGCATGACTGATAAGAACTATAACATCCCATTGTGAGATGCTCCGCCCAGAGGGAGGAGCCAAGCATTGCTACCCAGATATAATCCAGAGGTTTTTGAGACATTGGCATGGCTTTCTCCACGGGATTCCCCAGAGAAACAACAGCTGTCTTCTTCTTCCACGGGATCTTCAGAGGAAGAATACATCCTTCTCTACAGATTCCCCTTGCTCCAACAGAACCACACCTGATACTTCAGGAGGACTGCAGCCACATTTCCAATTAGACTGCTACCAACACCCTGACCCACAGGGTGTCAGGTTGGGTTCTGACTCTGTCAGTGTTGTTCTAGTGTACTGCATTGTTTATTTTATCCTTTTATTTTTTTTCCTTTCCCTATTAAAGAACTGTTATTTCCTGCTCCCATATTTTTGCCTGAAAGCCCCTTAATTTAAAATCTATAGCAATTCAGAAGAGTGGAGAGAGTTTACATTCTCCATTTCAGGAGAGGCTCCTGCCTTCCTTAGCAGACTCCTGTCTTTCCAAACCAAGACAGGGTCTCTTCATATAACTTCTTGAGCAGTGCCTCCATCATTTTAGCATTAGTTAAAATCTGTTAGTTTGGAGTCACCCACCATCCTTCTGTATTTTTAGTGCACTTTAGTCCCACTAATTGAGTTTACTTTTCTGAATATTCAGGGGGGTTCATCTCCGTTTCAGGTATTAAAGCTCCAGTTATTTGGTTTTGATCCACTGCATGTTTTGCCACTAAGTCTGCCTTTCTATTTCCCTGAATCACTTTGCTCTGTCCTTTTTGATGTGCATTATGGTCACTTCTTTAGGTTCCAGTACTGCCTGCAGAATCTTCAAAATTTCCTGCCTCCGCTTCCCTAAGAATTCAATAGTCTTCATTTTTCCCATATAGTCCCATAAGCATGTACTACTCCAAAGGCATATTTTGAATCAGTAAATCTATCAATCCTCTGCTCTTTTCCAATCTCCACGGCTCTAGTGAGTGCAATAATCTTGGCCTTTTGGGCCAAGGTATTCAGGGGCAAAGGTTTCACTTCTGTTTCCTCCCCTAATGTCACTATTGCATATCCTGCCCTTCTTACTCCATTTTGCACAAAGCTGCTGCCATCAATGTAGAGTTCTTCATCCAGATTATGCAAAGATTCATCCCTTAAATCTGGTCAACTTGCATATACCTGCTCTATGGTATGCAGATGGCCATGCTGTAGCCATGTGTATGACATCAACTTTAAATCCAGCCACTTGGCTACCTACTGAAGAGAAAGAGCCTTTACATCTCCCTGTTCCATTAGCATAGCTTGTTTTTTGCCAGTTGTCTTGGAGAGACCCAGTGATGTTTACAAACCTTTTTATGCTTCTATTCTTATAGGATATCAATTCACTCTTACTGGTCTAGCTCCTGGTTTCAATTTTATCTTACTTGGAGTTACTTTTACTTGTTTTTTCTGAAGCCCATACCAGTGGAGTCACCACACTTGAAATAGCACCTGGAAGGTTTTCTGATTTCTTCCAATGGCTTGCTCATTAGCAAGCAAAACTGAGCTTTCCATGCTGTCTCAGGTGGAATGTGGAACTGCATGGAATTCTCTAAAAAGGTTACTTGTGCATTTAATTTACATAATATATCTCATCTTGTGGTGAGTTCAGGTTTTTCAGTGAATTTCTTCCCATTGCTATCAGGGAGATGCTAGAAGGGGGAGGCAGTTGCTTTTCTGGGTGAATAGTCAGCAATTAAGACCCAAGGGGAAGTGGCCAATGGCTCTGGCATTCCAATGGAGTCATTTTGGGGCTGGGGAGTTTTAGCTGGGGCATGGGCTCTTCCAACTGGGGTTTTTTTTCAGGAATTGCGGAACAATGCCGTGAGAGGAGGTGAGGTTGACCCGAGACTTGGCTGGGAGGTGGGTCCTTCTTCCCTTCTGCTCAGGAATCCAGAGCCGTTGTGTGGGGTGCCGCCTGGAGTTGGGGCAGTCTCCGCTAGATCTCTTTCTGCACACTGACTCAGCACCACAATCAAGCCCTGCCTATTTTCCCCAAATTGTGCCTGCTGCTGTTGGCACTGCTAAGACTGGTCGCTGCTCGTGTGAGTGCTCAGTGGAATCACCCTCTTCCTTCTTTTCATCTGGGCTACCATTACCCCCTGGATAAATTCTGAGCTTGCATCAGAGCACCCCCTGCTGGCTGTGAGCAAGCTACTGCACCTTTTGCCTTGCCAGAGCTGCCAGCATCCCCTGCCAGCTGTTGTCATAATTACACCAAAAGAGAAAAATAGTGCTTAGTAGTTGGGAAACTTTTGTTAATGTTTTGTCGTTTGCTCTGTTCTGATATAGCTATATATATATTTTAGTAAAGAACTGTTATTCCTTTTCTTACATTTTTGCTAGGAAGCCCAGTAGCTTTCAAAGTTATAATAATTTGGAGGGAGGGGGTCATCTTTCCATTCCAGGAAGGTTCTTGCCTCCCTTGGCAGACATTTGTCTTTTAAACCAAGACACATCTCACACAGGGAAGGGGGCATTCTGGCATACATAGGGACTAATTATTTAGTGTCCCTAATTGTACACTCCATAGGTTGTAGGAGCATGTCCTAAATTGCAAATGCAAGATGTGGCCGGGGGCGTGTATTCTACTGCCATCTGTTAGAGGTGGGGCAGTTATCTTCTGTTGATTGGGCCACCTGTTAAAAACAGGTGGGGCAGTTTTCTTCATCTTTTCCACCACCCATCCTCCCACCTGGGAGATATCTTCTATTAATAGGCCATTGAGTCTCACTGCATGACTGATGAAATTACATCATCCCATTGTGAGATGATCTGCCCAGGGGGAGGAGCCAAGCATTCCTACCTGGATATAATCTGAGAATTGGAAGACCACAGCCAGCCTTTTCCCACTGGATTCCCAGAGGAAGACCAGGCCCATCTACACCACCACTGGATTTTCAGAGGAAAACTACACCCTTCTACAGGATCACTGCCTCAACAGAACCACATCTGTCACTCTAGGAGGACTGCAGCCACCATTTAATTGGACTGCTACCAACACCCTGACTAACAGGGTGTCAGGTCATGTTCTGACTCTGTCAGTGTTGCTTTGTATTACTACATTTTTATTTTTGTTTTTATTTTCGTCCCTAATAAAGAACTGTTATTCCTGCTCCCATATCTTTGCCTGAGAGCCCCTTAAATTCAAAAATCATAATAATTCAGTGGGAGGGGGTTTACATTTTCCATTTCAGGGGAGGCTACTGCCTTCCTAAACAGACACCTGTCTTTTCAAACCAAGTCACCAGTCCAGATCCACTTCAATCCTGACAGCTTGATCCACCTGACCATTGTTGCTATCTTCTTCAGTAGCCTGACTCCTGGGTATGTGGGCATCTACATGAGGGACTTTTAGTCAACTTCTCTACCCAGGCAGCAATGTCTTGCCACAATTCAGCAAACCAGATGAGTTTCCCTCTGTGCTGCCTACTGGTCTTTTTCCATCAGTCCAGCCACCCCCACAGAGCATTTGCTACCATCCATGAGTCAATGTAGAGGTGGAGTGCTGGCCACTTTTCACATTCAACGATACCTAAAGCCAGCTGGACATCTTTCAGCTCTGCAACCTGACTTGATCCGCCTTGTCCCTCAATAGCTTTTGTGATGCAGCACGTAGGACTCCATACAGTAGTTTTCCATTTTTTAATGCATCCCTATGATAGAGCAGAAACCTTCAGCAAAAAGAGGATGTTGCTTTTTATTTTCAGGTAGCTGATTATATGGTGGGGCCACCTCAATATGTGTCACCTCCTCCTCTTCTGATGATAGTCTGAAATTTTCAGCTTTGGGCTAGTTCCAGATGACTTCCAAGATCCCTGAGCAACTGGGGTTCTCTATTGGAGCTTGCTGTGAGATCAGAACAATCAGCTTACTCCACACAGCATCAGTGGAATGTTGCGTGGAAGGGACTTTCCCTTTGAACATCCAGCAAAGCACTGGCAGTTGGGGTACAAGGAGGAACGGTGCTTCAGTGCCAACCACTTCTGAAGCAGCTTGAATCCCTTCATATCATGCCAGTATCTCTTTTTCAGTTGGGGTGTAAAATGCCTCGGATCATTTGTATCCACGACTCCAGAACCCCAGGGGCTGTCCTTGAGTCTCCCCAGATACTTTTGCCAGAGATTCCAGAAAGAACCATTCTCCCTGGCTGCAGTATAGAGCACATTTTTCACATCTTGTCCTGTCCTGACTGGTCCAAGGGCTACGGCATGAACTATCTCCAGTTTACTTTATTCAAAAGCTTGTTCTTGTTCAGGACACCACTTGAAATCATTCTTCTTTCAGGTGATGTGATAGAGAGGGGTTGCAATTAATATGACTGTAATCTGGAATATGCATCCTCCAAAATCCCACAGCGCCTAGGAAAGCCTGAGTTTCCTTCTTGCTGGTTGGTGGGGACATAAACTGCTATTTTGTTGACTATGTCCATTGGAATCTGACAACAGCTATCTTGCCACTTTACACCTAATATCTGGATCTCCTGGGCAGGTCCCTTGACCTGGTTTTATGGCAAAATCAGCTTTCAGGAGGATCTCTATTATCTTCTGCCCTTTCTCAAAAACTTCCTCTGCTGTATTACCCCATACGATGATGTCCTCTGTGTATTGCAAGTGTTCTGGAGTCTTACCCTTTTCCAGTGCAGCCTGGATCAGTCCACAGCAAATCATGGGGCTATGTTCCCATCCCTGGGGCAGGTGGTTCCAGATGTACTGGATGCCCTCCCAGGTGAAGGCAAACTTTGGCCTGCACTCTGCTGCTTAAAGAAGGAAGAAAAACACATTATCAATATTGATGGCAGCACCACTTTGCTGCCTTGGACTCCAGTTTGTGCTGAAGTTCCAGCATGTCTGGCACAGCAGCACTCAGTGGTGGTGTGATTTCATTCAGGCCATGATAATCCACTGTAAGTTTCCGTTCTCCCTTGTACTTACGTACGGGACATACGGGGCTATTAAAGGGTGAGTAGGTCTTGCTGACCACTCCCTGGCTATCCAGTTCATGAATTATCTCATGGATGGGGGAAACAATCCTGGTTGGTGCAGTATTGTCGACAGTGCACAGTTGTGGTAGCGATCAGCACCTGTTGATAAGAGACCCTTAGCAGTCCCACAACAGAAGGGTCCTCTGAGAGACCAGGCAAGGTATTCAGCTGCATAATTTCCTCTGCCTCCAACACAGCTATCCCAAAAACCCAACAATGCCCTTTTGGACCCTTGAAATACCCTCTCCGGAGGTAATCTATGCCAAGGATACATGGGGCCTCTGGGCCAGTCACAATGGGGTGTTTCTGCCATCTCTTCCTAGCCAGGCTCAGTTCAGCTTCCAGTACAGTCAGCTGTTGGGATCCCCCTGACACTCCAGAAATGGAGATGGATTTTGCCCTACTATCTCTTGATGGCATCAGGGTACATTGTGCACTGGTGTAAACTAAAGCCTTATACTCCTGTGGGTCTGATGTGTCAGGCCATCAGATCCACACAGTCTCATAGATCCGACTGTCCCTTTCCTACACCTGGCTGGCCCCTCTAGTTCTGGTCATGGTACTTGTTGCTCACTTGTTGTAAATATGATGAACTGCAGGTCCCTTCAAGAGGATTTGAAGTAACATCAGCACCTTCCATTCTGTCTGAGGACCTGCCCACTGGAAACTGGAGCAGCATTTACCCTTGAAGAATTTCCCATGGTGGTTGTTCTTCCTCTCAACTCACATACCCATGGCTCCTAGGGCAGAGGTGGGTTTTCCATCCTACTTCCTCATGTCTTCTCCATGGTCATGCAGGTAAAAGCACAGGTTACCTACCTCATGGTGTGTTCCCTCTCTCTCTTGAGCAGGGGTGTGCTTGCTCTTAATAGCAGAGACTCTGGCCTGTACTGGCAGGGCACAGGACAGTTCCTCTTTAAATTGCTGGAGGTCCTTGGACAGTCTTTCTGTGGTTGAGATGCAGGCCCACAGGGAGGAAGAGAGACTTTCCTCATATTACCAGTTGAGCAACCAAATTATCCACTCTTTGTTCTCCTTCTTTCCATGACATCACCGCCAATGAGCTGGTGTGCGACGATGGCGTGCTCCATAGGAACTTTTGCCACACAGGTTGCGTGCCCTAGGCTTCATCTGGATCTCTAGGGGACTGCTTGTTACTTGAATCCTTATAGAGTACCTCCAGTGCAGCTAATTCTCTCAGGTGCTGGATACCTTGCTCCATGGTGTTCCACTTATCTCAGTGCACTGATAGATCATCCATGAAAAGATACCTTTCCCTTATGCTTGATAGGAGTCATCTCCAGAGGCTGAGTTTCTGTCTTTATCCCAATCCCCTGGTCGATGCCCACATTCCAGGACAGGGATCCCAGCTGCATGGCTTCACTACCATCTAGTTCTATATCTTGGGTCATGATATCCCAGCATTGGAACAGTCAGGTCACCATGGGCTCACCCTACTGGTGGCTGAAATCATATCTCACAACTCACCCAGGGATAGGGATCAAATTACTATCTCTGCCCATGCCTTTTACTCTTGTTGTGAGGACCCTACTTCCTCTTCATCCTTCACTAAGTGACCTGATTTGGTCTTGGATTTTTTCTTTTGTATAGGGGTGACTGCTACCAGCATGGGTTGTTCCTCTGGTTCAGCTGCAGTTTGAGTGGCCACAGTGCCAGTTGCTCTGCTTTTCTCCTCCTCCCCTTGAGGATGCTGTCTAGTAATGAGCAGTGTCTAGTAAATAGCAGGCAGAGCCTAGCAAATGCCATAATTTTTCCGCCTCTTTGGAACTGCCCGCAGCATTTTTCCTTTGCATATTTTATCACTCTAACAGGTCCCTGTGGTTGTTCTGGGGTGAACATCCAAACCATTGGAGGAGAGTAGTCCTCCGAATAGTGGCCTGTTTTCTGCCACATTCCATGCCACTCATTACTCTCCCACCCTCGTGGCAAATCTCTGACTATCCTCCCTAGAACTCTTTCTTGTCTCTTTCATGGTGTGGACTGCACTGAGGAGACCTGGCAAATTTAGCAACAATAACATGCTTTCCTTAACATCCAATGGGAATTCAAAATTCTAAAAAGCTGATGTAACAGGCCTGAAGGAAAAAAGGGGGTGAAAAGCTGAGGAAAATCATCCTGCCCAGTTCCCACCCCCCCACTGTGTACTATTATTCATGGACTCCCAAAGCTAGCAACCAAGGTAAGGGAAGGAGAGCAACACCATATACACATCCTAAATGACCCTCATTGACCTTGATGTTACCATGTCATAAACTGATATCTTACAGTACAGCAACAAAACAATCCTGATCCCTCTCCCTAATGTGAAAAACAAGACTGAAAGGAGCACATATGGGAATATATACAGGGTTAGGTGCCACATGCACATGAACAGACCAAGCAACACTTTAATCAGTGACTGCATACCAAATACAACAAATGCTTAGATCAAATTTGTTTCCATCCTGCTCTGGGAAGATCTGTGATCATCTCAATCCTCTGTGCTCCACATTAGGTGCTAATTAATGTTGTCATGGTTTAGGAATGGGCCATGTTGATGCAGCTAGCCCCCCCCCCCCCCCTCCAGTGATCTGGGCCAAACCCAGGACAGCAACCTACATGCTTGTTTAGTGATAAAGAAAGCTAAGCCAACAATTTTTGACCAGACTGATCACTTGACTTACAATGTAGATTTTAAAATTACAGCTTCAGCAGCACACGTACATCTACAGAGCATATAATTAACATCCCATGTTTAACTATTTGAGACTGGAAAAAGGACTCACCAGAAGCCAGGTGTTATAGAGTCTAGTTACAGAAAAAAAAAAAGTCACCTATTATCACCCTTCAGATTATACTGGGCTTTCAAGAAAGCTGTAATTTACTTATATTTGCATACTGGAAGCTGTACAGTAACCATCATTTTTGCATCTCATTAGTAGTCAGATAACCCTTATTGCATTTATGGTCTGGGTTAACTTTGCAGGTTTGAGAGCACCTAGCAAATCACAGCTTCATTGTACTGGACACTAGACAAGCACTAACACACATAACCCTTAAAATATGCCAACAGCACTGCCTGCCTCCTGCAAAAGGAGACAAGTTTCAAAATATGCTCTTTTACTCTTTTTATGCAAAGATTAGTCTCATTTGAGTAGATTGTTTGCTGATCAAGTGTTTTCAGTTGGCCTCTTCCCAATAGAACATCATTCAAAGTATCCATCTGTGATCACAGAAAAAGGAAGAATCAGATGCTGAAATTAACACAAGAACACTAGTTGGAGTCAGTTTCAGGTGCTTTAAAAATAACAAACAACAAACCACACCCACACTCCCTCAAAAGCAGCCAACCAAAACCATTTCAGTCCATTTGGGGTTTATAGGAAGTAATATTTTCTCCTGCTGGCAAGATGGATCTTGTGCTAAAAGCAAATATGCGGTCAGCTTTACTAAAGATCCAGTACATTTTATGGCTTCAAAGTGTTTATCTCAAAACAAATCTCTGGAGTACATTGTCCTGGTTTAGGGCAAATTTGGGAGAAAACCTCCAAATGGGTTCACCTAGAAAGCAGATTCAAGCAGCCCCTCCCCCAACTGGTTTGGGAAAAGTTTTCCTTGGAGAAAAGTGGAAAAAACCTGTTTATTTAACAGGCAAAGCATTCACCAGCACAGAAAATGAACAATATAGCTCTAAAATCAGTGTCGATCCCTCCAATATTTCAAATGATGAGGTAGCCAAGGCATAGCTTTACCTCCTCCAACAAGTTTACCCAGATTCTCCCCAATAATCTAAAAATTACTTGTGAAGCCTGCATAGCATATAGCAAGTCTACATACCCAGGCCTTGATGTCTTTCTCTTCAACACCAGGAATATTCCCCTCCTCCCCCAGGGTAAGTTACACAACCCCAGCCTCATTTTTTGCACTTAGAGAATTGCTGCAGTTGCCATGTGGACAGTCTGTGCAGAGGAGTGTGACTTGTCAGTACATCAGGAACTGTGCTGGGGTGCTTCAGGAAACTGCTCAGGTTTTTAGTTTTAAAAATCAGGAATAAGCAGAAATTCTTATTTAAAAAACTGTTTTTGTGCTTAAGCAGCTTGGAAGCTATTCACTTGACAATTTCTTCAGCTATTTCAAATTTATATACTGTACTTACAAACATGCAAGTCGAATTTGTTTTGGAAGAAAGCTTCCTCATATGCTCTTTATAAAGAGCAAAATGCTTTCTTACCTAGAGATTTAGTCAACTATGCTATTATAAAATGTATCCATTTTACATAAAAAATGTCAACTTTTTCAAGATCACGCATACAAATCCATTATAGATAGAATGCTTTTGATCCCTATTCTGCTCACTAAAGTATACTGCCTCTTACTGTTGTCAATAACATTTTGATGCTATCTTGCATTCAAAGCTGTACAAACCCCCCATATGTCTACACAACTCCAATCCTAGTCCTGTGTCCTTCAGATGAGCATCTCTTACAGTCACCAACAGATCTAAAACAATGCATTTTATTGGCTCTCATCCTGTTTGTGTAACATCCACAGACTATTCTCAACAAGTGCCATGCTTCATTCACACAAAGAGCCTAAACGATGACAAATTCGAAACTGTATATCCCTTTCACCCAGTCTGGCATCAGATTGTAGGAATTCATGTTCAGAGTAAATATGACAAAGCAATATTCAATAGCTCTACCAAACAAAGCTCAACTAAACTTACCAAAGAAAGCTTGTTGACTGCTACCTGGCAGAAGACAATATATTGTTGACCATATGAGCATGCAGCAGCAGACACAACACCTTTTCTTGGAAAGAAGATACTGATTTCTCATAATACTCTTATTTCGAGTTGACATTATCTAGTTATTAATCTGCAAATTAAGATCCAAATTCAACATGTCAACGAAGCATTATTAGTAGGTTTTAGGCTCAGCCTAAATTTAGTCATCCTCAGGTTTTCTGCATCACTACAGTTACAGAAGTTATGTATCACATAAAAGTAGCCTAACAAAACAGAAGTCCCTTACAAGCACAGGGACTCTTGTTCCCAGTGTCATCATCTGTGGAGACCCTGAAAGGCATTCTCTGGTTTAGGGAGACACAAGAAGCTTTCTTCAAAAGCTGTTAAGACCTTGTTGGCTCCTTCCTTTATTCCAATATCCCTCAGCCACTCCCTCCGTATTCCTCCATTGGCCCTCATCTTTGTACTGCCCTGATATCACTGTTCAGCCCCTACCTCTGCAGACACAGAAACCTGGACTCTCCCCATGAGTGTGCCCTTGGACCCTGAACATCTTACCGCGTGGCTGAATTACACATCTGTGGATACTATGTAAAGGCCCTTTTTGCTTCCTTACCCTGGACTTTATTAGCAGATATTCTGGCTGCAACAAATGGCACCCGAAAAGGGACCTCTTCTCCTGGAAAACATCTGCACTAGACCACCCCAAGAATTTAGGGTTTTTTACCCCAGTGTGGTGAGTTTAAATTTTTGGTTCTTTCTTACTTTTAGTCTTGGGTGTTAGGAAGAGACTTGGGTTGAGATGAAAGCAACACTCACCCACACACAACAAGAAGTTTACCTCCACCTTAAAAGTCTTTTCTTCAAGAAGATTTTGTTTTTCAGAGGGGGAGTTGAAATGTTTTGTACACTGGTTATTTAAGCATTTTCCTTATATCTCGAGGAACTCAGTCTTAACAGATGATCTTTTGGAAGTAGTTTGGGAAAAGTTAGGAACTAAGAAAGAATTCCATCCTTTATTTAATATGATGATAAAATGTGTTCTGAATCTTGAGGCACATTTAAAAAATTGTGAACCCCAGCTGAAAACTTCTCCTCTGTATTCCCCTCTTCATGCCCCTGCATCCCCTCCCCTGTTGCAAGGAAAGACTCCTCCAGGTTTACCCATCCTTACTCCTGCTGACTAAGTTGGCTCTCACTGCATCGCTGCGGCCGCATGGTCACTTTCACATGCTCAAGATGGTGGAGACGGTATGGCAGGGGCCACGGGGTCTCCCCTTCCACCCTTTGGTCCTCATGCCTCCTCCCACAGTCCCGGTCCCAGGAGCGAGGGTGGTGGAATCAGAGGCACGGCCTCTGATTGGCAAATTACAGCTGCACCAGTCCCTTACAACCAATGGGAAAGAAACTTCATGTGCGAGCCTTTTCCAAATGCACAGTTTAATCAGCCTTGCAGTGCTGGAAAGGACAGTAAACAAAAGAACAGACATGTTTACCTCAGCTGCTATAGCACTACAAGAAGCTGCACGGCGGCAAGAGTCGTCTCCCCTTGCATCGAACAGCTGCCCCTGCGCAAAACCCACAGTTGTCCCGTCGGCACTCTGCATGGCCAGAGCAAGCCAGCCGATACACGCTGCCCAGCCTGCCTCACAAGCAGCCTGTGGCCCTGTGGTCCCGGGACGCCGCCATCGCCAGCCGGGTGGGTAGCCCCACTGGGGGATGACTCAGGGCCGCAGTCCTTGCAGCAAAGCCACTGCCGCCCCCCACCTGCCTGCGAGACTCACACCACTGCTGCTGCACTAGAAGCCCCACATCAGCAGTGCCCGCGGGCACCAGCTGAGACGGACCCCCGGGAAGGAGCCGGGCCCCAGCGAAGCCACCAGCACCGGGAGCGGGACGAACCTCGCATGGCAGCGCCTCAGCGCCAGCACCGGCAACAAGTCCAGCACCAACAACACAAACACAAATTCACTGGCAAAGGTAAAAAAGTCCTTGTCATGAACATTTTGGGGACAGTGAAATAGTTCAATGTAAAAAACAGATATGGTTTCATAACCTGGAATGATAACAAAGAAGATGTGTTTGTTCATCAGACTGCTAAAAAAAGAATAATCCCAGGAAATATCTCCACAGTTTAAGAGATGGAGAAATGGTGGAATTTAATATAATACAAGGAATAAAAGGCCCCCAAGCAGCCAATGTAGCAGGACCTGGGCGAGTTCCAGTGCAAGCTAGTAAACATGCACCAAACTGCAAACATGCAAAATATTATCCACGTCATAGAAGACTTCCACACAACTACCAAGGAAATAAAACCCAAAACCAACAGCCATCAAGCCCCAGTGACAGCCTAAAAGCAAAAAGAGCACAGAAAACTGATGAACCGTCCTGCATGCAAAAGTCCACCTCCATAATTACAGGACCTCCCAGTTGGATAAGTCCCACTTCTTCAAATACCTTTCCCCAATTCCTGTGGCCTCCCTGCCTCCCTCCCACTTTCCCCTTTTCCTTTCCATTGTCCTATTACCCCTTTTTTATGTTTCCACAAATTTCTACCTCCCTTTCCCCCCTTCCATGGTGGTTTCCCTCCACTAATCCCTTTTCCCAGAGTTCCTTCTCAATACCAGAGGGTGGGTGATTGGGAAGGAAAGAAAGGAAAGTTTCTCTAAAGTAACCATCTTCTTCTTAAAAGTTTATGATTTCTATTTGGAGTTTTCAACAGGCATACCACCACCTACACTGCCTTGTGCAGAGTCTATCACAGCCAACCACTTTACCACAGGAGAGAGAGAAACAGCTCCTGCTGAAGAAACCTTCTCCTGACTCAGTTTCCTGATAAATCGTGCTAAGAAAACCCCACATCCCTCCTGCCAGCTCTAAGACTCCAGAAAATCTGTTTGGACATTGGGGACTCAGAATTGTTACCATTTTGAAAATTGTCTTATGAGCACTTTTGATTGTTTTTGTAATTTTGTGTTGATTCAGTTGATCCTTCAGAGAAGCTTTCTTAATAATATTGAAATGGGGAGTTGTGGAGACCCTGAGAGGCATTCTCTGGGTTAGGGAGACACAAGAAGCTGTCTTCAAAAGCTGTTAAGACCCTGTTGGCTCCTTCCCTTGTTCCTATGTCCCTCAGCCACTCCCTCCCTATTCCTCCATTGGCCCATATCTTTGTACTGCCCCGATACCACTGTTCAGCTCCTACCTCTGCAGATACAGAAACCTGGACTCTCCCCATGAGTGTGCCCTTGGACCCTGAACATCTTACCGCGTGGCTGAATTACACATCTGTGGATACTATGTAAAGGCCCTTTTTGCTTCCTTACCCTGGACTTTATTAGCAGCTATTCCAGCTGCAATAATTATCATGGCGTTTTTCCATAACACACCTCCCTCGTAACATATACTTTTTAAAATAAAGTTATTTAAGAGAGAGTTTAAATTAGAACAATGCAAAAACAAGCAAACAAAAAAATGCTATTCATATAGAGTTTGTTCCAGGAAATATACTGCGTATATTCTTTCCAGAGTACAGAAATCACTACTCTATACTTAAGAAAAGGGAAGGAAAATCCCCAAATTTGAAGAAAATGCTGAACAAAACAACTAGGATATCACAAAGAAATTGGTGGATACAAAAGTTAAGGATATAGAACTGATGCAGCCTTCCAACATCTCAAGAGTTTCTATCCACTAGCCTCTATCCAGAGCTTTGCTAGATTTGTTGAAGTATAACTCTCGGGCTCTCCCCTAGCATCACCAGCAAGCCTACTTTTGTTTTAATAGCAGAAATTAGCTATTTTAGAAGTGTTGGTAAAGAGTAGGCATGTCAAAAATACTTTACTGTTCTCTTGAAAATAGGTGAAAGTCACCCACATGCTCAGCAAAGCTGATAACTGCAGAGGGAAAGATGAAGGAGAACAAGGCTGAGACACCAGGAACTGTAATCAGGTCATGTGTTGACCTTATGTCAGCCCTCAGTCACAGCCCAAAGTACAGCTGGTTCAGTATAGGAAGAGGGAGACACCCAAGATGGGCTTGGATTCCCAGAGACCCCAAGACAGATGAAGAGGCCTGGTAGCATCACAATGACAGGTCTTTTGTGGCCAAACATACTAGAGCCTTCCTCCATGCCTCTGCCATTGCACAGATCTGACCCCACAGTATGCACCGTTAGCTACTTGGACACCAGGCAAGATCAAGTATGGTGTACTGTCCAAAGATTACTGAAGATATGCCCATGAGGCATGGGAACAGGCAATGGCATGCTTTGGGATGGTTACTCACTACCCATACCTCAACCTGATCTGATCTGCCACTTAGCAATACTACCTACAACTTCAAGCAGGAAACTCCCTGGCTTAAGTAGGCAGCACATACCTACAGCAACCAGTCCAGATGTGATCTCACGGACATTACCATTAAGCAGTATGGCTTTTCATAGCTTTTGTCGATTGGCAGCATGTTACTTAATTGCCTCTTGCAGGCAAAATATGGTCCCTGGTTGAAGAGCCCAAGCATAAGCATATCATTCACACCAGAGACATGGCTGGTGTTTCACTTCTAATGAATCTGCACCTAATCCTCGGGGGGTCAAAACAAACTTCAGTATTAACAAATTTTTGAGAATAATCCAGCCAGTTCCAAAGTGTAAAAGCCCAAATATTCATAGTCTCCATAAAGTCCAGCCCACTTACCCTGCTTCCCCCAGTAGGGTCACTTGCTGCATTTCAGGCCAAAGGCAGCCAAGCTTCTTCCATGCAAAGTTAAATCTCACAGAAAGAATAAAGTGTGTTAGACAAGTTTTAAAGCACATAAGTCTTCAGGTTTCTGGTACGCATTGAGAAATGGAAATAATTTCATGTTGGTCTTAGAACTCTAATTTTCATATGTTCCAATGGAGATCACACAGTAACATAAAATGGCTAGTTTCATTTAGAAGTTCACTGGTGTCCTGGTTCTGCCCAGGACTGGTTTAATTTTTGCAGCAGCCAGGAGGGGCACAACCCCGAACCTGGGGTTATTAGACACTGCCATGCATGGTAGGGGGGGACGACACAAAGTGGGGTGATATTCTCTCCTGTTTTGCCGGGGTGTACAGTCAAGTTGCACTGAGTTCCAAGTGGTAAGCAATTGCGTGTAAATGACTTGCCTGTCTTGTACACACTGTTGTTGTTATGGCTCACTTTCTTATTTCATTGCTGTTTCTAATAAATTGTTAGTATCTCAACCCACGATCTTTACCCTTTCCTGGTGTCTCCAATTCTCCTCCCCATCCTGCCTCGGGGGAGGGGGAAAGTTAGAGAGCCATTCGTGGTCTGGGGGATTTCAATAGTGTTGGGGTTTAAGATTCTTTCTTTTGTTTCTTTCTTGAAAAGAATTTTCCCCCATATGTGTTGCTAGGAAACAAAAACGATGGGATATTTAAGAGAGACAAAAGAACAATAACAAAAACACAAGAAGTGGCCACAGGTTGGGGGAGGGGTCCAGCTGGCTACTCCCTCTTTTTACCTGGGGGTTTCTCTGGGAAGGGTAGAGATACTTCGAGAATTGGGTTGGAAAAAGAAGGGGCTGGGGCAACTGCAAGCCCTTGCACTCTCAGCATTCGGAGAAGGAGGCTGCAGTTGCTGTGGAAAGAATTCACCACCACTGCAGGGTTCTGTCTTCTGCTGCCTTCTCCTACCGTGAGTGGAGCTCCGCACGCACTAAGAGCAGCCATTGCACTGGGACCTTATTAACACCCTACCTCACCAAACAAAGGACCCTTCACCATCTGCTCTGGTGCCTTAAGGGAAAACCCCAGGTTCCTGACCCTTTTCCCCTCCCAGGGAGCCTTTCCCTTGCCCTGCTTGGGAGTTGGGCTGCCCCTGCCTCAGCCCTGCCGTTTTTTGCCACTACTCCAAAGTTTCTTTGCTACACTGTAACTCACACCTCCTGCCCTGACGGGATGCCCCATGGTTTCTGTTATGAACAAAAAATCGGTTAATATTTTTTTTTGTGAGAAAGAGTTACAGAGACGCAGCCAGATGGGTCTCTGCCAGGATTCTTAGTGCTTTGTTATTGTAATACCGGGTCGTTAAGGCTTATCTCTTCTTTTGTATTAGTAAAAACCTGGCTGGGTGCGGTAGATTGCCCTTCCCTGAGGCAGTGCTCTCTTCCAGCATAGGGAAGACACCCGAGAGGGTGGGGGGGTTATGCAAAGTGACTCCAAAGTCCAGAATGCTTTGTGGGACCCCGACTCCAGAGGCACAGAAAAAAACCCCAAAAACAACGAGCCAAATAAGAGTTGAGAGACTAAAGTGATGTCTGGACGTGAGGAGCCGAGTGCTGAGCCTGCAGAGATGCTGAACACCTTCGGAGCCCCTCTCGCCCTGAGCAGGGAGTGGTCCCAACGCCGGGACCAGACGAGACCGAGCCAGGGAAAGTAACATCTGACGGGGACATCAGGCCCTAAAGGCTCCCACGAGGACTGGATCCCCGGCTCTGCCCCTAGTGGACGGAGCTGCGCATATCCTCCTCCTCTGAGTCGCCCTGGGAGACGCGACGGGGACTGCAGCCCTGCCGAGCCGCCCAATCCTGAGCTGATCACTTTTAATAAAGGCATTATAAAGGAGAAGAAGTCTCCTGGCCCTGTTTATTTCAGTTTCAGCTACAGCTACCGTGTTTCTGATACATCTCACCTACCACTCCAGGACTTTGCTCATCTCTGCCTTCCGAGATTACTACTCCGAGGTTCCTGCTACAGCTCTTTTTGCTATCCAAAGGGGGCACAAGGATTGGCTCTCCCTGTGAGTTCATAATGGAAGCCTTTTTTCCATCCATTTCTGCCAGCCACGTCCGCCATAACTGCATTGAGGGAGACAGCCAAAACCCATACCACAGCATCTCCTTCAGCCACAGGGGAATCATCACACCTGTCCTTCCTGACTGGGAGCCAACAGCACCCTGGCCAGCTGTGACCATAACTATACCAAAAGGGAAAGTGACAGCTGAGAGAAGGCTGCTACTGGGTTTCTTGTTTTGTGTGTTGTTGCTACCACTGTTGTTGTTTGATGGCTTGTTATATATACAAGTAAATACTGTTATTCCTTTTCCCATATTTTTGTCTGAAAGCCCCTTGATTTCAAAAATTATAACAATTGGGAGGGAAGTGGGTTATATTTTCCATTCCAAGGGAGGCTCCTGCCTTCCTTAGTAGACACCTGTCTTTGAAACCAAGACAAGTGGGAACACTAAATTGGGGAATACCATTCCTAAACCTTGACAACCTTATTTGGCACCCAGTGTGGGGCACAAATGGTTGAGATAACAATCTGCTGAGAGCAGGTGGGAAACAAATTTGATCTAAGAATTTGTAATAGGTATGGAGCCACTGGTTATAATGTTGCTTCCTCTGTTCACATAGTTGTGGTTCCTAACCCTGTATATAATCCCATATATGCACTATGTGATCCTCATGATGCTTTTCAGAGCAGGGAGAGGGATCAGGATTGCTTTGTTTCTATACTGTTGATGTCTTGTGAAGGCTGACCTAGAGCAGACTAGACAGAGCTAAAGAGTAAAGTAGGTATTTATTAAGAAGTCTCAGATAGATCCACGCTGGGCAGCACAAACCAAAATGGCCAAAAAATGGACAACAGGTCATGGGGTCTCATACTTGTTATAAATACATATTATGTTGTTGGCTTTTTGCAAATATTAGAATGAATGTTATATGTATAATGTTAAAATAACTTTGCTTTTATTTCTGCTATTAACAAAAACTTAGACATAGTAGTAGTGGTAGCTGATATAGTTATGACTGAACTGTCTGTTTGGTCAGGATAACATCCAATGAATATGTAACGAGGATCCTTCTATTGATATGCCAACTATCAGCACTGAAGAAAGTATGTACCAAGGCCCAAACTGGAAGTGATAAGAAGGAGCCAAAACCACAGCCAAGAAACACGCATGTTCTAGAAAGGCAGACCCAAGAAGGGGCCATGTAAAATAGTTCCTGGAATATGTAAGCTAGTTTATGGATATGCATAAGGGTCTATGAATATGCAACAGGCTGATGTAATGGAAAAGGAATTTACAGGGTATCCCTGAGGGTGACTGTGTGCTCTTGGCTGAGTGCCAAAACACACCTGGCCATAGTCTTTGCTTTACTGTCTTTGTCTCCTATTGTCCTATATTAAACTGTTTAAATTTTCACAGGAGAGTGAACATGTTTTTCACACATTTTTATAAGTTTTGGTCCATTAGCATATTTGAGCTAATTGTCCAATTACAGCTTTAGCCCATTAAGTCCCATCCTTCTTGTTTTCTCTCTTTGGTCCACCATTGTTTATGCTCTTGGGTCTGAGATGTGGATGGGCTGTCGTTGGGTCCCCAGCTAGAGAAGGAATTGTTTTGTGTACCTATTCTGTGGAGAGAGCTTACTATCCCCTAATATGAAGCCTAGACTTACACACTAAAGCAGAATAGAAGCTAAAAAATATAAAAGCTAAAACCTGAGGCATCACTGTGGGATATCAGTTATGGACATACATCAAGGGCATTGAGGATAATTTTGGGATATATATTTAGTGTTGCTCACCTGCCCCAGCTTTGGGTGCTATCTATGGGAATTCATTAATAATGGTACTCAGTCTGTAGGGATACAGGGGAGGATGGTTTCCCCCCATTTTTACCCCCTTTTCTCCTTCAGGTTTGTTACAACAAATTTGAGATATTTTAATTTCTTTTGGATGTTAAGGAAAGCATGTTCATATTGCTATGTCTACTCAGTACCAGTGATGCCTTAAGATTTTAGCCTTTATATTTTTCAAATCCTGTACTGCATTAGTGCATAACTCTAAACTCAATATAAAGTGTTAGTTAAATGTCTTCACATTTCGGTGAGACAAAACAAACCCTCCAGGCCTGAGATCCAAGGACACCCGACTGCCTCGGGCCCTGGAAAGTATAAACGTAAGTGAATTCTGGGGAAGCAAACTGGGGGAATATTACTTCATTACCTGAAGCTGTAATTGGAGGATTAACCCCTGATATGTAAATGGACCAAACTTATATCTCTCTGAAAAACTCGTGACCGTCGCCCATCTTGGGTGTAGTGCCTCTCAGTGGTTTGACTGCCCAAGGTGTACCTTCTGAAGGCCTTTAATAAATACCTACTTGTCACAGACATTTTTTCATAAAATCCTTTCTTTTAGGATTTTTCCTCTTCTGGGAAGCTGGGGCCCCAGAAAGAGAATGTAAACAATAATTATCTGCTGATGTGGAATGCAATAGGTGCACCTGTGATTGGCTCATGTTCCATGTTTACAATTAAGGGCCAATCACAGGACCAAGCTCGGGGACAGATTCTCAGAGAGCTCTCTTGTTTTGAGATTCCTATTCTATTCTTAGCTTAGCAGCTTCTGAAACTTCTCTCTCTATTCCTATTAATATAGTCTTAATGTATCATATATCATAAATCAATAAATCCAGCCTTCTGATCATGAAGCAAGATTCTCGTCTATCACTCTCACCCTGAGGAACCCTCACAAGTCATGTAATACCTACTCTTATTCTCTGAATCTTGTCTAGCCTCTGTTCTAGGTAGGTTCTTTACCCAGCAGACAGGAGTCTCTCTGTCTTCAGGTAGCCACTCCAAGGCATCACCAGCCATACCATATTTAGAGTGATGAAAGAGAATTTTACGAAGGCCATTCAGAGATCTTTGGCTAGGGTGGGAGAGTAATGAGTGGCATGGAATGTGGCAGAAAACAGGCCACTATTCGGAGGACTACTCTCCTCCAATGGTTTGGATGTTCACCCCAGAACAACCACAGGGACCTGTTAGAGTGATAAAATATGCAAAGGAAAAATGCTGCGGGCAGTTCCAAAGAGGCGGAAAAATTATGGCATTTGCTAGGCTCTGCCTGCTATTTACTAGACACTGCTCATTACTAGACAGCATCCTCAAGGGGAGGAGGAGAAAAGCAGAGCAACTGGCACTGTGGCCACTCAAACTGCAGCTGAACCAGAGGAACAACCCATGCTGGTAGCAGTCACCCCTATACAAAAGAAGAAATCCAAGACCAAATCAGGTCACTTAGTGAAGGATGAAGAGGAAGTAGGGTCCTCACAACAAGAGTAAAAGGCATGGGCAGAGATAGTAATTTGATCCCTATCCCTGGGTGAGTTGTGAGATATGATTTCAGCCACCAGTAGGGTGAGCCCATGGTGACCTGACTGTTCCAATGCTGGGATATCATGACCCAAGATATAGAACTAGATGGTAGTGAAGCCATGCAGCTGGGATCCCTGTCCTGGAATGTGGGCATCGACCAGGGGATTGGGATAAAGACAGAAACTCAGCCTCTGGAGATGACTCCTATCAAGCATAAGGGAAAGGTATCTTTTCATGGATGATCTATCAGTGCACTGAGATAAGTGGAACACCATGGAGCAAGGTATCCAGCACCTGAGAGAATTAGCTGCACTGGAGGTACTCTATAAGGATTCAAGTAACAAGCAGTCCCCTAGAGATCCAGATGAAGCCTAGGGCACGCAACCTGTGTGGCAAAAGTTCCTATGGAGCACGCCATCGTCGCACACCAGCTCATTGGCGGTGATGTCATGGAAAGAAGGAGAACAAAGAGTGGATAATTTGGTTGCTCAACTGGTAATATGAGGAAAGTCTCTCTTCCTCCCTGTGGGCCTGCATCTCAACCACAGAAAGACTGTCCAAGGACCTCCAGCAATTTAAAGAGGAACTGTCCTGTGCCCTGCCAGTACAGGCCAGAGTCTCTGCTATTAAGAGCAAGCACACCCCTGCTCAAGAGAGAGAGGGAACACACCATGAGGTAGGTAACCTGTGCTTTTACCTGCATGACCATGGAGAAGACATGAGGAAGTAGGATGGAAAACCCACCTCTGCCCTAGGAGCCATGGGTATGTGAGTTGAGAGGAAGAACAACCACCATGGGAAATTCTTCAAGGGTAAATGCTGCTCCAGTTTCCAGTGGGCAGGTCCTCAGACAGAATGGAAGGTGCTGATGTTACTTCAAATCCTCTTGAAGGGACCTGCAGTTCATCATATTTACAACAAGTGAGCAACAAGTACCATGACCAGAACTAGAGGGGCCAGCCAGGTGTAGGAAAGGGACAGTCGGATCTATGAGACTGTGTGGATCTGATGGCCTGACACATCAGACCCACAGGAGTATAAGGCTTTAGTTTACACCAGTGCACAATGTACCCTGATGCCATCAAGAGATAGTAGGGCAAAATCCATCTCCATTTCTGGAGTGTCAGGGGGATCCCAACAGCTGACTGTACTGGAAGCTGAACTGAGCCTGGCTGAGAATAAAGGGCAAAACCACCTGTCCTAGTTTAGGGTAAAGTTGGGAGGAAACTTCCAAAGGGGTCCCTCTAGAAAGCAGATTCAAGTGGCCCCTCTCCCTAACTGGTTCAGGAAAAGATTTCCTAGGAGAAAAGTGGAAAAACCTGTTTAACATTCAAAGTATTCACAAGCATAAAAAATGAATAATATTAAACAATAAAACATCTCACTGTTCTGAAGAGATGACAAATTCAGAAAGTCATTTTTGTGGGGTGTAGCTCAGCTCGCTTAGTCTCTTATCAGTCCCTCCTGTGCTGGAAAATGCTATGTCCTGGACCCCGGTGGGCCACAGGTGCGAACTCCCTGTGTCTTTCTGGGTTTTCAGTCCAGAGCAGGGCCGATCAGTTCCAAGAAAAAGGAAAGCCACAGTCTGGGGAACTTCTTTGCCTCAGCTAGCTAAAATCTAACTAAAAGCAAAGGAGAGCTCTCTCCTGCTGTCCGGGCTGCAGACAACACCGTCTGTGGGTAGGAGGAAAACTCAAGCTCTTATCTCTATGTTTTGGAATACAGCCACCTCAGACATTCTACCACCTCTCCTTCTCCCCTCCTTCACTCTCAGATCTAGTTTTAAAGGTGTCCTGGGTTGAATGTATGATGCTTTTATCCCCAATCATCTGTTCTGTTTATGCTGAATAATAAGTTTTGCACCTTTAAGACTTGTTCCAGAGAGCGAAGGGGGGAGAGAAGAAGCGCGCAGTTTGTTTCCAGACACTGCACTCACTTCTCCACATTCCTGCTCCTGGACTGTTGTTGTCTGTGGATGGATAGACAGCAAGGTAGAGGTCTCCTTTGTTTTAGTTTTAGCTAGCTGAGGCAAAGAAGTTCCCCAGACCATGGGGGTTTTTTTCCCTTTTCTTTGGACTTGTTTAAACCTGCTCTGGACTGAACAACCAGAAGAGCACTGGCAGCTCGCACCTGTGGCCCACCAGGCCAGGCCTGGGCCGCAGCATTTCCAGCACTGGAGGGACTGATAAGAGACTGAGTGAGCCAAGCTGCAACCCAGGGAAGGGACTTTTCTGAGTTTGTAATCTCTTTTGGAGTAGCAAGAGGTTTTATTGTTTAATAAACAGGCTTTTTTTCACTTTTCTCCAAGGAGGTATTTTCTCCCGAACCGGTTGGGGGTAGGGGCCAATTAAATTTGCTTTTCTAGAGGAACCCCTTTGGGGGTTCTCTCCTAAATTTGCCCTGAACCAGGACAAAAACTTATTGCTGTGGTAAACAGATGAATGGGGATACAATTCAGCATCATAAAGTCACCCCAGGACAACACCCCATCCTTGGCATAGATTACATCGGGAGAGGGTATTTTAAGGGCCTAAAAGGGCATTGTTGGGCTTTTGGGATAGCTGCTGTGGAGACAAGAGGAAATTAGGCAGCTGAATACCTCACCTGAACTCTCAGAGGATCAAAGAACAGGTAGTGATCACTTGTAATACATTGATGACATCATCATATGGGGCAACACAGCAGAAGATGTTTTTGAGAAAGGGGAGAAGATAATCCATACCCTTCTGAAGGCCAGTTTTGCCATAAAGCCAAGTTGGGTCAAGGGATCTGCCCAGGAAATTCAGTTTTTTGGAATAAAATAGCAAGATGGAACAGTACAATGGACTGGTAAAAACCATATTGAAAGCAATAGGTGGTGGGACCTTCAAACACTGGGATCTACGTTTAGCAAAGGCCACCTGGTTAATTAACACAAGAGGGTCTATCAATCAAGCTGGCCCTGCCCAATAAAAACATCCACGTGCCTATGAGGAATGTGTTAGGGAAGAGTTTGGATTAGTCCTGCCTCAAGGAAAGGCAAACCCATTCATGGGATTGTTTTTGCTCAAGGATTTGAGTTCACTTGTGGGTAATGCAGAGGGATGGGGAAACATGATGTGTACCTCAATGGGATTTGATTTTTGAGTGATTTTTATGTTGAATTGTATAATATTGGTTGCTGAATGACACTGCCACTGTATGTCATAACTCGAATGGACTGCTCCAGATACACAAGTCATGAGCTCCTGATGCAGCAACCAGCTGATAGCACACCAGCCCTCCTTCCCTGGAAGACATCTAGGACAGATAGAACCCACATTCATGGACTAAATGAACTGAACAGACATCTTGGAAGGACAGCCATTGTCTAAGGGAATGATACCCATGCTTGTGTGTGTATATATACATATGGAAATATATATATATTTAGATGTTGCAGGATCTGGACATGACATAGATGATATAGAAAAAGGGGCAGATAACGTCCTAATTCCAGCCAGGACAAGGTTAATTTTCGCAGCAGCCAGGAGGGGCATAGCCAGACCCTGAGGTTATTAGATACCACCTCACACCATGTATGGGAGGGATGGAGGGCAGTGGCATTTTTCTCTCTATTAGTATTGCTGTTGTTACTGTAATTTTCTTATTTTATTACTGTTTCTAGTAAATAGTTCATTTCACAACCTGTGATCTTTTTGTGCCTCAAATTCTCCTCTCCATCCCACCACAGGAGGGAACAAGCAGCACATGGTCTGAGATGTTTCAGTGGGAATAATAAATTGGGGAATACCATTGCTAAATGACAAGAACTGGTCTTTCAAAAAAGTGACAAATAATTCTCTACAGAGGACTTGTTAACATGACTAGTTGCCTCAAGAGACAGCCATTTGACGATTACTATTCAAATTCAATAGATGATGGTAATGTTTTTTCTGTTGTATAAATCTAATTTTTTAACAAAAGTTGAGCTTCAATGCCTTTTCTGCTTAGCATTTTGAATAACATATGGTCACAAAAATCCCAAACAAACCACATGAGAGATAAGGCAGAGATCTCACTGAAGTAGCTATATCATTAAGAACTGACAAAGCCTTCATCAAACATTTGTGTATGGGCATTTTGTTACCACATTAATTACAAATTAGAAGGGATTTAGATAATAACTACAAGACACTGAAGGAGGTATAAAAGAAGCCTTAACCTATCAAGCTTAACACACCACTGAAAGGCATTCAGCTATGGTGGTGCAAGTATTGGCAGAGTTAATATTCTGCAAGAGAAGTAATTGGGAGCACAGAAATGAAAATCAGTTTTCGTCAATATATTCTGACATGCCCATTCTTTTAATAAAGGTGAGTGCTTTCACAGATAGTTATTCTAGCCAAGATCAGCAAACATTTGCACACCAGTGTAGCTTATACCCATGAATTAGAGGGTTACACAAGCAGACTTTATGCAAGACCAAATACATATTCACAGAATGCATTTTAAGTCAAAGCTACTCCATTGCATGGCTTTTGTTTTGACAAGGCCAAAGAGGGTGCTGCAAAAGAGAATATTATTCACAGCCTTTGCCTAGGTCTGACAGCAAAAGATTTCAAGCTGTAGAGATGCCTGAAGATTAATTTAAAACCAAGCATTTTTGCACAATGTCTATCACACAAGAATTGACCAAGTGGCACAATTGACTAAACATTGGTCCTTACACTGTTCCAATACTCTGGCAAAGAGTTTTGCATCTTAACACTTCCAAATATTTTGCTACAATGAATATGAAAACATATGCCTTAAATACTTTAACTATGATACATATCTTAACTTGGGGAAGAGTCACATAGCTATTGCAAACATGTCTCTACTGCTATCAACTTAAGTTTCTTCTCCCAAGCAAAAGCCCTTTACCCAGATTTCTCAATTACTTGTATCATCTTAAGAAAACAAAACAGCCTAATGGAAATTCATCATGTCATGTTTTAGTACTAAAACCTTAAGGAATAAGACACAGCCTGCTTGCCAGGCAGCCTTCTCTGGGATTAACAAATACTACAGTATCTGAAAGTGTCACCCACTTAAGACAGCCCTTTTACATTCCCCTTGTTTTCCATGTGATGGCCTCAATTAAAAGATCCCAAACATCCAGAAAGTCTGAAAGTCACATTTTTTCAAGTCAAGCAAGATTCAAAAATATCATACATGTATCCAAATTCAGTAGCTTTATCATTTATCTCCTATTTGTAGTACACTTAGGGCAAGATATTTGCGCATTTCAAATATTTCAGAAAATGTGGAGATAGGCAATCAATTTGGCTCATCTTGGCTACTAGTGCTTCGGGGGAAGGTACACAGTGCCAAATTACTATTAAACTGATCTGGTGAGATGAGACATTCAGTCACTACCACAACAGCTTAGTAATTGCATTTCTTCTAACTCAAATCGCTAGATAAAACACTAAAGTTTTAAAAAATGAAGTAGCACCCTGTAAATAGGAAGCTAATTTTGTGTACATGCATGTATATGCACATATCTGATGACACACAGCCCAAATTATAAGAGGACATGCTATATTATGAGTCACATGACCTCTAGTCCAGCCACACTGCAGTTCATCTGTAACTGCTGTTTCCAACTAACTCAGATACACTTCAGTTCAAGATATCTCGGCTCTTGAGCCTATACTACACATTACTATGACTGTCTGATGATGGCCATAAACTACACAGCCAAGCTGGATGCCAAAGAACAAAGCAAAGTTCTGCAAGCATTTTTTTCTGGCATTTCCTACCCTCTAGATGTAAAATGAGCATCATGGAACACAATAAAGTGTTATTAAAAAGAAAACAGTGTGACTATATCACTATGTAAAATAACAGACAGTGTAAACATGACTTCAGAAACAGCAAGGTAAAAACATGTTTGAGCTTTTGAGAAGTTACAGATGTGGTCCCACACTCAGACACTGGTAGAACATCACTGCAATGGCAGAGATCTCAAAGATTTACCAGGCAAACAAAATATTAAGAACACCCTTCTAACACTACAGAGTCAAAAGCTTCCATTAATTTCCATAATATAAACCAAATCTAAAGCTATACACATGCTTTTAGTTATTAGCTCTTTAACAGACTTGCAAGAAATCCCAAGAGGCACAATTCTTCACATTACTATTCAAGAAAAAGTCATGTTTTATTTTACCTTATCGAAGGATCACTCTGTGCAGACTCATGGAAATAGAGCCAAACAATGAATTATGCAAACTGACAGTGCTCAACCTTTCCAAATAGAAAGCTTTCTATTTTTATCCTCATGGCAGAGGCAGGGTCTCCTCTTGCCATACAACAGGACCTAAGTGTACACAATCTTCTATTCTCAGGCAGTATTAGAAGTGGAAACCTCTGTGCTTCTTAGCATATACAATATCCCTACTTGGATCAGAGGAGTCCTCGGGGAAGGGCTGGAAGCTGGCTACCATCATTATATTGCCTGTTGCCTCCTGAAGCCAGGCAGATGTCCAAAAGAGTCTACAGTCTGGGAGGTTCTGTGGGTCCCACAGACCCAACCATCCAAAAACCTACATGCAACAGCAGAGTGAGGGTCAGTCAGGTATTCCCCAGGCCTCAGAGTTAGAGATCATAAAGTATGCTTATGATCCATGAACCAACATCAGACGTTTCTTACCTTCCTGCCTACAGACAGCTTCATGTCTCTTTCACTTTGGAGATAGCCAACAATAGGTGATCCTATCCTACAGATAGGTGGGTTGCTTACTAACATCAACAATACCTAAAGAAAACAAAAATAGAAGTTTAATTACACTGAGAGAGAAGCTTTGTAGCACCTTGCAATGCAGAGGCCTGCAGAAGGCAGCTTTTATGCTCAGAGTACCACACATTTGTTCTTTGGCACCAAGAAATATTTTTGTCGAGTTGTGTTCTACTAGTTACAACTTCTTTTTGCTTAATTTTAAGCTCTCTAGAATGCCTCTTATAACACCAAAACTTTTAAGCATGGTGCTCATACTTGCCATCAGTTATCTGTAAGTTCCATATTAATTCACTGTTCTGAAAAAAAAATTATTCTCACATATTGCAAGTTGCTTTGAAATCAAAACAAATCACTTGGAAGAAACTGAGATCCAACAATACAGAACTCTAAGCAGCACACAGTTAACAAGTTACAAAAAGCAGGGAAAGCAATGCTTTAACAAGTATTTAGCCCCCGAATTACATGAAAAAATTAAGCATAATGCTCAGGTTCTTTCCTCCCCCATTTATTTCAAGATTTGCTCCTTCATATAGCAAAAATACCTTATGAAATAAATTGTCCTAAGAACTACCAAACTCTAACAGTGCAGTTCATTCTTCTTGTTTCCTTGACACAGCAAACTTGGTCAAACTGTGCTTCTGGGCAGCACTACACATCTAATAATGAAGTTTCTATTTATATAATTTCTCACTTGCACCTTCTCTGAAATATTGGCTTCCAGCACAAGAATGGGAGGTCACCAGTGTATGAAATAACTGAACTCCTTCCTTGAGGGTGGTGATCTGGAACCTGAGCAAAAGGTTGCCCAAAACATTATTCCCAGTCATAATGAATAGCTACATAAAGTCACTAGATAAGGTAAAGATTAACAGGGATAAGGACAGCCATTCAGAAACATCTGGGCTTGTGACAACCTTCACTGCAGATTTACACTTCTAGCTGATTGCATGAAGGGGACTTGCAGTTCATCACTGCCCCTATCCTTCACTGATACAAGCTGCTCTCCACAAAGTGGTTGCTTCTGAAGACTGCTGCCCTTTCCATCAAGCTAGGAGGTCCTAAACTATGAAGTACTGCAGTAAATCTGATCATGCTCTATTAGTTTATAAAATATGCTTAGATGCTGTGCTTGAATTTTTAACAAGTCCCCAGCCTTTATTGTAGACAGCACTAAAATACTGATAATCTACCATTTAAACAAACATTTAGGGGGACAGGTTTTCTGCTTCAATTTATCAAATACTGGTTACAGGATTAGCAACTGAAAGCAGAATCTGTTGATATGTTGAACCAGCCTTTAACAACAGTAGCTCTTGTCAAAAAGGTACAAAGAAAACACTTCCCTCGTTTCAGTTTATTCAGCTAGTTCAACAACCCAGAGATAAAAGTCATATTTATTAAAGAAAAAACAACCTGTCAAAAGGTCCAAGTGTTTCATGAGCACAAATCAAGCATTTGTTTTCCCAACCAACTAGCACCAACACCTTATTAAGGTCACATTAAATACAGGCTTTTCTCAAAATATTTATACTTTAGCTTAACTAGAAGCCTTTGTACTTCCCTTCCAGTTCCTACCCTCAAACCACACCTCAGGTGGAAGAAATTTCCCAAACTCATTGCCACAAAGTTTAAAAAAAGTTACAGATTGCATATTTCTAATCCTGTTTACCTAATCTTAGGAAACTAAAAAAACAAAACAAGATTAAGCTAAATATTTCAAGTCAAGAAATCAGAAAAACAAATCAAATGCTGATCTAAACTAGTGCTCACCTTGCATATACTATGAATATATCATAGAAGTCACCCCAGAAGATTAATATCCAACTTTATTTTATTTCTAAATGATTCAGCAAGCCAAGTCTAACACATCTAAAAGTTTGCCTAAAGGCCCAATACAAAGTAAGTCAACATCACTTCTCAGGACCACAGGACTCCTTCTCCCTAGTGACAGAACAAGGGTCTAAAAATCACTTTTCAGAATCTAAGATGAATAACCGAAGACCAAATACTACCAAAACAAAACCCACCATGAGCAGCTCCCCATGGAGGGAAAGCAAGACAGAGACAACATATGAGAGACTTCAGTCATGATGCTTGAAGAGAATTCCTCTCCTGTGGAGGGGTGAAGGCATCACGAGACCTTCATCTCCCACTCTCAAAATACGCATCACAGGACTGGTCAGAAGGATTTACAAAAAAGGTACAGCATTTCAAGGACATAAAATACCAAAAGAGATATCACATTCATAATAGTGAGGTAAGGCAACTGGCAACCTTGCCTAAAGTCTACACTTGTTAATGCACATTCCCAGATTATTTCATAGATTGTTCTAACTTCTTTCCAAGAACAATTACATACACATAGTTCCCAAGCAAAAATATTTTGATCCATTGTGATTTCTTTGGAAAAAAGTGGATGAGTAATGTAAATGCAGGAAGAGGCTGTCAAACCATTCAGATGTAAAAATGGCCCAATTACCAACCCAAGACTAGAGCAACTTCCACAATAAATAATAATGGAGGCGAGTCTAAGAATATACCTATCACACCTACAGGAGCATGTCCACCAACTCATTACAAAAAGCAAGCCTTGTGCCAAAGCCTTCCCTTCCTTCTAAATAATGAAGCCAAACAGAAGACAAATCTATTATTCCACATGCTACAAGTTAATTCTGGGTTTGTGTAACAAAGCTCTTAAACCTTGACCCAGCATTGTGGTTGAAGCCCATCTGGAAACAAAGCACCAAACAGTCCCTTGCTCAAACCCCCCCATCCCACTGTGTTGGAATGGGGAGGAGAATCAAAGTAAAACTTGTAGGTTGAGAGAAGAACAGTTTAATTGAAAAGAAAGTCAAATACAGTAATCATGGTAAATTATGATAAGAACGATAATAAAACAGGAAAAAACAAGTGATGCACAATACAGTTGCTCACCACCCACTGACTGATGCCAGACACCCCCCCTTCCTGAACCCAGATTGGCCACCCTTCTGGGTAACTCCTCACAGTTTATATACTGGCCATGACATTCTAAGGTATGGAATATTCCTTTGGTCATTTTGGGTCACCTGTCTCAGCTGTGCTCCCTCTCAGTTTCTTTTGTGAACCTCTTCACTGGCAGAACATAAGACAAGGAAAAAGAGTCCTTAAGATAAACACAACTTTGCAAAAAACCTAACACGCTGGTGTCTTATTAACACCATTCTCATTCTGAATCCAAAAGACAGCACTGTAACAGCTACTAAGAAGAAATTAACTCCATCCCAGTTGAATCCAGGACACTCAGAGAGGCCAAGTTGCATGCCAGCCAAGCAAAGAAATTATCCCAAAATTTATTTCTGTTTGACAGAAATCAAAGGGCATGAAGTGAGAGACACAGGAGCCACTACTAAAACAATAACTCCTGGGAGAAGGGAGCTGAAGGGGACATTATTTTGCTAGAGACCAAGCAGACATCAAGTGGAAAGGGGTCTGCCCGATGCAACAGATCTTCTGCAGGCACTATGGCTTTTCAATTGCTTCCTTTAAGAAAAATAATGAAATTCCTTCTCCAATTGTTTTGAGAATTTAAGTTCCCCCCCTTTTCTGGGGCAGCAGTGCCAGATTTCTTGCTCACCGTATTTACAAGAGAACCACAAACGCATTTTTGGATTAACAGGAAGACTCAGAGACAAATGCTTTTAATTTATCTACCTTCACCAATTACGTGTTGCTGTAACCCTTTGAAGGCTGCCTTCTAGAAATTTGAAGAGGAAGAAAAGGAAACCAGAGGGAAAAAAATCATGAAAAACAGTCATGAAGTCCACGGAGTTTTGAAAAAAAAAACAAAACCTCACAGCTTTTATCTTGAGTTAGTCATCCTACACAGGATGCTCCTACATGACAAAGCTATCAAGGGAAGCCCCTTTGAAATAAACATACACAGACTAGAGCCAAGAGAACAAACTTAGGGTTGAAAGGGAAGAATTTGCTCTCTGCCATGAGATACCTGCGTTTCTTTGGGGTTAAAATTGAGACATAACAGAACAGAGACAGATGTAACACGGCCTCCTCTTCCCAGAGGGCATCCTAAGAGAAGAGGCCCTGCAGGCACCCAGCCAGCCTGCCCTGCAGATCGTCCCCGCGCCGCTGGCAGCGGGCGGGGAAGGCCAGCTCGCAGGGCACTATCTACGGGAGCCGAGCCCTGCCTTCCCTCCTTCCGTAGGCCCCGGCCCTCTCCCGCGGAGGGTGGTGGAGCTGACAGTGACCGCAAGCCCGCCGCGGCCCCTCCGAACCCGACAAAGAGGCCCGGCAGGCAGGGAAATGGTGCAGGCCCCAGCGGCAGCTCGCCGGGACTTCGGCGGCGGCGGGAGGCCCGGTCCGCCGGCGGAGCAGGGAAAAGCCGTACCTTGAAGTAACCGCCCTCGTAGAGGGTGTTGGGGGGCCCGAAGATCGCCACCTCCCAGTTGTAGAGGTCGGACTCGTCGACCAGGGTGATGCGGAAGCCCTCCACCGGCTCCTCCTGCAGCGACTTCAGCTCCAGCATCAGCGCTTTCTGTGAACTGCTCATCTGCTGCTGGGCCATGGCGCGGCGCGGCCCCCGCCGCCCAGGCTGCTGCTGCCGCTGCCCCGCCGCCGTCGCGCTGCCCGACAGGCCCCCCGCCCCGCGCTGACAGCCGTCGCCGCCACCACTTCCTTTTGTGACGGCGCCCACTCACATCTGACCTCAGCGCAGCGCGATGCGCCGCACCACGCTACGCCCTGCCGCACAGCAAGCCCCACCCCACCACACGACAAGCCCCGCCCCGCCTTTACCGGCACACTTAAAGGGGCGGCGCTCTCCGCCACACCGTTTGTGGAATGCATAGGTGTGTGGTTCCTGGCGTTGCATCAGCCCTTACGGGGCAGGTCCACATGTCGTGTAAAGCGGAAGAGAAGCTGAGTGGAGAGCTATGAGTGGGATGGAGAGAGTGGTTTTCTGTGAGGGTCATGGGTGGGGCACGGCCAGTCCGTGCTGCTGCACTGATAGACATTCACGGTCAATAAAAGAGCAGCTTTTGTAGAAAGGATGGGTTTTGAGGAGCGACCTTGCATGACCCATGGTCCCCTAAAAATCCTGCAGCAACCCCCAAGCAGCAGTGTGTCAGGAAAATTAATCCATAAGCACCAGAGCTTTATGTCCAAAAAGGAGAGAGAGAAGTCCTGTAACTTTATTTGAATAAAGGAAGAGGCCATGGGGCATTTCCCCTGGGGTCTGTCAAAATTTTTAGGGGACGCAGCCTTCTTTTTATCCTAATTTCCCGGCCACATTTCCCTCTCTCTTTCCCCATCGGCTGAGGTACTTGAGAAGTACAGACTTCCAAAAAAAGCCTAAGACCCCTTCTAATGTATGCACACCCCCCCCTTTTTTCTTTGTGTCTCTGTTCTTTTTCTCTAAATCCAGAGATTTAACACAGCCTTGAGTGCGTAAGAGTCTGTGTCAATTAGTGGAACAATTAGTGGAATTCATATGGAATTTATGGTTTCCCCCATTGCTTCTTTCACCTATCAGTATCTGGCCTTATCTACCATCAGGCCAAGAGTTTGTATGTAAAGACACCTCCTTCTCATTCCTTTCAAGCAGGAGAGGAACTGGCAGTTATCTCTCTCCCACTGGTGTTGTTTTCACTTGGCTCCACGGATGTGTGAGGTTCTACAAGCAGAAAATACAGTTTCAATCTTTCCTTCCATTTGTTGATATGGTTAAGGGAGGAAAATGTTTGCGGAGTTGGCAAGGTACATTGACCTGTGAATGTGAGCAAGCACCTCAGACCATGCTTGTGATCTCCTATTCCGTATTCAGCCTTTAACAAGTAATATTATTTATTGTAAAAAATAAATAAGTTTATTTTTTAAAAAAATTATTATTCAGGAGGAGGACAAATAGCATAGCACAACCCCAGATGGTAAGACTCTGGGTTTCACTTCTGGAAATGTTAATTCATGCACCTGGCTTGGCAGCACAAAGGACCCCACAGCTGTATAAGAAATGTCTGGCATGGAAATGTAGTTGCAAGCTGGACATCTTATCTCAGCCAGGACAGGAGAAGTAATAAGGATGTAACAGCCCTGACAGAAAAGCTGATGCCTATTTCTTAATAAAAAATTAATGTGGTTCTAGCAGGATTAATTTAAATAACTAATAGGTTGTGATGAGTTCTAAACTCATTGTAATGTCCCCAAAATATCAGAGTTATTTGAAGGAAATCTCTGTTGTCTGTGGACTTGCAGCCAAATAAAACTGGGGGTGAATAAAAGTGAAAATCACCTAATGCCTTAATATAAATCTGTGGCATTGGATTACATGGAGTCCAGGGATGAAATGGTAAAAGATCCTGAGATGCTGCTAATATAGAGAGGGATCGAGGAGTGTTTACTTTAGAAATTGCCACCTGGAGTGAGCTCAGATTTACAGAAAGTTGCTTAATTTGCTCTCACATCCTCAGCCTGGGGGCTGGAGGGCTGGATCGCATACACTTACATGGCTGAAATGCTGTTCGTTGGAGGAGCTCCTTAGCAAGCCAGGCTGTACTGCACTGGGTGTTTTTTTCTGGTAGGAGCTCAGACCCGTATTCTTTTTATTTATGTCAGAATAGAATAGAATAGAATAGAATAGAATAGAATAGAATAGTTCATTTGGAAGGGACCTATAACACTCATCTAGTCCAACTGCCTGACCACTTCAGGGCTGACCAAAAGTTAAAGCATTTTGATACCCAAATGCCTCAAACACTGACAGACATGGAGCATCAACCACCTCTCTAGGAAGCCTGTTCCAATGTTTGTCCACCTTCTCTGCATATAAATGCTTATGAATGTCAAGTCTAAACCTCCTCTGATGCAGTTTTGAACCATTCCCACAGATCCTGCTGTATATCAGGGAGAAGAGCTCAGTACCTCCCTCTCCACTTCCCCTCCTCAGGAAGCTGCAGAGAGCCATGAGGTCACCCCTCAGCCTCTTTTTCTCCAAAGTAGACAAACCCAGAGCCTTCAGCAGATCCTTGTAGGACATTCCTTCCATCCCTTTCACCAGCTTTGTTGCCTTCTCCTGGATGCATTCACATGTTGGGAATGTAGCTGACTAGAGAATGGAAAAGTACAAGACTGTGGCTAATTCCAAGTCCTGCACCTGCAAGATAGAGTGTCCTTGGGCCTAGCTGAATATGATAAAGAAATGGACAGAGAGACGTGAGAAGTAGAGAACGTAGGCCCAAAGGAATGAGGAAGAGTTGATGGTATAGTTTAACCAATAGATTGCTTGGCTTACAGAATATTCATAAGCTTATTATTTGCTGTATAAGTGTTTGATGCTTTCTTCAATAAACTGGACCTGTGATGAACCATCTGGTGTCCTGGTCCCCTTCCTTCGACATTCACATACTTTAACATCCTTCTTAAATTGTCTTGGGTTGATGGACATAATGTTTTGTCAATACAGGATCAGGTTGACTGGCAGGATATGTGGTCTGGGAGCTGTGCTCTTTGGTGCCAGGCTTCCTGGGTAGCAAGTACTTCCATCACCATTGTGTTTGACCAACCATCTCATCTGAACCACATCTGGAAGGGTTGCAGAGATGATGCTCTTAGCAGTGCTCTCTCCAGGAGAGAAAAAGCTCTTCACCTATGCCCATCCAATTTGGCCCCATGACAGGGGTCAGTAATGAATCTTTGGCTTCATCTCTATTCTTCCCAATCCCAACATCTTGGTCCCAGCTTCCCACGCTTCATTACTGCTCCCTGGTCGCCAAACCTTATCAACTCCATTCACACCTCCATCCCCACCTCCCAAATGCCCAAGTTTCACATCATGGCCACCATCATTCCCAAATGCCCCAACCCCAGCACCCACTTACAGCTGCCCCTCCATGTGACCTGTTTCCATTACTAATGAGTCTAATAATATGTCCAACCTGGAGGGCCATGCTGTGACCTTCCCCAGTTGACACCAGCCAGCAAGGACCTGATCCGTTAATGCAGCATCTCAGCTCACACCATGATCAAACATAGCGTTGCTCAAGATTGGAGGAAAATGTTGCGTTGATTCAATGTGCAGAAGCTGAGCCCTTTGGGGATTACACTGCCCCTACTCCTATGGTAATTGAAACAACTTCCCTTGCAGCCAGCCTCCAGTGAAGGCTTTGTCTGAACCAGCCTAAGGCTGGGAAAGATGAGAGAAGCTAGGTTTAGAGCTATTTAGGACTTCTCCCTGCCTGCTGCCTGTCTCAAATGTTAATGAAAGAGGCAATCATGCAAGGCAGAAAGTAAAGCAAGCCCCGGTGTTTTCAATAGGGCAAGCTGAAAATTTTCCATCAGGTCTGCATTTAGAGAGAGTATTGGTCTTTTTCCCCCAAAATTTTTTTCCCCCTCTCCTACAAAAACATCTGATGATCAAAGAGAATAGAAACTGTCAAAGCAACAGAGCACTTTGAAGCCTGGGCAGCCCCCTCTGAGGTTCCTGCCTGCATTTCTGCCTGCACACCAGGGGAGACTCAGCTGCTCTGCCTGGTGTCCCCTTCCCCATGACCAGGCTGCCCTATGGCTGGCATAACTTTTTGACTTATTTGACATTTCCTCCTCCTAATCAGCACCAATATATCTCAATGAAAGGATGAAGCCTTGTCCTCCTCCTTTAGCTGGCCTCCTACAGATGGTCACTGCTCACCTGAAAGCAGGGTTCTTTGAGGTGTGCTCTGCATCAAAATGTAGAGTTGTTCTCTCTTCATCTCTTTTTTTTTTTCCACCTGAATGGAATCAGTTTGTTATTTGGACTCAGAGAACAAGAAATTTGGTCTGGTGTAACCACAGGTGGCTCCAGCAAGAGGAAGTCTCGCTGGGAGAGTAATAGGCCACATGTGCCAGTAACCCCATCCTGGCAGCAGAACTTACCACTATAAACTAGACCTCAAGATGTCACCAGTGCTTGATGTAAATCAGAGATGAAAACTTGTCTTCAATTTCTTTCTGCTTTGTTCTTATAATCTATTTTTAAGATTTTTTTCTTCTCTTTCCTCCTTCCTGCAAGCCATGTTCCTGAAGGATGACAAACTGAGAGTTAACTCCTCTGCTTATCAACAGCAGAAGCTTTGAAAATGTAAACACTGTCTTGGTGTCACATTAAAGGATTACTGCCCCATGAGCTGGCAGAGAGAGAGGACAAAAGGTGGGAAGATGGGGTAGGTCCCAAATATGCAACTCTGGTTTTGGGGCAAGATCATCTCACCCAATATTCTTCAGTGCTTTAGCCAATTTCTTTCCTGAGTGGCTCAAAGGATAAAACATCTGCTCCTTCCTCTAGGAAACAGGACTTGCCTGGGCTAAAAGATGACACCATCTCCTCTCCTGCTGCTTCCTCCCTGCTCCTCTGCTCTGCTAAAGCATCAGAAGGGATCTTAAGACTCTGAGCTGGACTTTAACACCATGTCACCCCTGGCACATCAGATGGATGCTCCTGTGATGGAAAAGATTAGGTAGGGAGTAGGAGCTCTGCTCATCTCCCCTGTGAACTGCTTACAGCCCCCTTCAGAGCCCCTTGTAACTCAAACCACAGACAGCTATTCCTTGGGGTGTACTGAAGCAGAGCAGAACACCTGGAGGTCTACCTCATTACCCTCCTGCCCCAAGGCAGTATCAGGTTGTCCTAAACAGACCAAGACATATTTGCCCAACCCATTCTTTAATATTTTTCTTTCAAACTGCCCGAAGTGGAAATTCACTTTCTCCTAGGTCAATGTGTCTCTGGGCTCAGCTCACCTCCCTGTTGGAGAGCTGTTATGTGTGTGTTCCCTGTGAAGCTCATCCTGTTTCTTCTTGTCCAGACGACTATGGGGATATGGAAGATAGAGAGAGGGGCCAGGATTATTTCCTCCATCTCCTTCCTGAAGTGCCATTATCCAGACTAGACGCAAATCTCCAGCCAATGCCATACCAGCGTTGGCAGCACATTGTGCCCACCACAGCAGCACACATTGCTTGTGGGCCGAGGGCAAACATCACTCGGGGCTTTACAGGCTGGTTTCTCAGCCCCAGAGGAACTGGTGATAGAAGAATCTGGGGGTGCTTCAATTATTTACACTAGATACCTCAGTCTCAGACCAAAGGGCAGACAAGCACCACAGTGACAGTTCTCAGCCCAGGCATTAATGCCCTGCTGCCGAGGAAAGATTTCCTCCCAAAAATCCCTGACCATTTAACAAGGGAAATCAAAGTACAATTCTCAGCTCTGCTGCCCAAGTGAGCAATGCAGGGTTGCTGCATGGGGTGATTCTCACCTCCAGAAAAAGAGAACAGATGTACAAAAGTCCTCACATTTACATTGGCACCTATATAGGTTTCTATATTTGGGGAAGAGAGCATTCAAGTGCTCAATGGAAACAACTATGAATCTTTGAGAATAAAGATATGTCCAAAATTCACCTTTTGGCTCTCACCTAAAAATAGGGCAAGTTGATCCTCAGACAGAACTCATCACAGAGATGACAAGATGCTTTTGAGCATCAGTCAGCAGCATCTGGGTTAATGGGAAACATGAGTCACACCAATCCCCTGCAGTGCAGCAGAAAGGGGGCAGAGTGGCTGGAAAGCTGCCCAGGAGCAAAAGACCTGAGGGTGCTGGCTGAACACGAGCCAGTAGGTGCCCAGGTGGCCAAGAAAGCCAATGGCATCCTGGATTATATCAGCAATAGTGTGGCCAGCAGGACCAGGGAAGTGATTGTCCCTCTGTACTTGGCATTGGTGAGGCTGCACCTCAAATCCTGTGGCCAGTTCTTGGTCTCTCACAGGACAGACATTGAAATGCTGGAGAGTGTCCAGAGAAGAGCAACAAAGCTGGTGAAGGGTCTGGAAAGTCCTATGAGGAGCTGTGGGAACATAATAAACCTCCAGGCTTTGCCCTAGAAAGATCTTCCATAGAGTTTTCCCCACCTAGGCTGAAAGAGAGGACTTCCCCCATGGTGCTGTGCAGCACTATTGCCAATCTAAATTAGACTGCTTCCCCCATTGGCCAGTTGACCCTGCCCACCTCAATTGTTCATCCCTCATCCTCCCTACAGGTTGCTGCCCTTTGCCCTGCCCTTTGCACTGCCCCTGTGTCTTCAGGTCATTGGCTGCTGATCCCAAACTTAAGTCTGTGAAGTGACTGCCGGAGCCCAGGCTAGCTCTTAGAACTCTGGCGCCATACCACGAGTGGGGAACTGCCTCGGTATGGGGATTTACCAGAGGCAGAACCTTTAGAGACGCTCTACAGTGCCAGACACAAGCCATGACAGGGACAAGGCAGAAGAGAAAGGAGGAGGCTCTCTGTCTTGAAGTTCCACAAGGAAGGGTTTATTCCAAGTAAAGGGATCAGAAACAAAGAGCCCTGGGCACTCCTGTGCAAGGGGTTTTGTACAGATACAAATCAGGGGATGGATACAAACAGCTAACCAATAGGGAATCCTCAGGGAAGAAGTGAGGGGATTACATCAAGTGTCTGGGGCCAATTGGGGTAGGAGGGTGGAGAGGATGGATCACATGGGCCAATGGGGCTTTTAGGAATAGGGGAATTCCAAAAGGGTGTTGCAGTCAGGGATTGGCTCGATGTGAAAGTGGCAGGGAAGGTTCGGGCACAAAAGGGGCTGGGTTGCCTTGACAGGCAGGGAAAGAGCTGGAACAAGCAGCAGGGACAGCTCTGAGGGAGGATAAAATCTAGGGGTAAAACAACTCAGGGAGAACACGAGGGTACAACAAAACAAACCACTTAACAAAAAATAAATAAAATAAATTCAAACCAAAACACCTGTGTACACCACATGGTTGTGCCTTTGTCCCTGATCCCTTTGGCATGGTGGATGCAATAAACCTTCGCTGGAATACATCATACAAAGACACTTCCTGTCTTTCCTCTGCTGAGCTACCTGTGGTGTGTGTGTGTGCATGGACTTGAAATGGCGGTTGTCGTGCCCTTACTCCAAATGGCTTCTGAAGAAGACGTTTTGAGGGAGATTGCAGCATTTCTACCATCCTGCCATGTGGCAACAAATGGCGCCTGAACATTGGGATACTTTTAAGCTCCATTGAAAGCATCTCCACTGGCTGCTGGCCACGGGATTTAAGTCGGAGTCAGGCGTTCCATTTCCCCAAGAGGAAATCCATATTTTCTGGAAAAGTCCTGAGGGCTGCGACCGAAAACCCTCTGGATCGTCAAGGATGTTGAGTACCAGTTGCATCATCAAGTCAGGAAAATTAATCTTCAAGCAGCAGAGGTTTATGTCTAAATAGGAGACAGAGGAGCCCTTTTACTTTACTTGAATAAAGGGAGAGTCCATGGGGCATTGCCCTGGGGTGTCTAAAATTTTTGGAGGATGCACCCTCCTTTTTATCCTAATTTCCCCACTGCATTCCCCTTCTCTCTTTCCCCATTGCCTGAGGTACTTGAGAGGTACAGACTTCCCAAAACACCTGATACCAAAGATTCCCCTCTAATGTATAACCCTCCCTTTTAATTTTTAATGCTTATGGAATTTAGGGTTTTTCCCCATTGTTTCTTTCATCTTTCAATATCCAATTTCATTTATCAGCAAACCTAAAGTATGTTTGTAAAGGTGAATATCTTTTTCCATTCATCAATCAGTGGAATCCTTTCCATTGTTTCTTTTATCTCTCAGTGCTAGTTTTATCTACCAGCAGACCCACAGCTTGTTTGTAAAGACAAATCCACCACTCCGCTCAATCCCTCCTCTTTTATTATTTTTAATAATTGTCTTTACAAACTTTAGTTATCATTGACCTGATTTCCTGTCCTTGGGTTTTTATTTTGGTTTTGCAATTATTTGCAGTGACATCAATTTTTGCGCTTTTGTAGTCATCTCTGGATCAGTAGGCATGGCTACTCCCTGCATCCCTTTGATCACATGTTGAATAAGTTGTACTAAGCAAGGGATCATGCATGGTGAAAAGATTCGAGTTGCTACAGCACATAAGAGAAAAAAAAACCCATTTGTTTAACCCATAGTCCATCAGGTAACCACGAAAACATGTCTCATTCCCATTCCCATTCTTTCCATGTTTAGACTGGTACATGAGCTAATGTTCTTGTTCCTTTGGTTATTTGTTTCACCACCTTTCCATTGTCATCTATTTGCAAAGAGTAGTTTGAGTCATTCAATTTGCCACACACTCCCGCTTCTTCTGCTAATAAATAGTCTAATACCATCTGATGTTGAAATATTGCATTTCTCATCTGAGTAGATTGGTCAGCAAGGAGGTCAAGAGCTGCACCTGTCTGGTTCATTATTATTTCAAAGACAGCTTGTAACGTAAATATCCAATTTAAATTATAAATGGGTTCTCTGGCAACTGATAATTAATTCATTAGGATTCCACGTGGCTGGTCCATAGTGTTGTATGACTCGTTCAGGTGGCCATTCATCTTCACCCCACTTTTGGGTGCTCCCTCTAACCAGGGATACATCAATTGACTGCTTTTCTCTAATTAGACCATCATATACCTTGATTCCTAACTGATTTCCCTGAACTTGTGGTAGCAGAAAGAACAATGGTCTAATATACCCTATATAACATATCCCTGACCAGTTTGCAGGTAACCTGCAGTAAGCATATTGTCCACAAATTCAGTAATGCCCTTTTAAAGCCCAGGTCCTGTTGGCAAAGGGACCTTTCCAATTTTCATCATCAATGGGTGGGTTAAAACACAGCTTGCTTCCTAGGACTAGTGGTCCCCCAGCAATAGTTCCCCTGCCATAAGAATCCCAGTATATGCACTTCCAAGCACCCACATGAGGTTTCCACCCGCAGTTACATCCCAGATATGTTCTGTTAGATCTGGACCAGAACCTATTAAAACGAGTGCGAGTTCGGTTCCGGTGTTGCCACTTGCACTGATAGTCACAGACCACATGTGTCCTACTTCTGGAATTATCTCAGGGGTAGCGTAAAAAAAAGGGTCATAAAACGTATCCTTCCCCACTGCTTTATAGCCTTCAAAATCCTTTTGGTAATTATGTAAGGAACACCCTACCCAGCTTCCATTAGTGAGCTTAACATGTGTTTGATTCCATCTGCCTTGATATCCAGAAGAATTATAAGGAGAGCAGTTGGGGGTCCAACAATCTAAACCCAAAGACAAAGTCCAGTCACAAATGCTTTTTTCCCACGTATATGCTTCCTCTTCTATTTAGACAATAAATCCTTCTTTCAGAAGAATGAAGCCGCCATGGACTTCCTTCTTCATCCCAAAATCCTATTCCATTATGGACCTCACTCAGGGTGCTAACCCACCATTTAGTCTCGACTGGGCTGGCCACCCATGGCTAGCTTTCAGATCTTCCTTGCCCTCCGCAGACCCAGCAACTGCTAAGGTTAAAGGTTTTTGCTACTTCTTCTCCCAAAGTTAAAAGAATTATTTCCCCCATTTTGCCCCCAACCTAAATGATAATATAAAGGTAAGATTATTAGGAGAAACATTCCAATGGTGTAATCTAATCTCCTGACCTAATTTTCACTTCCACGTTGTCTTCCGCACCACTTGTGGTGAGAGAAGGCACAGAAACAGCTTAATATAAAGAAAACAATGATAGCGAGGATTGGCCCCCAATGACTGGAGATCCAAGAATAGGGATGCCTGCACAAACTGTTTCAGCAGACAGTCTGTGGGTTGGCACACAAGGCTTCCCCCAATGTCGACGCACTGGCTGCTGCTCCATTCCACCCCTGCCGAGTGTCAGTTGCGGCTTCCCATCCTTCTCCTCCAGCCGAGATGTCCAAATCTCCAAGGCCTCAGAGACCTTGACCTGAGTGTGATGGGTCCACCCGTGTTCAGCTGTCTTGACAGCTGTTTCTGTGATCAGTAACACTTGGAAAGGTCCACGCCACTTCGCCACCCATGCTGCTTCTTTCCACTCCTTAACTAGGACTCAATCTATTGGCTGGATGTTGTGAACAGCAAAGTCCAAAGGCAGGGTCTGTGCCAGATGAGCTTCCTGTTGAAGAGATTTCACTAGAGAGAGTACTCTGTCCCCATATTGTTTCAAATATACATCACTTATCTCTACCCCCTCACTAGGCTGAGAATTACAAGGGTAAGGAATTCCAAACATCAATTCAAAGGGAGATAATTGAATATCTCTCCTGGGTCTGGCCCTTATTCTTGCCAAAGCCAGTGGCAAGAGCCGTACCCAGGCATCTTAGTTTCTATCACCAGTTTCAGGCGGTGTTTCTTTATTTCTCCATTCATTCTTTCAACCCAGCCCAAACCCTGGGGGTGCCAGGGGATATGGAGGTTCCATTGTATCCCTAAAGCAGTCAACTCCTTGAAGAATTTTTCCTGTAAAATGAGTTCCCCTATCTGAGTCTATTGCTTCCACAATCCCATATCTTGGAATTATTTGTTCCAAAAATAATAACTGATCCTGTAGTTGCTGAAATGGCTGGAAATGCTTCTGGCCACCCTGTTAACTGGCATACTATTACCAGAAGATATTTAAATTGTGTCACTCAGGGCATTTCAGTAAAATCCACCTGGCATCTCTGGAAGGGACGTACAGCCCAAGGCCTCCCTCCCCTGGCAAGTTTCTTTGTAACTCTGTTATTGATTGTAGCACAAATCAAACAACCCTCAATAGCTCGCTTAGCCAGAATAAAAAGACTCACAGCAGCATATGTTTTGAGGAAGGCTTCTGCCAGTCCTCGAGAGCCCCAATGACTCCCTTCATGAAGTTGTTTTAACAATTGCAAGGCCAGAGCTTTTGGCATCCGCTGCTTACCATCCCTTGTAAACCAATTATCCCCTTTTCCTTCTGCCCCTCTCTTCTTAATTATCTCAAGTTCTTCTGGTGGAAAAAGCCATTTCTCTGTGTCCTGGTTTGAAAAGGAAGTGAGTTTTTTTGGGATGCTGTGGTCAAACCAATAGGTGCTCAGATTTGAATATTGGCACCTGGTGTGGCCACTGAGGACATGGATACGCCTCTGAGAACACAGGGGGTTAAAAGCAGAGAACTCTCAGGGGGAAGCTCTCTTGGGTTCCATCCTGAAAGAGGTCAGACCTCCCCTGCCCAGCTGCCGGCTGGGCAGGGGGAAGGGAAGCCATGCAGACGGGTGAGATAGGCTGGAGCCTTGGACAGAGAAGGGAGGTGAAGGCCCCTGCAGGATGGAAGGGTGGAGGAGCCCTGAGAGGCTTCGGGCAGCCACCCCCCCCCCCCGCCCCCCACCCCCCGGGAGAGAGGGAGAGCCAGTGCCTGTGCTTGTGCCACCTTGAAATTTGATAGCACGGCCGGCCGAGAAGGGGGGGGTATGGCGAGAAGGTGCCCGGCAAGGCAGCGTGGGAGTTCTGGACAGACAGAGTCTGAGATTTTTTAACCCTTTTCTTGGATGATGGAAACCTTACAAATGCTGATCCTCCTGGAGTTGAATGAGAAGAGAGATAGAGATAAGAGGAAATGGGCCACAAGTGAAGTTGAGAAGGAGAAGAATCTTAGGTGAGAAAAGGTGATGGAGTGGCCTTTGGCTGGACTTTTCTTGTATAGCCATGGACAGAACCATTTTTCCTGTGACACAGAGACTGCATTTAGGGGGGAGGCAATGGCTTGGAGCCAAGACAGTGCAGTGATGTTATGGGAAGGAGTGCGTGAACAGAGACAATGGGTGAGGAGGGTGGTGGTGCCCTCCGTCTTCGGGGAAGATCTCTGTTCTCAAGACCCCTCGGCCCCAGGGGGTGAATTTGGGGTGGACAAGTGTCCCAAAAGTGAGAGACTGTGCTTTTTTTTGGAACTGGGCAAAGCATCCTTAAAAGGGGAACCCTAGAAGCAGCTCTGGTCCATGCGCAGTGGTGAGAGCACTGTACATGGAAGGAAGATGCCGCGATGGCACATGTTCTCCGGGCGGTGCCACGTGTGACAGGAAACACAAGAGGTTTCAACTGTGTTTCCAGGGGAAGCCTATGGTACAAGAAGGACTCCCTCTCCTTGATGAACTGAGAATTGATTATCTGAAGGGTGGTGATGGACTGAGAGTTGGTGATCTGAGGGGTGGATGTATTGGAAATTTGGTGGGGGGAGGAGGAATGTTTTTTGGAAGGTTTTCATTCTGAATTCTGTGTGTGTTTCTTTTTATATATCGTTGTAGGTTAATTGAGTTTTCTCTTCTTTATTCCTAAGTTGGAGCCTGCTTTGCTCTATTCCTGGTCACATCTCACAGCAGACACCAGGGAGCATATATTTTCATGGGGACACTGGCATTGTGCCAGTGTCAAACCATGACACACTGGCAGTTGTGCAGTCGCTGGGAGCAAGGAGAGGATTCCAGAGATCCCTGACAACAATGCAGCTTTCTGAGCTTCTTCATCAGCCAGTTGGCCTACCACTGCCTCCTCCAAGAACACGGCCTTCCCCCCCCCCCCCCCCCCCAGCCCTGCAATGTGCACTACTGCCCCCCTTTTGTGGAAGCTCACCACCTCCAACTGACGAGATATTAAGTTCTCATGAGCTAACTCCTTCCCCTGCAGGCCAATAAACCTCTTTCTTCCCATTGCCTCATAAATGCATGTATCATCCCATATGTATACTTGGAATCAGTAATAACATTCGCTGTCTTGTCCTGGTATAATTTGCAGGCTCTCACAAGTGCACACAGTTCTGCTGTTTTTGCTGACCCAGTGGGCAGCAACCTCCTCCCTTCCTTTAATTGCCTTCCATTCCCGATAGAGTATCCTGTAAAGTGTTTCCCTTCTATCACCCTTGAAGATCCATCAATGAACACATTTTCTCCCTCAGGCCAGGGAGTATCTCGTAAATCTTCCCTAGCCCTTGTTTGGAGATCTATCACCTGAATACAGCCATGGGTCTCCTCTTCCTGGCCCTTCTCCAGAGCTATTCAAACAGGAGGCTGGGTTGAACCCTTCCCACTTCCAAATTCTAAATCCTCCTGCTCCATCAAAGAAGATTCACACTCTAATAACCAAGCACTGGTCATCCACTCAGAGGATCTCTCTGCCAACAAAGCTTTAATCTGATTTGAAACTTTACCAATCAGATAGCCTCCCCCCTTCAGCCCTAGGGCCTCAGCCACCATCAGTGCTGTGGCTTCACAGTTCTGTACACAGTGAGGCCAACCTCTGGCCACCTGGTCTAACAATTCTGGAAAATAAGCAACAGGCCATCTTGTTCCTCCATGTGCTTACACCAAAATTTCTTTAGCATGACCCTGTTCAACATCCACATATAGTTCAAATTCTTTTTGTGAGAGACAGCTGCTCACTTCTACAATTTAAAAAGGTTTTTTAAACATTAACAAAATACAACAAAAGGACTACATAAGGAAAAAGCTGCAGCGCTGGGAACTGCCTCTCCTGGATACCATGTGGCCAGTTCATCTTCAAGATGGATGCTCAGTCTTTTATACCCCTTGGGGTTGCATCAGCTAGCCCTGGCCCCTCCTAAGGTCTGTCAGTCAGCTCTTCTTTGCCATTTAGTGGTGGAAACTACTTTCTTGTAATTTGATTTGAGGTCATCTGTTGCCATGCTGCATCCCCTACGCAACAAGCTTTTCCATTCCAAATTGCCCCAGGTAAGGGACATGTGCAGGCCTTCTTTTTACCTGTCCTAGACCCCCTTGGCTGTGTGATGGTAACAATACAGGGGGGAAAAGGGAACTTTGGGGAGAACAGGGGACATCTAAACTACAATAACATAACTATACATCACTAAAAGCTTTTCTTAATATTCACACAAGAGTTATCTTTTAATTGTAAAAGCCAATCATCCTTTGTTGAAGATTGCAATGCAAGTTGTTTTCCATTACCATCTGTATGGCAGATTATCTTTGTCAAGTGGGCAGTATGCTTTATCTCTCTCTTTGAGTGACCACATTCACACCTCCCTTGGGAGGGGACATTGCTGATAATAGACTATTGAATGTCACTGCATGACTGATAAGAACTATAACATCCCATTGTGAGATGCTCCGCCCAGAGGGAGGAGCCAAGCATTGCTACCCAGATATAATCCAGAGGTTTTTGAGACATTGGCATGGCTTTCTCCACGGGATTCCCCAGAGAAACAACAGCTGTCTTCTTCTTCCACGGGATCTTCAGAGGAAGAATACATCCTTCTCTACAGATTCCCCTTGCTCCAACAGAACCACACCTGATACTTCAGGAGGACTGCAGCCACATTCCCAATTAGACTGCCACCAACACCCTGACCCACAGGGTGTCAGGTTGGGTTCTGACTCTGTCAGTGTTGTTCAAGTGTACTGCATTGTTTGTTTTATTCTTCTGTTTTCTTTTCTGTATTAAAGAACTGTTATTTCCTGCTCCCATATTTTTGCCTGAGAGCCCCTTAATTTAAAATTTATAGCAATTTGGAAGGGTGGGGAGTGTTTACATTCTCCATTTCAGGGAAGGCTCCTGCCTTCCATAGCAGACTCCTGTCTTTCCAAGCCAAGACATCTTATTATCAATCTATAAGACTTTTCTGAGTCTGTAATATAAAATTTTGAGAGCCAAACCAAATTTCATTTTTATATCATTAATGTTAAAAAAAGCAAGCAAGCAGCGCTGGGTGGCCGGGGAGTCACCACTCCACTGACGACGCACACACCACTACAAGTTCACCAGAGTAAATATACTCTTTTTAAGCCTACAAAGCATTTTCCAGTGTTCTTGTGTTAGTCCAGATCAGCAAATATCAATAAGCTGGGATCAGCAATTTCATAATCTTTCCAGGTGGTCATTGGTTTCCCGTCCTTCTTGTGGTCATATGGAGGGAGGCCTTACCGGTGTCTGCTTCATGATTTTTGTCAAGTGCATCAAGCTTTTTATTATACATAAGCATTTAGTTGCTTTGTTGCAATATCCCTTTAGCTTTACCACAGCTTCCTCTATTTTATTCTAAGCATCAGTCATCTTTCTACCTCATCTCTTTACTTCTTCTCTTTTGATGCTTTATTTGGCTATTCGGTCAGAAAGTTTCAAAATCGTTCTTTGTAGTTATCCCAGGGAGCGCATCCACTTTCGACACAGCAGATACAAGCATTTGTTGATTCCATTGCCAATTGACATGAACCACAAAAACATTTTTCACAGTCTGGAAGAGCCAAGACTGGGGCATTAACCAATTTGTCTTTTAATTTTTTTAAGCTTTGCTTTCCTTCTGGTGTCCATACCACAACATTTGGAATATCTTGGGTTAAAAAGTCATATAAAGGTCTGGCCGCAACAAAAAAAATCCTAAATCTATGCTCTGCAGTATCCCACCAACCCTAAAAACTGCCGTAACTCCTTTTTTGTCTGGAGTAATGGTACTTGTAAAATCCCTTGTATTTTGTCTGGATGGATACAACATAACCCTCCAGTCAGAATGTGTCCCAAATATTTGACCTTTTTTTTTCTACCAACTGTGCTTTCTTTTCAGACACTCTAAGTTCTTTTTTAGCAAGAAAATTAAGCAGCTTTACACTAGCCTCCTCAACCACCTTTTCCTGTTTCCCTCATAAAAGCAAATCATCCACATACTGCAACAACCTAACTCCTGAGGGTGGAGTAAACTCTCTTAATATTTTCTGCAAAGCTTGCCCAAACAAAACTGGTGACTTGGTATATTCATGTGGAAGGACTCTCCGTGTCAATTGTGGTTTTACCATTTTCCCTCCTTCCCCCTGTTGCCACACAAAGGCAAAGTACTGTTTACTATCTTCTGTACTTGGACACCCCCAGAAAGCATCCTTCAAATCCAGTACTGAATAATACTGATGTGAAGAAGGGATCTGATTCAGGATTGTATAGGGATCCGGAACTGTGGGATGCCTTAGTTTGACAATTTCATTTACTGTTCTTAAGTCCTTCACCATTCTGTAGGTTCCATCTGGTTTCTTAACTGGCAGGAGAGGGGTGTTATAGGAAGACATACACGGCTCCAAAAGACCTGCCTTTAGCAGGGACTCAATGACAGGCTGTAACCCCTTCTTTCCCTCCCTTGAAAGAGGGTATTGCTTTTTAGACACCACTTGTTCTGGCTGTTTCAAAGTAATTTGGACAGGCTCTATGTCTAGTTTTCCATATTTCCCTGGGGCTGCCCAGGCTTCTGGATTTATTTCAGCATAAGCCTTCTTAGACATTTTAGACAAAGATATCACAGTGCTGGACTCTGTGTCATTTTTTACAATACTAATTTGCATTCCCACTTTAGCCATTCCCAGTAAATTACAAGCACAGTTAGGAACAAACAGGAATTCATGCATTTCAAACCTGTCTCCCACATCTATTAATAGGGGTTGAATAAAATGCACTCGTTCATCCTTCCCCCTCACTCCTTGAATAACCAATGATCTTTTCGACAATTTCCCTGCTTAGGTATAAAATTCAAGGGGGATTGATAGGCCCCTGTGTCTACCAGAAAACACACGTCCTCTCTCTCCGGTCCAACCTTACAAGTTATCAAGGGCTCCAGAGTGGTGGGTTGTTGCAGAATGAGACCTTTGTCGGGGATGAGCCATTTGTCGGTGAGGGGAGACTCGGACACTCAATATGAGTCATCAACAAGTTCCGTCCATTGAAGAGAGTATCAGACACCTATACAGCAAGCAACAAGCTCACGAATATTCTGAAAGCCAAGCGATCCATTGGTCAAACCACACCATCAACTCCTCCTCACCCTCCTGGGCCCACACCCCTCACTTCCCACGTTTCCCTGTCCACCCGTCATCACACCCAGCTAGGCCCAAGGATACGCCACTCCGCAGGTGCAGCACCCGGAATCAGCCACGGCCCTGTACTCCTCCAGTCTCCAGTCAGTCAAACTCCCAACAGTGGGTCCTTGATATAATGGGAGCCCCTGATAACCCTAACAATCCATTTCCATTATCCTCTGAACTTCCTCCTCCTGAGGGTCCAGCTGTCTCTGCAGACACTCCCTTTTCCAATGCCCTTCTGCCCGGCAGATAGCACACTGGTTCCTCCCCTATTACAGCGACCTGATAAGGTCTCCATGGTGAGAGAAGAGACGGAATCTTGGTTCTTGATGATCTGAAGGCTGGATTTATTGATATATGATATATAATACATTATTACTATACTAAAAATAATAAGGAGAGAAGTTGCAGAGGCTGCTAACCTAAGAATAGAATAGAAAAGAATCAATAACAAAGTTCTGTGTCCAGGGAATCTGTCCCCGAGCTGGCCCTGTGATTGGCCCCCAATTGTAAACATGGGACATGATCCAATCACAGGGGCACCTGCTACATTTCACAGCAGCCGATAACAATTATTTACATTCTTCTTCTGGGGGCCTCTGCTTCCCAGAAGATGCACAAATCCCAAAGAAAGGATTTCTATGAAAAAATGTCTGCGACATCTCACCTTTCTAAATTGTATAAATTAAAAAGAAAAATGCTGATGTGAAATGAACAGGAAATTTCTTTACCTGTTAAATATACAATACTAACAAATCACTAAAACAATCCTACAATCTAAGAAAATGCAAAAAATAATGCAAAGAAAATTCAAGTCCAAGCAGCTGAGTCTCAGGAACAGTCCATGAGCTGAAGTTGTTTCTCTTGGGATATCTGAGAATCCTTTTTTGTCCTGAAAAAGACTTCTGCAAAAGTCCCATCAATAGTTATCAAAAACCATTGATAGTCATAACACAATTTCAAACAATTTGAACAACTTTTAGAATGTCCTTTTCTGGCCCTTCAATGCTTCAGTGCTTCAGAGCTGCTGCTGCCCGCTATTTTCAATCTTTTTTATTTAATTTTTTTTCTTTTTTTTTTGATCTAAAAGGAAAAGAACAGCAGCCGAGCAGAGCAGTGCCAGAGAAGGAAAGGCCCTTGGGGCCCTGGCCCATGATGGACCAGGAACCCCAAAACTGGCTCACAAAGGGGGGGCCAGGACCAGTAGGAGAAACCACAACTCCCAGAAACATCAAGAGGCCAAATGCTGGCCCTGGCCCAGGAACTTCCTGAGCCCAACGGCCCAGGCCAAACCCATGAGGCAGGCTCTGCATTCCCTCAGGCCTGCACCCTGCTGCCAGTACAATGGCAGCACAGGTGGTGACACGCTTCCTTTTCCCAAAACCACTGAGGCATGCCAGCAGCAGGGAAATAGAAGCCTTCCCCAGAAATCCCATCTGGGGTCTGGAGATGTTTGTTTCCCACAGCAAACCAGCTATGGTCTCCTCCATCTGTGCCCTCTTCCCCTGCAATGCAAATGCATCGGGTTTGTCTCTCATCCGCCCCATGACTTCATCCCCACTCCCTCTGGGCTGGGGACCAAAGGCAGAAGTCTTGGGACGCACCTGTCCCATGCCACTAGGGCGCAAGAGAGGCGGCAGAGATGGCAACCTCCATGGGACAATCCCCAAAAAAACACCCCCCAACCCGCCAAGAATGCTGATCTTGAACGCAGGCAGCTGCACTGCCCCCACAGTCAGCTGGCGGGCACCCCCCGCTCCACGGAAGGAGAGACCAGCCGCTGGGGCCGCTGCTACAGAGGCAACCGGACTGGGATGGTCCGAGCTCAAACAAGCCGCCGGTTCCAGGGCAGTCTCTGACGCCGACACGGAGGACAGTGTCTCTGATAGCGGCAGAACTTCTGGGGCAGGCAGTGGAAGCAGCAGGAGGTCTGGAACCGGGGAGGGAATCACGCTGGATGTAGGAGCGGCCGCGGGCTGCTCCGATGGTCCCGCGGGTTCGGTGCCATCTTCAACAAGATCCTGAACAGGGACTGTCTCGGCTTGAGGCGGTGGGAAGGCCGGTGGAAGCGTTGGGGGAGCCGAAGGGGCTGGAGCGAACAACTCCTCCGCTGAGCCGGAAGCTGGAGACGCTTCGTCGTCGCCTAGCAACTCAGCAAGCGCAGGAAGTGCTGCTTCTGCATTCTCAGACGCAGGCGGGGAAGCCGTGGGCGGGACCGCCTGGAGAGGCGGAGACGGGATCACGCACAGAGGCAGCCGTGCCGGCAGAGCGGGTCTCGGAGGCGGACGCTGCGCTGGCAGGGGCGGGGAGGCCTCAGGGACCGGTGCCACCCCCATCTCTGAGTGGGGCGGGGTCCGAGAGGCCGGCTGGGGAGGCAGGCCCGTCCACTTCCATCCCCCCTGCGGGGGAGAAGGCGGGGGGAAAGAGAACAGTCCATCTGCGCAGGCTCTGGAGAAAGAGTAAAAAAAACTTCTTCGCGCGGCGAAGTTTCACCCATCCCCCCCGCCGCGAAGCAGGGGGGGCTGGAAAGCCCCCACTCATCCCCCACCGCGTCTTCTCCCACTGGGGACGGTGGAAACGGGGCCTGCCCATAGCAGTTAGAAATCCATTGAAAAACAGCTTCTCTCCGTTTCAAAACTGGGAAGAGCTTTCTAAATGCTGGGTATACAGGAGGCAAAAAACGTCCCTCTCTCCAGATGAATTGGAAAATGGAATCCATGCACTCCCACACGAAAACATCCAAAGCGTATAGGACATCAGTAAAGAACCCAAAAAGCTTTGCCCAATCGAAAGAACTCATAGAGATCTGTTGCTGACAGAAAAAAATCATCTTCTCTACACCATTCTTGCCAGAGGGCAATAAGTTTCTCCTCTGAAGGAGAAAAACGAACCACGTTCTCCAAGGGGTGTGTCCCCCATATAAACAGCCACAATTTTCTCAGGGCTGAACCCTCAGGGATAGAAAAGCCAACAGTACTTTTTGAAAGAGTCCAGCTTGCTCTGGCCAGCTCCACGGGTATGCTGCTCTTGTCTATCATCTTTCCTGAAGGTTTTCCAGAAGAAGGTTCACTTGTGGTCAGCCTTGGCTGTGAACTCTGTCCAAATCAGGATCTTCAGTTCTTCAGCTCCTGGCTTGAATCCACTTCTGTGGTCGCTTCAAAGCAACCATCACATGCTACACATACAGGATTTTACCCAGTGCAGCAATTTGCTCCTCTGGTCTTATCAAATTAATTTTTGCTCTGACACGAGGGGTCACCAAATATTACAGCGACCTGATAAGGTCTCCATGGTGAGAGAAGAGACGGAATCTTGGTTCTTGATGATCTGAAGGCTAGATTTATTGATATATGATATATAATACATTATTACTATACTGAAAATAATAAGGAGAGAAGTTGCAGAGGCTGCTAACCTAAGAATAGAATAGAAAAGAATCAATAACAAAGTTCTGTGTCCAGGGAATCTGTCCCCGAGCTGGCCCTGTGATTGGCCCCCAATTGTAAACACGGGACATGATCCAGTCACAGGGGCACCTGCTACATTTCACAGCAGCCGATAACAATTGTTTACATTCTTCTTCTGGGGGCCTCTGCTTCCCAGAAGATGCACAAATCCCAAAGTGTTAGAGATTTTTCAGAAATGGCTTAGAAAGCAGCTGTGAGGAGCAAATTCTCACAGCTTGTTTCTGTAAACAGCAGAAGTTCTCAAGTTGTTTTTAATTACTAGTAAATATTTTGTTCTTAGATAAAGTATGAGAAAGTAAAAGTGACAAACATGAAAGCTTTGAGAACCTTGCATACCAGAGTTATCAAGCAGTTTTCTCATAACAAGTAGATATTCTATCTTTGGCTGTTTTAAGAAAGTAAAAGTAAGTTTTGAGAACACAAATCTTAGTATTGAAAACAAAAGGAAGAGTTAGTGTGTTATCTCTGACCTATTGTGAGCTCGAGTTTTACAATATGCATGAACTTAATTAACACGGTTATAAAAAGTGACTGATTGAGTCAATAAACGGAGTCGATGCTGACCAACACAAAGGGGGGTCATCTCCCTCCACTTCAATACCAAAGAAAGGATTTCTATGAAAAAATGTCTGCGACACTCCCCAACCGCTGTTTGGGTGGGCTTTCCCGGGCCGAGGAGGGAATGCCTCTTCCTCTTCCTTGTGGCTGACCCCATCCCCTCTGTCTCGGGGGACCCCTTGGACCCTGTAGTTTATTTCTCCCAGGCTGCAAAAATTCTGGCATCATCTTTGTCTCAGCTTTAACCTTTTCCTCATCTCATATATACCTGCTATGTTTTTCTAACCAATTCCTCCAGAGGTTTATTTTGCACCTCTTCATCTTTCTGTACTCCTTTCCTTATATCAGGCCAGGTCTTAGTAACAAATTGTACCTTCAGCAATGTGTCAAAGGCTGGCCCCTCAGGATCCATCCCCCCATGCTTTCGCAAGGCATCCCCAATCCTTTCCAACCAATGAGAAGGGCTTTCATGTTTCTCCTGTTCTAACAACAGAGCCTTAGCTATGTTGTTAGTTCTGGGAGTGGCTGATTTAATTGCCCTAATCAAATAAGCACAGTAATTGCAGAGGAAAGCCAGATTGGCCTGGTTATTTGGGACCCACTATGGGTCAGCCTGAGGAATGGCATCATCCTCTGTAGGTGCATTAGGTCCAGCACCCCCCGCTGCTTCTGGATGTTCATAGTCCCACAGCTGCTGAGCTTTCTGCAAAATTGTTAGTTTCTCTGATGACCCAAACAAAATACCCAAAAGAAAATCCCAATCCTTCCACGTATAATCCACATTTCCCAAATATTCCTCTATGTTTTCCCCCACCCCTATGGGCTCATCCAAATATGGGGGTAATTCCTTTTTCAACCCTCCTATATCTTGGGTAGTAAGTGGTACAATCACAAATCCAAACCCTCCCCCTTGACCCCCCAAAGGAACTTGGTGGAGTGGCATCTGGTGTACCCCTGTCTCTTGGGTATGGGGGCTTCTGATGTCCTAAACTGAGTTCCTCTTCTAGTTCTAGTGGGAGATAGGATATGCTGCTCCCCTCCCCCCATACCATCATTATTCTCAGGTGGGGCTCTAGGAACAGCATTTCCCTATTCCTCTTACTCTGGGAGTGTACAGGGGACCTGCAGCTGGCCCTGTGTCAGCTGGCAACACTGCAGGACAAGATGGGGGAAGATGCTGAAAAACATCCCAATCCTCACCGTTTTCCTCTTCCCCCTTTTTACATAACACAGATTTGTCCTGTTGCTTGTCTAATTCATATCAATCCACATTCCCTTTCAATCCATCCTTTCCAATTCTTCTCTAAATACCTCCACAAAATTTGACACAAACTAGTTTGGTCTGTTCCATAAGATGACCATATAAGCCCCTTTGGCAACTTATACTCTGGCCACACAATATAACAATATTTTACCACAATCTCCATAGTTACCTCTGGGTGAATGTATAATTTGTTCCAAGACCTCAGCATTCTCCCCAAGGGACTCTCTGGAGGTATTATGGGATTGTCATCCCTTTTGCTGGGGCCCCTTTCCAGCTTTACCCTTGGAACCCTCCATGGGTGCCTTGTTTTACCTGTGCTACCCTCCATGGGGGCCCTCCCAGGTTTGCTTCGTGAAGATCCCATTTTATTCACCGGTGAGATTTTCGGTGGTCCTTCCTTGTGGACTCTTCATGTACCCTCCCTGGTCCACCACTCGTCTGTCTCCTGGAGAGCCTTGAGAACCGAATCAATCGCCAGGTGCCAACCGCCACCAAGGGCAGCTGATCACCCAAAGAGGGTGAGGCATGCCTTCAGCTCCACTCATTGCCCGCAGCCCCAGACAGTGGCAAGATCCCAGGATGAACTCCCAGTTGTCAAGAAATTTAATCCACAAAAATCAGAGTCTTTTGTCCAAATAGGAGACAGAGGAGTCCTTTTACTTTATTCAAATAAAGGAAGAGGCCATGGGGCATTGCCCTGGGGTGTCTAAAATTTTTGGAGGATGCAGCCTCCTTTTTACCCTAATTTCCCCGCTGCATTTCACTTCTCTCTTTCCCCATTGCCTGAGGTACTCAAGAGGTACAGACTTCCCAAAACACCTGATACCAAAGGTTCCCCTCTAATGTATAACCCTCCCTTTTAATTTTTAATGCTTATGGAATTTAGGGTTTTTCCCCATTGTTTCTTTCATCTTTCAATATCCAATTTCATTTATCAGCAAACCTAAAGTATGTTTGTAAAAGCAAATATCTTTATCCATTCATCAATCAGTGGAATCCTTCCCATTGTTTCTTTTATCTCTCAGTGCTAGTTTTATCTACCAGCAGACCCACAGCTTGTTTGTAAAGACACATCTGTCATTCCTCTCAAGCGGAACCCCCATGAGAGGTTTTCTTTTTGACCCACCAGAACTTTGAGTGTGTTGTGGTGAAGGTGTGAGAAATGACTGCTCACTTAAAAAATTTTAAAAGGTTTGTTAAACCTTTTAAGGGGAGGATTTAATGCATTGCTAAGAACTATAGAAATGGCCTCTCCCAAGCCATGATATGCAACAATAACTCAAGGGGCAGATGAACCTTTTCTACAATTTGTTGAGAAACTTGAGGCAGCCCTGGAGAAACAGGTTGAGGATAATATCTTGAGGCAGGTTTTATGCAAGCAGTTAGCACGGGACAACGCTAACAGTGATTACTGGAAGATCATAGCTGCTCTTCCAGGCAACCCGACGCTAACAGACATGGTCCACACGTGCGCCAAACTATATGCTGTAGACCACAAGGTGTCTGCCCTGACAGTTTCTTTGCATCCGGGCCAGAAATCCTCAGGGGGCAGACAACAGAAAAAAGGCAAAAATAAGGGCAAGAAGAAGCAGAGAACACACAAGCAAACAGGACCAAATACCAATTTCTTGTGCTCTAAGTGCCTAAGGGCAGGTCATTTTGCATACCAATGTAAGTCAAAATATCATGCCAATGGCCAGCCTTTGGCAGGCCCAGGAAAGGGGACGATGAGCATGCAGGGGAACTGCACTCTGACACAAGTAATTCCCCAGGGCATGGTACTGACACAGAACTGCTCAGCCAGCTTGGGGGCAGCACCCATGGCTCTGCTGGGGTGGATGCACATACCGCAACCACAGTCATTTTAGAATCCTGTCATGAACATAAGGTTCCTTTGGATGTGTTCGGACCTTTGGGACAATGACTGAGCACACTACTTGTGGGAAGATCAAGTGTCACCCACCAAGGAATCATCCAGGTGTCATTGACTCTGGCTTTTTGGGTCAAATTTGTGTTATGGTTTCCACGCCCACCCTCCCATCACTATTCTGGTAGGTACTCGGATTGCTCAACTTGTGCCTTTTCAGTCATGTGTCCCCAGGACTAGCCAGTGGACTTGTGGGAATGGTGGCTTTGAATCCACAGAACTGCCACAAGTCTTCTGGTCTACAGATATTTCTGCTCAGTGACCCCAGATGGTGTGTACCCTGATCCTACTGGGTGCCTGCCTGCCAGAGACCAGGCTTCGAGGTTTGATGGATGCAGGGGCAGATGTGACAGTCATCTCCTTCTCTGCGTGGCCTCCTATGCGGCCTTTGGCTTCTGTAGGGTGGGCCATCCAAGGGTTAGGGGGTGCAGCGCAGACCTTTGGTCCCGGTTTAGGGCAAATTTGGGAGAAAACCTCCAAGGAAGCCCCTCCAGAAAGCAAACCCACACAGCCCCTCCCCCCAACTGGTTTGGGAAGGATTTCTCAGAAAGAAGTGTAAAAAACCTGTTTATTTAATAGGCAAAGCACCCTCCAGCACACAAAATGAACAATACTGGATGACAACACTGTCTCACTGCTCTGAAAAAGATGACAAATTCAGAAAGTCTCTCCTGGGAGTGGTTACTCAATTATCGGTCCCTCCGGTGCTGGGAACGGCTGCTGCAGGCCACAAAGTGCAAACTCTCGATGTTTCCCAGGTCCCAGTTCATAGCAGGTTCGAGTGGTTCCAAGAAAAGGGAAAGAAAAACAGTCCAGGGAAAATTTGGACTGCCTAGCTAAACTAACTAACAAGCAGAAGCAAAAGCAAGAGCAATGCAGGAGCAAAGCAGGAGCAAGAGCAAAGTGAAAGCAAGCAAAAAAACCAAAAGAAGCACAATGTACTGCCCCGTCTCTGTGTCCTGCTGACTCTGGGGGAGTGAGCAGGCTGATAACAAAACAAAACCAAACATTCACTCTTCAGAGCCAGTCTTGAAGGTACAGAACATAATATCCAGTAAACAGAATAGACGACTGGGGATACAATCATCATAATGTCACCCTAGGACATTCCATCCCTTATCCCCATATCATCAACATACTACCAAACATCATGCATTTTATTCAGGTAAAAACTTCCATATGTTCCCTGTCACGTTCACATTTTCTGAAAAAAACCTTCACCCAGAATTTTTCCCTTGGGAAACTGAGAAGCCTCAGAGAAAAATGAAAACAAAAATTATCTCATTTGCTTCTCCTCTGTTTTGCTCATGTGGAATGTGTTTGGACATTGTTTACCACAGGTGATTGTTTCATTGGATTTCTGGTGTGAGTGGTTTGACTCAATGGCCAATCAGTGCCAAGCTGTGTCGGGACTCTGGAGGGAGTCAAGAGTTTTCATTATTATCTTTTGAGACTTCTGTAAGCATCCTTTCTGTATTCTTAAGTATAGTTTAGTATAGTATTCTTTAATATAATATAGTATCATAAAATAATAAATTAACATTCTGAGAACATGGAGTCAGATTCATCGTTCCTTCCTTTGTCTGGGGGGAATGTAAATACAATAGTTTCCCCCCAAAAATACAAGCAATACCCATCATGCTCCTGTCAGATACTCACACCGGACCACTGAATCCAGGCCCCATACTACAGAGATGTAGGATTCCCCACTTTGATTTTACTCACTCATAACTCCATCTTTCATTTGCTCAGACCTTCAACACTTACACATTTCCTTCTATCTCATGTCTGTATGGTTTAATGTACAGACAATGGCAGTAACATCCAATGAACAGTGATATTTGCACATCATTCTTACCCCACAATCAGATCTCCCTGAGATACACATTGTGTTGTTCCATCTCTTTGCATTATCCACCGTGTGCAACCTGGTCCCTGAGCAAAGACAACCCCACAAATGGGTTTGTCTGAACTCGAGGCAGAATTCATCCACACAGTCTTCCCTAACAAACCTCTGATATGTACCACTGGGACTTTGTCCCCTTCTATTACATTCAGGGACTCAGACTGGGCAGGACCTGCTCGGTTGGTGGAACCTCGGGTGTTAACTAACCAGGTGGCCTTTGCCAAATGCTGGTCCCAATTTTTGAAAGATCCCTCACCCAAGGCTTTCAACTGGGTTTTTAGTAGTCCATTGTACCTCTGCACTTTGCCTGCAGCTGGTGCATGGTAGGGGATATGGTACACCCACTCAATGCCATATTCCCTAGCCCAGGTGTTGATAAGGCTGTTCTTGAAATGAGTCCCATTGTCTGACTCAATCCTCTCAGGGGTACCATGCCTCCAAAGGACCTGCTTTTCAAGGCCCAGGATGGTGTTAGAGGCAGTAGCATGAGACACAGGGTAGGTTTCCAGCCATCCCGTGGTGCCTTCTACCATTGTGAGCACGTAGCGCTTGCCCTGGCATGTCTGGGGCAGTGTGATGTAGTAAATCTGCCAGGCCTCCCCATACTTGTACTTGGACCACCGCCCACCGTACCAGAGGGGCTTCACTCGCTTAGCCTGTTTGATGGCAGCACACGTCTCACAATCATGGATGACCTGAAAAATACTCTCCATGGTTAAATCCACCCCTCGGTCTCATGCCCTCTTATAGGTGGCATCCCTGCCCTAAAGGCCTGAGGCATCATGGGCCCATCGAGCTAGGAATAACTCTCCCTTGTGTTCCCAATCTAGATCTATCTTGGAGACCCCTATCTTTGCAGCCCAGTCTAGCTGCTCATTGTTTTGGTGCTCCTCATTGGCTCTACTCTGGGTACATGGGCATCTACATGATGGACTTTCACAGGTAGCCTCCCTGCCCTGGTAGTAATGTCTTTCCACTCTTCAGCAGCCCAAATTGGTTTTGCTCTGTGCTGCCAGTTAGCCTTTTTCCACCTTTCCAGCCATCCCCACAGAGCATTGGCTACCATCCGTGAATCAGTGTAAAGGTAGAGCTTTGGCCACTTCTCTCTTTCTGCAATGTCCAGGGCCAGTTGAACAGCTTTGAGTTCCGCAAGTTGGCTTGATCCACCTTCTCCTTCAGTGTCCTCTGCGACCTGTCATGTGGGGCTCCATACGTCTGCTTTCCACTTCCAGATCATCCCTACAATGCGACAGGAACTGTCAGTGAAAAGAGCATAGTGTGTTTCCTCTGGGGGCAGTTGGTTATATGGAGGAGCTTCTTCAGCCCGTGTCCCTGGTTCTTGATCATCTGTGACACCAAAATTCTCACCTTCGGGCCAATTTGTAATGACCTCCAAAATCCCAGGGCGATTCAGTTTACCTATACGGGCGCGCTGAGTGATGAGAGCAATCCACTTGCTCCATGTAGCACTGGTGGCATGTTGAGTGGAAGGAACCTTGCCTTTGAACATCCACCCCACTTCATTCTTTAGAGCCAGTCTTGAAGGCACAGAACATAGTGTCCAGCATAAAGAGAACAGATGACTGGGGAGATAAGCATAATAACGTCTCCCTAGGACACCTTTGTAAGCCAACAGTCTGTTCTGATCGGAAACATGGATGGTCAGACAGCTGCAGTTCAGCCCTATGTCACTCCAGCTCCAATCAATCTCTGGGGGCGGGATGTATTTGCAGCCTGGGGGATATGAATTGGGATGGATTTTTACTTGTGGTCACTGCGCTAAAGGGCAGAAAATATCCTATGCTGCCTTTACGGTGGCTGGTGGACAAACCCATTTGGGTACACCAGTGGCCCCTGACAAAAGAAAAATTGGTCGTCCTTCGTGAATTGGTTCAGGAACAACTTCAACAGGGACACATTGAGCCTTCTACTAGTCCCTGGAATACTCCCGTCTTTGTGATAAAGAAACAATCTGGGAAATTGAAGCTCTTACAGGACCTCTGAAAAATTAATGCAGTGATGGAAAGCATGGGGGCATTGCAGCCTGGTATGCCCTCACCCACCATGCCCCCCATGGGATTGGAAATCTTGATCATTGATTTGAAGGACTGTTTTTTCATGATTCCTTTGCATCCTGATGACAAACCAAAGTTTGCCTCACAGTGCATTCAATCAACAATGCTGAACCTGTGCCGAGATACCAATGGAAAGTTTTGACACAGGTCTGTGGCAATAGCCCAACTATTTGTCAGTGGTATGTGGCTTGGGCCTTGTCTGGAGTCTGTGAGCAGTTTCCTTACGCATGTTGTTATCATTACACGGAAGACATCCTGGTGGCAGCACCCACCCAGGATGAGTTGCTGAGGATACGGCCTCAGCTGTTTGCTGTTCTGCGTTCTTATGGACTGCAGGTGGCTCTGGAGAAGCTTCAACAGCACCCTACTTGGAAATATCTTGTTGCGGTGTGTTGTAATGTCCTGTTTTAGACTTCCAGGTCACCTCCCAGGTGTGGCAATACCTCTCTTCCCCTTCCCGTTTGCCCCTTGCTGAGTGAGTCCTGTCAATCAGGCTTAACATTCCAACAAGGCGTCGTGTGGTTGGTCAAATTCAAAGGATGCCCCTCAGGCCTGGGGGTCATTGGCCTGTCTAGGTGTCCCTCGTCCCTTGAGACCCCGCCCCTCCCACCTGGTTGGTGGCTCCCCTGTCCCCTCCCCTCCCCCTGAGCTGAAAAGGTGAATCAGGCCATGCAGTCGGGATTCTGTTGGAGCTCTTCCCAAGATTCAGACCTCTGTAACCATGGAATAAACCACTGGATTAAACCCTCCAGCAGAATCCTCTCCTTTTTTCTCTTCACCTTCGCCTGAAGCCTTCTTCTTGATGTAAACGGAGTTCCTAACAAGCCTGGACTTGTTTAGAGCCCGGCTGCAACCACCAGCAAGCTAAAGGTGTCTCTGGGGTGATACACCTCAGAAGCCGCCTTTGGCCTAGCAGCGAGGGTCAGACTGGCCCAGGCACAATCTAACTGGTAATATTGGGATTCATATTCCAATATTTGGCGTCCCTGGGTGGGCAAAGCAGCTCTGCAGCCCAAGATGAACTCTCACTACCTCGGACAAGCTTCTGGCAGCCGTGCACCCAGCTGAAAGGAGCCTTGGTTGCAACGCTCCCAGCCAGAGACTTCGGGAATACTCCCAGAAGAAGTTTCATGGACTGTTCGGCGCCTCTGGAAAGCCCAGCTCCTTTGTGGTGAGCAGATTTTCCAGAGGAAGAAGAGGGTAGCCTCTCTTGCCCAGAGAGAGGTCCTGTTCCGGTGAGGAGACCTGCCTGCACCCAGCCAGCTACAGCCTCCATTTCGGGTGAGTATCTGTGCTCTCGGTGGAGCAGAAGCTCAAAAAACAGACTCTGCCGTGAGTTCTGTTCCTTTTTGCCTTTGCATTTTTGGCTGCGCAGCCCCACAGATGGGAATTCATTGCATTCTAGGCTTTTAGCTTTCTGCAGTGTGTGTTCTCTTTTAGAATTCGCGCCGGTGGTGCGGGAGTGCTCTCTGCCCTTCCCCCCGGCTCGGCAGCGCAGCGGGCTCTCTCTCTCTCTCTGTGCGGGGGAGGGGGACTCTGAACTCTGCTCTCTCTCTCTCTGTGCGGGGGACCCCGGTTTCGGCTTGCCATGTGGCCGGGGGGAATCTCTCTCGGTGCGGGGGAGGGGGGATGTTCTTTGCACACGCAGCACAGAGGGCCCTGGTTTCGGCTTGCCACGTGGCGTGGGGGAGGCTGCTCTCTCTCTCAGGTCCGCGGGGGAGGCTTTGTGTCTGCCTCGGCTTGGCAGGGCATGTCCCAGCTCCCTGCTGCTGCCGCCCAGGAATTTTAAAAGCAGTTTATACAGCTGCATTGTGAAGCTTTTTTCTGTTCGTTATCGCCTTCCAATCTGTGGTTTTTTTTAGAAATCGGTAGGTGATTTTGGCTTTGTTTTCGGTGAGGCGGGATTCAGTACTTTGCTTTTTACGTCTAACATGGGTTCGAAACTCAGCATTGTACAAAAAGGAGTGTATTATAATATTGTTAGCATTTTAGTCAGTGGTAATGTGAAGTTCTCAAAAGGAAAATTGAAACAGTTTATAAGATGGCTTTTTCTGCACTTCCCACTTATCTCCCCTGAAGAAATCCACAATATTCAATTTTGGGATAAATTTGGGAATGAATTGATAACCTTAGGGCAATCTGGCAAGGCACTTTCAGCTAAATTTGTGTTTTGGAGTCTACAAATTTAAACAGCCTTGCTCAAACAAAGAGAAATGGAGAAAAAGTCAAATGCCAAGCCATGTACCTCTGGTGTCCCTGTTTCTCCCTCTCCTAGCTCTAAAACCCCTAAACCTCTTTCCCCAAAACTTGGTATTTTAAAGAGAGCACACTCATTGGGAAGTCGACTCCCAGAGTTTGCTAAATTGCCTGAGTTGTCCTGTTCAAAAGGCCCTGGCCAGGATGCGTGAAACCTTTTCCAACCCCCTTTGTCCCCTCCTCTAAAACCCAGAGCACGTCTCAGCTTTCCAGAGAGCAGTGATGCCCAAAATGGCCCCCAGTCCCTAGGGGGTCCACAAAATGGTGGATGCCACGTGGCATCTTCCCAAACCTGGTCTTCTTCTTCCCAAAATCCTCTTAAGCATCCTAAAATTCCAACCCCATCCCCCTCTCCTGTTCCTTGTGACACCTTCCCCCCTCCCCCTCCCTTTCCTGCAGTACCCTCGGCTCCGCCTCTCTATTCCTCCCAGGGGGCGTCTGCTGACGTGATGTCACCAGGTGTCCCCGCCCCCTGCCTGCCCCTTGACCCTGCCCCCTGTTCCTATGGATGCCCCGCCCCCTGCCAGCCCCTTGACCCCGCCCCCTGTTCCCACGGTGTCCCCGCACCTTGCCGGCTCCCCGTCCCCGCCCCCTCCCCGGGTTCCCACGGTGGGGACACACCCACTGCCTGTCCCCAAACCTGTAGCTGTGATCCCAATGCTTCTGATTCAAGGGATACAGAGCAGGGAACGGCAGACCCAATGCATAGTCCCATGTTGTCACTAGCTCCTGTTACCTTTCAGCCGGCAGCTCCAACTGCTAATTGGAGTTCTTTGGGATGATGATTAAAGAGATCTGTAAATCTCAAAAGGAATATGGTCCACACAGTCCATATTTCCGTGACCTTTAAAATTCTGAACTAAGTAAGACTGTGGTAATCCCACATGATTTAAAACAGCTTTTTTCCTGCCTCATGACCTCCACGGAATTCAAATTATGGGAAGTAGCATGGAAACAACTGCTAAAACATGCTCTCCCAGGCTTACACGCTGATCCAAACACAGCAAAAGACAACAGTGGTAGCCCTATCACCATTGAGCACCTCTGTGGTGAGGGTCAATGGTCTTTGCCCTCAATCGAAGCTAATGCAATTCCTGCAGAAACACTCGAGAAAGTAAAAGAAGCAGCTGAAAAAGCATTCTTTTCCTTCCACCCTGAGGGGCCTTTTGAGCCCTATAGTAAAATTAAACAGTTACCATCAGAGCCCTTTTTGAAATTTGTAGAAAGGTTAACTAGAGCCATTGAAATACAAGTTAAAAAAGTGAATGCTAGGGAAGCGATTTTGGAGGAAATGGCGTTTACAAATGCAAATGGACAGTGTCGAGCGGCAATCCTGAGCCTTCCTATAGAACCTCCCCCTACACTAAAAGATATGCTTCTAGTCTGTAACAGGAAAGTGCCTCTGATGAGTGTGGCTGAAGACACCAGACCAAGGCTGCTGCCAAGACCACCTCAGCGTGTCACCGTTGCCAGCCCTGCGCCTTTTCCCTCAGCACAGCAGTACCCTGGGCAGCAGCAGAGACCAGCAATGGTTGAGCCCACAAAACCATGCCTGCTTTGTAACAACCTTGGGCACTGGAGTAATCAATGCCCCCTGAAAAAGCAATTTGATGAATTCAGAAATGGCAGGGAAGGAGAACTACAAGCCCTCCCTGGGGGTCAACAACAACAAAAAAACTGAAAATGGAGCGCCCGCCTGCCAGGCGTGCAGACATAAAAAGAGCAGGCCAAGGGAAAAAGGGTAGCAAAACAAGTCAAGTGCACGATAATATTAATATTTGTGTAAGTGAAGCAGGTGCTTCAAAGACCAAGTCTGCCGGTCCACTGTTGAAAGTGAAACAAAATAACCTTTGTTATGATTTAGGTGATCCTGTGTTAACCACGTCTTCTGTCAATGAGCCTTAGCGGTTGCAGCTGACAGAGTCACTCCACCTGAAGGACACTGACTGGCATTTTGTCTCTGTAAATCCTGAACAGAAGGGTACTTGGAACCGAATTCGTTGTAAGTACATCGTCATTGGGGACACCAAACACACCACAAGAGATCGAGATTGCTCCAGGAATGACAACATCAGATCCCGAGCAATTTGTTCTCGGCCTGCACTGTTTCCACCCACCCCTGTTTCTTCCCAAGGGACAAATTGTTGCACAAGCTATCCCTGTGCCGTCTTTACCTGAAAGTACTGAAAAACAAGGTCCCACAGTTGCCCGGGTCCAAGTTATTGGGAAAGATAAACCTAAATTATGGTGTAACCTCAGTGGGGGTGGGGGAGTCAAAACGCATTGAGATGCTTGTAGACACAGGTGCAGACTGCACAGTGATTCCAGTACAAGACTGGCCAGCACATTGGCCTTTGCAAAATGTTGCCGGTCACCTTCGAGGTGTAGGAGGTCTGCAATTGGCAAGACAATCTAAAAGCATTGTTCAAATCGAGGGACCAAATGGACAATTGAGTAATATCCATCCGTTTGTGTTAGATGATACGGAACCTTTGTTAGGGAGAGATTTAATGGCCCAGTGGGGTGTCACAATCGATATTCCAGACTCTCCACAGCATCTTTGTGCAGCAGTCATTGAACAACAGCGCCCCATCAAAAAACTAAAGTGGAAAACAGACAAACCAGTTAACGTGAAACAGTGGCCACTCAGTAAACAAAAAATAAAGGTGCTTGAAGAACTAGTAGAAGAGCAACTAAAAAAGGGCCACATTGTGGAGACCATGTCCCCATGGAACTCTCCAGTGTTTGTCATCCAAAAAGCTGACAAAAAGAGATGGAGACTTTTTCACGACCTCCAACAAATTAATAATGTAATTGAAGATATGGGTTCTCCCCAACCTGGTATGCCATCCCCAACAATGCTTCCCCAAGATTGGAAATTAGCTGTTATTGATATTAAAGATTGTTTTTTCCAAATCCCCTTGCACCCTGATGATGCACCGTGTTTTGCATTCTCGGTCCCTTCCACCAACATGGAATCTCCTATGAAAAGGTAGCATTGGACTGTTCTTCCTCAGGGCCTAAAGGTATCGCCAGCTATCTGCCAGTGGTATGTCTCTTCCCTGTTTTCCCCAGTACGTGCAGCCGCAGAGAAGGCCATCATCTATCATTATATGGATGATATCCTCGTGTGTGCCCCCAATGATGATTTACTCACACATGCGCTTGACCTAACGATCCCTGCATTGATTGTTGCAGGGTTCGAGCTCCAGGAAAAGAAAATTCAAAACATGCCACCTTGGAAGTATTTGGGCCTAGAAATTGGAAATAGGACCATTGTTCCTCAAAAACTAGAAATCAATCCAAGGATCAAGACCCTTGCGGATGTCCACAAGTTGTGTGGGTCTTTGAATTGGGTAAGACCGTGGCTTGGTCTGACTAATGAAGACCTTGCCCCTCTCTTCAATTTATTGAAAGGGGGAGAGGACCCAGGTGCTCCTAGGTCTATTACCCCAGAAGCACGGAAAGCTCTAGAAAAGGTTCAGATTGCAATGTCCACAAGACAGGCCCACCGATGCCGGCCTGACCTGCCATTCAAATTTATCATTCTAGGTAAGTTGCCACACCTCCATGGAATTATTTTCCAGTGGGAGGAAAAACAAACACCTAAGGCAAAGAACACACCAAAAAAGGACCGGGACCAGAGGGACTCTCTCTTGATCATAGAATGGGTTTTCCTCAGTCACAAAAGGTCCAAGAGACTGACAAAGCCCCAGGAGCTGTTAGCGGAACTGATCTGGAAAGCATGGACCCGGATCAGGGAGTTAGCAGGATGTGATTTTAAGTGCATTCACATTCCAGTGGAGTTAAAATCAGGTCAAAATACTATGAAAATACTGGAACAATTGTTTCAAGAAAATGAAGTGTTGCAGTTTGCTCTGGATTCCCACTCAGGACAAATTTCGGTAGCTCGGTCCGCTCACAAATTGTTTGAACAAGATGTTCAATTTACTTTAAAATTGAGAAGTGCTCTAAATAGGAGACCTTTAAAAAGGGCTCTGACTGTCTTTACAGATGCGTCCGGGAGGTCCCACAAGTCTGTTATGACTTGGAAGGATCCTCAAACCCAGCAGTGGGAGACAGACATTGCTGAGGTGGAAGGTTCACCTCAGGTTGCTGAATTGGCTGCGGTTGTTAGGGCTTTTGAAAGATTCTCAGAACCATTTAATCTGATTACAGACTCTGCATACGTGGCAGGAGTAGTATTCAGGGCAGATCAAGCAATACTGCAAGAAGTGTCTAACATCGCACTTTTTGAATTGCTCTCAAAACTGGTAAAGTTAGTCACTCACCAAGAGCAACCATTTTATGTGATGCATGTCAGGTCACACACTGACTTGCCAGGGTTTATCGCTGAAGGCAACAGAAGGTCAGATGCTCTTGCTGCACCTGCAGTGATGGCCACTCTCCCAAATGTTTTTGAACAGGCAAAAATCAGCTACCAGCTTTTCCACCAAAATGCACCTGGCCTGGTTCGCCAGTTTAACATCACTCGAGAACAGGCCAAAGCGATTGTGGCCACATGCCCAAATTGCCAACAACATGCACTCCCTACAGTGAGTACGGGAGCAAACCCAAGAGGACTGAACAGTTGTGAACTGTGGCAAACAGATGTAACACACATACAAGCTTTTGCACGGCAGAAATATGTTCATGTTAGTGTAGATACCTTTTCTGGAGCGGTCTATGCTTCTGCCCACACAGGAGAATCATCTATCGATGCTATTAAGCACCTCTTACAGGCTTTTTCTTTCATGGGCATCCCCAAGGAGCTGAAAACTGATAATGGGCCTGTTTATAAATCCAAGGAATTCGGGAGCTTCCTGCAGCAATGGGGAGTAGAGCACAAAACTGGCATCCCCTACTCCCCTACAGGTCAAGCCATTGTAGAAAGAACTCACTGGGATATTAAAAGGGTCCTGGACCAGCAAAAACAGGTTCTGAAGGTGGAACCTCCCCACATCCGGTTAATCCAGGGCGCTGTTCACAATCAATTTTCTGAATTGTTCTTTTGACAGCCTGAACCCACCCATTCTATGCCACTTTGGGGGGAGCAGTCATAGGTTGATGAAAGAAAAACCTCCAGTTTTAGTAAAGGACCCTGAGACTTGGAAAACGGTGGGACCTTACAAATTGGTTACTTGGGGATGTGGATACGCCTGTGTGTCCACCCCCTCTGGTTTAAGGTGGGTTCCTTCCAAATGGGTAAAGCCCTATGTTCCCAAAGTTTCAGAGAAATCTACAGAAGCACTCCAGGTTGCTCATGCTGCCTGGAGAAGAAAGCGCCGCACGCGTTCTCTGGAGGAAATTCCATTTAAGCCTCCTATCTGGAATAGTTTGTAATATATGTTTGTTTCAAGTTTTTGTACCAGTTTAGATCCCACTGTTCGTGTGTAGCCTCGAGATGCCATGAGACCGAGCCTGCTTCTCATCCTACTCATGATCATCCCACCTGCAATCTCCTGCATAGTCCCTCAGTCCAAACCACGTATGGACTACCTTGGCAAAAGCTCTCGGACATCAACAGAGAAACTGACAACGGGCTGAATGGACTGTTCAAAGGCTGGGGACTCTCGGGCTGGTTGGGATCTATTCTGAAAACTGTGTTTTTAGTGCTGTTTATTTTAGTTATGGTTATTGTAGTTGTTAGCATTGTTTTTAGACTAATTAAACACATGGTTCTCTGTTGTGGTGTGTTTTTAGCTTCTGGGTCCCTTTCTCAGGTGTGCCAATATTCCCTTCTCCCTTCTCCCTTCCCCCTCGCCCCTTGCTGAGTGTGCCCTGTCAATCAGGCTAACATACCAGCAAGGCGTCATGTGGTTGGTCAAATTCAAAGGATGCTCCTCAGGCCTGGGGGACATTGGCCTGTATAGGTGTCCCTAGTCCCTTGAGACCCTGCCCCTTTCACCTGGTTGGTAGCTCACCTGTCCCCTCCCCTTCCCCTGTCCCCGAGCTTAAAAGGTTAATCAGACCATGCGGCCGGATTCTGGTTGGAGCAGTTGCCCCGGTTCAGACCTCTGTAACCATGGAATAAACATCTGGATATAACCCTCCAGCAGAATCCTCTCCTTTTTCTCTTCACCATCGCCAGAAGCTCTCTCTCCTGAGGTAAACGGAGTCCCTGACAAGCCTGGACTTGCTCAGTGACCTGCTGCAATCTCCGGCAGCCGAGGTATCTCTGGGGTAAAGCACCACAGAAGCTGCCTTTGGCTCAGCAGCGAGGGTCACACTCACCCGGGCACCATCTAACTGGTAATATTGGGATTCATATTCCAGTAGTTCTCAAATTAATTTCAAGCTCATCTCCCCCTTCTGAAGTCTACCATTTTGAAGCCCTCAGTGCCCCAATGGATGACCTGGAGGCCTCAGTGGAAAACACTGACCCTTCTGTAGAGGAAGAATTGATTTACCAACCATGGTTTGGCAAGCATTCTGCACTACAGGCCCAGTCCTCTTCTTTTTAAACAAAACTAGGGGGAGATGTTGCGGTGTGTTGTAATGTCCTGTTTTAGACTTCCAGGTTTCCTCCCAGGTATGGCAATACCTCTCTTCCCCTTCCCGTTTGCCCCTTGCTGAGTGAGTCTTGTCAATCAGGCTTAACATTCCAACAAGGCGTCGTGTGGTTGGTCAAATTCAAAGGATGCCCCTCAGGCCTGGGGGTCATTGGCCTGTCTAGGTGTCCCTCGTCCCTTGAGACCCCACCCCTACCACCTGGTTGGTGGCTCACCTGTCCCCTCCCCTCCCCCTGAGTTTAAAAGGTGAATCAGGCCATGCGATCGGGATTCTGTTGGAGCTCTTCCCAAGATTCAGACCTCTGTAACCATGGAATAAACCACTGGATTAAACCCTCCAGCAGAATCCTCTCCTTTTTTCTCTTCACCTTCGCCTGAAGCCTTCTTCTTGATGTAAACGGAGTTCCTAACAAGCCTGGACTTGTTTAGAGCCCGGCTGCAACCACCAGCAAGCTAAAGGTGTCTCTGGGGTGATACACCACAGAAGCCGCCTTTGGCCTGGCAGCGAGGGTCAGACTGGCCCAGGCACAATCTAACTGGTAATATTGGGATTCATATCCTAATAATATCTGGGAGTCAAAAATCTTGGCCGAACTATTCAGCATCGGGAGGTGCAATTCTAGGATTCTATTACGATCTTGAATGATGCCCAGAAATTGATGGGTGTCATCAGTTGTTTGCATCCTTGGAACTAACTGACAAACAACTCTCCCCAATGTATGATACTCTAAAGGGGGACCCTCACCTGAGATCACCTTAGAAATTGACTCCTGAGGCACGACGAGTTCTGAGGGAGGTCTAAAAGGCTGTTTCTGCTTGTCAGGATTATCGAGTAGACCTTTCCATTGACATCACTGTCTTCATTACTAATCCAGGTTTTTATCCTATGGGTATCATTGGCCAATGGAGTGACAAATGACCTGATCCTTTGCACATTTTGGAATGAGACTTCTTGCCCCATCAGCCGAAAAAGACAGCACCCACATTATTTGAACTGATCACTTATTTGGTAATCAAATGCTGTCAACAGTGTTTGCAATTAACGGCAGCTGATCCTGCAACAATCATTCTTCCAGTAGAAAGGGTAGACTTTGAATGGAGCTTTGCTAACAGTGCTCCTTTGCAAAGTGTGCTGCAAAACTTTTCAGGGCAGATTACCTATCATATGCCCAGTCACACATTATTGCAGTGGGCAAAAACAACCAATTTCTCACTGAGGCCAAAAAGCAACCAGGTGCCAATGTAAGGACCCACTGTCTTCACTGACAGTTCCAGAAAAAAGGGGAAAGCCATTGTTACTTGGAAGGATGAATCTGGATGGCAAATGTTGGAGGGCTATGAGTCAGGCTTGGCCCAACTGGTTGAGTTAAAGGCCGTTGCCATGGCATTCCAGAAATTTTCGCAAGTGGGTCTGAACTTGGTCACTGATTCTGCCTGTGTTGCAGACATAACCAAACATTTGGATTGTTCACTCCGGAAGGAAGTCAATAACACAGTTTTGTTTCAGTTATTGAGAACCTTGTAGAATGCAATTCAGGCCCGAGTTCATTCGTATTACATCTTGCACATTTGGAGTCACACCAATTTTCCAGGTTTCATAACAGAAGGTAATGCCAGGGCTGACAGGTTGGTTAACCCTGCGTGGGTAGCACCTCAGCCTGACAAGACTGTGCAAGCCAAAGCATTGCATGATTTTTTCCATCAAAGTGCACATACCCTGCAGAAACAATTTCACTTGATACCAACTGAGGCTGGTGACATTTTCAGTTCTTGTCCTAACTGTCATGGACTTGCTGCACCTTTACCAGCAGGGTTGAACCCCAGAGGCCTAAAGACCATGCAGCCTTGGCAAACAGATGTTACTCACATTGCTGAATTTGGCCGACTTAAGTATGTGCACGTGTCTATTGACACCTCCTCTGCCATGTGGGCCTCTGCTCACACGGGAGAAAAGGGTCACAATGTGATTGCCCATCGGAGGATGGCTTTTGCAATCTTGGGAATACCTTCTTCTGTGAAAACTGACAATGGCCCTGCCTATGTCTCACAGAAGATATGGCCTTATTTGTTGAAGTGAAGGAAGACGACCCACCTTTGTTGATCAGCATCGACTTCAGTTTATTGATCAAATCAGACACCTTTTATAAGTGTTAATTCACTTCATGCATATTGCAAAATCTGAGCTCCCGATAGGCTGTAGAGAAAACTTCAACTCCTCCTTTTGTTTACAATACCTGAGGTTTGTTTATTGAAACCAAGATCAGTGTTCTCACCATGATATGAAAAGTTCTCAAAACCTTTATATCTGTTCCCAGAACGGCCATCTGTTCCCAGAGCAGCCAAGGACAGAATATTTGCCTGTTTTTGAAAAGACGGTCTGAGAATCTTGTTGTTTATATAAAAGGTGGCTGAGAACCTAATTATTTACAGAATCAAGCCTGGGAACTGCTGCTTTACAGCTGCCTTTTATTTTTCCCTTAGCTGAATACCTTCATGGCCTCTCTCTTTAAGCCATGTTTGAACCAGGCTCTCCACACTTATTAATGCTTATAGGGAGTGTCACAGAAACTTGGTATCCTGCACTCTCCAATGGGCCAGGCCATTTCTGAACACACTCATGGTACCTTAAAACTTGTTCTGGACAAACAAAAAAGGGGAATGCCTGGGGAAACCCCACACAGTCGATTGGAAAACGCTCTATACACAGTGCCACACAAATCAGAGAATCCTGTCATTCTAAATCATTTTCTCTTGTTGCACTTTTCAGGTGAGGCGCACCTGCCTTGAGCGAAAGTCTGGATACGGGACCTAACCACTAATAAGTGGGACGGCCCATACGACCTTATCACTTGGGGCCACGGGTATGCCTGTGTTTCCACAGATACTGGGGTACGGTGGATACCTGCGAGTTGTGTACACCCTCACTTGCAGCACCAAAAACAGAATGTGGCCTACAGGCAACCTCTGAATTATGATCAAGATGCCGACCATCAATCAGATGGCCCCTTTACAAGTGGGGAATGAACATTCTATCCTTTCCTTGTTTTTGGAAAAGGACTGTTGACAAGTTAAGACTGTCAGTTCTTTGAACAAACTAACAATAAGTTCTTACTGTGGGATCCCAGGATTTGAATCCTGGGATGCAGGGCCCCCGGGACCACCCTTGGGGGGCCCGGGAGTCCTGGAATGTTGCCAGAAGTGTCTGGTGGCAGGACTTTGACCCTACACGGGAGACGACACCTTTATGAAGATAAGAGGGCTTCACCGGGGTGAAGGGTGGAAAGATTAGCTAATTAGAGGGTAAGAAACAGGGTTTAGGATTTATGTACAGGGGGGTTTAGAGGAGCAAGATGGAGGAATTGGGGTGTGTCCTGCCCTCCTTCTTCTTCTTCCTCTCCTCCATCTTCTTTGGTGATGGTGGCACCTTTCTATTGGTTATTATTAAAAGTACACCGAGTTATAAGAGTAGAGGGTATTGGGGAAAAATGATAAATATTGTATACGTAACTAGGGGTATAAAGATACGTGGCGGTCCGTGGGACGGCACAGTGTGCCCATGGCTGACTGCTGAGCGGATCTTTGTTAGGCTGAAAGAACATTTTTTAGATAAACAATTAATAAACATAAAACCAGAAAGAAGAACTGAAGCCTCTTCTTGTCCTTTGATACGCGGGCTGCGTCAAGGCCACCTCCGGGCCACCTCCGGGCCACCTCCGGGCCTCCCAGGCCCCTCAAACAGCCGAGATAAACCGGACATTTGGCTTCCACTGGGTGAGCTCTGACCACCACAACCTTTCGGGGGGAGCACCACCACCTTCAAAGCCCTGAAGAAAAAGAGAGAGAAGAAGAAAACAAAAAGCTAACAGAGACTGCAAAAAAAAAAAAACCAAAAAAACAGCAGTCACTGAGAATTCCACCTCTCAGTTTCTGCCGAAGACAATCGTAGCAGAACAGCCCGGATTGGAACCAGAAGGCGCCCTGGAACCACTTCTCCTGATCTGCTGGACAGTGATCGAGACGTCCAGACTGCTCTGTGGGCGACAGATTCGGTAAGAAAGCCTGAAAAATAACAACATGGGAGGCACACTTTCCCGGGAACAACAGGAAATTTTGTCCGCCCTACAGGGTGTGACTGAAACATATACAGAGGGAATTCCAAAGAAAGAATTAAAACAATTATTACTATGGGCAAGGCTAAACTACCCACTGGCAGAAACGTGCCTACTATTTGAAGTGGGGTTCTGGCAGGAAATAAATAGACACCTATATTTCTTAGCTATTAAAAAAGATGAGACAGCGTTGAAGCTGCTGTCTCCTGCAAGAATAATGCTAGAAGGGATTTCTATGCAAATGAAATTCCAGGGCCCCCGGGCGCAGCAGACGTCCGGGGGGGAGGCGTCTCTGAAAGAGACGGGGGGCAAAGCCCCGGGAAAGAAAAAATTAGCTCTGGCCTTAAAAGGCCAAGACGAAAATGTTCTTGAAAAAAAAGAGCAAGAAATATTATTAAAATACCCGGTCCCAAAACCCAGAAACCCTAGGAAACCCCCAAAATGTCCAAAAACCCCGGAGAGCACGGGGGAGTCGGAAACAGAAGGGGGAAGGGAGCTGGGGGGAGAGAGGGGACCGGGGGGCGCGCTTTCTCGCAATTCCGCGGCAACGGAGCAGGGAAGCCAAGCTGCAGCAGAGCAGGCGGGGAGCGCGGGTGAAGAAAAAACAGAGAAGGCGTGTTTTCGCGCGGCTTTGCATGACTCGGGACCGGGGGCAGCGGCAGCGGCAGCCCCGACCGGCGGGGATGCGGGGGCGTGTGCGGCAGGCGGAGTTCGCGAGGGCTCGGAAAAGTCACGGACCGGGGCCGGGGCGTCTGACCCAGGCAGCGAAAAAGCTGTTATACGGGGACGTAGAAGGCGTGCGGTTGTCATATCAGAGCCCGTGCGCAGGTCCGCCAGGATTGCGGAACGCACGCGGCCGCCGGCGGGAGGGAGGCTGCCTGTGCCGGCAAAAGGGGAAATAGACACGGGAACGGAGGAGGAGGACACAGAGTCAGAGGCAGACCAAAGGGGAGATATTTCAGGGGTGGAACAAGATGGAGACAGTGAAAGTAGTTCGGGAGACACGGGGAGCGGCTCGGAGAGCCCGCAGACGCAGACAGCGCAACCCGGGCGGGAGCGGGACATACCCCCTGTGACATCCCGGGCGGGGAGGGGCCGCGTTAGGGAGTTCATATCCCGGGGCCCCCCGCCTTCTCCAGACCTGGTGCCCTTGATCAAAACCCTTGGAGTCCAAGACTCACCCCCTCAGGAGAGACGTTCTGGTGTTCAAACCCCAATTTCACTTGAATTAAAAACCGAAAACACGCGGTCCGAGATAGGGAGGCGACCAACATGGCCGCCGGCAGGAAGTGAAGCAACAGAGTACGCTACGTCACCAGAGCCAGGGAAGCCGGTGACAGCGCCATCTGGTGGCTGGAAGACAGAAGTGCACGCCATCCCGGATTGGATCGGCGGAGCCACAGCGCCATCTCGTGGCGAGACCGCAACAATGCAACAATTTTTCCCAACATTATATAAAAAGAAAAGCATTTTAAAGAAAGCAATGCCGACACAACAAAGGGATTATCCATCGACTTCAAGGTTTCATGAAGATGATGAGAGCTCAGATGAAGAACAGCTACAAGAAGGAAATGTTATAAAGATCACAGCATCAGAAGGGGTTCCTATATGGATGCTGTCAGCAGCAGAAGCAACAAAGAGCTTCTTGCATTCGGTGGACACCACAAAAAAGAAACATCAACGGGATCCTCGAGCTTCCTTTTCCGATTTGGGAGCGAGGCCAAAAACCTCAAGGCGAAGAATGAGATGTGATGAACCAACTACATCCACAGCACCATTATTTATACAAATTCCAACGGAACCTGAAGAAGAAGAAGAATTTCAGGGGCCAGTGAAGACGATGGATTGGAAGCAAATCAGAAAAGCGTTGGCAAAAGAAAAGCATTTATTCCCGGGATCTGGGGATCTGACAATGCCAGTGACATATGATGCCCAGGGACAAAACCCGAGGTGGGAAAGGATGGGTCATGAAATACTCAAGGATCTAGGGAAGGCGGCTCAAACTTTTGGGCTGAATTCACAATACTTCAAACAGCTATTAAGAGGGACATTCGCTACATATGATCTCACACCATATGACATTCGAAGTATTGTGGCAATGATTCTCACTGACACCCAAAGCCTTGTCTGGGAAAAAAGATGGAGAAAATATCTCGCTGAATTACGGAACAGATACCAAGGCGGGCCAAATGCAAACCTCACAGAGGGGCAGTTAGCAGGAGATCCTCCAGATGACAACCCAGGGGAACAAGCAGCTAGGCTGCCACGAAGAGTATTAAGTGACATCAAGGAAGCAGCGAGGATGGCAATTATGCAGATCGCACCAACAGGAGCTCCAGAAGTCCCGTTCTCTTGCATCAAGCAAGGTCCCACAGAGCCATTCATGTCGTTCATCGATCGACTCACGCAAGCCGTGGATCGACAGGTGACGATAGAAGAAGCGAAGAGGCCTCTCTTGGAAAGCTTAGCCTTCGGCAATGCCAACCCGGATTGTCAACGGGTGATTAGCGCCATGCCAGGACGGCCATCCTTGGCAGAGATGGTGGAGGCATGCAGCAAGGTGGGAACACCTCAGCATGTCGCAGCGATTGTGAAGAATGAATTGAGAGAGGAATGGGAGAATCAATTAAAGGGACATTCAGAAAAGCAAGCAGAGGACAAGACCCTGGAGAAGATGCTGGAAAAAATACTGCATCAACAGAATGAGAACATCAACAAAGTTCTTGCAACGATGCAGAAAAAGAACAATCCCCCAAGAGGACAGTGCTATAGATGTGGACAGCTTGGGCACTTGAAAAGGAACTGTACACAAACACATACGCCAGCGCCGATACAGAAGGCGGAAAGGCCAATTTGCGCACGGTGCGGGAGAGGAAGACATCCTGCGAAAGAATGCTATTCCCGAACTGACGTAGATGGAAATCCGTTACCGTATCCGGGAAACGCAAGGCGGAGCGCGGACCAGCGCGCCCAGACACAAGTACTGGCGGTGTCGCAAGAGCAGACGGGGCAATCATCAGTGAGCAACAAGCAGACGCCCTCAGTAAAACCCTCAGCCGATTCCACAGTGACCCAGACCTCCTCCCACCAGGGGCACAGTGCACATTGGCAGCTTCAAAATTAGTATGCTTTCTAGACGAAAATCATGCGGAAATACCAACAGGTGTCCGCGGGGACTCATATAAGAAGCAAGATTTCCTGATAATCGGACAAGATAAATGCAGTATTCTTGGACTCATTGTCTATCCAACAGTTATTTCAGCGGACAAAAATACAGAATTGACAGTGTTGGCAAGAGCACTTCGTCCACCATTGACTGTACCAGAAAACACTGTGGTCGCGAGAGCCTTTGCACTGCCGCCACACGCAGTTGGAGAGGTCATGTCAATCTTCGACGAAGAAGGTTTCCCTATGAAGGAACATGTTGAAGTACATACAACATGGGTGAAGCACATAGGTCGAGACCGACCCACGCTCACATGCCAATTGACATGCGGGAACGGAACAATAGCGATCACAGGCATGCTCGATACAGGGGCGGATGTAACAGTGATATCATACATCTTTTGGCCACGCAGCTGGAGCTTGGTCGCGCCACTGGGTTCTCTCTCAGGCATAGGAGGAGCATCTCTGTGTCTGCAAAGTGAGAATTCTGTCGTTGTCACGGGACCAGGAGACAAGACGGCGGTCATTCGTCCTTTTATTGTCCAAAAGCCGATCACAGTCTGGGGTCGAGATCTTTTGGCACAATGGGGTGCGAAGATCGAAGTGGATTTTTAGTAGGGGTCACTGCAGCACTCCCCACACTGAAACTGACATGGAAAACCAATAAACCAGTTTGGGTGGATCAGTGGCCCCTTGAGCGGAAAAAGTTGAGTGCTTTGAGAAACCTGGTCCGAGAACAATTGCAGGCGGGACACATCAAGCCAACAGACAGCCCTTGGAATTCTCCAGTGTTTGTCATCAAGAAAAAACTATCGGGCAAATGGAGATTGCTACACGATCTCAGGAAGATCAACGACGTCATAGAAGACATGGGACCGCTTCAATTGGGACTTCCATCTGTCTCAATGATTCCCAGGGATTGGCAGCTTGTGGTCATTGACCTCAAGGATTGTTTTTTCAGTATCCCACTTCATCCAGATGACGCTCCGAGATTTGCCTTTTCAGTTCCGAGTATCAACAAGGAAACGACTCTGCAGCGGTACCATTGGGTCGTTCTTCCACAAGGTCTGAAAAATTCTCCGACGATCTGCCAATGGTACGTGGCACGAGCTTTGGCACCAGCACGAAAGAAATTTCCAAAGGTGAAGATCATTCATTATATGGATGATTTGCTCATTGCAGCATCAACACAACAGGAGCTGCAAGAAGCTCGTGACTGTGTGATCGCAGAGGTGCAGAAGGCAGGTCTAGAAATCAGCATTTCAAAGATTCAAGAGGTTGCACCTTGGAAATATCTAGGGTGGAAAATTTCAGAAAGAACAATAAAGCCTCAAAAGGTGGAGATCAACACCAACATCACCAATCTGCACGATTTGCAACAGCTTCTGGGAGAAATCAACTGGATGAGGCCGGTTTTGGGAATCACAAACAGCGACATCCCAGCGTTGCTCGATCTTTTGAGAGGAGACACAGACATTCGGTCTCCCAGGACACTCACGCAAGAAGCAAAGAAAGAATTGGAGAAAGTTGCAGACGCGATACAGAAAAGGCAAGCACATCGATTTGTTCCAACGTTGCCTTTTCAGTTGGCAGTGCTGGGGAAGAAAACACAGTTCCATGGTTTGATCTTCCAATGGGACGAGTCGCAAAAGGACTCTTTGATAATCATAGAGTGGATTTTCCTACCACACAGGCCCGCAAAAACAATTCTTACAGACTTGGAGATGGCAGCACAGATCATCATAAAAGCAAGAACAAGGTTGCTGACGATGGCAGGAAGAGAATTTTCAACCATCAGGTTACCCTTGAAACAAGACTATTTCGAGTGGGCAATGCAACAATCGAAAGACCTGTTAATCGCATTGCTGGCGTTCCCGGGAACTTGCACAATCCACTTCCCGCAACACAAGATACTGCAATCGCAAATATGTTATAAAACAAAACCAAGAATAAGTGAAGAACCTTTGGACGGGATCACAGTGTTCACGGATGGCTCAGGGAAGACACACAAGTCAGTGATCACGTGGAGAGACTCAATGACAGGGGATTGGGAATCTGATGTGAGGAAGGTTCAGGGTTCTCCACAAATTGTGGAGTTGGCAGCTGTTGTCCGAGCATTTCAGTTGTTCAAACAACCTCTCAATCTGGTGACAGACTCCGCATATGTTGCGGGTGTGGTCAAGAGATTGGAAGGTTCGCTCTTGAAAGAAGTCAGTAATGGGGTTTTATACTCCTATCTGACGAGCTTGAAGGCACTGCTAGAGAGCAGGGAAAGAGAGTATTTTATCACACACATCAGAGCGCACACGACACTTCCGGGATTTCTAGCGGAGGGAAATGCTCGAGCGGACAGGTTGACAATGCCCATTTCGCAAACACTGCCGGACATTTTTGAGCAAGCAAGGTTAAGTCATGCGTTTTTTCATCAGAATGCGCAAGCGCTGATGGAGTCCTTTCGTCTCACAAAGACTCAGGCGAGGGAGATCATTAGTGCTTGTCCAGACTGTCAGTTTGTACAGCCACCTTCTTCCACCGGAGCTATCAATCCGCGGGGGCTGCAAAGTCTTCAGTTGTGGCAAGCTGATGTCACGAAATATCCATCTTTTGGGAGGCTCAAAAATGTTCATGTTTCTGTAGATACATTCTCAGGTGCAGTCTTTGCTTCAGCACATGCAGGGGAAACAGCAGACCATGCTTGCCGACATTTTCTGCAAGCATTTGCAGCATTAGGTGTGCCTCAGGAGATAAAAACAGATAACGGTCCAACGTATACAGGCAGGGTGCTTGACAAATTCCTGAAAAAATGGGGTGTCAGACACACGTTCGGTATTCCACATTCACCCACAGGTCAAGCAATCATTGAAAGAACACATCACACCCTGAAATCCCTTCTGGACAGACAGAGAAGGGGTGAGCCAGAGGCAACACCTCACATGAAATTAAATAAGGCACTGTATGTGTTGAATTTCCTAAATAGCTCATCCTCGGAACCTAATCCACCAATCGTGAGACACTTTCTAAATAGCACACAGGCAAAGCTAAGGGAAAACCCCTTGGTTTTGATCAGGAACCCAGAAACAGGACAAATAGAGGGTCCTTTCAGACTAATCACTTGGGGCAAGGGTTTTGCTTGTATCTCCACAGATCGAGGTCTAAAGTGGGTGTCGGCGCGGCACGTGAAGCCATTCCGGACGCGAGAACCCGAGAACGCTGATCCGAGAAACAAAGAGACGAGTACTCAGACAGAAGTCGAGACTCAGGCCGGAAAGAGCGATCCCGAAGAAAAATAAAAAGAAACTAAGGACTTTGGGGATTTCTGTATAAAAGTGTAATAATGAGTGTCATGATGCTTATGTGCATCATTCTTTCATTCATTGCAGCAAGTAAGGGAGAAGATTTACCTATAAATCAGCCAAGGCAAAATCTATGGGAGACTTTGGCTCAAGCAGCAAATCTAGATAGTATTTGCCTGACACATTCGAGGCCAGGAAAACCATTTTCTGCATGCATGGTTGGATTGCCAGTGGACGAATGGCCAGTTCCAGGGCATTCCGCAGTTAACATTTCGCAGGTCATTGAAAATCCTGTGAAAGAGTGGTGTGCTTGGACACATCTACTTCCTGTGGCTTCTACAGAACCTCAGGAATTGGAGATTTTTGGGTCCATGACAATGGGATTCTGCATGCAGTTTGAGGTTCCGGAGGCCACGAAGGCAAAAACTATCGATTTGACTCCCAATCATGAGTTTTATAAGAATGCATCGGCTTGGTGCAAATATACAAAAAGAACTGCCAAAGGATCAATCCAAGTCCCAGTGCAATTGCCACGGGGTTTGTTTTTAATTTGCGGGGACAGAATTTGGCACGGCATTCCTGCTAATGCCACGGGAGGTCCATGCGGCATTGGGGAAATTTCAATGCTGTCGCCTGATTTGAACATGCTAAGAGAGAAAAGGCGCAGAGGAAAAAGATCGATCCAAAATTATGCGACAGATTGCAATGACGAAGTATTTTCTTGGGATAAGAAAACAAGCATTGCTACGGCAATTTTCTCACCTCAAACAGCATCAGGGGTGGCTTTAACTCAGATCGACCACATGGGTTGCTGGTTGAGCAAACATGCACGGTCTGTGTCTGTCGCATTGGATGACATGTTAAAAGACGTTAGTGGTATAAGACAGGCGACTCTTCAAAACAGAGCTGCAATCGATTATCTATTGCTCGCCCATGGACATGGGTGTGAAGAGTTTGAAGGGATGTGCTGCATGAATCTCTCAGATCACTCAAAATCAATTCATGAAAGTATTAGAAACATAAAAGACAGCGTAAATAGGCTTGGCGAGATCACGGGATCATGGATTGATCAGCTGGCAGATTTCTTTGACATTTCTCCTATTTGGAGAAGAATCTTAAGGATAGGGTTTTATGTTTTAATAGTCCTACTAGTCCTCATGATTGTCGTCCCGTGCATTTTTGTATGTCTGAAGCGCGCCATGAATCGGGTGATAAAAGAGGTTTTCTTGGTGCAAACAGAAGGGGGAGATGTGGGATCCCAGGATTTGAATCCTGGGATGCAGGGCCCCCGGGACCACCCTTGGGGGGCCCGGGAGTCCTGGAATGTTGCCAGAAGTGTCTGGTGGCAGGACTTTGACCCTACACGGGAGACGACACCTTTATGAAGATAAGAGGGCTTCACCGGGGTGAAGGGTGGAAAGATTAGCTAATTAGAGGGTAAGAAACAGGGTTTAGGATTTATGTACAGGGGGGTTTAGAGGAGCAAGATGGAGGAATTGGGGTGTGTCCTGCCCTCCTTCTTCTTCTTCCTCTCCTCCATCTTCTTTGGTGATGGTGGCACCTTTCTATTGGTTATTATTAAAAGTACACCGAGTTATAAGAGTAGAGGGTATTGGGGAAAAATGATAAATATTGTATACGTAACTAGGGGTATAAAGATACGTGGCGGTCCGTGGGACGGCACAGTGTGCCCATGGCTGACTGCTGAGCGGATCTTTGTTAGGCTGAAAGAACATTTTTTAGATAAACAATTAATAAACATAAAACCAGAAAGAAGAACTGAAGCCTCTTCTTGTCCTTTGATACGCGGGCTGTGTCAAGGCCACCTCCGGGCCACCTCCGGGCCACCTCCGGGCCTCCCAGGCCCCTCAAACAGCCGAGATAAACCGGACATCTTACTATATTAGAATTAGTATTGATATTGTATTAGAACAGGTAACTGATTTTAAGATTAATAGTGTATTTCTTCTAAAAGGGAATCCCAAGATTTGATCTCTCCTACCATTTCAAAATTGTGTCCGATTGAGGTTCTGACTGATAACTAGCAACTGCTAGAGGAACCTCTGGAGCTGTGTTTGTTCTCCTTTCTGCAAGGGTCCCCGCAAAGGATTACAAACTCTGCCTCCTCCTTTAAACAGAAAGGGAGACCTGTGGATGTGACAGCCTGGTCAGAGAGCAAGAAAACTAGATAAGTTTTCTCAGAATCAGCCTGAGAGACTTTAGGGAGTTGAAGATAAACAATGATAGCTTGTTATCATAAAAAACCTGCAGGTGTTGTTTTCCTACTCTCTGTTTTCTTGTTTGTCACAGACATCTTTTGCGAAAAATCCTTTCTTGGGATTTTTCTCCCTTCTGAGAAGCTGTGGCCTCAGCAACAAAGTGTAAACAATGGTTATCTGCTGCTGTGGAATGCAACAGGTGGATCCGTGATTGGTCTCCTGTGGATGTTTGGATTTACTGACCACTCACGGCAGAGCTGGGTCTCGCTCTCTGCTGAGACACAGACCTTTGTTAATAATTCCTTTTCTATTCTTAGCTTAGCTAGCCTTCTGAGAACTTTCCTTCTATTTCTTTTTAGTATAGTTATAATGTAGTATATATATCATAAAATAATAAATCAAGCCTTCTGAACATGAGGTCAACATTCTCGTCTCTCTCTCACCCTGAAGACCCTTGTGACCACTGTCACACTTGTTTTTCTCAAAGATTGTTTATAAGAAAGGCATCATGGTAATTAGCCAATCAGGTGAAATGTATCAACTAAATGAACAATCAAATCTACCTGAATCGGAGCAGTCTATAAAAAGGAACAATTCCAGATATAGGGCAAGCTAGGCCAATCAGCTTTCTGGTGAGTCTGTGTCATTTCTTACTCAATAGTGACAACCCCCATATTTGGATGAGCCCATAGGGTTGAGGGAAAAAGGTAGAGGAATACTTGGGAAATGCAGATTATACATGGAAGGATTGGTATTTTCTTTTGGGGATTTTGTTTGGGCAAGCTTTGCAGAAAATATTAAGAGAGTTTACTCCACCCTCAGTGTTGTATTGCACTAAATAGTTTATTTAGTTGTTGTTTGCACTGGGTGATGGGAAGTTTGTACTGAGTAAGGTATGTCATGTAGATTATTCCCCCTTTCTCATCACATGGTCTCTCCCCCATGCATTCCTTTCCACATCCCCTGGTGGTCTGTCCCACGGGTGGCCCCTCCCCTCGCCCCTCCCCAATGGTATCCCATTGACCCCGGTCCTCTTTCCCCACCCCCATCCCCTTGGGTATAAGACCCTACTGCAGGTGTGGGTGGGTCTCTTTTTCCACTTGAGTGGTTGCCGCACCAGCAGTGTCCTAACCCAAGCCAATAAACTGGACACATCCCCACGTGGAAGAAGAGCGCTTCTCGTCTTTTACTTTCAGTCCATGCAAGTCCGTGTGGGCAAGGGTTCAAGCTAGCTGGATTGGACCCATACAAAGCCCAGAGACCCACGGATTACTGCACCTCAGGAGTTAGGTTGTTGCAGTATGTGGATGATTTGCTTTTTTGAGGGAAACAGGAAAAGGTGGTTGAGGAGGCTACTGTAAAGCTGCTTAATTTTCTTGACAAAAAAAAAAAGAAAAGGCTTTTTGGGACACATTCTGACCGAACAGTTACGGGGTTACGGTGTATTGACCCAGACAGAATACAAGGAATTTTACAAGTACCATTACCCCAGACAAGGAAAAGAGTTGTCGTGGTTTCTGGGGTTGGTGGGGTGCTGCAGAGAATGGATTGAGGATTTTCTCCTTGTGGTCAGACCTTTGTGTGACTTTTAAACACAGGTTAGTCCTGGTGTCATGGTCTGGACCCCAGAAGGAGAGCAAAGTTGTGGAGAATGGGAAGACAGGTTGGTTGATACCCCAGTCTTGGCTCTTTGGGACCCAGAGAAGGAATTTGAACTATATGTGGATGTTGAACAGGGTCATGCTAAAGAAATTTTGGTGTAAGCACATGGAGGAACAAGATGGCCTGTTGCTTATTTTCCAGAATTGTTAGACCAGGTGGCCAGAGGTTGGCCTCACTGTGTACAGAACTGTGAAGCCACAGCACTGATGGTGGCTGAGGCCCTAGGGCTGAAGGGGGGAGGCTATCTGATTGGTAAAGTTTCAAATCAGATTAAAGCTTTGTTGGCAGAGAGATCCTCTGAGTGGATGACCAGTGCTTGGTTATTAGAGTGTGAATCTTCTTTGATGGAGCAGGAGGATTTAGAATTTGGAAGTGGGAAGGGTTCAACCCAGCCTCCTGTTTGAATAGCTCTGGAGAAGGGCCAGGAAGAGGAGACCCATGGCTGTATTCAGGTGATAGATCTCCAAACAAGGGCTAGGGAAGATTTATGAGATACTCCCTGGCCTGAGGGAGAAAATGTGTTCATTGATGGATCTTCAAGGGTGATAGAAGGGAAACACTTTACAGGATACTCTATCGGGAATGGAAGGCAATTAAAGGAAGGGAGGAGGTTGCTGCCCACTGGGTCAGCAAAAACAGCAGAACTGTGTGCACTTGTGAGAGCCTGCAAATTATACCAGGACAAGACAGCGAATGTTATTACTGATTCCAAGTATACATATGGGATGATACATGCATTTATGAGGCAATGGGAAGAAAGAGGTTTATTGGCCTGCAGGGGAAGGAGTTAGCTCATGAGAACTTAATATCTCGTCAGTTGGAGGTGGTGAGCTTCCACAAAAGGGGGGCAGTAGTGCACATTGCAGGGCTGGGGGGGGGGGGGGGGGGAAGGCCGTGTTCTTGGAGGAGGCAGTGGTAGGCCAACTGGCTGATGAAGAAGCTCAGAAAGCTGCATTGTTGTCAGGGATCTCTGGAATCCTCTCCTTGCTCCCAGCGACTGCACAACTGCCAGTGTGTCATGGTTTGACACTGGCACAATGCCAGTGTCCCCATGAAAATATATGCTCCCTGGTGTCTGCTGTGAGATGTGACCAGGAATAGAGCAAAGCAGGCTCCAACTTAGGAATAAAGAAGAGAAAACTCAATTAACCTACAACGATATATAAAAAGAAACACACACAGAATTCAGAATGAAAACCTTCCAAAAAACATTCCTCCTCCCCCCACCAAATTTCCAATACATCCACCCCTCAGATCACCAACTCTCAGTCCATCACCACCCTTCAGATAATCAATTCTCAGTTCATCAAGGAGAGGGAGTCCTTCTTGTACCATAGGCTTCCCCTGGAAACACAGTTGAAACCTCTTGTGTTTCCTGTCACACGTGGCACCGCCCGGAGAACATGTGCCATCGCGGCATCTTCCTTCCATGTACAGTGCTCTCACCACTGCGCATGGACCAGAGCTGCTTCTAGGGTTCCCCTTTTAAGGATGCTTTGCCCAGTTCCAAAAAAAAGCACAGTCTCTCACTTTTGGGACACTTGTCCACCCCAAATTCACCCCCTGGGGCCGAGGGGTCTTGAGAACAGAGATCTTCCCCGAAGACGGAGGGCACCACCACCCTCCTCACCCATTGTCTCTGTTCACGCACTCCTTCCCATAACATCACTGCACTGTCTTGGCTCCAAGCCATTGCCTCCCCCCTAAATGCAGTCTCTGTGTCACAGGAAAAATGGTTCTGTCCATGGCTATACAAGAAAAGTCCAGCCAAAGGCCACTCCATCACCTTTTCTCACCTAAGATTCTTCTCCTTCTCAACTTCACTTGTGGCCCATTTCCTCTTATCTCTATCTCTCTTCTCATTCAACTCCAGGAGGATCAGCATTTGTAAGGTTTCCATCATCCAAGAAAAGGGTTAAAAAATCTCAGACTCTGTCTGTCCAGAACTCCCACGCTGCCTTGCCGGGCACCTTCTCGCCATACCCCCCCCTTCTCGGCCGGCCGTGCTATCAAATTTCAAGGTGGCACAAGCACAGGCACTGGCTCTCCCTCTCTCCCGGGGGGTGGGGGGCGGGGGGGGGGGGGTGGCTGCCCGAAGCCTCTCAGGGCTCCTCCACCCTTCCATCCTGCAGGGGCCTTCACCTCCCTTCTCTGTCCAAGGCTCCAGCCTATCTCACCCGTCTGCATGGCTTCCCTTCCCCCTGCCCAGCCGGCAGCTGGGCAGGGGAGGTCTGACCTCTTTCAGGATGGAACCCAAGAGAGCTTCCCCCTGAGAGTTCTCTGCTTTTAACCCCCTGTGTTCTCAGAGGCGTATCCATGTCCTCAGTGGCCACACCAGGTGCCAATATTCAAATCTGAGCACCTATTGGTTTGACCACAGCATCCCAAAAAAACTCACTTCCTTTTCAAACCAGGACACAGAGAAATGGCTTTTTCCACCAGAAGAACTTGAGATAATTAAGAAGAGAGGGGCAGAAGGAAAAGGGGATAATTGGTTTACAAGGGATGGTAAGCAGCGGATGCCAAAAGCTCTGGCCTTGCAATTGTTAAAACAACTTCATGAAGGGAGTCATTGGGGCTCTCGAGGACTGGCAGAAGCCTTCCTCAAAACATATGCTGCTGTGAGTCTTTTTATTCTGGCTAAGCGAGCTATTGAGGGTTGTTTGATTTGTGCTACAATCAATAACAGAGTTACAAAGAAACTTGCCAGGGGAGGGAGGCCTTGGGCTGTACGTCCCTTCCAGAGATGCCAGGTGGATTTTACTGAAATGCCCTGAGTGACACAATTTAAATATCTTCTGGTAATAGTATGCCAGTTAACAGGGTGGCCAGAAGCATTTCCAGCCATTTCAGCAACTACAGGATCAGTTATTATTTTTGGAACAAATAATTCCAAGATATGGGATTGTGGAAGCAATAGACTCAGATAGGGGAACTCATTTTACAGGAAAAATTCTTCAAGGAGTTGACTGCTTTAGGGATACAATGGAACCTCCATATCCCCTGGCACCCCCAGGGTTTGGGCTGGGTTGAAAGAATGAATGGAGAAATAAAGAAACACCGCCTGAAACTGGTGATAGAAACTAAGATGCCTGGGTACGGCTCTTGCCACTGGCTTTGGCAAGAATAAGGGCCAGACCCAGGAGAGATATTCAATTATCTCCCTTTGAATTGATGTTTGGAATTCCTTACCCTTGTAATTCTCAGCCTAGTGAGGGGGTAGAGATAAGTGATGTATATTTGAAACAATATGGGGACAGAGTACTCTCTCTAGTGAAATCTCTTCAACAGGAAGCTCATCTGGCACAGACCCTGCCTTTGGACTTTGCTGTTCACAACATCCAGCCAATAGATTGAGTCCTAGTTAAGGAGTGGAAAGAAGCAGCATGGGTGGCGAAGTGGCGTGGACCTTTCCAAGTGTTACTGATCACAGAAACAGCTGTCAAGACAGCTGAACACGGGTGGACCCATCACACTCAGGTCAAGGTCTCTGAGGCCTTGGAGATTTGGACATCTCGGCTGGAGGAGAAGGATGGGAAGCCGCAACTGACACTCGGCAGGGGTGGAATGGAGCAGCAGCCAGTGCGTCGACATTGGGGGAAGCCTTGTGTGCCAACCCACAGACTGTCTGCTGAAACAGTTTGTGCAGGCATCCCTATTCTTGGATCTCCAGTCATTGGGGGCCAATCCTCGCTATCATTGTTTTCTTTATATTAAGCTGTTTCTGTGCCTTCTCTCACCACAAGTGGTGCGGAAGACAACGTGGAAGTGAAAATTAGGTCAGGAGATTAGATTACACCATTGGAATGTTTCTCCTAATAATCTTACCTTTATATTATCATTTAGGTTGGGGGCAAAATGGGGGAAATAATTCTTTTAACTTTGGGAGAAGAAGTAGCAAAAACCTTTAACCTTAGCAGTTGCTGGGTCTGCGGAGGGCAAGGAAGATCTGAAAGCTAGCCATGGGTGGCCAGCCCAGTCGAGACTAAATGGTGGGTTAGCACCCTGAGTGAGGTCCATAATGGAATAGGATTTTGGGATGAAGAAGGAAGTCCATGGCGGCTTCATTCTTCTGAAAGAAGGATTTATTGTCTAAATAGAAGAGGAAGCATATACGTGGGAAAAAAGCATTTGTGACTGGACTTTGTCTTTGGGTTTAGATTGTTGGACCCCCAACTGCTCTCCTTATAATTCTTCTGGATATCAAGGCAGATGGAATCAAACACATGTTAAGCTCACTAATGGAAGCTGGGTAGGGTGTTCCTTACATAATTACCAAAAGGATTTTGAAGGCTATAAAGCAGTGGGGAAGGATACGTTTTATGACCCTTTTTTTTACGCTACCCCTGAGATAATTCCAGAAGTAGGACACATGTGGTCTGTGACTATCAGTGCAAGTGGCAACACCGGAACCGAACTCGCACTCGTTTTAATAGGTTCTGGTCCAGATCTAACAGAACATATCTGGGATGTAACTGCGGGTGGAAACCTCATGTGGGTGCTTGGAAGTGCATATACTGGGATTCTTATGGCAGGGGAACTATTGCTGGGGGACCACTAGTCCTAGGAAGCAAGCTGTGTTTTAACCCACCCATTGATGATGAAAATTGGAAAGGTCCCTTTGCCAACAGGACCTGGGCTTTAAAAGGGCATTACTGAATTTGTGGACAATATGCTTACTGCAGGTTACCTGCAAACTGGTCAGGGATATGTTATATAGGGTATATTAGACCATTGTTCTTTCTGCTACCACAAGTTCAGGGAAATCAGTTAGGAATCAAGGTATATGATGGTCTAATTAGAGAAAAGCAGTCAATTGATGTATCCCTGGTTAGAGGGAGCACCCAAAAGTGGGGTGAAGATGAATGGCCACCTGAACGAGTCATACAACACTATGGACCAGCCACGTGGAATCCTAATGAATTAATTATCAGTTGCCAGAGAACCCATTTATAATTTAAATTGGATATTTACGTTACAAGCTGTCTTTGAAATAATAATGAACCAGACAGGTGCAGCTCTTGACCTCCTTGCTGACCAATCTACTCAGATGAGAAATGCAATATTTCAACATCAGATGGTATTAGACTATTTATTAGCAGAAGAAGCGGGAGTGTGTGGCAAATTGAATGACTCAAACTACTCTTTGCAAATAGATGACAATGGAAAGGTGGTGAAACAAATAACCAAAGGAACAAGAACATTAGCTCATGTACCAGTCTAAACATGGAAAGAATGGGAATGGGAATGAGACATGTTTTCGTGGTTACCTGATGGACTATGGGTTAAACAAATGGGTTTTTTTTTCTCTTATGTGCTGTAGCAACTCGAATCTTTTCACCATGCATGATCCCTTGCTTAGTACAACTTATTCAACATGTGATCAAAGGGATGCAGGGAGTAGCCATGCCTACTGATCCAGAGATGACTACAAAAGCGCAAAAATTGATGTCACTGCAAATAATTGCAAAACCAAAATAAAAACCCAAGGACAGGAAATCAGGTCAATGATAACTAAAGTTTGTAAAGACAATTATTAAAAATAATAAAAGAGGAGGGATTGAGCGGAGTGGTGGATTTGTCTTTACAAACAAGCTGTGGGTCTGCTGGTAGATAAAACTAGCACTGAGAGATAAAAGAAACAATGGAAAGGATTCCACTGATTGATGAATGGAAAAAGATATTCACCTTTACAAACATACTTTAGGTTTGCTGATAAATGAAATTGGATATTGAAAGATGAAAGAAACAATGGGGAAAAACCCTAAATTCCATAAGCATTAAAAATTAAAAGGGAGGGTTATACATTAGAGGGGAATCTTTGGTATCAGGTGTTTTGGGAAGTCTGTACCTCTCAAGTACCTCAGGCAATGGGGAAAGAGAGAAGGGGAATGCAGTGGGGAAATTAGGATAAAAAGGAGGGTGCATCCTCCAAAAATTTTAGACACCCCAGGGCAATGCCCCATGGACTCTCCCTTTATTCAAGTAAAGTAAAAGGGCTCCTCTGTCTCCTATTTGGACATAAATCTCTCGTGTCTGTGGATTAATTTTCCTGACATCTATAACCCTGAATCCAATCGAAGAATAGACCCTTCTCCATTACTACCCCCAGAGAGAGTGTTTGCTTTCGTATCTACTGGCATAAACATCAAGTGGTCCCTCGTACAACCAAATACAGCAGCCAAAGACACTTCTCCTGAATCTCAGCGACAGCAAAAACTACAAGCTCAGGTGGTGTGGAAGAAAAGAAGGAAAAGAAGTGTGAATAATGTCCTTCCACTACTTCATAAGTTTATAAGACTCTTTGTCAATTTTTTCCCTCTCATTTTCTTGCACTGTTATCCCTTCTTATTTTCCTACACCTTTTCTACTCAGTATAAACTGAGGGGATAAGATGTGAAGCTATGAGGGGCAGCTAAGATTATATAAGTCTAAAACCCCTTTTTTTCAAACCCACGAAATAGAGACATAAAGCAAGACTTACATTTTCCAAGAAGACATGCTAGCAATATAGTAAAAGCACAATTCTATATGTGTAAATTTAATGTAACAATATATACCAATGTTTAATTGCTCAAACACACACAAGTCATCTGAAAAAAAAAAAAAGAAAGAAAAAGGCATAGTTACATTTATAGCTATTTTTTTTCAGTTTTTAAAGATGGTTTCAGTTTTCAAAATTCTCTGCTGTTTTCTAACAGCATGACTGTGCCTCCTTTTTATTAGGGAAATTATAAGATTCAAGTAATTTTGTCCTCTTGAGAATAATGAGTCTTTAAAGCCACTGAGAACCAGACATGCAAAAGCCTCTATTAGCCTTACTGAAAGGATGTGTAGCACTCATGTAACTAAATAAAATTTTGTCTATGTACTTTGGGCGTAACAAATCTGTGAAATTGAAATTTTCAAATACTCAGTCTTTACTAAATCTTGCAGCCTATCACAATTTAATTTTTTATTGTAGATATATTTTATTTACTGGCTGTTCTCCGAGAAATTATCTCTGAGAGACCCCTGCTCACCCATGCAGCCTCTTCGAAATCTTGCTCCCCACCAGCAAATAATAGTTCCATGGCAGAAACACCATGTAGCTTAGAGAAGCCTGCTATGCTAGCACCTGACATTGATATAATTCATGACCAAAAAATTGAGCAGATTTGTCCATCAATTTAAATCTGACTGCAAAAATGAAATTGACTTTTGAGGTAGAAGAAAAAAATAGCAGCCTCAGTATTGGCCCCTGGGGTTGCTGCTGCAAAAACTTTAAAAATTGCTAAGAGAATTGAAAGTGCTAACTAAGCCAACCAATGCTACGTCCTAAGCACTGAGTGAGCTGCTAAAAAATGCTAATAACACCAAATGTTACACTATAAAACTGAGCAGCAATAGACTTTTTGCTGCTTGCCAATGGACATAGCTGCCAAGACTTGGAAAGGATGTACTGCTTCAACCTTTCCTCGCTCTCAACATCTATCCACGCAAACATCCAGAAGCTGAAGGAGCAAGTAAAGTGTCATATATGGTCAATTTATCAAGCCAAAATGGAGTTTGGAGAAACATTAATCTCGACATGATTTCTCAATGTAAAGGACTTAAAAGTTGAAAACTCAGATTACATCAATGAACTTTTCAGACAATGGAGTTGACAAGATGGGTTTCATCTTTTGTCAAATGGATTTTGTGGGTTGTAATAATTGTTTTTATCATTTTACCTAGTTTCCCTGTTTAGTTAAGTGTCTGCAGAAATGAATTGGGGAAGTCTTCATAGTAAGAAAAAACAGAGGAGTTGTGGGAACATAATAAATTTCCAGGCTTTGCCCTAGAAAGACCTACCATAGAGTTTTCCCCACTTAGTCTGAAAGAGAGGACTTCCCCCATGGTGCTGTGCAGCACTATTGCCAATCTAAATTAGACTGCTTCCCCCATTGGCCAGTTGACCCTGCCCACCCCAATTGTTCATCCCTCATCCTCCCTACAGGTTGCTGCCCTTTGCCCTGCCTTTTGCACTGCCCCTGTGTCCTCAGGTCATTGGCTGCTGACCCCATACTTAAGTCTGTGTGCACCACATGGTTGCGTCTTTGTCCCTGATCCCTTTGGCGTAGTGGGTGCAATAAACCTTCACTGGAATACATCATACAAAGACCCTTCCTGTCTTTCCTCTGCTGAGCTACCTGTGGCGTGTGTGTGTGCATGGACTTGAAATGGCTGTTCTTGTGGCCTTACTCTGAGCAGCTTCTGAAGGAGACACTTCGAGGGAGGTTGCAGCATTTCTACCATCCTGCCACGTGTCAACAAGGAGCCACTGTGGGAGCTGGGGTTGTTTAGTCTGGAGAAAAGGAGGCTCAGGGGAGTCCTTAAAGAAGGTTGTAGCAAGGTAGGAGTTTGTTGTCGCAGGCCCCCAGCCGGGTAATAATTAGCATTGACTTCATGATTCCAGAAGGCTGATCAATTGCTTTATTATACGATACGATACGATACGATACGATACGATACTATGCTATTAAGAAACTCATCCCCTTACAGACAGTACGATACAGACGGATCCAATTCATGAATCAATCTAAAACACCATCCAGTGTCCAATTAAGAAATCACCCTTTGTTAAAAAAATCTCCTTAACACATTCTACATGTTCACAACAACAGGTGCAGCAAGCGGAGATAAGAATTGTTTCTCATTGTTTTCTCTGATCTTCTTACAGCCTTCCCCAGCACAATGCCTGGGAAAATTGTCTGTTGCTCTCTGTGGCCAGAGAGCTGCTGCCACAGGGGTTGGCCTCTTTCCCCAGTCAACTAGTGACAGGACAAGGACATGGCCTCAAGCTGTGCCAGGGGAGGTTTAGGTTGAACATCAGGATGAAATTTCTTCACAGTAAGGGTTGTTAGTCATTGGAAGGAGTTGCTCAGGGAGGTGGTAGAGTCACCATCCATGAAGGTGTTTGAAAAACAACTGGACATGGCACTCAATGCTCTGGTCTAATTGACAAGGTGGTGATAAGTAACTGGTTGGACTTGATGATCGTGGAGGTGTTTTCCAACCTAAATGATTCTGTGATTCTGCAAAGTAGCCACCAGCAGACAAATGCAAAGTTTGGAAAATTCGGAACAAAGCATAAGAAAAATGAATAAAAAGTCTTTTGTGGGTTTTTTTAACCTTATTTTGATTTGCTGTTTTTTCCTGCTTGTTTAAATTTGAACAGAATAAAATTGTAGTATTTTTTTTTTTTGCCTTTTACTCTATTTTGCTCTTTTAAAAAGTAATTAAGTCCATCACAAGGGCTTGATAAAAGTGTCATCAAGATGTCTGCTGCTGCTCTCATTTAGCTGATGAATAAATTATAATCACATTACAATGCTGTTTCAGCTGTGATTCCAGGACCTGGGGAAGATGACGTCTGTGATCTAATGCCTGTCAGACAATGGTTTGCATTACCAAAGAGTTTATGTAATTGACTGTTCAGGTCATCTTACACCTCCTTTTCTAGGCTCAGTGTGCAGAAATATCTGAGGCTATTCAACCCGCCAGCTATAGGGACAGTCCTCCATCTGCACAAACTGGTGGTGTGTTGGGAAGGATGAAAGTTTGACAAGAAAGTTGTCCTGGTTTAGGACAAATTAGGGGAAATCTCCAAGAGGGAGCCCCCCAGAACAAAACAAACCTCCAACCACCCCTCCCCCAACACCGGGTTCGGGAAGGAATTCCTCGGAGGAGCAAAGTGGAAAACAAAACCTATTTATTTACAAGTAACAAAAGAACACTCCCCAACACAAGAAAAGAAAAAAGGGACCAGACTGTGTTGTGGAGGGCGCCGAATCTTCTCTAGCAGGCTTCGGGTGTCCTGGAGCTCGCAGGTCCGATCCGGAGCCGGTCCAGAATCTTCAGGGGAGGGTAAGAAAGAGAGAGAGAGAACAAAAGAAAAGGAAAAAAAAAAAAAAAAAACAGCGCAAAAGCAAAAAGCAAGCAAGCAAGCAAGCAAGCAAGCAGCTAGCTAAAGCCAAGCAGCCCAAAAAGCCAAAAGCCAAAAGTGCCTGGTCACACCCCCCCCCCCCCCTCCTCCTCTCTTCCCCATCCCGCCACAGCCAGACTGCCGGGGGGGGGGGGGGTGGGGGAAAAGGCACAGCTGCCAGACATAACACACGATATTGGGATAAAGGCTGTCACCCCACGACACTCCACCCCTTATCCCATATCGTGAACATACAATAAAAAAACATTCATTTCACTTACTCACACCTTTTGACACTTACGCATTCCTCTCATCTTACTTGCTCAGACCTTTGACACTTACAGTTTCCTTCTGTCTCACATTCAACAAACAATGACAGTCATATATGAGTCTCATCCCACAATCAGGTCTCCCTGGGGTACACACCGTGTTGTTCCATCTTTCTGCATTATCCACCATGTATTACCTGGTCCTTGAGCAAAGACAATCCCACGGATGGGTTTGTCTGTACTCGAGGCAGGGTTGATCCATACTGTCTTTCCCAACAAACCTCTGACATGGGCCACTGGGGCTTTATCCCCATCTACTATATTAAGGAGCTCAGACTGAGCAGGACCCGCTCGGTTGGTGGAACCTCGAGTGTTAACTAACCAGGTAGCCTTTGCCAAATGCTGCTCCCAGTTTTTTAAAGACCCCCCTCCCAATGCCTTTAAGGTGGTTTTTAACAATCCATTGTACCTTTCCACCTTCCCTGCAGCTGGTGCATGATAGGGGATATGGTATACCCACTCGATGCCATGTTCCCTAGCCCAAGTATTAATAAGATTGTTTTTAAAATGAGTTCCATTATCCGACTCAATTCTTTCGGGAGTACCATGCCTCCAAAGGACCTGCTTCTCAAGGCCCAAGATAGTGTTACGGGCTGTAGCATGGGACACAGGGTAGGTTTCCAACCATCCTGTGGTGGCTTCTACCATGGTTAATACATAGCGCTTGCCCTGGCGTGTCTGGGGCAGTGTGATGTAATCAATCTGCCAGGCCTCCCCGTATTTGTACTTAGACCACCGCCCCCCATACCAGAGGGGCTTCAGTCGCTTGGCCTGCTTAATGGCAGCGCACGTCTCACAGTCACGAATAACCTGAGAGATACTGTCCATGGTTAGATCCACCCCTCGGTCTCGTGCCCACTTATAGGTGGCATCTCTACCCTGGTGGCCTGAGGCATCGTGGGCCCATCGTGCTAAGAATAACTCTCCCTTATGCTCCCAGTCGAGATCTATCTTCAACTCCCCTATCTTTGCAGCCTGATGTACTTGCTGGTTGTTTTGCTGCTCTTCATTAGCTCTACTTCTGGGGACATGGGCATCTACATGGCGAACCTTCACAGGTAACTTCTCTAACCGAGTAGCGATATCCTTCCACTCTTCCGCAGCCCAAATTGGTTTTCCTCTGCGCTGCCAGTTGGCCTCTTTCCATCTCTTCAGCCATCCCCATAGAGCGTTGGCTGCCATCCAAGAATCGGTATACAAATAGAGCCTTGGCCACCTCTCTCTCTCTGCAATACCTAGGGCCAGTTGAATAGCTTTGATTTCAGCAAATTGACTGGATTCACCCTCTCCTTCAGTAGCCTCTGCAACCCGTCGAGTGGGACTCCATACAGCTGCTTTCCACCTCCGTTTCATCCCTATGACACGACAAGAACCATCAGTGAATAGGGCGTAACGTGTTTCTTCTACTGGCAACTGATTGTATGGCGGAGCTTCCTCAACCCGGGTCACTGGCTCTTGCTCCTCATCTGCGACACTAAAGCTTTCACCTTCGGGCCAATTTGTAATTATTTCTAGAATCCCAGGGCGATTTAACTTCCCAATCCGAGCGCGCTGCGTAATGAGGGCAATCCACTTACTCCAAGTAGCACTGGTGGCATGGTGGGTAGAGGGAACCTTTCCTCTGAACATCCATCCCAGCACCGGTAGTCGGGGTGCCAGAAGGAGTTGTGCCTCTGTACCAATCACCTCTGAGGCGGCTTGGACTCCTTCATAGGCGGCCAAGATTTCCTTTTCTGTTGGAGTATAGTTATCTTCAGACCCCCTGTAGCTCCGACTCCAAAATCCCAATGGTCGGCCTCGGGTCTCGCCAGGTAGCTTTTGCCAAAGGCTCCAGGACAGACCATGGCTCCCGGCTGCAGAGTAGAGCACATTCTTCACATCTGGTCCTGTCCTGACTGGACCAAGGGCTACAGCATGAGCGATCTCCTGCTTGATCTGGACAAAAGCTTGCTGCTGCTCAGGGCCCCAATGGAAGTCGTTCTTCTTGCGGGTAACCAGATAAAGGGGTCTCACAATCTGACTATACTCAGGGATGTGCATCCTCCAGAAACCTATAGCACCTAAGAAAGCCTGTGTCTCCTTCTTATCAGTTGGTGGGGACATGGCAGTGATTTTGTTAATAACATCCGCAGGAATCTGACGCCGTCCATCTTGCCACTTCACCCCCAAGAACTGAATTTCTCGGGCAGGTCCCTTGACTTTGCTCTTCTTAATGGCAAATCCGGCGTCCAGGAGAATATGAATTATCTTCTCTCCTTTCTCAAACACTTCTATTGCCGTGTTCCCCCAAACAACGATATCGTCAATATATTGTAAATGTTCTGGAGCCTCACCCTCTTCTAGTGCAGCCTGGATCAGTCCATGACAGATGGTAGGACTGTGTTTCCACCCCTGGGGCAATCGGTTCCAGGTGTACTGCACTCCCCTCCATGTAAAAGCAAACTGAGGCCTGCATTCTACTGCCAGAGGGATGGAGAAAAACGCGTTAGCTATATCAATGGTCGCGTACCACTTTGCTGCCTTGGACTCCAGCTCGTACTGCAGTTCCAGTATGTCCGGTACAGCTGCACTCAGTGGTGGAGTCACTTCATTCAAGGCACGATAGTCCACAGTCAATCTCCACTCTCCGTCAGATTTTCGCACGGGCCAGATAGGGCTGTTAAAGGGTGAGTGGGTTTTACTGACCACCCCTTGGCTCTCCAGCTCTCGAATCATCTTGTGGATGGGGATCACAGCATCTCGATTCGTCCGGTACTGCCTGCGGTGCACTGTTGAGGTGGCAACTGGCACTCGCTGCTCCTCTACCTTCAAAAGTCCTACTGCAGATGGGTCCTCTGATAGTCCAGGCAAGGTATTCAATTGTTTAATACCCTCTATCTCAACTGCGGCTATTCCAAAAGCCCACCTGAATCCCTTAGGATCTTTGTAATAGCCATTCCGGAGAAAGTCTATGCCCAAAATACACGGAGCCTCTGGACCAGTCACAATTGGATGTTCCTGCCACTCCTTCCCAGTCAAGCTCACCTCAGCTTCCAACAACGTCAACTGTTGTGATCCCCCCGTCACTCCAGCAATGGAAACAGGTTCTGTCCCCACGTGTTCCGATGGCATTAAAGTACATTGTGATCCAGTGTCAACCAATGCTTCATAGTCTTGTGGCTCTGATGTGCCAGGCCATCTGATCCACACCTTCCAAAAAACCCGGTTCTCCCGTGCCTCTTCCTGGCTGGAGGCAGGGCCCCTCTAAGCCAGATTGTCCTTCTTTCCTTGGGCATATGCCTTGGAAGTTCCTTCAAGGGGATCGGACATGTCATCGTCATCGTCATACTTAACATCTCGGCTACGAGCGACCGGAGCTGCTATCTTTTTGGTTATACTTTCTCTTCTCTTCAAATCACGCACCCGTTGTGCCAAAGCAGCGGTGGGTTTTCCATCCCATCTTCTCATGTCTTCTCCAGACTCACGCAGGAAAAACCATAACTCAGCCCGTGGGATGTACCTTCTCTCCCCATCAAAGGAGCGCCGGCGTTGGACACCAGGGCTTCTAATTTGTACGGCTGAGATTTCAATAAGGTCCTCCTTAATCTCTTCCCGGAGTTTCTTATGATTCTCCTCTATTTTGTCTTCTAGTTTCTGCAGTCGGGTTTCCACTGCTGCAATTCTGGCATGAGTTGGGCCATGCACAGCATCTGCGTACGCTCGAAGCTTCTTTGCCATATCGAGCACAGTCTCATATGTATCATCTCGCTTCATTATTGCTAGGGCGGAAGCGTATTCAGGTGGCCCAAGTCGCACAAGTTTCCTCCACATTATCGGAGTGCATGGTACCAGGTCCGGATTCCTAGTTGTTGTGTCATCTGAGAAAACAAGCTCTGCGACCGCCATCTCTCTCAGGCGTTGGATCCCCTGTTCTATGGTCTTCCACCGTGTCTGCTGCATATAGAGATCATCAGTACACAGGTACCGTTCTGCTACGCTTCTTAGGACCCGTTCCCAGAGGCTGTGAGGGTTAGCCCCCCTCATCACACCTTGATCGATGGCAGGATCATGTGACAGGGATCCCAAATGCCTCACTTCAGTACCATCCAAAATCGTAACCTCCCCTGCAGCATCCCAAAGGCGGACTAACCAACTAATAATAGATTCGTCAGGTTGTCGGCTGTAATCCTTTCTTAGGCCTCTGAGGTCCTTCAGAGAAAAGGAGTCAATATTGGCTCCAGATTCCGTGCCCCTTGATGTGGCCTCTGATTTTGGTGAGGGTCCTTCTTCTGCATCATCGTCATCATCCTCCACCTTCCGATCGGTCTTGCCTTTACACTTTCCACCTCTTGTATTAGCTGCAACAGCCATGGTTTGGGGCCTATTGTCTGATTCAGCTGCTAGCCTGGAGCCTGGGATGTTAGCTGCAGCCTGGGTCACTGGGATAGTAACTAACTTATCTCCCTGTTCCCTTTCTGCTATCTGCTGCTCCACAGTATCTAGCAGAGTACGGTAAACAAACGCCAAGGCCCAGCTCACTACAGTAATCCTTTCTTCCTTAGTATTACCATGGCACTTCTCCCTCAAATACTTTGCCACCTCGACTGGATTCTGAATTTGATCAGATGGAAAGTCCCAGTCTATAGGATCAGAAAATTCCTTTAAAGTGTGGCCCATATCTTCCCATTTCCCACTCCAGTCAAGATTTTTCCTGCTTTGTTTTACTCCTGAATCAGGAGTCTCTCTAACCCCTCTAGAAATCTCAGCTTTCATTTTATATACACTCCAGACAGTATAGACAAGGCTTAATAAATTAAATGCCAGAAAGATGGTTTCTTTCAAACTCAGGGGAAAGTCAGTATTTTCTAATAGAGATGTCAACAATTTGTAGGAGAAGAAGGAAGACAAAGGCTGAAAAGCCCCTTCCTCTTCTTCTCCCCAAACAAACTGAGTACACAGCCATGACAACAATCCATACATTCCTGAAATAAAGTCCAGCACTGTTATCCGACACATCATCACACATAAGGCCAGCACAATGATTATTCTGGTTAGTGCCCCCCGCTTACAAAAGCTACTTATTAGGGACAACATCAGAGCTATTTTGGGGTAAGGAAATAACCCTAGGGACCACAAAGGTATTAAAACTTCAAAAGCCCCTAGGGACCAGAAAAACCGGCAAGCTTCCACTCCAAATGACATTATAAATCACCAATATGCCCACAAAACAACCAAAACCAAAATATTATTGTTATAGGTTTTTTTTCCACTGTTTTTGGCCTCCGGTTTCCCGGCCAACGCACCAAAAAAAATTATTGTCCTGGTTTAGGACAAATTAGGGGAAATCTCCAAGAGGGAGCCCCCCAGAACAAAACAAACCTCCAACCACCCCTCCCCCAACACCGGGTTCGGGAAGGAATTCCTCGGAGGAGCAAAGTGGAAAACAAAACCTATTTATTTACAAGTAACAAAAGAACACTCCCCAACACAAGAAAAGAAAAAAGGGACCAGACTGTGTTGTGGAGGGCGCCGAATCTTCTCTAGCAGGCTTCGGGTGTCCTGGAGCTCGCAGGTCCGATCCGGAGCCGGTCCAGAATCTTCAGGGGAGGGTAAGAAAGAGAGAGAGAGAACAAAAGAAAAGGAAAAAAAAAAAAAAAAAACAGCGCAAAAGCAAAAAGCAAGCAAGCAAGCAAGCAAGCAAGCAGCTAGCTAAAGCCAAGCAGCCCAAAAAGCCAAAAGCCAAAAGTGCCTGGTCACACCCCCCCCCCCCCCTCCTCCTCTCTTCCCCATCCCGCCACAGCCAGACTGCCGGGGGGGGGGGGGGTGGGGGAAAAGGCACAGCTGCCAGACATAACACACGATATTGGGATAAAGGCTGTCACCCCACGACAAAAGTTTAACAGATATGTGTGCTTGGCAGAAAGCTCTCTGAATGTAGAACCTGAGAATGAAATAGAGATGGAAGCAAGTTTTGATATAGAAGGATAATAGATGTGTAAATTGAGGTTTGCTGAGCCAGTCTTGCTGGACAACTAAGAAAGCAAAGGTTATGTCTGAGACAGAGTAAGGATCCATCCTGAACTAGGTGAAGTGTCTGGGAGAGGTGAAGGGTCTGTGGAGCTAAAGCTGAAGGAGAGGCCGCGTTCCAGAGACAGCAAGGAGACAGAGAAAGAAAAAACAGAAAAACCACGAGGTCAATCTGCCCCCGACCTAGGAATTCCTCCGATAAAGAAGAATTAGTGCTAAGTGTCATGCAAGATGAATATGTATGAACTTATTGTGAAACTGTATGCATATGCATTTGGAAGGGGGATAAAAGGAGGTCTGAAATCTTCAGGGGTACGCATGCCCTTTTGGGGAGTCTTGCGTCCGGCGCGCGTCTTAATAAAGCATACTGGCTTTACAACTTTTACAAGTTGTGAGGTTTCTTCTTTTTTCCGCAAAACATTTTGGCGAGCCAAGGCAGGAGTTCTCTGTCCCCGCGGGGGCAGGGGGGATAGACGGACCTCCATGGCGCGCCCCAGGATTTTTTCCTGGTGGGGCTCCGCTTGTCTCAACTTGCCACCTGCGAGGACAGACAACGACCCGCTGGCCTGCGGAGGAGAACACGGTATGTACTATGGGGCCCCAGGGGGGAGGAAGGAGAGATAGGGAGTAAACCACCCAGAGACGTCTGGGTTCATGGGTTCAGCTGATAGAGCAGCTGTATTAGAGATGGGGTTCAGCTGATAGAGCAGCTGTATTAGAGACGGGCTTCATCGTTCTGATAGAGCAGACCGCTAGCGGCTTTGGGGGTAAGCCGGGTGAACCTGTGTATGTGTGTATTGAGGATTCATAGTTCTGATAGAGCAGAACTGGTGAGCCCGTGTGTTTTGTTTGTGTGTGTGTGTGATGTCCGGACACTGTGTTGTTGTATGGTTAATGTGTGTGGTCAGTGCACTGTGTTTGTGATCGTGCAGGTGATATGTGTATGGTGTATAAAAAAGAGTAAATCTACAGCGCCCTACAGTGCGGGGGGGGTCAGTACTCCCCGTGTTTGAAGGAGCCGAGTGAGGCCAGAGGCGCCGGCTGCAGCAGGCTGCGGGGGCAGGGAGAGAAGTGCCCCGCAGAGAAGCGAGTGGAGGAATGTCAGTGACGGTATTTATCGTGTTTGAATGTAGTGATTTGTGTAGATTTGGTACATTTTAACCGTGAGTATGAGCTCAGAGAGTTCCTTTGCCTTGGATGTTTGGACTTGATCTCTAGACTGTGCGCTGTTATTTTGATGGTGTCCAGGAAAAATTGATTTGAGTAAATGCCGAATTATGGTGTGCTGTGTTGTGTTGAGAAAAGTGAGCACTTTGAGAAATAAGCCCTTTCCCAGTGATTTTGTGTGGTGATTTTCTTCCGCTGCATTGTGGTAATTTGATTCTCAGATTATATAGTGGTGTTTGTGGAGATTTTAAGATTTTGTTGCAACAAGAGTAGCATTTTACATAGGAGAACTATAGTACGGTGATTTATGTTTAACTTCGATAAAGTGAGTTAAAGGAATTCCAAGAATTCTCCCCCTCATAGTAATTCAAGCCTTGGCTCTAGTGAATTTGAGATAAAGGGGGGGGGAGTGCGTGTGTCTGTGGGCATATCAGAGTTTCGGCTGTGACTAGCACAGCCTTTTTGCAAAGCAGCAAAACAAGTGTAAGTAGACACAGTGCTTAATTAGATTGTGCAAGAAAAGAACTAGAAAAGACTGATATTTTGTAAAACAGAGTTTATATAGAAGAGGTGAATGAGATGAATTAGTTAATGAGACTTATGAGATTTATGAGACTTCAGTTGGTACTGCAGTAAGTCTTTACTGGAAACAATCTGCTGTAGGGATTTAAAGTTCTCTGTAACAAACAGAATAGCCTGCCTTTGTGAGCAATTTCGGGGAGCCTTTGGTACATCAAGAGGCTAGCAGGCTGTGTGAGGTGACAGTGGCTGCGCCCTGGGCACAAGGACAGCTCTGGCTGCCCTGTCTCCCCAGGGAACACGGGAATGGCCTGTGGGCAAAAGCTGGATGTGCAGGTATTATTGCAGTGCGGTGTTTATGAGAAACACTGGTATTGCTGTTTTGCTGTTCCAATAAGTGTCAGGGTACACGCCCCGAGTGTAAATTAAAGGTTTCTGGTCAAGCGGATTCAGAACCGAAGGTCTTAGAGCTTGTGTGTGGGAATCACATCTGATACCTGCCACCTGGAGCTGTGTGTATAGGAGGAAAACTGAGAAACTACTGTGAAGGTCTGTAAAAAGGTTCAAATGGAAGCGAGATAGGGCAAGGAGAAATAAATAATGAGAACTGACCAGAGCAAAAAGGTTCCTAAATTAGCCCCTTTTGGGAGGGGCTCGCTGGGAGGAGGTTGCCAGTAAGAGCAGCTCAGAAAATAAAAATATTTATAGTGCTTCATTGCTGTTAGTACTGTTTTATAATAGGAAGATAAATGGGATAGTTTTTGCATGCTGAAATGTCTTTTGTTTTAAGAAATCACCCAGAATGACAAAGAGACTGTGAGATCAGACCGCTCTCTGGTCTAGGCCCTTGAAAAGGAAAACAAGGCAAAGAGAAAGTAAATCAAACATGTTGTTCAGCATGCAGCATAAGATAGCAACATATGAAATCAGGCAAGGATTATCACGCTGAAATGCAAAGCAATCACAGTTCGCAAAATGAGTGCATATGATTTGTTAAAGGCTTCCTCCCAAGGTAAGGGAGGAGGGGTAAAGGTGACCTTCCCAAAAGGGAAGAATTTTTGTCGGCACAAGGGTTATGTGTTCAGTTTTAAATAAAGCTTTAGTACCTGTGGAGAATGTTTATGTTGTAGTGTGGGGAATGAACAACTGGCCAGTCTGAGAAGGCATACTTTTGCAAACCTTTAAAGTAACATGTGTACTATGTGTACCTAAAAGTTTTTGTACAATTCGCTCAATTTGCTAAACATTCTCAAATGAGAAAGGTTACTCTGGAGGCAAATAATATAAAGATGTTAGGCTTAATATTAACAGACACTGAAATTAAGAAAGACATTAGTAAGGAGATATTAGAATAAGTAAATAAGTGTTTTCAAGGGTATGGGCCTCTGCTGCACCAGGGAGAGTGAAAGATGCTCCCCCATGGGATGCTCCCCCATCAAGCTTAATGAAAGAACACAACCAGTGAGAACTGAGTAGTACCCTCAAAAGGAAGGTAAGGAAGGAATCAGTCCAATAACTGGTAGTACCGGATTAAGGGCTGTCAATAAGATAACCCAGAATTTGTACCCTGTGGTAGCAAATCCATAGACCTTACTAACCTTGTTTAACACCTGAGCTAACCTGGTTCAGTGTTTTAGGCCTAAGAGATGCCTTCTTTTGCCTCCCTATCCACGAAGCCAGCCAGAACATTTTTGCATTCAAACACAAGCTCACATAGTCCATGTGCCTGGAGGCTTCAAAATTCTCCACTCTGAGTGGAGAACAGCTTGCAAAGACCCAGAGTCCCAGGAAGCTCCACAAGAGGAAAGGAGGCTGTTGCAGTACATAGATGATCTTCTAGTAGCCACTCGGACGAGGGAAGCAAGGGAAGCCTGGACGGTAAGCCTTTTGAATTTCCTAGGACTCCAAGGACGCAGAGTCTCAAAGAAAAAGGCACAGGTAGTGAAACAGAAGGTAATCTCCAGACCCCTCTATGCTCTTATTGCCAATGGGAACTGAGATCTCCAGTGGACAAGAGACGCCACACGGGCCTTTCACCAGCTAGAGAGTCCCCCTCATGTCGGCTCCAGCTTTGAAACTTCCAGATGTAAGTAAAGCATTCTCTCTATTTTTCCATGCAAGGAATTGCCCTGGGAATATTGGCTCGAGACTTGGGTCCATACCGGAGGGCAGTTGCTTACCTCTCTAAGCAACTAGATGCAACAGCCAAAGGATGGCCAGGTTGCCTCAGAGCTGTAGCAGCAGTTGTGCTGAATATTCAAGAGGCACACAAGTTTACCCTGGGACAAAAATGACTGTGCTAGTGTCCCACACAGTGTCTGCAGTACTGGAAGTAAAGGGTGGCCACTGGCTTTTCACGAGAGAGGCTTCTGAAATACCAGGCCATCATGGTAGAGCAAGATGATGTAGAGATAGTGGTGACTAATATTGTCAACCCAGCTTCTTTTCTCAGTGGAATCAAAGAGAAGCAGTACACCATGATTGCCTAGAGACCACTGAAGCTACCTACTCCAGCCGCCCAGATCTAAAGGACACTCCTCCGGACGATGCAGAGACCTGGTTCACTGACAAGAAAGCGACATTGCAAAGTTCACAGTGACTACCTGCAGAGAGGTAATAGAGTCTGGACCCTTACCAACAGGTACCTCTGCACAGGATGCTGAGATAAATGCATGGACCCATGCCTTAGAAACAGCAAAAGGCATTCAGAGTTGTGCATGCACATGGAGCCATCTGGAAGGAGAGGGGACTGCAGACCTCACAGGGAAAGAAGAGACAATCCAGCTGCTGGAAGCAGTTCAGCTATCTGAAAAAGCATATCAAGGCACACCAGAGAGTGAGCTTAAAATTGGAGGAAAGAAATGAGCTGGCGGATGGAGAGGCAAAGAAAGCAGCAAAGGGTGAGGTACAGATTTTCCTCGAAGGTAAGCCATAATACAATAATACTAATCAAAAGAGACGTACAACTGCAAGGGGTGGGCTACCATTGAAAGAGAGCTAGTAATCCCTTCCCATTTTCGTGGTTACTAGTGAAGGAAGGGCACTAGAAAACACACTAGGGCCTAATTACTTAAAGCCTTTTATAGAGTGTGGCTCCTTTCTCAAAATGACCAAGGCTGCGAGTGATACAGAGTGCACTGGAATGAAGTGTTGACTTTGAAGTAGTAATTCCCACAGGCTTTCTAGAACACACATCTGATTGAAAGGACTGTTGTATCATTGTCAGGAATCTATATGCCACTATCACTCAGGTGAGCCGATAATGTGATCCTTGCCTCCAGACTAACCTCAAAATACCCCCGGGCCAAAACTTGGTCAGACTGGGAGAGGCCATGGACCTGTACAGCAGTGGCAAATCAACTTTTCAGAACTCCCAAGGAAAGGGGGGTATCAGTATTTACTGGTATTAATAGATACATTTTCAGGGTGGCCAGAAACATTCCCCACCAGAACTGTCAAAGCTCAAGAGGTGACCAGATAATTTTTACAAGAGATAATACCACGCTTCAGAGTTCCAGCCACAATATCCTCAGATAAAGAATCACCTTTCATTTCCAAAATAGTGCAACAGATTAGTAGCCATCTGGGCATAGATTAAGAACTTCACACCCCATACCGCCCCCAATCAAGTGGCCAGGGGGAGAGAATGAATCATTTGATTAAGCAGCAAATCATAAGACTGGGGCAAGAAGCTCTTCCACTAGCACTATTGCAAATTCAAACTAAACCTTTTGAGCTAAAGGAATGCTGAATCCTTTTGGAATGCCTTATAGAAGACCATAGAATACAAGGGGAATGTCCAGAATGTCCACTTACATGGTGGCATTAAGCAAACAGCTCAGAGTAATTGAGAAACTTGTGGCTGGAACTCGGAGCAGGGAGTTGGATAGCCTGGGGTTGATGTATATGATAAGTCTCTTACAGAGAAGGCTTCGGAACCACAGTGGGAGAGACCACTGCAAGTACCTCTCACCACCTTCACTGCAATGAAAATCAAGGAGCAGAATGCTGGATCCATCACTCTCGGGTGAAGAAGGCCCAGAAGCCCCTTCAGGAGTGACACCAGGAGACAATGAACTGAGACTAAAACTTATACGGGCAAAATGAGTATATTGCGGTCGGGAGTAGCTCATACTTTAGTGTACAGAATTGTTTTGTATGGAATTATAACTGAAGTTTTAGAACTAGAGAGTACCTCTACCCAAAGCAATGCTGAATGGCCTTGGACCCTGGCATTTAATCAGTATACTGGATCCATAGGAAAACCTTCTGAGATAAAGAAGGTTTATATTAAACATATCTACTGTAGTAATCCACGAGAATCAAGTATGTGAGGAGTAAGAATAGCAAGAACAGGAGCTGTGAACACTTCAAGGAATCTGAAGAGAAGAAATCAAAGTAAAGTGCTGGGTCATCAAAAGGATGGCTTATGAGAGACCAGATGTAATAAGTGTCTGAACCTCCCCTGGTGTATATGAACACCAGGAAGTCTGTGATGACCTAAGTGAATCAGACTGTTGGTGTAATTTCACCCTGATACAGCCTGTAGAAGTGACCTGCCTTTGAGCTCAAGTTACTGTCAGACTTTCATTTGAATTCAAAGTGGACACTGCACTTTTTACCACAGCGGGGCCTTATACACCCCACACTAGTTCAGACTCTACCCAAACTCCAAACTTAGACCTAACGTAGTAAAGAATGTGACTAAACAACGGCTATTATTCAATCCAGAATGGTCTCTCAAACGTGTGGAGTTGATAATGCAAATTAACATTTCAAAAATCCAACCAGCCTGCTCCTCCTTCCTAAAAACTTCCTTTGAGGGCTGGAAACATGGTCACAAAAACAGGCATATCTCAGGAGCGGAACAAGAAAGGAAGGAGCCAGCTCTCCTGGTGCCTAGAACCAGGAACACCAAGAAATCAGTTTCCTTAAGTCATTTTCCAAGCTGGTTGGCTGAACCCCCAGGCAATGGCTGGTAAAGGGTGCTGAACTGCAGGTGGTAAACTAACCCAAGCAAGGAAGGTGATTTTCCTTATTTATAGCTATCCCTTTTCCTACTGAGATTTGGATCAGTGGTTGTCCCAGTCTGAGGTGGTTGGATTCTGCTTAAAAGAGGTAGAGAGAGAGACCCCCTCAGAGCTCAGCAGCAGGCTGTAGGATTTTGAGCATCACTTTTGTGCTGAGTGTTTCAAATAGCAGAAACCTGATCCCACTTTCTTCTGAGGCACTGCAATGAATTTAGGCTTTTCTCTCAAGATTTCCCCTCCATTATCTTCTGCCCTGAACACAGTCCACAGCTTGATCTTAGCTAGGGGCAAGGTGGGTGACCAGGAGAGACATTCCTGCTTGCCACACATCTGAGAAATCAGGTGCTTTGGAGGGAGAGGGAGAGGTTAGATTCCCTGAGGTCTCTACATTTCAGAACAAACATCTGTCTCAAGTATGACCTAAACCTCTGTCAGATACACTTGTGAAGTGTGTCTGAATTTGCAGTATGAGCCCAGCACATCCCTCTGGCAGGGAGGGATGATCATGGACAGAAAGCAGTTCCTGTTCCCCATAACAAACATCTAACTGGCATATTAGGGACAAGATTAGGAGTTTTAAATGGAATTGATTCAGAAATACTGATGAATAAACTGGCTGCTGCAGCAGGTAGCCTAACAAAATTGAAGCAGCCTTTATAGTAATCTCTACTGGCATTAGGAACTAGCCAGTGACAGATTTCAAAAGTACTGCCAAAGTAAAGAAGTATGAACAGGTCGGGGACCAAGACCACAAATTGATAGTAGAAGCACTTAGTATAGTTCAAGATAATGTGTCTTTAGCTTTCAGTTGTATACAAGCACAGTTATGGATACAAGCAACAGCAGCTCTGATCATATGGGAAAGGGGTGAAGGTAATTTTCCAGCTGAAATTCGGAAAATTGAATGGGATAATGCAATTGATTTTAAAAGGAAGTTTTAATCCTGGTGGACTATGGTGAATTTCACCTATGATCCTGTTTCTAATGTGGCCACTGCTTTGTGCTTACCATATGTAATGCCACTGTTTATGTTATCCATCCCATCATTGCCCTAAGATTAAACCATGAAGAAACAACACTCTATCCTTCAGAACACAGAGTGTGGGCACGAAAAGATGAATGAAAAGTGGCAGATAGTAAACTTAGAATCCTGCATTACTAGAGAACAAATGGGATTCATTTGTGAAAGCAATACTGCTAATGCCCAGGACGTGTTTGGACACTGAACAGAGTATTTGTCACTTTGAAATTCATCCAGTAACTGACCAGAAAACTGTGCTCGTATATACTGGAAAAGGGTGTATGTTTGAGAACTGCTTGTGCTGCTGTACAAATTGATAGCAATGATGTTATTCTGTCTAGTAGAAACCATTCTAATCTCTGTATTTGTATTTGTAATTTTGTTAAGATTATTGGGTGTGATTTTTCGTATTTGGTACCAGTAACATCCCACCAGCTGATTACAGCCAATTACACAATGTATCACAGACTACCACCTACCCCTATCGGGGCGAACCTTACATTGGCAAAACAATTAATTAAGCACCAAGACCTATTAGAAGTCCTGAAAGAAATCCGAGAAAGTGGAAAGAAAACCTTAATTACTGTCCAACATGATACAAAGGAAATAACCAGAGTTCTACAAAGAATAAAATACGGATAATCACTGGTGAGATGTGATCTTTGGGTGATCACCAACTGCAAATGGAATCTTTAATAAGTTGTGCCACCCTATTGTAGTTTTATTAATATTAGTTGAGATAAGCTTAGGATTATCTACTACATTGTTAATTTGGAACTGGAGAATACTACAACGAATGGCTGTACTAACCTCTTTATCAAACGTACATTGTGAAGCATTAAAAGACACTTATTGTCCTGGAAATTTTCCTTAAGTAAAAGAATTTACTTATTTCCTAGGAAAGGGGGGAATGAGACAGAGTAAGGATCCATCCTGAACTAGGTGAAGTGTCTGGGAGAGGTGAAGGGTCTGTGGAGCTAAAGCTGAAGGAGAGGCCGCGTTCCAGAGACAGCAAGGAGACAGAGAAAGAAAAACAGAAAAACCACGAGGTCAATCTGCCCCCGACCTAGGAATTCCTCCGATAAAGAAGAATTAGTGCTAAGTGTCATGCAAGATGAATATGTATGAACTTATTGTGAAACTGTATGCATATGCATTTGGAAGGGGGATAAAAGGAGGTCTGAAATCTTCAGGGGTACGCATGCCCTTTTGGGGAGTCTTGCGTCCGGCGCGCGTCGTAATAAAAGCATACCGAGCTTTACAACTTTTACAAGTTGTGAGGTTTCTTCTTTTCTCCGCAAAACATGTCGAGTTGGAAAGAAATTTTATGACTTAGAGCAAAGGATAAGCTGACCACAAACAAAAAGATGTTTTCTACCAAGCAGAAGGATACCACAGGCAAACAAGGCATGTCAATGTGGCAAGTAGAAAAAAGGTCTAAGAATTTTCCACTGCAAGAAAACTGAAAAACAACTTTAAGCTTAAACTGTAACATACTAACTCATGTGATTGGATAGTATTGACCATAATATGGTGTCCTGGTCTAGGGCAAATTTGGGAGAAAACCTCCAAAAGGGCCCCCCCCCAGAAAGCCAACTAACATGGCCCCTCCCCCCAACTGGTTCAGAAAAATTTCCTTGGAGAGAAGTGGAAAAAAACTGTTTATTTAACAGGCAAGGCACTCCCCAGCACACAAAATGAACAATACCAGATGACAAAACTCATTCACCGCTCTGAAGAGATGATAAATTCAGAAAGTCTCTCCTGTGGGTGGTCGCTCTGTTATCAGTCCCTCCGGTGCTGGGAAAGGTTGCTGCCCAGAGTAGGCCCGGCAGGCTACAAAGTGCAAGCTCTCGGTGTTTTCCCAGGTCCCAGTCTGGAGCAGGTTCAAATGGTTCCAAGAAAAGGGAAAGAAAAACAGTCCAGGGAAAGCTCAGACTGGCTCAGCTAGCTAAAAAGCAAAAGGAGCGCAGTGTTTTGCCCCGTCCGTGCCCAGACAACAACAGTGCTCCTGCAGATTGTGGAGGAGTGAATCCAGTCCCTGATAACAAACTCTGTGCTTCTTCTTCTCCCTGCCTTCGCTCTCAGACAGTCTTGAAGGCAAAGAATATAACATTCAACATAAAAAGAACACCCGATTTGGGATACAAGCATCATAACATCACCCTAGGACATTTGGTAATGATAGTAGTTATGATTGTAGTTATGATAGGCTGTAGGTAACAGTAAAGGTATTGATTGGTTGATTATGTATTAAGATGCTCAGCAAAGAAAAATATATAATGCATTGTAACCAAAATTAAAGATTCTTCAGGCTTGTCTACAGCTGTAGCTGACAGCTGTATGCATGGCTCTGTCACCCGCGACCCTGGACTGTTGTAACATCTTGGATACAATAAACTGCATTTTGAAGAGCCATCTGAAGTCCTGCATCTCTCATCTCAGGCTCTTACTGTGGAGGAACATGCTGTGGTCCTCAGAGGCTTCTGATCAGATTTATCTTGAAGCCTGAAGTGACCATTGTCACCCTCCAAAGCAGAAATCTGGGGAACATGTCCCTTTATTGATGGGGATGTAACTGAGACATCCATATAGTTCAGTCCCAACAACAGTTTCTGTGTTGTGGACCGGTGCTTTAGGTTATTCTTGTTGCACAAGACATCCCTGTCTCAAGCATTGCAGTGTGGCTGAGATGGTGGAAACAGAGGGAGATGCAAGTGCATTGAGCTGGACCTTGTTTTGCCAAGGCTGAATTTGGCCTTTTCATGACCTGTTCCACAACAAATATGAACAGCTTCAGAGGAAGGAAACCAAACTGAAGTGTAAGCACCAAGTCCCAGGAAGAGGCAACAGGTTTGGGTGGCTGAATGGCAGAGACTCCCTTGGGTGAGAAGGTCCAGAGGGGATGAGGCAGGATATGTTCCCTTAGAGCCATCAGCTGCATATAAAAATGAGATATTCCTCTGAAAAAATGCATGCAGTGTTCCTGGGGCCTCAGTCCTCAATATGCATGTCCTAGGGTGACTTTATGATGCTTGTATCCCCATTCATCTGTTTAGCCCAGAAATAAGTTTTGCACCCTTAAGACTGTTTTAGAGAGTGAAAGGAAGGGGGGTGGGAGGGAAGAAGAAGCACGCAGTTTGTTTTCAGAAACTGCACTCACTCCTCCACATTGCTGCTCCTAGACTGTGTTGTCTGCAGCACGGACAGGTGGTACAAGAGACCTATCCTTTGCTTATAGTTAGTTTTTAGCTACCTAAGGCAGAGAAGTTCCCTAGACTGTAGTTTCTCTTTTTTTCTTAGAACTATTTAAACCTGCTCTGGACTGAACACCCAAAAGAGCACCGGCAGCTCACACCTGAAGCCCACCAGACCGGGCCTGAGCCATGGCATTTCCAGCACCAGAGGGACTGATAAGAGACTGAATAAGCTGAACTACAGCCCACAAAGAAGAATTTCTGAGTCTGTCAGCTCTTCTAGAACAGCAAGAAGTTTTATTATTTAATATTGTTTTTTTTTTTTTTTGTGCTAGTAAATGCTTTGCCTGTTAAATAAACAGGTTTTTCCACTTTTCTCCAGAGAAATATTTTCCAAAACCAGTTAGGGGAGAGGTGTCGCTATTGTATTAGGGACAGATGAATGAAGTGCCATAGACCCCAATGTTCTCAAAAGGCAAATGCTGAGTTTATTAGACATCACATTCTTTTTATAGACTGTTCTGACAAAGCTGGACCTGATTGGTCCTCCATCAACACCCCTCATCATTGGCTAATTAGGAACAACACCCTTCTTGAAAACATCTTACAAGGTAAACAACCTGTTCAAAGAAACAGTTGCAAAGATTTAAGATTATTTTAATTCTCTCTCTGAGCTTTCTCAAGCTCCCCCAGAGTAATGCCTGGGAAAGTGTCTTGGTTTGGAAAGACAGGTGTCTGTTAAGAAAGGCAGGAGCCTCCCCTGAAATGGAAAAATGTAAACCCCCTCCCTGAAATGGAAAAATGTAAACCCCCTCCCTCCGAGTTGTTATAAATTTTAAATTAAGGGGGGCTCTCAGGCAAAAATATGGGAGCAGGAATAACAGTTCTTTATTAGGGAAGAAAATAAAAATATAAAATAAACAATCCAGTAAACTAAAACAACACTGACAGAGTCAGAACACAACCTGACACCCTGTTGGTCAGGGTGTTGGTAGCAGTCCAATTGGAATTGTGGCTGCAGTCCTCCTGGAGTGTCAGGTGTGGTTCTGTTGGAGCAGTGATCCTGTAGAAGGGTGCAGTCTTCCTCTGAAGATCCAGTGGAAGAGGCAGCTGTTCCTCTGGGAAATCCAGTGAAGAAAAGCCATGCTGGTGTTCCAGAATCTCAAGATTTTATCTGGGTAGGAATGCTTGGCTCTCCTCCCTCTGGGCTGAGCATCTCACAATGGGATGCTATAGTTCTTACCAGTCATACAGTGACATTCAATAGCCTATTATCAGCAAATGTCTCCCCGGAGGGAGGATTGGTTGTGGAAGAGATAAGGAAAATTGCCCACTTAACAGAAGACAACTGCCATACAGATGGCAAATAGAATACAATTTGCTTGGCAATCCAGGACAGAAAGTTTATCTGACTTTCTCTCTGACCAGACTTTCAGCAACCACAGAGGGGCTGCTTAAATCTGTTTTCTAGAAGAACCCCTTTAAAAGTTTTCTCCCAAATTTGCTTTAAACCAAGACAGCATGGATAGGGTATGAGCTCTGAAAAACATACTGATGGGTGTAAAGCCCTGCTCAGCAGCACTGGGAAAGGGAAGACCATTGCAATGGCCCTACAAACTGCCTGTGTGGCAAGGAAGAGGTTGAACTTTCCTGTTGGAACCTGAATCACCAGGAAGATAATTAATGCAGATTTCCTAGACAGGCAAACAAGTCTGGAGAAGTCTTGCTGTCTGGACTGAACTGCTGAGTGGTGCTGGAAGCTCCACCCCAGGGCTTGTCATCCTGCGGAAATTTGGGAAGAGCTTCTAAGGGTTCTGGGGAAAAACAACAAGAATACCAATGCTCTGATCCTACAAGGCTGAAACCCTCCAGCGTTGTCTGTGTAGAAGAGCAGTGCTAACTCACCTTCCTGGAGAAAGAAGGCTTGTGGAGAGATGGGGGCATCAATGCCAGCTTGAAAAGACAAGGGCTCAAGAGGAGATATAGCTGGAGGTTGAACATCTGCCCCTTGGCCCCATCAGTTCCTTTGCACCTATGTTCCCTCCAGACACTCCTTGATGGTTCCTCTTGTTTCATTGGCACCCTGTTGCAGATCTTTGGGCAACCTCAGTTGTGTCCCTGCTCTTCTTTTGTGGCTGTGACTGGAGGGCTCAGCCAGCAAGAGGGTCCCTGGAGGATCAGTGGGCAGGACAGACAATGGTTGTGCCCTGTAGGCACTGTGCCTCAATACTTTGCTGTGCCATTATCTCATTCCCCATCTACAGCTGCCTGCAAGGCCAGGCAAATCTCTTCCAGATTTGTTTACCTGCCAGGAGGTTTTCATTAATTCCCCTCATGCTTCTTCATCCTGCAGGAAACCACTTGGCCACACCAACTTGAAGCTCTCAATGCAAGGTGGACTTAGCACATCCCATGTCCTTGTGCCATCTAGCACATCTCAGCATCCTCTGCCTGGCCTGTAGGATAGATTAGTCCTCTTCTCTGAACCATGGCTGTTGATTCAAGGGCTGGCAGAGTACAAAGGGAGCCAGCACTGGGCTGCATGCTTGCATCTGGGTGTGCATCAGGGCGGGTCTCCTCTGCAGGAGCATCCCAGTTTTAAAAGTGGAGAAGGCTTTGACACTGCCCAAACTATCAGCTGTGGATTTTATCTCAAATGAGTTTGTTCTGTCTTCACATGGATGTCCCAAGGGTCCAGAAGAGTAGGAGGGAGGGAGTTTAAGGGTCAATCCAAACCTTTGTGTTGAGACCATATAATGTGCAGTGCTTTAAATAAAATGCTCTTGTTCTTGTCTCTGGTAAGGCATTCACTGGTGCTTCAGGGGCAGCATTCAGCCAGTGAACTGACTGCAGCTAGGTTCTGTCTGGTCTGTGGTCACTTTATCGCCAAGATAATCAAAGGATCTTTCCTTACTCTTGCCCTGGGAAAGCTAAAAAAAAAGCTGAATATACTTGCAGACTGGTGGGATGGACGAAAAGGGCAAGTTTTAAAAATTTCCTGACACTGATGAGTCAGGGACGGAAAGAAAGACTCCAGTCATCAGGTGGATCAGCAGGCAAAATCTGTTTAATTAAAGTAGTGGGTCTTTTTATAATGTGACTCAATAGGTGATACTCAATTGGTCTCAAAGTAGAAATATCTCACATTATTGGTGACTATGAATAGCACACTTTGGAGAACCATATCTATAAACAGTGGTTACAGAAAGAGACATAATAATTGTTTTAATTCTTTTCCTCTAAAATTCCCAGGCTCAGACTGGGAGAAATTGTCTCTGTTCTTTCTTTGACTGAACTGAGAATATCCACAATTCCCCCATTTCATTTAAAGGAGGAGACAGTGTTAGTAATCTCCTGTGGGATCCCTTGCAGGAAAGAGGACAAACACAGCACCAGAATGAGGCAGAGTAGAAATTCTCCAGAGTAGAAATCCATTTTGATTTAGGTGAAATGTACATCATTAAGTTAAGTCTGTGGTTAGAAAACATAGTTGTTTAGCCTGACTGGATAAGTCTAGGCTCAGAGAAACTGCTTCAGTGAAAGACAGAGATAACGGGGAGGAGAGAGAGGGTGATAAAGAGAGACAGACTGCTGTGAGAGCAGGTCAACCTGACCTAGGAATTCTATCTGATAAAGAAGAACTAGCGGCAAATGTCACGCAAAATTCGTAAAAATGAATATGTATGAACCTATTGTGAAATTGCATGCATATGTATTTGAGAGGGGAATAAAAAGGGACCTGAAGTTCCCAGAAGTACGCATGTCTTTTAATGAGAGTAATCTCCACGTGTCCAGCGCTGTAATAAACATAGCGGCTTTACAACTTCCACAAAGTTGTGGAGTTTTGATTATCTCCGCAAAACATTGTGGCGAGCCAGGCAGGAGAAACTCTCTCTGTCCCTGCAGAGGCAGGGGAGAATAGACGGACTCCTAGGTGCGCCCCAGGATTTTCCTGGAGGAGCTCTGCTCGTCTCAGCTTGCCTCCTGCAGAGACAGACCAAGACCTGCTGGTGTGCGGAGGATACAGTATGTATTGAAAGACTCCCGAGGGAAAAGAGACATAGGACAGCTGAATAAGTCACTCAGAGAAGTCTGAGTGCTCAGCCTGTGTCTGCAGGCAGCAGCAGCCTGGTTGATAGAGCGACTAAGAGAGTTCACTGTCTGACAGAATGGCTGCTAGCGACCCTGGAGGCGGGTTCGAGTGGACTCGTGTGTGTGTGTGTGTGTGTGTGTGTGTGTGTGTAGGGTCCGGACATTGTATTGTTGTATAGTTAATGCATTGTGTGGTTAATGTTAGTGTGTTTGTAATCGTGTGAGTGCATGCCATACAAAAGAGAGAATATCTACAGTGCAGGGGGGTTTCTACCCATGACTGAAGCAGCCGAGTGAAGCCTGAAGCATCAGCTGAGGCAGGCTGTAGGGGCAAGGAGCCCCCCGCAGAGAAAAAGAGCAAGTAGTGGAGAAGCGTGAGTGAAGACATTCATTGAGTAAAAGTAGTGAATTGTAGTGTAGATTGTGCACACTTTTACCGTAGCTAGACAAACTCCCTCATAAGCCGTCCCACTGACCACCCGGCACGCTACCTTGATTTCTTCTCCTCTGATTCCTTGAAGTGTCCACAGTTCCCATTCCTGCCATCCTGCTCCTCATATACCTGATCCCCGTGGATTACTACAGTGGATAGGTTTAAATCTTTTATCTCAGAAAGTTCTCCTGTCGTAGGAAGGAGACCAGGACACCATATGGTTCATCACAGGCCCGATTTATTGAAGAAAGTATCAAACACTCATACAACAAATAATAAGCTTATGAATATTCTGTAAGCCAAGCAATCTATTGGTTAAACTATAGCATTAACTCATCCACATTCCTTTGAGCCTACGTTCTCTACCTCTCCCGCCTCACTGTCCATTTCTTTATCATATTCTGCAAGGCTCAAGGACACATTATCTCACACCTGCAAGATTTGGAACTAACCATGGTCTTGTACTTTTCCATTCTCTATCCTGCTACAGACACAAAAAGGCCTCTGCCTGTCTCTGCCCTAGTTAGGAAATCTTTCCCAAATTAATTCGGCTGTGTCCTCTCTCCTCAAGCCACTCTTTGACAAAACTCTCCACATTCTCCCATGGATCCAGTATACTGATTAAAAGCCTGGGTCCAAGGCCATTCAGCACTGCTTTGGATAGAGGTACTCTCTAATTCTAAGACTTTAGTTATAATTACATAGAAAACAATTCTGTAAGTGAAAGTATGAACTACCCTCGTCCGCAATATACTCATACTCATTTTGCCCGAGTAAGTTTTAATCTCAGTTCTTTGTCTCCTGGTGTCACTCTCCAAGGGGCTTCTGGGGCCTTCTTCACTTGAGAGTGATGGATCCAGGTATTCTGCTCCTTGATCTTGATTGCAGTGAAGGTGATGAGAAGCACCTGGAATGGTCCCTCCCACTGTGGTTCCAAAGTCTTCTCTGTAAGATACTTAACATATACATAATCTCTAGGCTGTATGTTATGTACTGGCCCATTTAACTCCCTGCTCCGAATTCCAGTCATGTGTTTCTCAATTTCTCTGAGCTGTTTGCTTAAAGCCACCATGTAGGTGGCCAGCGTTACCTCCCCAATGTGGGTGGACATTCCCTTTTGTATTCCATACAGTCTTCCATAAAGCATTTCAAAAGGACTTAGCTTTTCTTTAGCCCGAGGTTTAGTTTGAATTCGCAATAGTGCCAGTGGAAGAGCTTGGGGCCAGGGTAGATTAACTTCCTGCCCGAGTCTTACAATCTGCTGCTTAATCAAACAGTTCGTTTTCTCTATCTGGCCGCTTGATTGGGTGCGGTATGGAGAATGAAGTTCTTAATCTATACCCAGGTGGCTACTAATCTGTTGCACTATTTTGGAAATGAAATGTGATCCTCTATCTGAGGATATTGTGGCTGGAACGCGGAAGCATGGTATTATTTCTTGTAATAATACCCTGGTCACCTCTCGAGCTTTGACAGTTCTGGTGGGGAATGCTTCTGGCCACCTTGAAAATGTATCTATCAATACCAATAAATACCGATACCCGCCTTTCCTTGGGAGTTCTGAAAAGTCAATTTGCCCCTGCTGTCCAGGCCCATGGCTTCTCCCAATCTGACCAAGTTTCGTCCTGGGGATATTTTTGCGGTTAGTCTGGAGGCAAAGATCACACTGTCAGGTCACTTAGGTCTCGAGTAATAGTGGAATATAAATTCCTAGCAACGATTCTTTCAATCAAGTGGGTGTATAGGGCATATATTCCCCAGTGGGCTTTCTGGTGTTCTTCCCTTAATAGTGACCACAGTAAATGGGAAGGGATTAATAGTTTCTTTTCAATGGTAGCCCACCCTTCTTGGTTATACGTCCCTCTTTGTTCTTCAATTAATTTTCTATATCTCTTATTATATTCTCGCTTACTTTCAAGGGAAATTTGTCTATCTGGAATTAGGGGTCTTTCAATAGTTACTTCACATTTTGTGCTTCCTTTGCCTGTCTATCCGACAGCTCATTTCCTTCTTCCAGTTCTGAGCTCACTCTCTGGTGTGCCAATGTGGTGGTTTGACCAGGAAGAAGTAGGAATTCTGAGATGTTGTGGTCAAACCAATGGATGTTCGGAGTTTGATATTAGCACCTGGTGTAGCCAGTGCGGTTTAGACACACCTCCGAGAATACACAGGGGTTAAAAAGCAGAGCTTCGGCCCTGAGAAGCCTCTTAAGACGTCGAGGCAAAGAAGTCAGATCTCCCTCCCCTGTCCAGCCACTGCTGCTGGGCAGGGGAGGGGCAGCCATGCGGTAAGCCTAGGCCTGGACAGAGATGAGAGTGAGAAGGCCCTTGAAGATAGAAGGGTAGAAGAGCAGCCCCAAGAGACATCGAGCAGCCTTTCCCCCCCCCCAGGAGAGAGAGAGGGAGAGCCAGTGTCTGAATGTGATAGCAGCCGGCCCAGGAAGAGAAAGAGAGAAGGGTGCAGCCCAGCCAGCTGCAGCAGCAGCGCGTGTAGAAGTATCGGCGTTCTGAGACAGACAGAGACTAGAAGTTTTAAACCCTTTCTTACATGACTGGAGCCTTGCAAAAAATGCTGATCCTCCTCAGAGCTGAATAAGAAGAGAGATAGGAGATGAGATGAGACAAAGACCTAGCCCGAAGAATGTAGAAATGACTGAATAGAGAGAAATTATTAAAGTGGCCTTTTAGCTAAACTTTTCTTGTGTGGCCATAGACTCAGTTTGTTCCTGTGACACAGAGACTGCACTTAGGGGGGAAGCAGTGCCTCAGAACCAAGAGAGTTCATCGTGGAGACCCCTCGGCCCCAGAGAGTTAGAAAAATATGGGAGGGACAGATGCCCCAAAGCAGAGACTGTGCCTTTTTAGAGTGAAACAAAGCATCCTTAAAAAACAGCCCTAGAAGCAGCTCTGGTCCATGCACAGTGGTGAGAGCACTGAGCATGGAAAGAAGATGTCACAAGCGGCAAAAAGACTTTTCCGGGCAGTGCCGAGTGACATTAGAAGCACACGAGATTTCAGCGTGTTTCCAGAGAAAGACTATAGAACAAGAAAGACTCCTCTCCTCTTCATAGACTGAAGTTTGAGTATTCTAAAGAGTAGTGCCAGGCTGAGCAGTTAGTGATTTGAGAGAATGTATCAGATTGAAAAATTCTGGTAGTAGAGAAGAAGAAAGTGTTTTTGTAAAGTTTTAAATTTTTTTTTTCCTTATAGTTTTTTCCTAATTTCCTGTAGATTAAGTAATAAAGTTTTCTTTATGTTTAAGCTGGAGCCTGTTTTGCTTATTCCTTGTCACATCTCACAGCAGACACCAGGGTGAGGGCGTTTTCATGGGGGCACTGGCTCTGTGCCAAGCTCAAACCAGGAGAGCCTTAATGTTATGAACAAAAATTTGGTTAATATATTTTTGTGAGAAAGAGTTACAGGGAGGCAGCCAGACCTCTGTCCCTGCCAGGGTTCTGCGTGCTTTGTTATTGTAATCACGGGTCACTGTAGCTTATCGCCCCTTTTGTATTAGCAAAAGCCCTGGCTAGGGCAAGGTAATGGCCCTTCCTCGAGGCTAAGGTGTACTCTTCCCAGCATAGAGAAGACACCTGAGAGGGTGGGGGGGGGGTTATGCAAAGTGACTCCAAGACCAGAATGCTTTTTGGGACCCCGACTCCAGAGGCACAGAGAAAACCCCAAAAACAACGAGCCAAATAAGAGTTGAGAGACTGGAGTGATGTCTGGACGTGAGGAGCCGAGTGCTGAGCCTGCAGAGATGCTGAACACCTTCGGAGCCCCTCTCGCCCTGAGCAGAGAGTCGTCCCGACGCCGGGACCGGGCGGGACAGAGCCAGGGAAAGTAAGATCTGACGGGGACACCAAGCCCTAAAGGCTCCCACGAGGACCGGATCCCCCAGCTCTGCCCCTAGTGGACGGAGCTGCGCACATCCTCCTCCTCTGAGTCGCCCTGGGAGACACGACGGAGACTGCAGCCCTGCCGAGCCGCCCAGTCCTGAGCTGATCACTTTTAATAAAGGCATTAAAAAGGAGAAGAAGTCTCCTGGCCCTGTTTATTTCACTTAATATGCATAATTGATACCTTTTCAGGCAGCTGAACTGCTTCCAGCATCTGGATTATCTCTTGCGCATGTTTGATGTTCTTTCCCTGTGAGGTCAGCAGTCCCCTCTCTTTCCAGATGACTCTGTGTGCATGCGCGACTCCGAATGCATACCTCGAGTCAGTATAGATGTTTATCCTCTTTCTTTTTGCCATTTCCAAGGCAAGGGTCAGGGCAATTATCTCAGCCTTCTCCACAGAGGTGCCTGTTGGTAAAGGTCCAGATCCTATTACCTCTCTGCAAGTAGTCACTGAATACCCAGCATGTTGCGTTCCATTGGCAACGTAGCTGCTCCCGTCAGTGAACCAGGTCTCTGCATCGTCCAAAGGAGTGTCCTTTAAGTCTGGGCGGCTGGAGTAGGTAGCTTTAATAGTCTCCAGGCAATTGTGGTGTACTGCTTCTTCTTGATTTCCACTGAGAAAGGAAGCTGGGTTGACAATATTAGTCACTATTATGTCTACACCATCTTGCCCTACCATGATGGCCTGGTATTTCAGGAACCTCTGTGGTGAAAGCCAGCAGCCGCCCTTTACTTCCAGTACTGAGGACACTGTGTGGGACACTGGCACAGTCATTTTCTGTCCCGGGGTAAACTTGCGTGCCTCTTGAATATTAAGCATGACTGCTGCTACAGCCCTGAGAGAACCTGGCCATCCTTTGGCTGTTGCATCTAGTTGCTTGGAGAAGTAAGCAACTGCCCTCTGATATGTACTTAAGTCCTGAGCCAGTATTCCCAGGGCAATTCTCTGTCTTTCATGGGAAAATAGAAAGAATAGTTTACTTAAATCTGGAAGTCCCAAAGCTGGAGCTGACATGAGGGCACTCTTTAGCTGGTGAAAGGCATGTGTGGCTTCCTTTGTCCACTGGAGATCTCTGTTTCCATTGGCAATAAGAGCATAGAGGGGTTTGACAAGCAGTCCATAATTATAAACCCACAGCCGGCACCACCCTGCCATGCTTAAGAAGGTTCGGATTTCCTTTATTGTCTGGGGTTTCAGGGTTTGGCATATGGCTTCTTTGCGAGCCTGCCCTAAAGTCCGTTGCCCAGCACTGGCCTCGTACCCCAGGTAGATTACTTTCTGTTTCACTACCTGTGCCTTTTTCTTTGATACTCTGTACCCTTGGAGTCCTAGGAAATTTAAGAGGCTTACTGTCCAGGCCACACATGCCTCTCTCGTCTGAGTGGCTATTAGGAGATCATCCACGTACTGCAACAGCCTCCCTTCTTCCTGTGGAGCTTCCCAGGACTCCAGGTCTTTTGCAAGTTGCTCCCCAAACAGAGTAAAGGAATTCTTAAAGCTTTGAGGCAACCTCCACCATGTGAGCTGGGTTTTGAGCCCACTTTTAGGGCTTTCCCATTCGAATGCAAAAATTTTCTGGCTGGTTTCATGGATAGGGAGGCAAAAGAAGGCATCTTTTAGGTCTAAAACAGTAAACCAGGTTAGCTCAGGTGTTAGACAAGTTAATAAAGTATATGGATTGGCTACTACCAGATACAAATATTCTGTTACTTTATTGACAGCCCTCAAATCTTGTACTATCTGGTATGACTCCAGATTTCTGAACAGGTAAAATGGGAGTATTGAAATCAGATTGGCATTCTTTCAGTAACTCTAATTGCAGAAAATTCTCAATTATTGGGGTGATTCCTTCCCTGTCTTCTTTCTTTAGGGGGTACTGCTTAATTTTTACTGTTTGTGTCTTTTCTTTGAGCTTAATTACTATGGGGGAGGCATTTTTTGCCCTCCCTGGTATATCAGAGGCCCATACCCCGGGAAATACTTGACTGAGTATCTCTTCTTCAATTTCCTCCTCAATTTCAATAGTTGTTAAGGTTAAACTTAATACCTCTATGTACTTTTGATCATTCACCTCCAGAGTAACCTCTCCATTTTTGAATGTAATGGTTGCTTGTAACTGCTCCAATGAATCTCTGCCTAAAAGTGCCTTTGGTGAATTGGGCATGTACAAAAATTTATGAATACCCCATTGTTATCCCAATTCATACCTCAAAGGTTTGCAAAAATATGCCTTTTCAGACTGGCCAGTTGCCTCCTGTGCTACAACATAATCATTTTCCACAGGTACTAAAGCTTTATTTCAAACTGAATATGTAGCCCCTGTATCAACCAAGAATTCCACCCTTCTCTCTTCTTCCCCCAGCCTCATTGTTGTAACCAGTGGATCCACCAGGGCAGAATCCCTCGGTCCTCCTCATTTGTGTTGTACATGTGCAGCCACTTGTTGGTCACCTCGTCTCCGTTCTGGGCATTGATCCTTCCAGTGACCAGTTCTTTTGCAGATTGCACACTGGTTTCTGCCCAGCCGAGGTGGTCCTTTTCTGAGTGGTCCCTGGTTGCGTTTTCTTTGCCTTTCCTCCTGTACCACTGTCACCAACTTTTTCATTCCCTGTTTATATCCTTCTTCCCGGTTACTAAATACCCTCCAGGCCTCCTCTAGCAAGACTTTGAGATTTGTCCCTTCCGGTCCCTGAATTTTCTGAAGTTTACATCTAATATCTCCAGCAGACTGTCCCAAAAATGAATTAACTAACTGATTCATCCCTATCTCAGACCCTGAATCTAATGATGTATGACGACGCATAGCATCCCTTAAACGCTCTAGAAACTTGGATGGAGTCTCAGAAGGCCCCTGCTCAAGGGAATATAAGGCTGACCAATTTATGGTTTTTGGAATAGCTCTTTCCACCCCTATTGCTATCCACTCTTGATAATCTGCTAATTTCTTTACCTCTGCTGATACATTAGGATCCCATTCTGGGTCTTGGAGGGGGAAATATTCTTTTACATCTAGCTGCTTGCTCTTGCAGTGATCCTCTGCCAAAGTCCCTGCTGTCTTTAAGATCAGCTGTTTTTCTGTTTCAGTGAAAGCATCCAGTAGTAACTCGATGTCAGCCCAATCTGGATTGTGTTGTTTGATAACATATCGTAGATGTTTGGCAGTAATTATCGGATCAACACGATAATTCCTAGCAATCCTTTCCCATGCCTCTAAATCAAGAGTGGTAAATGGCACTTTAATCATTAATCTCCCTCCTTCTGGTCTCACTGCCTCTCTCAGAGGGGCCTGTAACACTGCTTGCTTCCTAGTTCTAGATGCAACTGGACTGTCAGGAGGGGGGTGGGTTCTAGTGGATGGGTCTTCCCAGCCTGAGTCCTCCTCCTTTTTGGGGAAGTCCTCTTCCTCTTCATCCTCATCCTCAACCTCCCTCCTCCTAGGAGGAGCTTTCATCCACTCAAATGTCTCTTGTTCTTCCTCTTCAGAATGATAAACAATGTCTGATCTCACACACCATTGTCCTATACTGCATGCTGAACAATAACGTTTGATTTGCCCCCTCTTTGCCTTATTTTCCTTTTCAAGGGCTAACACCAGTGGGTCCGAGGGCAGTCTGATCCCACAGTCCCTTTGCCATTCTTGGTGATTTCTTAAACCAAAAAACATATCAGTATACGAAACCTCATCCCATTTACCTTCCTGTCTTAAAAACAGCATTAACTGCAGTAAGGTATTATAATCTCAAGTTCCAGTGGATTGCCACTTCGCGCCATCCTCTAACCTGTATAATGGCCACCAGCATGTGCAATATTGGATTAGATCTTTTTTATACGCAGAGCCCCCCCCCACTTGTGACTTCCTTCCAGTAGGCCAAGATGCACACCAAGGGGCTAGCTCGAGGAACTCCCTTGCTCTGGTTAGTTCCCATTATCTCCTTCTCCTTGGCCTATTTTGCTTCCACCCAAACCTCTCTTCACAGAGCTTCACAGTCGTTTCCCAGTCTTCCTCCCACACACAACTCCAGGTGGCAGGTATCAGATGTGATTTCCCACACACAAGCTTTAAGATCTTAGGTTCTGAATCAGCTTGATCAGGAAATTTTAATTTACACTCGGGGCATATGCCCTGATGCTTATTAGAACAGGAATACCAGCATTTCTTACAAATTCTGCACTGCAATAATTTCCACGCAGCGGGCCAGCCTCTTGATGCATCAAAGGCTCTCAGGAACTGCCTGCAGAGGCAGGCTATTCCGTTTATTACAGGGAACTCTAAATCCTCTATGGCAGGTTGTTCCCAGTCCAGACTTACTATAGTACTAGCTGAAGTCCGATAAAGCCCCTCTAAATGAACTCGTTTGTCTCTTCTATCTATCCAAGAATTCACAGGATTCACAAACTCCCAGGGGTTGAGTCCAAACCACTGGGGCAGAGGAACCCCTTGAGTTCATCTAGCCACTGTAAAAGCATGCACAATCTACACTACAATTCACTACTTTTACTCAATGAACCTCCTCACCCATGCTTCTCCACTACTTGCTCTACTTCTCTGCTGGGTTCTCCTTGCCCCTACAGCCTTCCCTGGCCGGTGCCTCGGGCCTCACTCGGCCCCTTCAGGCCCGGGTAGAAACCCCCCCTGCACTGTAGATATACTCTCTTTTATAAGCCATGCACTCGCACGATTACAAGCACACTAACCACACAATGCATTAACTATACAATGATAAAATAGCAGGACACCACACACACACGAGTCCACTCAAACCCACCCCCAGGGTCGCTAGCAGCCACTCTGTCGGACAGTGAACTCTCCTAGTTGCTCTATCAACCAGGCTGCTGCTGCCTGCAGGCACAGGCTGAGCACTCAGACTTCTCTGAGTGACTTATTCAGCCCTCCCATCTTTCTTTTCCCCCGGGGGCCCCTCAATACATACTGTATCCTCCGCACACCAGCAGGTCCTTGCCTGTCTCCACAGGAGGCAAACCAAGACTAGTGGAGCTCCTCCAGGAAAATACTGGGGTGCACCTCGGAGTCCGTCTATTCTCCCCTGCCTCTGCAGGGACAGAGACGGTTCCTCCTGCCTGGCTCACCAGAATGTTTAGAGAAGATAATGAAAACTCCACAACTTTGTGGAAGTTGTAAAGCCGGTATGTTTATTACAGTGCTGGACCCGCGTGGAGATTACTCTCCTTAAAAGACATGTGTACTTCTGGGAACTTCAGGTCCCTTTTTATTCCCCTCTCAAATACATATGCATACAATTTTACAATAGGTTCATGCATATTCATTTTTACAAATTTTGCGTGACATTTGCCGCTAGTTCTTCTTTATCAGATAGAATTCCTAGGTCAGGTTGACCTGCTCTCACAGCAGTCTGTCTCTCTTTATCACCCTCTGTCTCCCCCCCCCTTATCTCTGTCCATCACTGAAGCAGTTTCTCTGAGCCTAGGCTTTTGCAGTCAGGCTAAATAGCTATGTTTTCAAACTACAGACTCAACTTGAAGATGTACATTTCACCTAAAACAAAATGGATTTCTACTCTGGAGAATTTCTACTCTGTCTCAGCAGTGAGCTGGGCCTTGGCATATGCTTATCGCACACTGCTAGATACTGTCGGGCAGCAGACAGAGGCAGGGGGGCAGGGAGATAAATCAGCAGCTATCCCAGTCACTCAGGCTGCAGCCAACACCCCAGGCTTGAAGCCAGCAGCCAAACTAGATAGTGAGCCTAAGCCAGCCGCAAAATCAGTGGCTGTTGCTACTAGCACTACAAGTGGGAAATGCACGGACATGACTCATCGACCAGTGGATGATGATGATGATGATGATGATGCAGGAGAAGGACCCTTGATGCCTCCTGACATAAAATCAGGAGTCAAAGCAGCAGGTGCAAGATCAGAAGCCAATACTGAGTCCTTTTCCCTGAAGGACCTTCGTGGCCTAAGGAAGGATTACACTCGCAGACCTGATGAATCCATAATTAGTTGGTTAGTTCGGCTCTGGGATGCTGCAATTCTGGACGGCACTGAAGCCAGGCATTTGGGATCCCTGTCACAGGATCCTGTCATCGACCAAGGAATGATGAGGAGAGCTAATCCACACAGCCTCTGGGAACGGGTCTTGGACTGTGTTGCACGAAGATACCTGTGTGCAGATGATCTTTATATGCAGCAAACACAGTGGAAGACCATAGAGCAAGGGATCCAACACCTGAGAGAAATGGCAGTGGCAGAGATTATCTTCTCAGATGACGTAACAACTAGGAACCCAGACTTGGTACCATGCACGTCTGTGATGTGGCGAAAACTTGTGCAACTTGGGCCACATGAATATGCTTCTGCCTTAGCCATGATGAAACAGGATGAGCGGGATGAGACCATGCTTGATATGGCAAGGAAGCTCCGAGCACATGCAGACGCTATGCATGGCCCAACACACACCAGAATCGCAGCGGTGGAAACACGTCTGCAGAAATTAGAGGATAAGATAGAGGAGAATCACAAAAAACTCAGAGAGGAGATTAAAGAAGACCTTCTCCAAATCTCGGCAGTGCATATCAGAGGTTTTGGTGCCCAACACAGATGTTCCCCAGATGGTGAGAGAAGGTACACACCCCATGAGCTGAGCTGTGGTTCTACCTGCGTGATTGTGGAGAAAACATGAGGATATGGGACAGAAAACCTACCGCTGCTCTGGCACAATGGGTGCATGAATTGAAGGAAGACAGGGCTGAGAGAGGTAGTTCGACCAAATTGAAAGCAGCTCCAGTTGCCCGTAGCCGAACTGTGAAGTATGATGATAATGACATTTCTGATCCCCTTGAAGGAACCTCCAAGACATATGCCCAGGGAAAGAAGGATAACCAGGCTTAGAGGAGCCCTGCCTCTAGCCAGGTAGAGGCTAGGGAAAACTGTGTTTTCTGGTCTGTGTGGATTCGTTGGCCTGGCACATTGGAACCACAACAGTATAAAGCTTTGGTTGATACTTGTCCTGAGGTGACGTTATGATTCTTGTATCCCCATTCATCTGTTCTGTGCCTTTAAGACCGGCTCTGAAGAGTGGAACTTTTGTTTGGGTTTCTCTTATCAGGGACACAGAGACAAGCGGTACATAAGGCTGTTTTTTCAGTTCTGGCTTGCTGCTTTTGCTTGCTCTCTTTTTCTGCTCTTGCTTCTGCTCTGCTTTCGCCTCTGCTTATTAGCTAAACAGTCCACATTCCTTCCTGGACTGTTTCTCCTCTCCCGTTTCTGTGACCATCTCGAACCTGCTTCGGACTGGGACCTGGGAACACTGAAGGTTCGGCTGCAGCAGCTGGCCCAGCGCCGGAGGGACTGAGAACAGAGCAACCACCCCCCCGAAAGAGACTTTCTGATTTTGTCATCTTTCTCAAAGCGGTGTCATTGGGTATTGTTCATTTTGTGTGCTGGGGGGTGCTGGGCCAGTCAAATAAACAGGTTCTTTCCACCTCTCTCCGAGGAATTTTTTCCCGAACCGGTTGGGGGGAGGGGCCGTGTGGGTTTCGCTTTCTGGAGGGGCCCTCCTTTGCAGATTCTTTAACAAATTTGCCCTAAACCAGCACAATACTGGTGCTCAATATACATTAATCTCATCAAGACATGTGGAGACAGAGTCTGTTTCTATTGCTGGTGTGACAGGGGGATCCCAGGATTTCACTTTGATGGAAGTTGATGTGAGCCTGACTGGAAATGAGTGGAAGAAACACCCTATTGTGACTGGGCCAGAGGCCCCATTGATTTTGGACATAGACTACCTCTGAAATGGGTATTTCAAAGACCCAAAGGGACTCAGGTGGGCATTTGGAATAGCAGCTGTAGTGACAGAGGACATCCAGCAGTTGAACACCTTGCCTGGACTGTCTGAGAATCCATCTGCAGTAGGACTTCTGAAGGGAGAAGAGCAAAAGGTGCCAATTGCCACTTCCATAGTGCATCGACGGCAGTATAGAACCACTCGAGATGCTGTGATTCCCATCCATAAGATGATCCGAGAGCTGGAGAGTCAAGGGATGGTCAGCAAGACCCACTCACCCTTCAACAGCCCCATTTGGCCTGTGCGAAAATCTGAAGGAGAATGGAGATTGACTGTGGACTATCGTGCATTGAATGAAGTGACTCCACCACTGAGTGCTACCGTGCCAGACATATTAGAGCTCCAGTATGAGCTTGAGTCCAAGGCAGCAAAGTGGTATGCCACTATAGACATAGCCAATGCATTTTTCTCCATTCCTCTGGCAGCAGAATGCAGGCCTCAGTTTGCTTTCACATGGAGGGGAGTGCAGTATACATGGAACCGATTGCCCCAGGGGTGGAAGCACAGCCCCACCATCTGCCATGGACTGATCCAGACTGCACTAGAAAAGGGTGAGGCTCCAGAACATCTGCAGTATATTGATGATTTCATTGTATGGGGGAACACAGCTGCAGAAGTGTTTGAGAAAGGAAAGAAAATCATCCAGATCCTCCTGGGAGCTGGTTTCGCCATTAAAAAGAGCAAAGTAAAGGGACCAGCTTGTGAGATTCAGTTCCTAGGAGTGAAGTGGCAAGATGGACGGAGTCAGATTCCTACAGATGTCATCAACAAGATCACAGCTATGTCTCCACCCACCAATAAGAAGGAGACACAAGCTTTCCTAGGTGCCATAGGCTTTTGGAGGATGCACATTCCTGAGTACAGTCAGATCGTGAGCCCTCTCTACTTGGTCACCCGCAAGAAGAACAATTTCCACTGGGGCCCTGAGCAGCAACAGGCCTTTGTCCAGATCAAGCAGGAGATTGCTCATGCAGTAGCCCTTAGCCCAGTCAGGACAGGACCAGAGGTGAAGAATGTGCTCTACTCTGCAGCCGGGAACCATGGCTTGTCCTGGAGCCTTTGGCAGAAGGTGTCTGGGGAGACTCGGGGGTGATCACTAGGATTTTGGAGTCGAAGCTACAGAGGGTCTGAAGCCAACTATACTCCAACAGAGAAAGAAATCCTGGCTGCCTATGAAGGAGTCCAGGCTGCTTCGGAGGTAATAGGCACTGAAGCACAACTCCTCCTGGCACCCCGACTACCCGTGCTGGGGTGGATGTTCAAAGGCAAGGTTCCCTCTCCCCACCATGTCACCAGTGCTGCATGGAGTAAGTGGATTGCTCTTATCACACAGTGTGCCTATATAGGTAAATTGAATTGTCCTGCGATTTTGGAGGTAATTACAATTTGACCCAAAGGTGAGAATTTTGGTGTCACAGATGAAGAACAAGAACCAGGGACACAGGCTGAAGAAGCTCCTCCATATAACCAACTGCCCCCAGAGGAAACACACTATGCTCTTTTCACTGACAGTTCCTGTCGCATTGTAGGGATGATCTGGAAGTGGAAAGCAGACGTATGGAGCCCCACATGACAGGTCGCAGAGGACACTGAAGGAGAAGGTGGATCAAGCCAACTTGCGGAACTCAAAGCTGTTCAACTGGCCCTGGACATTGCAGAAAGAGAGAAGTGGCCAAAGCTCTACCTTTACACTGATTCACGGATGGTAGCCAATGCTCTGTGGGGATGGCTGGAAAGGTGGAAAAAGGCTAACTGGCAGCACAGAGCAAAACCAATTTGGGCTGCTGAAGAGTGGAAAGACATTACTACCAGGGCAGGGAGGCTACCTGTGAAAGTCCATCATGTAGATGCCCATGTACCCAGAGTAGAGCCAATGAGGAGCACCAAAACAATGAGCAGCTAGACTGGGCTGCAAAGATAGGGGTCTCCAAGATAGATCTAGATTGGGAACACAAGGGAGAGTTATTCCTAGCTCGATGGGCCCATGATGCCTCAGGCCTTTAGGGCAGGGATGCCACCTATAAGAGGGCATGAGACCGAGGGGTGGATTTAACCATGGAGAGTATTTTTCAGGTCATCCATGATTGTGAGACGTGTGCTGCCATCAAACAGGCTAAGCGAGTGAAGCCCCTCTGGTACGGTGGGCGGTGGTCCAAGTACAAGTATGGGGAGGCCTGGCAGATTTACTACATCACACTGCCCCAGACATGCCAGGGCAAGCGCTACGTGCTCACAATGGTAGAAGGCACCACGGGATGGCTGGAAACCTACCCTGTGTCTCATGCTACTGCCTCTAACACCATCCTGGGCCTTGAAAAGCAGGTCCTTTGGAGGCATGGTACCCCTGAGAGGATTGAGTCAGACAATGGGACTCATTTCAAGAACAGCCTTATCAACACCTGGGCTAGGGAATATGGCATTGAGTGGGTGTACCATATCCCCTACCATGCACCAGCTGCAGGCAAAGTGCAGAGGTACAATGGACTACTAAAAACCCAGTTGAAAGCCTTGGGTGAGGGATCTTTCAAAAATTGGGACCAGCATTTGGCAAAGGCCACCTGGTTAGTTAACACCCGAGGTTCCACCAACCGAGCAGGTCCTGCCCAGTCTGCCTCCCTGAATATAACAGATGAAGATAAAGTCCCAGTGGTACATGTCAGAGGTTTGTTAGGGAGGATCGTGTGGATCAATTCTGCCTCGAGTTCAGACAAACCCATTTGTGGGGTTGTCTTTGCTCAGGGACCAGGTTGCACACGGTGGATAATGCAAAGAGATGGAACAACACAATGTGTATCTCAGGGAGATCTGATTGTCCGGTGAGAATGATATGCAAATATCACTGTTCATTGGATGTTACTGCCATTGTCTGTACATTAAACCATACAGACATGAGATAGAAGGAAATGTGTAAGTGTTGAAGGTCTGAGCAAATGAAAGATGGAGTTTTGAATGAGTAAAGTGAAAGTGGGGAATCCTACATCTCTGTAGTATGGGGCCTGGATTCAGCGGTCCAGTGTGAGGATATGATGAGGGCACGATGGATATTGCTTGTGATTTTTGGGGGAACAGATGGACGTTTTATGTGAATAAATGCATGATGTTTGGTAGTATGTTGGCGATATGGGGATAAGAGGTGGAATATCCTAGGGTGACGTTAGGATGCTTGTATCCCCATTCATGTGTTCTGTTTATGCTGGATATTATGTTCTGTGCCTTCAAGACTGGCTCTGAAGAGTGAATGTTTTGTTTTGGTTTCTTATCAGCCGTTCCCCCACGGCTGGTGGGACAAACAGACAGGGCAGTACCTTTTGCTGCTTTTTGGTTTTTGCCTGGCTTTTCGCTTTGCTCTCGCTCTTGCTTCTGCTTTGCTTCTGCTTACTCTTTTTTCTGCTCATTATCTAGTTTAGCTAAACAGTCCAAATTTCTTCCTGGACTGTTTCTCCTTTTCTTTTTTGGACCTACTCAAACCTGCTCCGGACTGGGACCTGGGAACACCGAGAGTTTGCACCCTGTGGCCTCCAGCAGCTGCCCCAGTGCCGGAGGGACTGATAACAGAGCGACCACCCACCGGAGAGACTTTCTTAATTTGTCATCTTTTTCAGAGTGGTGAAAGAGTGGTGTCATCCGGTATTGTTCATTTTGTGTGCTGGGGGGTGCTGTGCCTGTTAAATAAACAGGTTCTTTCCACTTCTCTCCAAGGAATTCTTCCCGAACCAGTTGGGGAGAGGGGCTGTGTGGATTTTCTTTCTGGAGGGGCCCCCTTTGGAGATTCTCTCCCAAATTTGCCCTAAACCAGGACAGGGGCAAAATCCAAAGACAGGGTGGGGGGGGGCGACGAACACAACAAGGTATCGGGTAACCTGAGGGCAGGGGTCCAATCACGAATGGGAACTTGGAACGTGACCTTATTTGTAGCAGGTACCAAGCCAACTGAGAACAAGAACCAGAAACTTGACTAAATATAGGATAGTTCCATTAACATATTGACTCCCACGATCACACTGTTCTTGCCATGACCTGACTAGATGTCCCTTTTTCAGTATCTTTTTTCCCATGGTCTTAGGTTGATGCTTTCTGTATATGTGACTGAGGCTAAGCCACTATTTATCTCAGCCAGCTGTGTTTCCACAACTTTGCACACAGAGAAAGGAAAGGTAACTGTGACCATGTTTGCAGGGGTACGAGGATGAGGGAAGAGACGAGGATCTGACTCCATGTTTCAGAAGGCTTGATTTATTATTTTATGATATATATTATATTAAAACTCTACTAAAAGAATAGAAGAAAGGATTTCATCAGAAGGCTAGCTAAGAATAGAAAAAGAAAGAATGATAACAAAAGCTTGTGTCTTGGACAGAAAGTCTGAGCCAGCTGACTGTGATTGGCCATTAATTAGAAACATTCATATGCGACCAATCACAGATCCACCTGTTGCATTCCACAGCAGCAGATAACCATTGTTTACATTTTGTTCCTGAGGCCTCCAGCTTCTCAGGAGAAAAAATCCTAAGGAAAGGATTTTTCAGAAAATATCATGGCTACAGGTAACACTTTGTAAAGTCATTGGTGTGAAGATGGTATTCTTTCCTTGGGGTATGTATTAATTGTTCTGAACATATACCTTGTCTGTCCTCTGCTTCCTTTTTCTACCTCTTTTGGGGTAGGGATTGAAGGCCCTTGAGACAATAGTTCGCATTCAGACTCAGGTGTTTATTGTTTCTTATCAATGTTACAGCCTCACAGCTGTGAGTTCTGCAGTCTTTGATTAGCAAGGCACAAAATTGCTAACTATCTCTTGTTACAAGGTCTTTTAAGGCTAAACTATCCAATTAAGAAATTACACCTAAATTATTTTTCCTTTTAACCCAATAACTGATCACTCAAAGTCCACAATGTAGTCTTTTCTGTCCAATTACAAAATACTACCCAAACCCATGAAGAAGAAGGAAGAAGAAGGTAAAGAAGAACAACCTTCATATTTATTACTATATTCTAAAACCCCAAACTTCAAATTTTCCACCCTGTGATATCACACACTTCTAACCAACTACACACCCATAATCCCAGTGCTACCAATCAATTTTGGAAGCCTTCTCCACAGCCTCAGGTCAAATGCAGTGGTATCTTGAGGGTCTGTGCCTTCCAGCACAGAAAGATTAAAATTCTCAGCATCCAAGGTTCCAACATCTCCCCCTCCTGTTTGAACCATGAACATTGACAACTTTGTCAACCATCTGTCAGACACATTTGACCGAACCCCATATTTCGCTTAAGCTATCATCTGACAAAAATTCTGCAACATCACTGATTCCCACACCCATGAAGAAACCCAAAGTCCACAATCTTCTGTTGGCAAAACACAAGGGTTGGAATCTCTGTGCAATCCACATCTGTGTGTCTTCTTCTCTGCTTGTGGAGTGGTCAGCATTTCTTTGCACTTGATAGAGTTTCACATTCTTCACTGAAATCCACCTGGACTTTGTAGCTGTTAAAACACAAACAAACCCATGTTCCCACAGGGACTGGAGGATTTTCTCAAAATCCTGGAAATGAAGAATGGCCCTGATGTGAGAAATAAAATATTGATCAGTTCTGTTTTGCAAAATTGCATAGAGAAATGTAAGATAATGACATAAGTTGCTATTACTAACACTCTGGTTATGAGCAAGGGGAAACATCAAAGCAAAACAATGCATGTAGTGAAGAAGAAACCAACAGTAATTAGGAATCAATTGGATAATACACATAATCAATAACACATGAGAAATCATACAATTACCAAGCACTGCAACACTGAACTGTCATCCCAGGGTCTGCAGCAGCTGATAAATCTCAAAACAGCAGAGAATTGGAAATCCTGTCCAGATTCATATTTTTCCAAATTCCCTTTAAAAAATAGGCTCAGCTGTCACATATGGTCAAATTGCCAAGCCAAAATGACTTGAATACTTTTGGATACAGAAAACATCTGGGTTGGTTGTCAATCATCCTATCCGAGTAGATCTAGAGCTTGTCCAGAGCCAGAACTCTAATTAGTGGATGTCACTCTAACACATTTTAAAACAAGACTCTTAAAAATAGCAGTTACGAGTAAAAAACCTTAGGGTTAAAAACCAATCAAACCATCAAGTAATTTAATCCCTCCCAAGTTTCCTTCAGGATAGCGATTCTTCAAACACAGCAAACCTCTTCTTCAAAGATCTGCAAGTGGTCACAGGCAGGATTGTGAGCCTGGATGTGGACACTGAGAATGTGAAGGTGGAGAAAGTGCAGCTGAATGAGAGACTGATTACCTAGTATGAAACCGAAACCCAAAGAAAGAAGTTAATGTTACAGCTGGACTCTCTGCTGGAGTATTTCTGTAATAATAACTGAAGAAAGCCATGAGACTGGCAGTCTGGATAAAGAAAAAATATAAGTAGTTAGGAAACAAAAAGCAGGATCCTGAAGAGACACCTTATAAGTGATCACAGAAAGAGATGGTAAAACACATGAAAGCCGGTTGCAAATACTACAGGAATACCTTAATAATAATTCTTATCACAAAAATTGGAGAATTCACATTATATAATCAGTATAATAGCAGCAAGTGTTTGAAGGGGTTAAGACAACCTTTTTTTAAGCATTTATGTGATATTAACAACAATCACTATTTATTGGCATTACCTATAGAAAACAGAAAAAAACACAGGTTACAAGCTCACTACCAGCAATCCCCAAATGTCAAACCATTGGGAAATCAGCTGATGACCCTGCAGATAAGATCTGATTGAAGTTTCCCAAATGTTCTGTCTTCAGACAAATTTCGAGTAGTTGAATCATTACTAATACTTGTATTTTTACATGGTGGTTTCACTTGCTGGGAAGCATTTTTCACAGTAAAAGATTTCCATCTACGTCATATTTGGAATAACACTGATTTGCATAGTGTTCCCCTTTTCTGCATCTTGGGCAACGACTTGGTGCTGCCGCATTTTCTGTGGAGTTGCCTTGTTGAAAAGTTGGATGAAGTGCTGAGAGAGTTCTTGAAAGTCTTTTGTCCTGCGCTTGAAGGAGTTTCCCAACCTGTTCTCCCCAAACACCTGCTTGAGTTGCTGTGATGTGCTGAGGTATGCCCACCTTACTGCATGCCTCTATCATTTCAGTCATGGTTGGTTGACCAGGCATGGCACTCGGCATTGGCATTTGCAAAAGTGAGACTTCGAAGCAGATGTGGCTTCGCCGCTTCATCACTTACTTGTCTGTCCACGTCTTGCGTGAGACGATCGATGAATGAAGTGAAGAGTTCAGAAAGACCTTGCTTTATTTCTGTGTAAATGCCTTCTGGAGTTCCAACTGGTTGAATTTGCAGAATTGCCTTTTGCGCTGCCTCTTTGATGTCTGCAATCACATCTGGAGGCAACTCTGCTGACTGATCTTCAGGTTTGTCACGGGGTTCATCTCCTGCTAATTGAGCCAGTGTGAGAGCTGCATGCGGCCCTCCTGCATAACTATTTCTCAGTTGAATGAGAGCCCTTTGCCATCTTGCATCCCACAGAAGGAGCTGTGAATCTGTAAAAATTGTCAAGGCAATGTACCTACAGTCAAAAGGCACCAAGTCATAATTGTTGAATGTGCCTCTCAAAAGCTGTTTGAAGTATGGGGACCCTAAACCATTATTTTTCACTGCTTCCATCAAACTTTTGATCACTCCATGATCCAGAGGTTCCCATCTAGGATTTTCATTTTGTCTCCCATGTCTCACTGGCAATGCAATGCTATCTGTGTCTGCTCTAAGTCTCTTTCTTTCAGTGCTTTCTTCCTGATATCTGCCCAGTTTGTTGAACTGGATGTATCTCTTGAGACATTTCTGTTAAATGAGACCAAATCCATGCTCGTATTCTGTGGATTTGTAGACTGCCAGGATGCACCTTCTTCTGGCTTGAAGGTTGCATGCATCCCATGCACCCCTCTCCCTCCTATTTCAGGCATGGGGAGGGACTTCTGTGGTTGTGCACAAAGGGGAAATGAGGGTGCAATGGCTGAACTCGCCGTTGGTGACACTGCAAATGGCATCAATGTAGACATATAGGGAGTATTTACAGAGGATGCAGAAAGGGTGTAGCCATCTTGCCCTAGAAAGGAGGTTTGAGGAAACTGTGCACCATGTTGTGGTAGGAATTCCTGAGCACATTCCCTGAGCTGAAGGAATAAAGTATAAAGTGAAACAGAGTAGAGATCCATTCTGAATTAGGTGAAGTGTCTAGGAGAGGTGAAAAGTCTGTGAGGCCAAAGCTGAAGGAAAAACTGCAGGCCAGAGACAGTGAGGAGACAGGGAAAAAAACAGAAGCGACCACAAGGTCGATTTGCCTCCCCCCCCCCCCCCCCCCCCGACCTAGGAATTCCTTTGATAAAGAAGAACTGGCGATAAATGTCACGCAGAATGAATATGTATGAACCTATTGTGAAACTGTATGCATATGCATTTGGAAGGGGGATAAAAGGAGACCTGAGATCTCCAGGGGTACGCATGCCTTTTGAGGAGAATTTTCTTCTGCGCGCAGCACCGTAATAAAAACATACCGATCGTTACAACTTTTATAAAGTTGTGAGGGTTCTTCTTTTCTCCGCAAAACAAAAGTCTTTTGAAAATGGGAAAACATGTGGGTGAGTCATGGAACTGGACTGTTGCCCTGGGAACCAAGCTCTTGGGGCAAGCAGGTGAGATGCTGGAGTCCTGCCTGTTGTGAGCCAAAAGCAGGATGGGACCTGTGATGGCATAGGAATGCCTTGTCTGGCTGTGATGGTTATAGTATTTTCGCTGCTGATATCTTGAACTGGTGGGTGGTGTTGAGCTCCTAAATCACTCATGGGTTGAGCTCTGTTCTCCTGACCAGTCTTTGGAATGTGTGCTGCAATTGTCATGTCTTGTCCCGACACTTCCCATTTAACTGGAAATATATTCATTATATTCCGTTTACCTGAAAAGGGAACTGGAAAAGATGCTTTGAAGGCTTGCTTTGACTGAAGCAAAGGATCTGGCATTGCCGTATTGAATCCATATAGTGGTTGAGTTGGCTGCAGTGGTGCTGTTGATCCACTTGGTGGCGCTGTTGCTGCATGGTCTGGTTGCGAGGAAGCTAATCTGGGTCTAGGCTCCAGTGCTGCAGCTGCAGTCGCCGCCGGTACTGGTGCCGCCGGGCCGTGACAAGGCTCTGCTCCAGCCGCAGCAGGCAGAGCCGCTTCTGCAGTGGGCAGTGCTGAGTCCAGGGGTACAGTCGTAGCTGTGGGTCTCGGCAGTCCACGGGGAGCGGCTGCCGCTTGGATTCTGGGAGGAGGGGTCCCGGGCAGACTCGGAGGCTGCGCGGTCTGGTGGGGAGGGGGGGTTGTGGGCAGACACGGAGGCTGCACAGTCTGGAGGGAAGGGGGGGCGATGACGTCGGACCCACTCGATCCGGGTCCCACCCACCGTACCGGGCCTGGGGCTCCGAAGCGGGAGGGGGTGGAACAAAGCTGACGTCATCTGATCCCGAGCCTGCTCCTGCAACAAGGCTGACGTCAGCCGGCTCTGGGCCCGCCCCTGTTGAACGGGGAGACTGGAAAGATGCTTCCGACGTCATTTTCGGGCCATGGGCGGGGGCAGGAGCTGTGGGTGGACCCCCAAGTGGCAGGGGCGTTGCCACCCAAGCTCCGGAGGCAGGCTTAGCTGCTTGGATGCTTGGAACTTCCCTCAGGGTGGGGAGGGAGGTGGAAAAAGGTGCCGCTGCTTTCCAGTCCCCGCCGCTCCTTCGGATCTCCCCGCTCCCGCGGACCCTCACCCCCCCCCCCCCCCCCCCCGCTCTCGGCTGAGAGACATGCACAGTTGTAAAGAATTCTAAAAATGCCATGTGCCATGTCCTCCTCCTCTGCTGGCCCCAAGAGTAGCTTAAGTTTTGGAACTGCCCCGAGGTCCCTCCCGGATTTTGCCTGGGTTGCAGCCTCCCGATCCCCCGCCTCCCCCGGCCTCGGGGACGACCCCGCGCCTGCATTCACCAGGATAAGACCTTCCTCTTGTGATTCAGGGGGGGCAGTTTCTCCCGGGACTGTGGGGAGGGGGGGGGGTTGTGGAGGCTCGTGACTCTGATGGAAAGTCCCTTCAGATTCGGAAGTGGGGGCCGCAGGTCCCGAATCTTCTGCCTGCGAGGGAACGCTCAGCAGCCGCTGAGATGTTTACAAAGCATCTTCTGCAGAAGGCTTTTGGCATTGATATGAAATTTCAATAGTCAATCCGAATTTTATTTCTATATGTTTTATTGTAAAGAAAGCAAGCAAGCAGCACTGGGTGGCCGGGGAGTCACTGCTCCTCTCACGGCACACACCACTTACAAGTTCGGTAAAGTATATATACTGTTTTTAAGCCTACAAAGCATTTTCCAATGTGCTTGGTTAGTCCAAATCAGCAAATATCAATAAGCTGGGATCAGCAATTTAATTATCTTTCCAGGTGGTCGTTGGCTTCCTATCCTTCTTGTGGTCGTCTGTAGGGAAGCCTTACACTGGTGTCTGATACATGATTTTGTCAAGTGCATCAAGCTTTTTATTATACATAAGCATTTAGTCACTTTGTTGCAATATCTCTTAGCTTTACCTCAACTTCCTCTTTTTTATTCTAAGCATCAGTCATCTTGCTACCTCATCTCTTTTACTCTATTATACTTCTTTTATTTCAATTCTTTATTTGGCTATTTGGTCAGAAAGCTTCAAAACCTTTGTGTCTATTTTCAACACAGCAGATATAAACATTTGCTGATTCCATTGCCAATTGACATGAATCACAAAAATATTTTTCACAATCCCTCCCCTTTTTCTTTGTGATATTGATTCGTGTCTTTGCTTCTAATTGAGCTAATAGTTTTTGGGTCGCAGTTTTATTTGGTTCTGCTTTGGCTTTGACTATCATAAGGGAGTGAGTTTTTTCTCCCGTGGTTGTTATTTTAGGGTTTATGGGCATTGCTGAAATCTGCATTCCTTGGATCACTGAATCTATTAGTCTAATAAAGCATGGAATCATACATGGTATAAATAATAAGCCTAATGAAGAACAAAGCAACGTGAACCCAAACTTTTTCTACCAGGCTCCTTCAAACAAATTATTCCACCAATTGTCAGTTAATACGGAATTCCATTTCTGCACTGGAACAAGTGCAACTTGTTTAATTTCCTCTACCAAATTTGTAATAGCTTCTCCATTATCATCAATCTTTAAAAAGCACTCAGATGTACTAAATTTTCCACAAAACCCCCCTTCTTCAGCTAATAAATAATCTAGGGCTAGCCTATTCTGAAATACTGCTGCTCTGGTTTGGGTTAGTTGTCTAGCTACAAGCTTCAATGCCTCTGATGTTTGCTTAGAAGTAATTTCTACAATGGCCTGTAATCTAATAATTTGGTTAAGCATACGAATAGGGGTTCTATAACCCCAGCTGCCTTCCTGAGCCCAGGAGGCAGGATCATAGTAATCTATGATCCACTGGGAAGTCCATTCTTCATTATTTCTGGTCTGTTTTCCTCCTATTTCAGTTCATTTTCTTCTGCGCAGAGTTTCATAAAGAGGTCATCCTAAATATTCACCTCTGCTCCTTGGTAGCAAAAAGAATGCAGATTGTATAATTCCAATTGTACAGGTACCTCTCCATCTCTTTGGTAATTCATTATATGCCCTTTTATCACATATCCAAAATAATCCATCTGGAGCTTTCCAATTTTCAGCCATCTGCCCCGGATTTTCCATATATCCTTTAAGATCTTTTACCTCCTCAAAAGGATTAGCATATGTTACACTTTTCCAGCAAACAGTCCCATTGGTACAATTGATAGACCAATAACCTGTTGGTGGTTTCGGCCAGCAGGTCATAAAAGTGGAGCTGTTGGTATATAACATCTTGCAGAGGCTATGTCCTACTGTCCTGGTTTAGAGCAAATTTGGGAGAGAATCCCCAAAGGGGCTCTGGTAGGAAAGCAAATTCAATCGGCCCCTCCCCCCAACCGGTCCAGGAGAAAATACCTCCTTGGAGAAAAGTGGAAAAAACCTGTTTATTAAACAATAAAACCTAAACAATATCAAACAATAAAACCCCTTGCCACTCCAAAAGAGATGACAAACTGAGAAAACCCCCTCCCTGGGTTGCGGCTCAGCTCACTCAGTCTCTTATCAGTCCCTCCGGTGCTGGAAATGTCATGGCCCAGGCCCGGCCCGGTGGGCCACAGGTGCAGCTGCTGGTAATCTTCTGGGTGTTCAGTCCAGAGCAGGTTTCAAGAGGTCCAAAGAAAAGGGAAAAAAACAGTCCAGGGAACTTCTTTGCCTCAGCTAGCTAAAACTAACTAAAAACAAAAGAGAGCTCTGTCCCGCTGTCTGTCCATCCACAGACAACACAGTCCAGGAGCAGGAATGTGGAGGAGTGAGACCAGTGTCTGAAAAAAACTGTGCACTTCTCTCCCCCCTTCACTCTCTGCAACAAGTCTTAAAGGTGCAAAACTTATTATTCAGCATAAACAAAACAAGACAATTGGGGATAAAAGCATCATATAGTCAACCCAGGACACCTACATATGTAGTAAAATTGTTTCCTTCCCTAGAAATACAAATTTGGCCTACTACTTAATGACTCAATATTTAGCCCTCAGATTGAATTTATTAAATCTTTGTGTCCTGTTCCATAATATCAACTGATCAGGTCCTACCCCTTCTCCCCTCCACGGCCATTTCTTGGTCATTTGGGATCCCCAAAAACCAAACAGTTACTTACTTACATTTAATTCCTTAACTACTTTTTGCATCAGATCAATAAAAAAAAAAATTCCCCCCTTTTGTAAAAAAACAGTAAATTCTTTTACTTAGTACAAATCTCTACAATAATATGTATCCCTTTAATGCTTTACGATGTATATTTGCCAAGGAGGTTAACATCGCCACTCGCTGTAGCATTCCCCAATTCCAAATAAGTACTATAAAAGATAACCCTAAACTCACACCAACTAATATCAACAAAACTACAATGGGGTGACACAATGTGTTAAAAAATCCCAGTTGCAGTTGGCGACCATCCAAAGATTATATCCCACCAGTGATGATCTGCATCTTGTTTTATTCATTGCAGAACTCTGCTTATCTGCTTTGTATCAGGATGGACAGTAATTAAAGTTTTCTCTCAATTTTTCTGGATCTTCTTCAAAATTTCAATTAGGTCTTAGTGTTTAATTAATTGTCTTACCAACATAAGGTTCGTTCCAATAGGAGTAGGTGATAGCCTGTGATACATTGTATAATTGGATTTGATCAGCTGGTGGGATGTCACTGGTGCCAAATATGAAAAATCACACCAAATAATCTTAATAAAATTACAAATACAGAAATTAGAATGATTTCTACTAAACAAAGTTACATTTTCATTATCTATTTCTACAAAAACACTAGCAGTTCTTAAACATAAACAGCCTCTACCAATATATACAAGCACCGTTTTCTGACTAGTGACTGGATGAATCTCAAAGTGGCAAATACCTTGCTCAGTGTCAAGACAAAGATCATGAGCACCAATAGTATTACTTTCACAAACGAACCCTAGTTGTTTCCGGGTAACACAAGATTCGAAGTTTACCGTTTGCCACTTCTGATTCACCTTTCGTGCCCATGCCCTATGTTCTGAGGGATAGAGCACCATTCTCTCATGGTTTAGTACTAGTGCCATGATGAGATGGTTAACATAAACAGTGGCATTATGTATAATAAGCACAAAGGCAGTGGCCACATTAGAAGCAGGATCATAGGTGAAATTTACCATAGTCCACCAAGATTGGAATTTTCTTTCAAAATCAATCACATTGTCCCAAACAGCCTTTCGAATTTCAACTGGAAAATTGCTTCCACCTCCTTCTCATATGATTAAAGCTGCTGTTGCCTGCATCCATAACTGTGCTTGTATACAACTAAAAGCTAAAGACACATTATTGTGAACCATACTAAGTGCATCTATAATGAATTTGTGGTCTTGGTCCCCAGCTTTTTCCCATTTTGTTAACACCTTTGAAACTGGCCACTGGCTAGTTCTTAGTGCCAATAACGATGACTGCAGGGGTGTTTTAGTTTTGTTAAATCACTTGTTGCAGTGGCCAGCTTGTTCACTAATATTTCTGAATCAATTCCATTTAAAACTCCCAATCATGTCCCTAACATTCCAGTTAAATCTCTTCTCATTCTACCTCTGAGGTGTACTTGTCTTTGTAACCACGTTGTCCAGCCCTCAAAGGATGTCCTCAGGAAAGAGAAGCAGGCTGGTTGGATTTCTGGTATGTTAATTTCCATTAGCAACTCAACACGTTTGAGAGACCACTCTGGATTAAACAACAGTTGTTGTTGGCCCATATTCCTTACCATGTATGGGCCTACTTCATAGACTTTAGGTTCAAGTTTAGTTTGGGTTTGGGCTGCTTGAGTACCAGTCTAAGTTTTATGAGGTCTTGCTGTTGTAAGAGGTGCAGCATCTGTTTTAAATTTGAATGAGACCCCATGTGGAGATTCTCAGTTCAGTCGAAGAGAATTCTCCCAGGCTTCAGGCCTGGAAAACTTAGATAAGAAGGATGAAAACAATTATTATCTCTCTTTCTGTTCATGTTGTTTATAGATATGTACCTTCAGAGTGTGCTATTCATAGTTCACCAATAGTGTGAAAGGTTTTTACTTTGAGGACAATCAGATTTCACCTTAGCAATCCTGGTTATAAAAGGATTCTACCTCTTAATAAAGTATCTCTTTTTCGCCTTCTGAACCATGGAGTAATTTTGTCCATCCCTGACTCAACAGCGTCAAGCCCGATAGTATCATGAGCCCAAATACAGGTCACGTCTACAGGCCGTACTAATGTGAAATTATACCAACAGCCTCATTCACTTGGGCTATCACAAACCTATTGGTGCCTGGAGGCAGGAAAAGCTGAAACACTAATTTGATTTGGTTTCTTATGAGAGGTCCCATTGATCATCTGGCATCCTACTCCTATTTCCTCTCTTATAATTCCTTGAAGTGACCATAGTCCCTGTTTTCTCCACTCCTGCTTCTCATAAACCTGGTTTCCATGCATGACCATAGTTGATAGGTTTAAATCTTTTATATCAGAATGTTTTCCCATGGATCCAGTGTACCGAATAAAAGCTTGGGACCAAGGCCATTCAGCATTGTTCTGGATAGAGGTACCCTCTAATTCTAGGATTTCAGTTGCAGTTACACCTAAAACAATTCTCTTAATTAAACTCCTGCAAATGAAATTATTAGTACTCCCAGCCACAATATACTCATTTTGCTTGAGTAAGTTTTAATTTCAGTTCATTGTCTCCTGGTGTCTCTTTCCAAGGGATTTCTGGGGCTTTCTTCACTCAAGAGTGGTGAATCCAGGCACTCTGCTCCTTGACCTTAATCGTGGTGAAAGTAGTTAGAAGCACCTGGAATGGGGACTTCCCACTGTGGTTTCAAAGTCTTTTCTGTAAGAGACTGTGGTATTCACATGCCCTCGGAACAGAGAGAGATTTAGCTTTCTCTGGACTCTCCTGAGAGAAGCTGTGAGAGAAGCAGAGAAAAGAATGATTGAAACAATTCTTATCTCATTTGCTGCTCCTGTGTTTGTGCCCATGTGGAATGTGTTCTGGAGATTGTTTACCCAAGGTGATTGCTTGATTGGATTCTGGTGATGGTGTTTTGGATTAATTGAGCAATTGGATCCACGTATGTGTGTTGGGATTCTTGGGCAGAGGATCACAGGTTTTCTAGTTAGTTAGTTAGTGATAGTTCTTGTTAGCATGATATAGTGTAATATAGTTATAGTATAATAAAGTAATTAATTAGCCTTCTGATATCATGGAGTTCTGTGCATCATTCTTCCTGCCCGTCGGGCAGCATAGCACCAATAAGAGACTTAACATATACTTAATCTCGAGGCTGTATGTTATGTACTGGCCTATCCAGTTTCCTGCTCTGAGTTCCAGCCACATGTTTTTCAGTTTCTCTGAGTTGTTTACTTAGGGCCACCATATAGGTGGCCAGTGTCACCTCCCCAATGTGGGTAGACATTCCTTTTTGCACTCCATATGGTCTCCCATAAACCATATCAAAGGGACTTAACTTCTCCCTGGTTCTGGGTTTAGTCCAAATTCATAACAATGCTAGTAGGACAGCTTGGGGCCAGGGTAAATTTGCTTCTTGCCCTAGCCTCACAATTTGCTGCTTAATCAAATGATTCATTTTCTCTACCTGGCCACTCAATTGAGGGTGGTATGGGATATGAAGTTTCCAATCTATGACTAAATGGTGGCTAATTTGTTGCACTGTCTTGGAAATAAAATGTGATCCTCTGTCTGAGGATATTGTGGCTGGAACTCCAAAGCATGGTATTATTTCTTGTAACAATAATCTGGCCACTTCCCGAGCTTTGGCAGTCCTGGTGGGGAACGCTTTTGGCCACCCTGAAAATGTGTCTGTCAATACCAATAAATAGTGATACCCCCCTTTACCTGGGAGTTCTGAAAAGTCAATTTGCCACTGCTGTCCAGGTCCATAGCCCCTCCCAATTTGGTCAAGTTTTGGTTTAGGGGTATTTTTGGGTTTAGTCTGGAGGCAAAGGTCACACTGCCCGGTCACCTGAGTGATAGTGGCATATAAATTCCTGGCAACAATTCTTTCAGTTAAGTAGGTGTGCAGGGCATCAACTTCCCAGTGGTTTTTCTGATGTTTCTCCTTTACCAATGACCACAACAAAGGAGAAGGAATGACTAGCTTCTTTCCAATACTGGCCCACCCCTCTTCACTATATGTCCCTTCTTGGTTTTCAATTAACTTTTTATCCTTCTTATCATATTCTGGCTTACCTTCAAGGGAAATTTGTCTATCTGGAATTAGGGCTCCTTCAGTAGAAGCTTCACCTTTTGCTGCTTCCTTTCCCTCTCTGTCCATCAGGTCATTTCCCTCCTCCGATTCTGAGCTCACTTTCTGGTGGGCCTTAATGTGCATAATTGCTACCTTCTCAGGCAGCTGAACTGCTTCCAATAGCCTGATTATCTCTTGTGCATGTTTAATGCTCTTCCCTTGTGAGGTCAGCAGTCTCCTCTCTTTCCAAATGGCTCCATGTGCGTGTATAACTCCAAATGCATATTGAGAGTGTGTGTAGATGTTTATTCTTTTTCCTTTTGCCATTTCTAAGGCACAGGTCAAGGCAATTAACTTGGCCTTTTGCCCAGAGGTACCTATTGGCAAGGGTCCAGATCCTATTACCTCTCTGTAGGTAGCCACTGCATACCCAACATGTCGTTCTCTGCTAACGATGTAGCTGCTTCCATCAGTGAACTAGGTCTCTGCATCATCCAAAGGAGTGTCCTTTAAGTCTGGGCAGCTGGAGTAGGTAGCTTTGATAGTCTCCAGGCAGTTGTGGTGTACTGCTTCTCCTTGATTTCCAGTGAGGAAAGAAGCTGGGTTGACAATATTAGTCACCACTATTTCTACATCATCTTGTTCTACCATGAAGGCCTGGTATTTCAGGAACCTCTGTGCGGAAAGCCAGTGTCCACCCTTTACTTTCAGTACTGTGGACACTGTATGAGACACTAGTACAGTAATTTTCTGTCCCAGGGTAAACTTGCATGCTTCTTGGATATTTAGCACAACTGCTACTACAGCTCTGAGACAACCTGGCTATCCTTTGGCTGTTGCATCTAGTTGCTTGGAAAAGCAAGCAACTTCCCTCTGATATGGACTTAAGTCCTGAGCCAGTATTCCCAAGAGAATCCCCTGTTTCTCATGGGAAAATAGAAAGAATAGTTTACTTAAATCTGGAAGTCCCAAAGCTGGAGCTGACATGAGGGCACTCTTTAGCTGGTGAAAGGCATGTGTGGCTTCCTTTGTCCACTGGAGATCTCTGTTTCCATTGGCAATAAGAGCATAGAGGGGTTTGACAAGCAGTCCATAATTATAAACCCACAGCCGGCACCACCCTGCCATGCTTAAGAAGGTTCGGATTTCCTTTATTGTCTGGGGTTTCAGGGTTTGGCATATGGCTTCTTTGCGAGCCTGCCCTAAAGTCCGTTGCCCAGCACTGGCCTCGTACCCCAGGTAGATTACTTTCTGTTTCACTACCTGTGCCTTTTTCTTTGA